>NC_141353.1:13959994-14559994 GCF_057382095.1 Aulonocara sp. 'chitande type north' Nkhata Bay | reverse complement strand
GCTAAGAACTAAGAATGCACTAGGACAGTCTGGTTCTATCATCAGTTAGGTGTGGCCACCTACAGGGAGATGCATCTCCCTGTGTTAGTGTTAACTGAGGTCGAACTTGAAGCCGAGCACACTCGAGTACGGTAACAACACATTCAAATCACTCGTCTCATTGCTTAAAAATGTAGGCCAACAAAACCCCTGTGTCACGATACAAAGATCTGCTATAAATGACAGATAAAATAACGCCTTTGGTTCTAAAATGATATAAAATGAACGGTTCCTACCACAAGATTTATCTGTGTCATTTTATACTCTAATTTCTTTCTTTTTTTCCTGAAACAGAGAGCTGATTGAATGATTACTCTCGAGTGTTCAAAATCTAATTAGCATCTTTTTATAAAAGCTCTGTTATCGCAGGCTGCCTCTGAAGGGATTTGCTGATTCAAGGAGGTTTCTTCAGCTCTTAGAGGACTAACACAGATTATATCTGCAAGAGACGGTAATTTAGAAGGTTCAGAGCATACACGCACTGCAAATCTTTGGTGCACTGTAGCATAAACTTTGCTGTTTTGTCGAATATATCTTATGCTTGGTATTACAGCCTGTAAGAGCTGGATTCCTGATAAACGAGTAAAGAAAGGAAGTAGACAGTTTCATGTTTAAACAACAGGGAATTCATGTTAAGTAACTGCACGTTGCTTTGTAGCATTTAAGCTTTAAAGCTCAGCTACAAGCCACCCAACTCCATCTCCTTTGAGCTTTGTAGGGTGCTTGAAAATAAAGCAGAACTCTGAGTCTGTTTAGCTCTCATTCATTGCAACAGATAACCCTAAAAGCAAAACCTTCAAAATAATGTCACATTTTTCTAAATGATATCTCTATTCTCACATAAGAGAGCTTTGCTTGTTGGTACTCTTAATGGCAGTTCTAATGAGCCATAAAACTGAACAAGGGGTCGTATTCTGCATCATTGTATGGTCACCATTTGACTGAATTTATAGCGTGATGCGGACAGAGTTCATTGTGCCGCCCTGATGTTCGAACTCAATGAGCTATTTTTAAATTTGTCCCAGTGAGAGGGTCCTAGATACGGCGAAATCCCCCAACCCTGGGGCAGTGCGCACTGAAAGAGCACAGCGTGCACGCTGAGAGCGTCAAGCCTACAGGATCCTAACAGATGGCTCACACAGATCTACATAAAGACTTGAGTTATATATCAGCTACAGTGAGAGTCAAAAAATTTGGTTAGTCTATGGTTAATCTATTATTTATGCTATTTTAGCACTACACCACCACTGTAAGGAGGAGGTTTTAAGAAAGAGAGTCAGTTGTCCTTTTCAAAAGATTCCACCTGGTTCTGTGTGGAGGAGGAAAAGAAGGGGATTTTCTCTCAGAAGGCATGATGGGATTACATGCAGATGTGACTGAGACGTCACAAAATCCAATCCAGGCTGGAACATTGGATTCTTGCTTCTTATCTCCTTGGTATTTTATGAGAGTGAACCCTTGCGATATTAAATAATAGTAATGCTCTTAGTGCGGAGTCACAGAGCAAACTGATGCAATGGCACTTGAATTTAATCTTGCTTTTTTTTAAAGCTTTTCAAAGGAGAAGAACCCCCGATCCATGTATAAACAATAACACAACATCAAGCAGGATGGTGTTGCCGTTTTTTATTCATCTGTGTGGCACAGATTTTTAAAAAGGGCAATGTTTTAAACAAAAGATTTTTTTGTATGTGTGTATTTTGAAAATGTAACGCACAAGATTGGAGTTTAAGCTTAAGCTTTTCGTGGATCAGTCCACGTGAAAAGGACATCATTACCGACTCTGGCAACACTTCAAAGTAAAAACATCGATGCTGACACGTTTGATCAAATCATACGTTTCAGCTAACAGCCGATTCAGAAATATGTCTGCCTGAAACTTGTCGATTTTTCCTCCTTTATTAAATCCATAAATAAAATTCTTGAGATTTCCGAATGTCTTTTGTGAGAGTGTCCTCGACTGAAGTAGGTAACAGTAACCGAGCAGGTTTTTTCATGCCTGGAGAAACAGAGGAGCCTCTTCCTGTGAGGAAGCCGTGCTAAATACCACCAGGCTTGCTTCGTTGCAGCATGTTTCACTGTGGTTTGTGCTGTGTTTTTTTTTTTTTTGCTACCATTTTTCTTCATGATTGTGCTTGATGGCTCACTTTGGAATCGTTATACAGGTGGCCAGAGTATTCACACTCAAACCTCTAGTGTGACTCCTCTGGTGGAACTTGTAAGTGTAATGTTCTCACGATGAGCTCTTCCATGCATAGTTCCCTTAGAAAAGAATATCTTTATATTAAGATACTGATTAAGCAAGAAATCACATGCATGTGATGTATTCCTTCGCCAGAAGTTTAATAAAGAAGGTAATCTTTCCACAATTTTTAACGCTCATATTGGAATATTATAATCAACTGCTCCACATTTTGAAAATGAAATATCCTCATACTAAATTATAAATGTAGCAATACTTTTTTCAAAACCCCACTTTCAAATTTGGTGCCTTCTTTATTAAACTTTCCCACATTTCTAATAGTTTTGGAAAAAGAAATGAGCTGATTTAAGTATGCGTTGTTCTTGGTATTTCTTGCAATCATTTCCAAGCTGTGGTGAGGCCGTTTTCAGAAATATCTTTAACTTTTTTAAAGCCTTACTTTCATGGTCTGATTTTGACTGACATGCGGGACCACAAGGAAGTCTTGGTAAAAAGAGAGTACATTTCGAAGGTTTTCTAATAAGGACAAACACCTCATACTGGTTGTCAAGCACAGTGGTGTAGGTGTGATGATTTCAGCTTGTTTTTCAGTAAAAGGACCTTAGCACCTCGCAGCCGTTGAGTCGACCACGAAGTCGTCTGTATGGCAAAATGTTACAGTGTCAGCTGAACTAAAGCGACGCTGGAAAGAAGAGTGGGTCAAACATCCTCCACAACAATGTGAGAGACTGAGACAGTCATACAGTTATCCGGTCGTTAAGTGATGACATGATGAATCCTATTTCCCGGCCTAAAATAGCTGTGTCGCTAGCGGTCACGTAGCACATCATTATATACCAGCTAGCCAAACTTCAGTAACCCTACAAACGTCACTGCTGTTTAGTTTTCTGTCTTCATTTATGTTGGAAGTGATAATTTTAATTTGTTTCCAAAACCCGGTAGTCAGGACATGCTATATTGTATTTAGATAGCAGGGAGTTAGCTCGCTAGCTTCTAACTTCTAACTCCGTTGAATGTCATTAATTCCGTTTTCATGGATGCCTAGATGTTAAACTCACCTGGGAGAGCAGAACGCTGATCATTTTATTAAAGATGAAAGACTTTAGACAGTTTTTCAACTCTCAGTAATGCCATAGTGATCGTTTGATATATGGACCTGCAGCGGAGTTTAGGCCCAGACACGGCTAGTGACGTCAGACTTAACGACTGGATTGGTGCTAAAGGCGAATCTATAAGTTAAATAAATAATATAATGGTTACATTTAACTAATTTTAAGACCAAGTGAGGACAAGATGTAGAGTCTTGACAGACAGAATATTGTCTATTTTTTTCATTAAAAATAAATATACGCACCTTAACCACTTTAGAGTAGAATGATAAATAAAGACAACACTGCCATAAGTACAGAAAACAAAATAGTTGAACCAGTTATTCCAGCCTTCACTTACTAAAAATGTTAAATGCCAAAAAAGGCAAAGACTTTTTGACTATAGTGGTCGATGCGTTTTCTTTTACCATGAATTAATTCCATGTTTCAAATGGTTTTTCTATGTCGTTCCAGTATATATATTTGTTAGTGAACGCACTCTGGATTAGTAATAGTTTCTGTCACGCCGAAGTATAAGAGAAAGTGACTATTATTGAATGGAGCTTTAACTTAATTTGCACATGCACCACGGCTGCACGCAACACAGAAAACAGCTTTTCATGGCAGCCACACATGGCAACTGTGTTTAGTTCCTGTTTCCACATTTAAGCCCACTTCAGATAAAGTGTTGTGTTGCATGTTAAAACAGCAGTGTTTCTGGTTTTTCACACGTGTAAACATACAGCGGACTATTTATTACAGCTGAACTGGATATTTTTCCATGCAGGTTAGCTACATAAATTTCCAAAGAAGTAGCAAACCACAAATGAAGAACAGAAGTTAAAAAAAGAAGCATATCAACACATCTTAGGACACACACAAATGTGTTAAATGCTCCCAGGGGCCCCCTCCTGACTTCACTCAATAGGCAAATGAACATTTCCTGTTTACAAGCCACACAGTTTTTGCCACTTATTACAGCCACAGGGCTGAGAGGACTGATGCTGCTAAAACCAGACTGCAGCCTGAGGAAAGCCCCCATCAGGAGAGGAAAGGGGCTCCCCTTCGGCCAATCTAGCAGACTATGCAAATGGGTGGTAAGCCCACGCCAGACATGAGGCCGGAACAGCTGATTCATCATTATAGTTCACGATACATTGCCTACAAGTATCCTTATACACAACAAGGCTGATGCATTCATGCCAACAAAGCAATAATGCTCACCGACTTAACATTTCCATTATGTAGGTTTATTGTATATGTTGAAAGAGATGCTTTATGGCATTTTGTTTCCTTAGAGTTAGTGACACTAAGCCAGCTATCTGTGGTAGGATTATAAAAAGGTCCTTGCAAAATTTTCTATCAAGAGATCCATCTCTGACCCTGAAAAGTTTGAAAATCCCACTATTAAACTAGCCACATCTTTGAGGTCAATTTGCTTTGCACAAAAAGTGGAAGCAGCGCAAAGTTGTAAGCACACTAATGTTTAGACATTTGCCTGCTAACACCTCTACAGCTAATTTGTTTTATCTTGTCTGTTTAATCTACTAGTAGATGCCCGTGCATCAGTGTTGTTTGGCCTGTTTGTTCTGTTGAAATGGCTTGAAATGAAAACAATATGATGCTTTTATAAGGTGCTGTAGGTGCATAACCGCAACAAATAAATATTTTAAGCCATTGCTAGGCAGTTGTTAGGCAACATGATGACATTATAACATGACATAAAGATATATTGGTAGCTAACTGGTTCTCAACATAATATATTGTGTAGAAGCCAGGTTATATATGACAAATGATATTTCAAGTTCTAATGACACTTTCTTTAGTTTTACGGCATCTCAGCTTGTGAGTGTTTGTAGTGTTTGTGTTTGCAAACTAGAGGTGACCGCAGCAATCTGCTAGGAACCGCTAGTGTGAATGTATCTGACCATACAATCAGAAACAGACTTCATGAGGGTGGCCCGAGGACTCAGCGTCCTCTAGCGGGCCCTGTCCTCACTGCCCAGCACCGTGGAGTCCAACTGGCGTTTGTCATGAAATGCCAGGATTGGCAGGTCCACTTGCACCCTGTGCTTTTCAAAGATGAGAGCAGGTTCACCCTGAGCACATGTACAGGATCTGGAAAAGCCATGTAGAAAATTATACTGCCTCTAACATCACATGACTGGTTTGGTGGTGGGTCACAGACCTCTACAGGCTAGGCAACGGCACCGTGGCAGCCATTAGGTTTTGAATTGCAGCAATTACATTTCAGCAAAATAATAATAATAATAATAGATTGCATTTATACAGCGCTTTTCGAGACCCTCAAAGCGCTTTACAATTCCACTATTCATTCACTCTCACATTCACACACTGGTGGAGGCAAGCTACAGTTGTAGCCACAGCTGCCCTGGGACAGACTGACAGAAGCGAGGCTGCCATATCGCGCCATCGGCCCCTCTGGCCAACACCAGTAGGTGGCAGGTGAAGGGTCTTGCCCAAGGACACAACGACCAAGACAGAGAGAGCTGGTGATTGAACCGGTTACAAGATGAGCTTCCCAACCCCCTGAACCACGGTCGCCCCTAACCCGCCTAACCTCACTTTTTTTTCAGGGCGTCTTTGAATTCAGTCCTCTCTAAGTTGATCATTTTCGTTTCCATCAAACGTGTTCCTAAAACATTACGTAGTTCATATCAGTATAGATATCCAGCATGATCACTTTCCCACTGAGATCTGATGATTTTTTTGAGCAGTTTATTAAAATACCAATTCGGATTTTCCTAAATCTTGCCCCTTACAAATACTCTCAATATTTAAGTAATTAAAAAGACAAACACAAAAACTAAAAATATTGAAAACTAAACAAAAACTAGCTTTTTCAAATAATAAAAACTGAAGTGCAATAAGGAAACTAAGTGAAACTAAACTGAATTAAAACAAAAACTCAATACTGAAAAAAATTAAGAAATAAATTTAGAGAATACATAAATATATATACTTTGATCTCTTGGTGTTGTACATTCAGAGCTTTCTTTAGAGCTATCAAAGCAACATTTCAGTATCACCCCTCTAACCGTACACTGCTTGCCGTACAAAGCAAGCAGTGTACGGCCCGTGACATGGGCCTCTACTCTTCATTATTTCCACACAATCGACACATCAAATCCACAAGATCTGACGGAGAAAGTCAGAGATTGACACCAGTTAATGAACTGTGAGCCGTTTGTGTTACTAAAGTTAATGTTTAGTCGCTCGCCGAGCTTTGCCGTTTGAGCAATTGATCAGAAATGCTTCTAAAACAACTAAAACAAAGTGTGCTGTTTTAGCATGCTATTTTTAGTGCCCCGTGACGTCAGTGAAATGAGTGCACAGGGCAAATGTTTCACTAAGAATATGTGAGGCTCGGTGCCAAAATTGTGACGCATAGCACAGCATTCATCAAAAGTCCGCGGATGTGTCATGCAAAGCAAAGCAAAACAGCAAATGTTCAAGAGTTGCAGTTGGCACGCACATGGATGCTTTCTGAAAGCTAAAATCAGGATCTTTATTCTAGTTTGGGGGTTTTTTGGGGTTAAATTACACCTGAAAATTTTGTTTCCAGGTCTCAAAGGTCAGATTAAAATTGGCCTGTCGACAGGTTAACAAATACAAGCTTAATCTAAATAGAGTTTTTAACTGTTTACATTTCCTAAAGTTTTGCATTTGTCTACTGAGAAAAAAAGTACAGCAACTCAAGAGGTATAAAAGGCTTTTACAATGCAGAAGAGACGTGCGAATCCCCTGCGTCAGCCACCCTTCAACCCTCAAACGAGCACACTCTAAAGGTCACAAGCCACTTCCGGAAATGGGCGACTTCCTCTTGGCCGTCTGCAATGCAAGCTCAGAGTTTGTTACTGCAAGCAGCCACTAACACGTCTGATGTACTCGTGAGCTACACTGAGTGACTGCTGTAAGATTTCCTCAGTTAAACTTAAACGGTTCCTCATTGATGCCTTTGGTGCGTGTTACACGGGAGTAAAGTTAATGCATGTAGCTGCTATGGTTGAGGCGGGAGTTATGAAACCGATGCAGGCAAGAGAACATTGTCCCACACCGACTTCCTCTTAAACAAACAAAAGCCTTTACAGACAGAAAGAACAGAAACAAAGACAGAAACGACAAATTTACCACATATTATGCTATCTGAGCATAGATACGTTAGAGCGCAGCAACCGCAGTGCCATCGCCCTCTTCACTTTAGACACACTGTCGGAAACCAACAGACATGGCAGTGCCTGAAGATAATTGCACGTGTTAAGGAATACAAAACAGAGGCTTTTGGTCAGCATTTGTCAGGGTTTATACTGGAGCTCAGAAGGGCTGCATTCTATTTCACAATCAACACCAGATTTAGGCCAAATAAACAAATGAAGGGCACATTTATGGCATTTATTATGCTAAACTGCCAGATATTAGACAGACCCAGCCTTTCAAAAGCAGCAATTTTCTTAGAACTTGTGTTTAGTTATGATGTTATATTTTCTAATACGCCACTTATTAAAACCTGATCACCTGATTACCCCATAACATATATTTTTATTTCAGATTTTGGATTCTGTGTGACAATCCTGGATGCACGAGAGTTTATGTGACTTTTGGGATGAAGCACAGACCTTCTGACTGAGAAGTGGTCATGCTGCATAATTCATTACAAAAGCCTTCACCGCTTCTAGTTTGTCTACATCCTGTTAGCATGAAAGTAAAAGTGAGCAAAAGGGTGTCTAAATATTTTATTTACTCTTTTAATTCCCCGCTTTGCTCTTTGTTCCTGCGGTTCTTGTTCTGCTGCATTGTGGTCATCAGCTTCACGCTTCAGTTGCTCCAAACTGCCACAATAAACACTGAGGTAAGGCATTTTAACGAATTAGTATGCTGGCTCATATCCTAATTTGTTTCTATTTCAGTCACATTTTTTTTCTTACAGCTGCTTCAAGGCAGGTCTGTGCTTCATGCATGGCTGACATGAAGAAGCCGCAGACACGCTGTCTGTTTCTCGTAGTTTCTCTTAACATAGTTCATCATTTGTTTAAATCAAGAGCTTAATTCCTCTCTTGACTTTCTCACGAGCTGTAAAACTGCGCCTAAATCTGCCATCGGCACAGGTACCTACAGTCAGCCGATACCATAGTTATGTCAAATTTAGCCTCAGGTAATACACTGCTCTGACGTTACACACTTATTGATAATTGGAGGTCAGAGAAAAGTCAGGATCCAAGTCAGGACAGAGGAAGGAAGACAGAGCAACTGCCTTACTGATAAAGTATAGCAGGCCGGAGAATACTGGGGATATAAACTCATGGCAAAAGTTAATATTTAACTACGGTGGCAGTAATGCAAGCAAATGTTTTATCAAGGAATTTCCCAGAACATATTGTTTACAAAATATCTGTAATTATACAGACCATATCTGGAAGTGGCCAGAAGCTTGGATATAACATCACAACAAAAGATCACCAAAAGTCCAGAAGATGGCTCGGTGTAGCTTCAAAAACAAAACGGTAGTTCTAGCCCGATACTCACAGTTGCTCCATATTTTTGGACACAAATTTCTGTTTCATGTGCAGAATTTGTTTACCCTTAAGGTGTTGACGTGGTAAACAAAGATATTGCATTTACAGCTATTTTTGCACGCACTTCCTCCCCCCACACTATAATGTAAAAAGACTCAGTTTAAGATCTTGTTGAGGATCCTTTGCACGATGTCTGGAGTCTGTGGACCTCACCAAAGATTCTTTCTTTGTCATGCTTTGCAGGCCTTTGCTGCAGCTGTGTGTAGCTGTTCTTTATTTGTACTTCTGCCTTCATTTTTGCATTCAGTACGTGGAATGCATGCTCGACTGGCCAAGTCAGTCAAGTGATCGGCTTGGCCATTTTCGGCTCTGTAATGACCTTTCTGTTCTTGAGGCTGATGAGTGTTTTGCGCCTTGAAATCTCTACGTTTTTCTCTCTTGAAGTCTTCTCTTTGCAGAGGGATTAGTTAATGATGAGCCTACATAATGGAGAGTTTCAGCACTTTTCTTTACCATAGAAAAGATGCTGTGATCATACACCAGTTGTCTTCAGTAGAGGTCCAGCCCCTTTACATTGCTCACTATGGCATAGATTTTATTTAAAATAAAATTATATTTGCCATTTTTATTTTCTAGAAAAGAAAAAGTATCCAAATAAAAGGAGCTTAACTCTATATCATGTCCTCGGTCTTTTATTATGGCAAGTCTGTGTTGTAAGGCTCAGTTTTCCAACCGTCTTCCAACCATCTGACACCATTATCGCAGAGAAAGAGAGACCACTATCCGTCCATGTCCTATCTGATTACACAAGCCAGTTCCTGGATGACTCAGCAGACCCCTCGCTGCCCAATTAAAACAGAAAGCCCAATTCTCCGTGTTCGTGTATGCGTGTGTGTACATGATTCATGCTCCCTACTCCCTGAAAAAAAAAAAGAACTCTAGCACAATGAAGCTGCTGTTCGCTTGAGCCATGACTGATAACTGATTTTCCTATTAGTACCTCTCCCTCTCACAATACCAACTGGGAGAGAAGCTGACAACAAAACCTAATAAGCAGATGTTTATTTTTGATATTTTACAGCAACGTGTCTGGCGTGGTCGTCAGAGTAGATTCTGACCGTTTGAAACACATCTGCAGAACACAGATAACTTTTAAGTGAATCGAACTACAGCCCCCAAATGTCTTAATCGTGGATTTCTCCGTTTCTGACACGAGTATTTCATTTAGAGAGGGTTACTGCAAAGCTGTCTGTGGTACAGAGACAACACTGGGACGTATTGCATTATCGCTTGATAAAGCAGACGTGACAAGCGTGTCCGAAAGCAGTTGCCTGTTTACACATCGATCAGATACAGAGCGACATTATCGCCTCATCTTTTACGTCTTTAATGTTCCACTTAGAGAAAAAAACAAATAGCTTTGTGTGCAGTTATTTCAAGACCAGAAAATGGTTAGTAAAACCTGTGCATATTTGATTCCCTAAAAATAAAATGGGATAAAGAACCGCAAGCAGTCACACATGTAATTAGGCTCCAAAAATATAAAAATGTCATGTTATATTTTGGTATCACTAGTCATATAAGTAAAAAAGGAGCCTCACACTTCATGAGGCTTTCTAGGGGGAGTGTGCACAAAACACCTTTTATGTTTGTTTTCTAATATCATAAATAGGCCAGAGAGGCCAGACAGCCTTGAAGGCAGTGGCTCCTAATAATCCTGCTCCATTATGAATGTAATAGCCTCAATCAAATCAAAGTGTATCAGTCTGTCATCAATAATAGAAGCGAGCCCTGGCAAACAGGTTGCTCTGTCTGCATCGGTTCTTTGTGCAGAACGAGTGAGAGCTTCAGCCTGGAGCGATCAAAGCCGGGATGACCTCAGCCAGTTTTGCAGACGATAAAAAGGCTTAATTTTGGAGACGCTGCATCTTAAACAAAAGCAAAAGACTGTTCAACACTTTCGGCCTACTTGCAAAACTCTGCCAACTGTCACTGCTAAATTCTGACTCCTTGTTCTAAATGGTCAGACAGTTTTCTATCTGTACGATGCAGACGGCAAAACAAGCATCAGAGCTCGACGTTAATCGCGGCGCTCTCAGGTAATTCACTTTTGTCTGCTGTGGCAGTAATTTCAGCTTTCTTTTGATACCTGGGGAGAGGCTGAACATACAGAAAGGCTTTTGTGTGAGAAGATGAGGCTGCTGAAATATATGTAATGTGGGAGTCAACGGCAGAGCGAGCAATGAGAGACACTATGATTGCAGATTATGTGATTATGTGGAGTTTGCGCAGCGAGAGGAGGCTGAGATGTAAAAACCGAGCTCTGTGCAGAACTTCAAATTTGACACCTCTTCAGTATGTCGGGTTACACAAACCACATCATGTTTGATAAAACGCTCCTTTGCCCACAGGCTCGAGTGAAATAAAAGGCTCAGCGACAGAAATGTTCATAACTTTACTCACTAACAAAGCTGCGCATCCATTTTTAAAACTTCTCTTCTTTCCTGGTTTCAATAAACACATCCTTCTGTTGATTAACCCTCATTTTTTTATAAGAAAATGTGTTATTTATATGATTTTTTTTTGAGGGGGGGAGGGCGGGGGTGCAATAGTAGTAAGCAGATCACACATTGTCATTTTCCAGTATAATTACATAATCCACAGACTACAATCACAAGCCAGTACTGCTTGTTTCCTGGCAACTTCTTTGCTCAGGGATGAATGAAAAGAAGTATTGAGAGGCACATCCAGGAGAGGCCCAGGGGGTCAGCTTCTCATTGAAAAAAAAACAAAAGCAAAAAAAAAGACTGCCTCAGACAGCACTAAACATCTCCTGTCATTTTTTTATTACCCTAGCAGTGGGAAGAAGACCAAACAACACACGGACAGGTGCGTGCACAGCAGCACTGAGGTACTTTGGTTTGCTGGGGAGGCAACACTTGAGCTTAAGTCATTGTTGCTGTCTTTTTTAGCTGAGATTGAGTAGCTTGCGTTCATATTGTTGGACTAAATACTTTCTGCAGCACCGCAGAAAGAAAAGAAAAAAAGTAACGCATGGCACAATAGATAAGCCGAAATCCTACTGTGTAAAGCTGCTGTAGCATTTTTCTTTACGGGAGTCATCTGAGAAGACCCCACGGGCGATAATATGTATCAATAAACACGCACAGCTGAGCAGACTCGCTGCCTCTCCTTCCAGCTGCAGAGATGCTGCTGATCAGCTGCTGATGTTGACGCCGAAAGGCAGATAAAGGAAAACTTTGACAGGCTGCTGATGGTCAGCTCTACAGTGTTTAATGGTGTGAGCAGTGTGTGAAGCTGCGTATACTCACGCCCTGGTCTTGGGGAAGCCCATGGACAGCAGTACGTCCAGAGTGGACCCATGTTTGATGGTGTTCGGCCGGTTCTGGCGCTGTCTCCGCGGGGTCACTTTGGCATACAGTTCCTCTTTAGCTGCCATAACTCACTGCTCCATCGGTACGTCAGGTCCACCCCTCCTCCGATGTACTGTCATTTGTTGGAAGTAATAGATGTGTATAGATATAGATAGACCGATGGGTGTAGAGAGTAAACCAGAAGAAGAAAGGAAGAGGCGAGCTATTTAAAGCAGGCTGCCCCGGCTGAAGAGGAAGCGCGTAGAAATCACGAAACAGTGCGGGGAAGCGAGCATGGTGAGACTTGGTCTAAACGCACTTAGCTTGTCAAGCTGCCTCCTGACGGACTCGCACATGAACTCAACAGCAGGGGGCTCAGCCATGGAAAGTCACTTCTGCGCTGTCAGCCGTGCCCCCGATCCACATTCGCCGAGCGCGGAGGCGAAAGTGTCTGACTCCCGCTCGCTGTTCGCATCCGGTGCTCTCGAGTGAGAAAGTCAGCCTTTCCACGCCGAAACGATGTCTTATTTATGAATGAATCCCGGAGCGAGGGGAAGGCTCAGCCTGTAAACAGTCGCAGGTCTGACTGCGCGGCCCCTCTTTCTCAGTTAAAGGGGCATACGCTTGTTTGTGAGAGGACAGGAAAGCTGTTATAAACGGAACCAGGGTGAAACTAAAAGTAAAGCCCACTCCTCTGCTTATATACGTGTGCGATGAAAGTAATGAGATTACTTGAGAAAGGGTGATGTAAAGAGCCGAGGTACGGCTGGATGGTGGAAAAAGTTGGTCACACTTCCTGTCTGCGAAAGTCTGTGTCGACACTACTCCGCATGCGCAGTGCACTGCAACGGGGATCCGAGCACCATCAGTTGCCACAGTAACCCGCTCAATTTGCCCTACATTACTACGTGAAATATAGGTACTTCTAACTCTTACGGATCGCGGTGATGTGTGAATTCCTCCTGCAGTTAAGTGAATGATTTTTGTCATTTTAAAATGTATCTGTGTAGAGAATAGCACAACTTTTTTTAATGGTAGCTTTATTTTCTTTCATATTGACAGCTGTAGCGTTTCAGCTTGTGTGTGAGATACACTTTTAAAGGAGAAAATAGAGCAAAGAACTGCAATAAAAATAGATAATCATGATAATAAGTAGCACCCCATCGTGTTTGAAACGAAGCATTAATTTTTAAACTCATCTGCATGACTATGATTATATATTTGTGCACGTGTGGCCATGTATTGAAAATGAAGGGCGACATGTCTCATACAGCTCAATGGACAAAAATGTTTACTTCTTATTCAGTCCACTGCCCATCGTGTCCATCACACATACTTAGCAGTAGACATATTTTTCCATACATCCCAATAGTTATAAATTGAAACAACAGTTAAAACTTCAGAATTATAACAAAAATGTTTTACGATGACCTGGATTCCTCGCTCCATACTCAAAGCTGACGGGCAGCATTTGCTTTGGATTGTTGCTTGGTGGATGGACGCTACTCAAAAACCAAAAGGAACACTTTTTAATCAAAGTGTTGGATTAAATTAGTTAAACATACTGTATGTGGTCAGGGAAATAACAGAGAGGGTTCTTAGTTAGTCCTATGTCCTCTAGGTGGCCCTGTGCTCACTGCTGAGCCCCTTGGAGCCTGATTGGCATTTGCCATAGAATACCAGAAATTGAAAGTACAACACTTTTGCCTTGTGCTTTTCACACATGGGAAGAGGTGACAGACATGAAAGGGTCTGGACAAGCTGTGGAAAATGCTATGCTGCCTGCACCATCGCTCAGCACGACCGGTTTTGTGGTAGGTCAGTGATGGTCTTGAGAGGAATGTCCATGGATGGAAGCAAAGGCCGCTACAGATTAGGCAACGGCACCCTGATTACCAGTAAGTATCGGGTTGAAATCTGTGGACCCACTGTAAGACCCTACGTTGGTTCAGTTGTTCCTGGGTTCCTCCTGAGTCCACAACAATGCTGGGCCTTATGTGGTGAGAGTATGCAGGCAGTTGCTGGAGGATGAAAGAATTAATACATTGACAGGTCCCATGTTCACCTGATCTAAATCCAGCTGAACTCCTCTGGGACATTACGTTTCTGTCTATCTAATGCCACCAGGTTGCACCTTAGACTGTCCAGTCTAACTCCTGAGTACAATTCTAAGTTGCTACAGTGAAATTTTAGTAAAATGTACTTTTAATTTTAAGAGTATCTTTGAATCCAGCCCTCTGTAGGTTGATCCTTTCGTTCCTAACACATTACCCAATCTATATTAAAATAGAAATCCAGCATGATTTTCCCCCACACATATGATATAAAGTGTTCCTTTATTTATTTTTTGAGAAGGGTATAATGAACTTTCCCCAGTTTCAAAAATAAAAGTGCTGTTCCACTGTCATTTTAGTCTATACATGGCAGACAAAAAAAATCTAACATGCGGCAATAGGCTTATAAGGAATTGATGTACATGTGCTTTAACTTTATTGGATCAGCATGTATTTGCAAGTACAACTAATTTTTATAAAAAGAGCAGTATTTATAGGGTCAGTGAGGGTTGGCTAGTCAAACAGTCAGTCTGTAGATGACACAAAAGCTAAATATTACCCTTCCGAGACAAATGTAGACCTATTTTAAAAGAGTTTATTATAAATAAGCACACAGAAAAATTATACACTTATACAAAAAGGACAAAACAACATCCACTTAAATATCGAATGCCATCAATATATACTTGGATCTCATCACACCACTATCTAAATGTTAGCGTCCAGAGGTATACAGCATTTCATTAAGATATGTTGTGTGAAAATTGAATGTGTCAGAAGCAAGTAGATCCAAGGCATTGACTTCATACAACCTTCTCCATGAATCCTATTCACAAAGTAAACTTTTACCCCTTTTCCACTAACAGGAAACCGGTTCAGTACTGGCTGTACACCTAATCTTGAAGCCTTCAGAGCATTCTAGCCAAAAATAAACTGGTTGGGACCTGACAGTCGGTCCCTTGTTGGAATAAAATGGATGTTAAGTTTTTCCAGTGTGAATCATGGTGAAATCGGTGGGTGTGCTAGCTTACTGCTAATACTGCTTCAGGGTTGCGCACTCTCAGCATTAAGTCTCACCCTTCCTAAACAGGCTCTCTGCCAAATAAGTGGAAGCCTTTTTACTAAGCAGGAAAGGCATATTCTCTCACACTCACACTCACACGCACACACACACACACACAAACATCACACGGAATGTAGCAGTTCATGACTTTAGTTGCCAAAGGCGCACAGACGCAGACACATACCCTCTAAAATAAACTGAAGTCATTATGTGAATTTGGAAACAGTATTGAACCATTTTCCTGCAGTGAAAGGGGTATAAGAGTGACCATTTAATCCCAAGAAGCTATCCAAATTTTAAAATTAGTTTTATTTACAAAGAAAGAGAAAAAAAATTATCATGTACATTACATCAGATCTGTGGTTGGAAAAAGAAGAAATTAAAAAAACAAAAAAAAACAAAAGCAGGAAAAACAAAAAAATGAAACACCTTTAAAAACGTGGCCGTGATATTGAGGCTCTGTTAACATTTCAGCTAACCCACAAAGACCGATAAGAGAGTTGTGCTAGCGGAAATGAATGTGATGGGACAGCAAATATAATAAATGCAGCAATATACATCTGTCCTCAATGTAAAGATAACAAATAAATATATTTATTCATTTACTGCTGCTGGTAGTGGTGTAGGGGTACTCTAATTAACCTTGTTTTCACAAGTAAGCGCATATCTTTAAAATCTTGTTCTTCATAAGACAGAAGATAAAAAGCACACAGAAAAGCACACATCGGTGAGGAGCAGAAAATTGGTCTCTGCTGAAAATAGGTCACTAGTGGCCACAGTTCATTTCAGTAAAGATAGATACAGTACAAGGTTCATTAGTTATCTATTTCCTTATTTCCTGTAGGGTGTTGCTGCATGAACCTCACGTGTTGATGCATTTGACAGACTACTGTAGCTGGCTCAGGTTAAAAAAAAAAAAAAAAAAAATATATATATATATATATATATATATATATATATATATATATATATATATATATATATATATATATATATTGCAATGGTCTATAAAAACTGCATTGTACAAACTTTCAAACTCCTGGAAAACCACACACTTAAGAGACATCTCGCTCAGAGCGCTTGCTGTCGCCACTGCTGCTCGTACACTATACCACAAATGATGACTTCTGTGTGAAATCCGCCTGAGAAACAAGCATATCAAACAACACAATCAAAATAAAGCTCTGCTTCATCCATTTTTGCACAGATACCATGTTTTAGCCCTGTATGCAAAGTGTATCACATGTGACACATGAGTTAGTTTATGCCGACTAGTTGCACAAAAAAAAAAAAAAATACCAGATGTAAAATTTAACCTTCGATAAAGCAAACTGATATTTAGTTTAGCTTAGAAGGTTCAAGTAACACTCCAATTTTTAAAAAAATTCAATTTTCTGGCAATTTCAAAGTTCAAATATACCAAGCACACTTCATTATAACGAGAGCTAGAAGTACTTATTATAACAATGAATCCGCTAGTGGAATAAAAGGCAACGTTGTACTTACATCATCACCACCACCACTAGGTGCTGCTTGGTAAGACTGGTTCATCTTTGAACTGCTGCAAGAAAAATGAGGGGGGGAAAAACCCAGTATTGACATCACCAAATATAGATCGCTATCATTTTTACATTATTAAACCAAAGGCACTAATGTTAAGTAACATTTAAATGCATAGAAATATGCACTTACCTTTCTTTCTTTGCTGTAATAGGAAGAAAGGAAACAACATCAGCACAGAGTACTTCTTACAGATACACTTTTTAGACCTCTGCCTGCCTGAATCAACAAACTAACTTTTCGCTGATCATCGTCAGAACAATGAGGACGGTAAAAGTCTGATTTGAATATAATGTGGAAAACTAACCAGGCAGATATCCTTTCTTTTTGGCAAACCAAACGGCAAATATCAGTAGGGCCACAAGCAGCAGAGCCACTATTACACCAGCGACAATTCCTCCGGTGTTTAGGTCGCCTTGAAGAAAACACAGGGAAACATAATAAGGTGAACCAGCACACTTTCTTTGTGAGGTAAGGAAGAAATGGCTCAGGCGAAAGCATTTTGTGGAGTTTAAAGTGTGAAAGGAACTTACGAACTTCCATCTTCATAGCTCTACATTTCTGAGCAGGGCCAGCATCATTGACAGACTCACAGTAGTAGTCAGCTGTATCAGTCTTGGCTGCAGCAGGAAATTTCTGTGGCCACACAGGTATATTTTAAACTTAAAGGCCAACACACCATATCAGTCATAGTAAAGGTTACACATGTAACTAGCTAAAGCTTACCAGTTCGCCACTGGTTGAATTCAACTTGTAGGTGGCGTTTTTGAAGCCAGCAACGTTACTAGGGTTATCAGGCAGAAGAACGTTGTTTTTGTACCACTTGAATGTGGGGCGCGGTGAAGCACTTTCATCAGTGCAATACAGGATGGCTGTGCTGCCCGTTGTTACCGATGAGGGGACTTTACAAAATGGCACAGATGGAGGCACTGTAGGACAAAATGTTTAGTTTTTATCTGGACCACTTATAAATGGCAACATACGTCTTCATTACAGCAAGTAAATGTGATATATAGTCTTACCCAGAACAGTCAGAGTCACCTCTGTTTCCCCAACTTGGGTTTTGTCAGCGCTGGTTATCTCACAGGTGTACACTCCAGTATCTTTACGAGTGACTTTGGAGAATCTCAGATTGCTACCACCATACACATTCAAACGGTCAGCATACGGCGCTGTGGAAGAAACGCAGCATTACGTAACCAGCATGGAAGTATTCAGACACCACATTCAGCAGATGGGTTTCAGGACAGGTTATTTGGTTGGTCACAGAAAAAGGTTTTTTCTAGTGTTGTCAGTGTTAATCTAATTAAAATGACGTTAACGCCATAACTGCATTAACTCGGCGAGCGCCGTTAGCTCATCAACGTGTTAGTGCAGTTAGCTCGTTAACGCCGTGCAGCCCCACGCATGGGGCGATCCGCGGTAACTCGCTAACAGAGATTTTCCGCGTTAATGCAGTTTTGGCGTTAACGTCATTTTAACGAGATTAATGCTGACAGAACTAGTTTTTTCTTTTAATCTAAATCTGGATCTGTCAAATAAAACGGACCATGACAGGCACCAATGTGATCACCGTGACTGATATTGATGATATTACATTCACCGAATTTTGTCAACAGTGACATCAAAATAGAATTTTTGGAAAATTGTGGTTTTATTTCACATGCATCATGTGTTTTTGTTTTTTAGTTAAACTAATTAAAGTGTCAGTTAAAAGAAAGAAACGTCAAACTTACCTGTTGGTTTCCCATCGTGAACCACAAACACCTGAGAGCCTTTTCGGTCCTTAAACTTCCATCTAAGTAAAATGTTTGAACCAAAGTCTCCTGAAAATGAGCATGTCAAATCCACATCTGGAAAGAGAGAGGGAAATTTGTGTGGTGACACCATTAACCTGCATAATTCTGCAGTCTATTATTTAAATGCAGTTTTGTCTTATTATATGACTTCATCTTGAAAACCTCTGAATCTGTGATTTTAGCAGACACATCATAGACAGTTTGCAATTTTCCTGGGTAATCATTCACAATCCCATTTTTTGTTTTGTTTTTTTAAATTCTCTATTTTTAACATGTTTGATTTCATTTTCTGTTTATGCTATTTTTTACATGAACAGCACTTTGTGAACCCTGGTTTATTTTAAAGTGCTTTATAAATAAAGGTGGTATGGTATTCAAAATTTTGTTTTAAAACTCACCTGTGTTCTCTTCCGCTCGTACATTTGCATTTGAAGTAGTGACCGAATATCCACTTACACCTAGACACACAGATTAAAATAAAACAAGTAAATAAATAGAACACTCAGCATCAAGTGTCAAGTCCAAAATACTCACTTCCTTTAAGCGAACCGGCTTGTAGCCTAAAGGAATATAATGCAAGTGAATGCACGGTCATGATAGAGCTACCATTCTTTGTCTCTGAAATAAACTACAAAACAGGGAAAGCATAACTTGTGTAATGGAAGGTTTGATATGAGTGATCGGTACAAGTGTTGAAGTGGACATGTAGCGATACATGACTAATTTACTTCATGGAGCCCTGTTCATAAAAGCTGACATGGATGCAACTCTGTCTGTGAAGCTTATTTAAGAAAGAAGTGGTTAAAGTAAAATTTTTAAAAACATGTTTAGCGTCATCTTCTGTCAGCACGGAACATTTCATCATCAGGTTGGTTGGTCGGTCGCAGCCAATAGTTAACTAACATAAACTAATGTTACTAACTCGTAACAGAAACAATAACTTGGGGGCCTAAGGATGATAGTCATCAAATCTTGTTTGGTTTTCATATTTTTAGTGATATCAACTTATTTTCTTTCTTTTTTTTTGCTATATTTTCCAGGTAACCTATATTTGACCAAAGCATAATAAAACCGGAAATTCTGTTTTTTGTTGTGTCACCCGAATATTTTTAGTGGCCCCCGTATGGCCACGCCTATGAAAACATTCTGGAGGTGCCCCTGGTTCCATGATCAGCTGTAAGTGCTATTATTACTGTGTGGAAGCAGTTACTGAGTCACCAGCGATCCAAACCACCTCTAGCATTAATATCAGCACACACAAAAAAAAAAAAAAAAAAAGTGCACCAGGAGCTTTACAGCATAGGTTTCCACAACTAAGCAGCTCTTGTATGCGTAATATACAGGTGGCTCTATACTTTTGTCTATATGCTGCTTGTGTGTATGGCTGCATACGGGCCAAGCACTCTTGAAACGCAAATGTAATTTATACACGTTTCATTACATGTGCACTGTCAGTGTAAATAAAAAAAATACATATATACATGACCAAAAGAGACAACAACATAATATTAAAATAAGCCAGTGTATAAAATACAATAAGCTTACTGAATAAACCTATAAGCAATATCCTTACCATTTACTTGGACACACACAGACCCCATAATGGTTTATAAAAGAAAAATTAAAAAAAGCTTATTGATAACACACACTAACAATAGGCCCTGCAGGATAGGAACCTTTTGGGTTTAAAAATACTCATTGTGTACTCAATGTACTCTGTGTAATCTAACCCAGCGGTCCCCAAACTTTTTTGCACCACGGACCGGTTTATGCCCGACAATATTTTCACGGACCGGCCTTTAAGGTGTTGCGGATAAACACAACACAATAAAACTAGTACTGGTACCGAAAAAAAGAAGATTTATTTATAACACACGTGAAAAGACCCAGGAAAACCGAGTAAACGATAAAAACGATAACAAAATAACGCTGAAAACCGATAAAAACCCTGAAAACCATACATTTCACACCTGATCGTCAACTCTCGGCCCGGTACCAAATGACTCATGGACCGATACCGGTCCGAGGCCTGGGGGTTGGGGACCGCTGGTCTAACCTGTCTGAAAAGTGAAGCATGGCGTGAGTAGGAAGTTTGTGCCAACCATTTGCTGAACACAAAAAGCAGATTAAAAAAAGAAAAGAAAAAAAACCCTACACACATGCACAGATAGTGCTCTGCTTAAGCTGCTTTGAAAATTGGGTTTTAATAAACCCAGTTTTAACACTCCACAAACATGGCATGCAGGAATAGGTGAAGAGACGCCAGGAGGAGATTTTATTACTCAGGCTTCAAAAGGTAACATCATTTCAAAGTTAATTTTTTTTTGTACTTTGTTTAACAAAAGAGACCTAATGGTGTCTAAAAATCAATCGAAGGTTTTCATTCATTTAAATAAACTAAAATAATCATTCTAGGCTGACGGCCACGATCAGAAAACCCAAGTCCTCCCTCTGTATTACCAGGAAAATTATAAGGTATTCCCAGTAGACCACAATCTTCCATTATGTAAATAATCAGGCATACAGCACTGAGGATTGAAAAACACACCCTTTGCCTAAACACTTGGAGCATGCTCAGAAGCTTTCAGGGAGTGGTCAAGCAAAACATCAAAACAAAAGTGGCTCATTCCTGTCTGCTGAACCAGGAAGCTTCCGGTGAAACTATCAGCTCTCTGGGTGAAACTGGGTCTTTTCAGGCACGTCAGCGGAGCTTCGGGGACACTAAATCATTAATGCAGCCAGTAAAAAGCTTCTCTGTCACACCACATGTCCATCTGTTGCCCCACTCCACATTACACTGCACAGCTGCCATTACTTTAGAGTTACATGATTAACCACTGCCCTGTCTGCTAAGCTTAGGTAGCACAGAGAAGCTTCAACTACAGCAGAAGGCAGATAATTATTAACTCAGTGCAAATTCATTCTGTGAGCATTCATCACGTTTTTTTTCAAGGTGCTGATAAAAATAAAGCTAAACTTCAGATTAACATTGATACAAATACACTGCTGGCATGTGTTTTCATAGCAGACCAACCTAAAGCCTGTGTGCATTTCTTACAGGCAATCTCAACCGAGATAAGTTTGATGGAAAGGTAGGATGGATGAGGTAGGAGTGCAAACTGAAAGAACACACCATGACTTCCTTGTTTGCATACTTTTAGAGTTTCAGTGTACATACATACTGAGAAGTCCTGACAGCAAATGTACCTGAGAAGTGGAACAAGTTTTAAAGGAACTCGTCTGACACTCCCTGATGATCCTCTAATCACCTGAGCCAAGGTGATTACTTTTACACAAATGTAAAGATGTTTAGCGAGGCCATATTCAATCAAATGTAATTCATCAAAGAGCTGCTATTTACTCCTCTAATCACCTTGGCTCGGGTGATTAGAGGATCATCAGGGGGTCCTTTTGTCCCTCTGTGGGGGGTCACTCCCACTAGGTTTATATCTGGGACTCTCCACCATTTGACCTTAGAACTGAAGAAGCTTCTCGGATGAGAGGTGAAACGTCTTCAAGCAACTTAAAGAAGTCCAGACGCTTTTCTTTGCAAGCTCCTTTGACTACGATGACTGAGAACCTTCACAGACATCCAGTCATGTAATAATTCAAAATGGCCTTTCATGGGCGTTGTAACTGAACCTGCCCATATTTTTAAAGAACCGTTAAGCTTATAATTACGGTTTAGCAAAACTACTGCAAAACAAGATTACTATCTTCTTTAAAAGTGAAAAAAAAAACAAAAAAAAAAACACGGAGCTTCAACTGTTGAATGCCTACAAAGACTAAAAGAACAGCACATAAATAAACATTTAAAAAAAATTAATAGATAACTAAAAAGAAATCCCAAGTTTTCTCACCTATTGCTGCGCCAGAGAACAAAAGCAGCCAAAGGACTCCTCTCACAGTCATGTCGGGTTTCTTGTTTATTATTCGACGGCGTTCTCCTTTAAAAATTCTCGAGTAAAACAAGCCGAAAGTACGCAAAAATCTTCTTTGTGTCGAATAAAGAACGAATGGTCTCCGTTTCACCGACTCCTATTTCTCTTATTTCGACGTTTCCAGCTCGAGTAAACACCTCTTGTTACCTACAGAATCAGCGCAGGTGACTACAAACACCTAACTTCCGGTAATAAGATCCTGTCAGGTGCCGCCCAGAGGCTGATGGAGAAAAACAGGTTTGACTAGAACACGCCCAATAGAAACTACATCTCCCCGATAGGAAAGCATGTGCAATGGCTAGTTTGTCAATACTATAGACATTTCCAGTCTTTTAACCCTCACACATTCTCAGCTGTGTGGGTTCTGCGTGAAACTGATGTGCGTGTTTGTAGGCCATGCAAGCGCTTGCAGTTAGGTCCTGCCGTGGTGTTTTCCAGCTGAGTCAGAAGTGAGGAACAGAGTAGACTTTCGATG
Source organism: Aulonocara sp. 'chitande type north' Nkhata Bay (assembly GCF_057382095.1). Lineage (NCBI taxonomy): Eukaryota > Metazoa > Chordata > Actinopteri > Cichliformes > Cichlidae > Aulonocara > Aulonocara sp. 'chitande type north' Nkhata Bay. The sequence goes on along the minus strand of NC_141353.1, from coordinate 14,536,864 downwards.
GCACTGTTTGAATAGATTCGTACAGATTCTTATATTTTTTTTACCTTGTTTTAATGTTTGTGTGTGCTTCTTGGCCCCTTTTTTCTTAATGCATTTATGTGAAGTACGTTTTAACTTTGTTAAGAAAAGTCCTGCATAAATAAAGTTTATTATTAGCACCATTACATTTCATTTTAATCGGGATATAGCTTAACATTATAATCGCAAGCTTTGCTGTCATTATACTAAAGGTACAGCCGAGCTGTATGCAGCACAATTCAGTCCTAAGAGAGCAATCTGTCTTATTAAACATATGTACAGAGATTAAAAAGAGAATTGCTAATAAACACACCAATATAAAAAATACATATTTAAGCATGTGTGTTTAAATGCATGTTTATTTTAGGTACATTAACTAATGAATCCTTATTGAAACAGAAACAGAACAAAGTGGATAAATGTGAACCAAACAAACAATGAAACCACCTCCAGTAAGCCTGGTTTTACTGCTTTTGCAATCTGGACAAACAATGAGAGTCAAACTGCTGCCTGACTTTCTGTCTGCCATCTGTTTTCACCTTTCAAAATCTATGAATCAGATTGTATTTTTAGCTTGTGTGTCTCTTATTTCCTCTCATTTTAAAGGCAAGTTCCCCTGCATGAGTAATTGTATTGGAATTTATGTTTAATCAATTAGTAATATTTAATTCATGATTTAAATATAGCCCACATCTGGCTGATATGGACTGTTTCTTGCATCATAATATTCAAAACTTTGTCATATTATCACTTGTTATTTGTAAGATAAAGTTCACAAGAAGTGCTGGAAAGTAAAACTGTGCAAATGATTCATCAGTACATGATTCGGTACTTTGGACCCCGAGATGACACCGTGCTTTGTTACGCAACGCCAGCATGTTACTGAGTAATTGTTCAAATAATGCTCACAGGCACACGGGATTGGGCAACACGATGACAGGAGTTACTCGGTTCGTTTGGCACTTCAGTGGAAATGTTGCTGTTTAACCGCATGCCGATAACATATTATCAGATCTTCTGCTCAATCGTAGGAAGACGCATTTTTAAAATTGCCTGTCGGTGTACAATGACATCATGCAGCCAAAGGTATGTGGGCATACAGACACCACATACTTGTGATCATGAAATGTATATGTGCATTTTAACAACGTTATTTCTATTTAAAAGAGAGTTTAATGATACAACTTTATAAAAAAATGTATTTTATAAAAGAAAATCCATATTATTTCTTTATTCTGTATACAGGGTACCAGTACTATAGACTAATCATCTTCCTGTTTTGGCAGAATACAAACAATCAGTAAAATAATTTTTTTCAAATGGTAGTTGGACTGTATTTCTTGTTTACAAGGACTACTTTCCAGAAGCTGAACTCAAGTGTGAATTTTATTCATTCATTTTATTATTCATTCATTTTCAGTTAAAGGATGCAATTTCAAAACAGATCCTGTCAGTCACAGATTTTTATAGAAACGAGATATTCTTTTCCTTCTCTTTCACTGTTGCTTTTCAACACCTTCAAATACAATTTGACTCACTTGGCTCAGCCAAAGGATATGCGCCTTTAGTATAGTATGAAATACCAGACACTGTATACACTCACTGGCTACTTAATTAGATACACCTTTCTACTACTTGACTGGACCCCCTTTTGTTTCCAGAATCGCTTCAGTTCTTAATGTCACAGATTCAACAAGGTGCTGGAAACGTTCCTCTGAGATTTTGGTCCGTATTGGCACAAACTGCTGGCTGAACATCCATGATGCAACTCTCTTGCTCCACCACATCCCACAGCTGCCGATGACACTGAGATCTGATGACTGTGGAGGTCATTTGAATCCTGTAAACTCATTGTCATGTTAAAGGAGCCAGACTGAGATGATCTGAGCTTTGTGACATGGTGCGTTATCCTGCTGGAAACAGCCATCAGAACAGGCTGACCTCAGGAGAAAACACTGCACCAGTGAAAGAATTTTTAATGTAAATTCATAAATTCATAAAGACTGAGTATCTGACTTAGCTTATAGTTTCAAACATGTACTAAATAAGCCTCAGCCAAACATGGCTTATGTGTTTTAGGCACACGTGAAAGGCAAAATTTAAAAAAAACTGTGTTTGGGTGTCTTTGCAACTGTAGTTGAGGGACTTGATACAGACTATTGATCCTCTCCTCAGAATAGAATAGAACACGATAGAATAGAGAAACTTGATTGCATGCAATAGTAAGTCAAAACATCATTTGAAGCTTACATTAAAACCCTGTCAGCTATCTTCATTGCTCCATCCAATTTCTATTGACAAATACACAGCACGGTCTCCCGTTAGTGGGCCTGTGCAGCACAAGGTCACTGCCATCTGCTGTCATTTTTTGACAGCCAGGAGGAGACACTAGGGACAGATTTCAGTCAGGCAAAATAGATTGCTTACCTTAACGAGCGACGTGACTCAGCAATAATTCACATTGGAGAGTGCAGCGTTGCACTTTAGAGCTGTGAAGATTTCACTCATTAGATGGAACAGCAAAACTAGTTTCCATCCCTTCTTAAAAACCCTCTAAATCAGACAGTTTTTGTCTTATTAAAGAAGCAATCTGTCAATATCTTTGACTACATCTGCTACAATGATAGAATCTAGATAGTGAGCACTGCAGAATCTAGGATTTCAATTTTAAATCATGCTTTTTTTCTCATTAACCCTACTGAAAGTCTGCCAGATACAACAGGTAACTTATAGCTTAGAGCTAATATTAGTTTAGAGTATAGTGTATATGCAGCAGTATGTGTGCTTAGTATTGAGTGCATAATGCCAAGTGTGCAAGTGTGTGACATACCAAATATATACTGTGAGTACATTCAGTTTAACTTATTGCACTTTGTGCATACACGCAACTTCGGGGGAGTACAGCATCAGTGACCAGATGGTTATGGTTGCAGTGTTAAGATATGCAGCAGTTTGGCGCCTTCTTCACAGCCAGTGAATTTCCAGCAGCATGGGAAAGGTCATCAAGGTCAACAGTAGGCCACTGCAGCTTTGTAATAGGACACTCCATGCAGAACAGGGGAGGAGGAGCTCTGCGATAAGAAAAAAGCAACACAGGTTCACAAGGACGCGCGTTTTGTTTGTCAAGCTCACATGTTCTATTCTTATTTGTAAAAATAACAGGAAGTGCACATATGGGTCAAACGAGCATGAGGATAAGCATCTTACTCTTCTCGACTACCGAAGTTTTGGTCACAGGGGCCGAGTCGCCCACTTTGATGTTGCAGGTGAAGGTGGACTTGCCGTTGGGCAGGTTCTTATACAGCAGGCGACAGATGTTGCCTGGGAAGATGCGGGCTTTGGCACGTTTCTTGAAGGGGGCGTGCTGCTCCTCCGATGGGTCAGTGGTGTCGAAGAGGCGTTCACCGTGCGTGTACTTGCAAAAGACTTCTGATGACTCAGAAGGAAGTGAGTATTTGCAGTCCATCCTGAGGTGGTCCTCGTCTATAGAGCAGTAGGACAACTGAATCACCTTCTGAGCAGATGCAAAGCCTATAATGAAGCAGGAAGAGATGATCCGAATTAAGAACACAAACGTATACATTTGGGGTTGCTCACGTGAGGATGCGTGTCTTACCAAAGAGTAATATGGTGGTAAACAAAGACATTCTCCCGAGGTTCCTAAAAAACAAAACAAAAAAGAGGAAGTTAAGAGTTTTTTATTGTGTTTGTCTCGACATTAGCTGGATTCCAAATAAATCTGAGTCAGCTGTAAAGAGTGGAGTCAAGTCACTTCGGAGACATGAACATCACACTTCTGCTGCTCTGTGCTAAACCACAGAAAAGTCGCTGTACCCTTAACGCTACACAATCGATCACAATCCAGCCTCACGGTTCACAATGCAAAGAATCGAAGTACAAACTTTACTGACACATTTCCGTGCTTAACCTCTTTAGAGGATACCAGCTAATTATTCACGTCCTCGATATGTAGAAAGAATAGACTAAGCACTTCATTTTATTTGCTTGATGCAAACCAACCCTTTCCTGCATTCAAACATTTGCTTTGGAGCAGCTGGACCATATACTTCATCCACAATAACCGAATGACAGAAATGCATTCAGATTAAACAGCATGCACAAACATAGCGCATGAATCCCTCTCACCTTCTCTGATGCATTTTTGAGTCTTCCTCAGTGCTCTGCAGTGTGATGCTGGGGGTAGATACAGTAGAGGTCGGCTTATAGAAGAAGCAGGGGAGAGAGGGAGGGCGCGAGGAAGGGAGTGGAGGGGGGGACACAGAGAGGGGAGGGGGAGAAAATGCTGCTCCGGTGGACTTTGGGGACATTTCTTAGGACTGTGTACGGTTTTCTATTGATTTTCAGGCTGTTTTACCAGAGGACGGAGGATCACGTGTCAGTACACAAACCTCTGGTTTCATTCTGAAAAGAATGAAGGAGGCAGATGAATGAGAAGGGATACGTGGTGACGAGGATTTGATTAGCTGGCACACCTCCGCAGCTGATCTACTCAATATGTGCAAGCGCTATGTGTGTCAGCAGTTTCTCTGCTACTTTCACCAACATGAATTTTAAACACAGAGATGTGGAGATTCGTTTACGAAGAAAAGGAGACAGAAACCACGAGATCACGAGGCTGATGACAGGATCATATAGTAGCTTTCTGCTGATACTTTATCAGCAGTCATTTAATTAACCTGATAGCGAATCATGTGGGAGGATAAATCTGCAAACATTATTGGAAGTGGAAAGAAGAAGCTTTTAAAAACCAAACAAGAGACCACAGCTTCCACTCCTACAACCGCACTGTGGACTAAGTTAAATCTGGTAAAGACCCATATCATGTAAAGCTGAATTGCTGCCATAAATATGATACTACACACCTACTTTTTCAAAACACTTTTAATGGTAACACTTTAATCAGGTGGGGGGTTGTAAAAATTGTATCTAACGTCCAACATCATCTTATACTGTCTAAAATCCTCAACACCGTCCAGATTTTGTTAAAGTTCCCTGCATCCTCATCACACTGCTTATCCACTTCATCAAGATCCTTCCTGAACAGCTGCCATGCTGAAGCAGTCTCCCTGACAGAAGTGTTGCAGAGGTCTCTGAAAGGCACAACCCTCAGCAGTCTCTGATAGCAGAGGATGCCTGCTACTCTCCTCCCTTTTAATATTCTGATGCTATGTTTTCTTGCATTTTCTTATTGTCTTCTCCTTTTCGAATATAAATAGCTGAGAGTGCAGGCTGTGATGATCCCCGCATGCCAAAAGTATTCATTAGAGACTCTGTAGCTGTGAACCCTGCTGGTCCTCTGCTGCTAATACACTGCAGATGAAAGACGAGCCCTCGCCTGTTCTTTTCCAATAAGTATTTTCCTCCTTTACTGTTGCCATACCATATAGCTAGTATTATATTATCATCAAGAAATTGTTACTAAATAACAGTTTTATGTTATGCAGAATATGATACATGCTTCTGGTATCTCTCTTCCACTTTAGGAAACTTAGCATTATTGTTCTTGGTGTACAGAGGTATGCCTCCTGGGTCAAATGTGTATTGTGTGTTATCCTTTCCAAGGAAAGAAAGGAAGAAACTAAAATGGTAAATGAACTGGCTCTTATATAGAACTCAAAGGACTTTATACAACATGCCTAATTCACCCATTCACACTTATTCATACAAACACTTTCTATGCTTAAGTGCTTTCTATTCAGCCTTACAAATAGTGGATAACCTGCTCTGCCTCCTGAGCTACAGCGACCCCAAAGTAAACTTTGAATGCAGGTGTGTGACAGTGGATAGGCTACATACATCTGTCTCTGTTAAATGTCACATTTATATCTAAAAATGTAATGTCCATATATGAAAAACTACCTCGTTTTCCTTTTTTATTTTTAAATGTTTTGTATATGCTCACCAGTCACTTCATTAGGTACACCTGTTCTAATTCTTGTTAACACAAACATCTAATCAGCCAATCAAATGGCAGATGCTCAGTGCATTTAATATATGCAGACATTGTCAGGATGCCCTGCTGAAGTTCAAACTGAGCATCAGAATGGGGGGAAAAAAGCTGATTTTAGTGACTTTCAACATGCCATGCTCCTTGGTGATAGACAGGTTGCTGATCTACTGGGATTTTCTCAGAGAACCAGCTCACAGACTGGGGGGGGGGGGGGGGGGGGGGGGGAGCCCCAGTGTGATTAACTCTTGATGGTGTCAGAGGTCAGAATGGCTAGACTACTGATAGGAAGGCAACAAAAACTCCTTTCAGCCAAGGTATGCAGAATGCCATCTCTGAAGCAGCAGAAGAACACACCAGATGCCACTGCTGTCAGCTAAGAACACTGCTCAAGGGACACTTTGGGTCCTTCACTACCAACTGAGCACCGTTTAAACACTACAGTCCATCTTGACAACATGGACCAAAATCTCTGAGGAATGTTTGCTGAATTTATGACTTTAAGATTTAAGACAGCTCTGAAGGTATAAGAAGGTCCAGCCCAGTATTACAAGATGTGCCTATAATAAAGGTTATTGTTTATATATATTTGTCATATGTATGTCTTAAAGTTTAATAAAATATAGCTCTATATCAGCGTCTTCAGTTGCTAGAATGTCTTTCTCTTTAGTTTAGGTGTTTTATATAGTTTTACCAACAAACACTGATCACACCAGACTAGAGCATGAAGGGATATTAATACTATAGGTACTCTATTTTACTGAAATGCCAAACTCATTTTACTTGTCCTAAGAATTTAAAGGCTTCTTCTGCCACTTATTAGGGTTCACTGCCTGATTTGACATTTAGTCCTTAAAAATATAAGGAAGTCAGTATTTAGGGGAAGCAAATATATACAGTACAGTGCAATAACAAACACCACCTCTACACATTTACTTGTCCGTGGGTAAAATGTTTTTTAAGACTACTGAAGTGAAATGATGTCAGCTATCAGTATGCTTAAAGCTCCCCTGAGTTTGGATTCAGCATGCTTCCCCGCGTGTACTTGCAGAGAAGTGACTGCTGTATTTCTCGGTTGTGCTTCTACTTTTTGACCTGCAGGGGGAACTCTTGTTTTGCGGCAAGAATTCAGTTTTACCCGCCTGAAACGTGGACCGCTCAGCAGTCTGCTGCAGTGCACGGACACCGCAGGGGCGTAGTCCTACCGGCATTCGGGCTGCAGACAGAGTCCCACATCCAGGCCTGTTAGAATTACGCTATTAGAGGCTACAGGAGGCTAATAGGTGCGATTTGAAGGTTATCCCACCTTTAGGTTGCATGCTCGTATATGTGTTTGTCTGACATATCTTGTGGTGGCATTCTGCGGCAGCGTAACTTTAACGTTTTGTCCCATGATGAACTTTGCCAGGCTCCGGCTGGTGTGAAGGTTGATCTGATCCGACAGATAGCCTGTCTATCGCCATGGAGCTGCACCTGTCCGTCATAGGCTGTCTCCTCTTTGGCAACATAATGATAACGCATCAGACGACTCACAGTATGTCTCTTTAATTACTCTTTTTGTTACCATCCATTGGCATCCAGCCCCGTTTTAAGTGGAATTTATTACTAGGACGAGAATGCTGATAACACGAAAGATATTATATATATATATATATATATATATATATATATATATATATAACCGTTACTGAAATTTAAGCTCCACAGTCCTTGTGATCGAGTCAAAAATCTTTCTGTGTTACTGCAGTGAAGATGTTGTTGCTCAGTTTCACCACAGAGATCAGTAAAGATTCATATAGATTATGTAATATACAAGGAAAGAGTCTTTTATCACAAATTATTTGTTATAACTTTTGACCTGAGTGGACAGGAGAACACACAGGCACACATGAATAGATATAGTTAGATATATACAGAGAGAAAGAGAGAGCAATGTTCAAAATAAAAACGGCACTTAATAAAATAATCATTTAAAAACTCTATTTTGTATTTATTTGTTGTCTTTGTCTAATATTATAATTAGTTAATGAATAGGCTGTACATAAACTATATTTTTCAAGCAAAGCTGTAATAAATTTGGCTTTATTTCCCAATGACACTTTTGCTGTCCCTGCCATTTCTCTTTTCAACCAGTCAAGAAGCCCGCAGCTCTCTTAAGTTAGTGTGAACAGCAAAGCTATTTCTTCAAAATAAACTAATACAAAATAAAGAATGTAAATTATCAAATAATTACAATTACTTTGGCCCAACAACAATACACATGCCAGCTAGCTTGTTGAATATCTTGGCACATGAGCACATAGCAGCTGACATTCATTTATTATTCAGAGTTACAGATATTTGAGGGTTACTTTTAATCTCTTCATCTGAGAAAGACGCACAACACTGTTGTGTGAATGAACTGGAATGTGAATAAAAACATTTGCGGGGTCATATTTTATGTTTACATGCTAAATTAGCTTGTTAGCTAGCTCAGTGAGTAGCCTTGTGAATGATGGCCTCTGTATCTTGAAGTGAAAAACATTCTACTTCAGTTGTAATGTTATAACACTAAGGGTAATGAAATTCTATTTCATAATAATTTGTTAATAACAGCTTGAACTCACTGATTTAATGATCAAGATCACACCAAATGTGAAAACCGGTAAAAACTTTGTATTCATGGATCGTCTTCAAACTTCACCGCAATATATTAGCGCCTGAGATCAAAGGTGACCTTGAAAAAAAGAAGAAACCATAAGGTTAAACAAATTAAGAAAAAGCTTTTATTTCCGTTAGACTATCTCCAAATTTTAAAAGTAATATTGGGGGAGATAAGCACATTCTTTGTCTGAGCACTAATTATTATTTTTTCAATACAACATTATATAACTTCACAATGACACCAAAAGATTAATATACTACGCTCGGTCCGTATTACCACTGCTGACCTTAGCATAAAATATCAAAGTTTTAGTATAACCTTTGACTTTCAGGGTAATTGCGCTCTCTGTGTGTTCTTGTCTTAAATTTGAAATCTTATCGTCTTATCTTAAAAATTTCCATCACAGAGCAAACATCCTGGCTGCTTCTGTTTCAGTGAACCCGGTGACTACATTCCTGTTTGCTCCACGTGGGCCCCAGATGTTTCCATGTCTCACCTACCTGGAGCGAAATGTCAGGGTGGACTGTGAGTTCCCGGAGACCTACGAGGTCCCCGGCCCCTACTGCGAGTATCGGCAGGACAGCCGGCTGGTGGGGACCACCTTCCCCAACCAGGTCATCTACGTGTCCATAGACGACCGTAGAAGGAGCAACGTAAGCCTGGTCCACCCTAATCTGTGCCGCCTCACCTGGGCGCCGATGGCCGATGAGAAGCCGTACACCTACACCTGCAGGGTTTATCAGGGGAGCACTTGGAAGGAGAACAGCATGGCCGTTCATCACAGTGAGTAGCGTTTACTCATTATCTGTTTCCCACAAACACCGGTGGAAACTAAACTTAAGCTTTTCTCCTTTACAGGGCTTCTTCCAATCTGCTCTGCAATCAGTGTTATGTTCAAATCAGCACCTTGGCTTTTATCGCTGGTGTTTTCACTTCCTGTGGCTGTGGGTCTTCTGAGTCCTTGATCTCTTGCTTTCACAGGATAGCAACTCAGTGGGCCTTTTTTAGTACACGATTTATTTCTCTCTCTGGCATGATGGTTGTGCATTAAATCAAGTTATAGGCAGAGAGTAGAAGCTCTCTAAATGAAGACTGAATAAAAAATTTTAAATAACCTCTCCCTTAGCATTGGACTACTCTTCAAAAATGTACCGCTGATGTGTAAGAGATTGTATGTATTAGACCTCACTGTCACCTCAGTACCTTGATCACCTTTGTTTCACAAGGGAAAAGAATTCATGACAAGTGGAAATGGCAAACACGGCAAATGAATGGAGCGCTAAAGGGTGTTCGTTCTCTTTTATGATAAAAGATTTCTTCCCTAACAAATCTTTTATGATTTGTTTTAAATCAGATTTTTTTTCCTCACCCCAAATGGTGGGAGTACGTAATCGGTTCCGTTTGTTTGTCTGTCTTTATTAGGTCTCTCTTGTAAATAAGTTTTGGGATATACAAATATTTTGTTAATGAAATTTATTACAAATACGTTTTATCATATTAGAGAAGCTGACAGAAGAAGTCTATATATGCCTATATTAAGAGTGGAGGTCATCTCTGAGGGCTTTTGTTCTTCTATCATAGAGACATATCTATAAAAGAATAGAGAGTGCGCAAGAGCTCATACGGTCTGTAAACCTAAAGATGTATTCATGTGGCCGCTATGACATTTGAATGACAGTAATACATAACTGCACTAACACTGCCTTTCCTGCTAGCACTGGACCTCTTTGACCTTTAGCTCATTTAAATTAAACCTGGACACTGGATCTGCACAGACGGCCCACCTGATAATAAGAAAATCACTCAAATAAAACCTTTTTTTGGAGAGCAATAACATAGCTGGGACGATCGCTCCTTCCCTCGAAGATCTCGGAGAAGATCTTGCAGTCACTCCACCGCGTTTCAGTCTTTACTTTAAAGGATTTCTCATGTTATTATCATCATCATTCCACCCCAAAGCTCAAAAAGACACGGAGTTGGTGTAGCTGTTTCGACTTTTGCAGCTTTGCATTGATTAAATAAAAACTTAAATAGCAGCAGTCCAGCAGAAACACATCTCCAAGATATGAAACATAAGCAATAGATATTGGAAGTGTAACTTTTTGCATTTCAAGTAATCGCTGCAGCACACCTTGGGTGTTTAAACGAGCTATTGCTTAAAACATTAATGTGCATAGTATTGGCAAAATATGAAAGTAATATTAGAGTGTTTCAATTTTATTATGTTATCTTTAAAATGTACTCACCTTCCATACTATCCAACACCAACGTTTGGGGCCCTGCTAGGCTGTATTTATGCATTTCTTAGTTTTAATGATCACAGTGTACGAATAATTGTGTCTGCAGTTTTTCTCCATTTAACTATTTTCAAGGCACCTTTTTTCAGTATTATTTAGAAAATGATTCTTGGAAGACGGCCTGATATTTTTCTTCTAGTCATCATTTTTGATTGTTTTACTGTAACACTAAAGGTGTACTAAGGTTTGCTAAACTATATTGAAAAATAAAGATAATGAATTATGAACGTTACCTGCATTTTCTCTGCACAAGTCACTATTTTGAAAGAATGTGTTTTTTAATTTATTGTGTTATGGTTTGTTTTTATTGCTTGGCCCTGTGCCGACTCATTTCACAGAAATGAAATGTATGAAACAAATTAAAATATAGTTGGAGGACAAGAGGTGAGTCTTATCTCGCACTCGTTTCAGGTTAGGATAGAAGAACACGTGTACACATGTCTAAACACTACCAAAACAAGTTAGCCATATTGATTCTGATTCTTTTTGGTTTTGCTACCTTACTATTTCTGTCCAGTAGAGAGAGCACTTTTGCAATATATAGAAAGCCATTATATGTGTAGTATAGTATCCATAAAGACCTATACATAAAATGCCTTTTATGACTTAATGTATTTAAAGCACATTCATTGTCTTGGTATTGAAAGGTGCTGTAAAAATAAACTTGTCTCATATTGTATTGCCTGTGGGTCTTTGTCACCGGCACTACACACGGCTATATTACAGGAAATCTCAGGTGTAATTATTAATATTATCAACATTAGTTTTTGTTTTTTGGGGGCCCAGATCTTTTGTGTCATGCATCCTGATTATAATTAGTGTGATTACGAGTTGGTGGAACATAATAGATTTACATAGATTTACATAATAGATCATTAATACAATAATTATAGTTCTACAACTGTTTATAACTTGTATAGTTCATATATATCAATATATTTCATATTTCTGTATAGTTTTCATATTTATATCCTCTTCATAGCCTGTACATAACTTGTACACTCACTACAGCCTGTACATACTTATAGTTATAGCATATTCATAACATACCTTCATACCGTGTACATTGTAACATACCTATAATAGACCCATATTTGTAATATAGCTATATATCTATATTATTGGTAATATATATTTTGTAATATGTCTATATTATTGCTAATCACTTTCTGGATGGATGCAAACTGCATTTCGTTGCCGTGTACTAGTGACATGTGCAATGACAATAAAGTTGAATTCTATTTTATTCTATTTAGTCAGAGTCATATGCATGATTTTTTTTCTTGGCTGTCACAGTGAGACCCCATTTTAAAGTGGTAATGTTATGATTCAACTAATATGTTCACATCTGCCGTGTTATTTTTGGAGCCAGAAGTGCCCATAATTAGATGAGAGAAATACTGCATCCACTGATTGTGCCTCACCCAGAAACAGATACCTACTATAATTAGTGATAACACACAAATAACACACTAAAAAAGGAGAACTTTACTTGCTAAAACTGGAGCAGAGCATTCTTGGACAGTCTGTTCATTAACAGGACAGCAAGCCATGTTATTTCTTAGTGAGACACCAACAGAGCTTTGACTGGCAGCTGGCTAAAGGCCTCGATAGAGTTCAAAAGGGCCAGTTGGGTATTTTAGATATAAAGACCAAAGACATTTTTTGTAACACGCTATAAGTTGGTATATTCACATGTGAGCATATTGGGATTGACTCATTTTTGGAGCCACCCTAAAGTGGCCGCTCAGGAAACTGCAGGTTTGGGCACAGCCCTAGCTGTGCAAAAAGGCAATTCAGCTGTGCAGCACTGAGTCTTTCGTCATTTTTTCCATTAGACACCTCCAAATCAACTGAAAGTGTGGTTGACGATAGGTGGTTATCTGATGTTTCAGCATTCAAAAAGGTCATAATTGAGTAATCTTCTCGTTGTGATTGTTCACACAGGCCTAAAGCTAAGCCCTTTGCAAAGCCTCAAAACTTTGGTGCAGACGCACTAATAGTAAAGAATGACGGTAAAGGTGATGTCACTTCCTGTAATAATAAACATAGATCAGAAAAACCAGAGGAAATGTCTTCTGTCTAGAAAGGGCATGGGTTCTTAGTGTAGTGGAAGAAAGACTTCCAATTTACAGTGAGAACCTGTCAGGGTCCTGGGTCTCCTGACCCAGCGTTTTAGTTCTTTGTGATTTTTGTATTATTGTACTTGGTGTGAGTTTCTAGTTTCGATCCCTTGCCCTTCATGTTTCTCTATGTCCCCTCTGTTCTGTGTAAGTCTGTGTCTGCATGTTTGATTTCCCCTCTGTGTCTCTCGGTTCTTAGAGTCCTCTGCCTTATGGTTTATGTCTCTGTGTTTCTTAGTTGCTGTCTCCACTGTGTCAAGTTCGCGTCTCTGTGTGATCCTTCCTGTTTTACTTTGAAGGTCCGTGTCTTATGTGAATGTGTCCTGCTTTGCTTGTCTCGTCAGTTCTAATTTCCCCCAGCTGTGCTCTCCTTCTGTGTCTCATTCTCCTCGTTACTTCCCAGTGTATTTAGTCCCTGTGTTTCTCTGAGTCAGTCTTGCGTCGTACCCTCAACAAGCTGTGTGTGTTTTGCCTCCGTGTTGCCAGTGTTTTGTTTCCAGTTCAGTGTTTTGTGCTTCAGTGTTTTAGTCCACCAGCGTTTTTGTTTGTCTTTTGGTGAGTTTAGTTAGTAAGAGGTTTTCCAGCATTAAAGCTGCGCTTTAAGTTGAATTTCTGTGTCTGAGTCCTGCATTTTGGATCCACCACTTCTGCTTGCCCGCCTGCCACACAGCCAACCATGACAGAACCAACATTGACAACACTTTTAAAGACAAACTGTTAGCTCCTCTTTTAAACTTTGCACAAAAAGTAAGAAGATTTGTGTTTGGTTTATTTCTTTGTTGTAACAATGCTAGTGGAAATTGTTATACTGTTGGACAGCTTGTTTATTTACCTTTCAATGGAGCCACATTTTAAGGAAAATGCATTTGTGGGTTGAGCAGCAGAGTTGAGTCTGAGGGTTACAACCATGAAAAACTTGCCATATCTTCCTTGCAAATGCCAAACAGCTGATTCTGCTATTAACTGTTTGGTGTAGTTTATTGAATGGGGTGAAGTTTTAGGAAACTTTGTTTATATTGCACCAAATCACAACAAAATTTGCCATCAGGCCGTTATATTGTAAAATAAAGACCCTACAATAATACGGAGGAGAAACAAGACCTATTGGCAATTTAACAATTTATTCATTGACAAACAGGGGCCTGAGCAGCATGTGGAGGAGCCATACACAGCCACAACAGTCTAGCAGCTCCTCCTCATGTTGATCAGCAGCCTGGTCACACTCTGCTGTGGGGTGGCTTCCCATTTCTTCAACCAGCATTTCAGTCAGTGTGGTTGTGTTTGTTATACATTAGCGGTTTGGCATTGGCTCAGACGATTTGTCAAGTTTTTCATGGGCATGACCCACAGACTCAACTCTGCTGCTCAACCCAAAAATGCAATTTTTCTTACAAATGTGGTTCCATTTAAGAGGAAATAAAAAGGCTTTGCAACAGTATAATATTTATTATCAAGTAGCTTTTTTGCAACAAATAATCAGCCCAACACAAATCTGACTTTTTCTGGTAGGTTTAGTTTGTAGATTTGTTGAGCGTAATGTTAAAACATATGAAGCTACATACCGGTTTACACATATTACACATACCAGTTTCTCAAGGCAATGTAATATGCTGGGCTATTTCAACAGACTATTATCCAAAGTGAGGAATATCCAAAGGGAAATTTTAACTAGTATCTCCAGCATAGCTCCTAGGCCTTTTGTTGTATAATATCATGTTTAACATGACGTCATATAGTTATGTTTAAAATGAAGGACAGGTTTGTAGATCTCACTGACACTGAGTACTCATGGGTTAAATAAGATAAGTATACACATAATGAATTCCCAGCCACCACCCTCATCCTGCAGTACAGGACTCTTAGTCAGTGAGAAGCCTAAATACAAACCTTTGTAAAGGCTGCAGCACAACACATCACAAACCAGATTTATCTCATGACACAGATGTGTTCCACTACCCCCGACTTCTCCCGGTTGAGGTTGGTAATTGCCTCATTGAAAAAGCAGTACAACTTCTATTAATATCTGCACCGAGTGGAAGATGAATGTTTATATAATGTACCTCAGAGCTGATAGAGTTTATTCCTCCCTTGCCTGTAAAAATAAGATGGACCTTTGGTGATAGTTTCTCTCAAAGGGGGGAGTGGGTGGCATGGAGGGGCGACACAGGGGGCTGGGGCTTGGCTAATTTATCTGTGCAGTGCAGGCACAAAGCCAGGAAATTAGGTGGTTTGGGATTTGGGACTTCGGCTAATATAAAACACAATATGCACACGCACACCCAGCGTCAGAGACGCAGCGCATGTCGAGATCTCTCGGGAGGAGGCCAAAATAAATATTAATTCATGATGAGATTAACCTGGTAGCTGCCTGCTGATCAGTCCCATCACATAACGTTTAAAGAGGGCACAATGGAAATCAGTTGGATCACATAAGTGTAAAGCACGCCTGTGGTTACCTGTACCTCAGGGCTCAATCTTCAGCCAGGATGACATTCTTATGGGCGCCTGCAATGTTCCAGTAAGATGTAGCGAACAAGCTACAGTTTTGTCTGTGATTTCAGCCACAAACATAGAAGACTTGAAAGTTATGTGGCATACATCTTCTCCGTCAAAGGTATACAGGCACACAGTAACTTTGTTGTAACAAATTGTCATTTGAGTTATTGTGCCTTCCTATCAGCTCAAAGCATTCTGGCATTGTTACCTAGAGAATTCCCACTTACTGGATATGTTGTTTTTCCAGACTATTCTCTTAACTAAAAAATGCTTGTGTGGGAAAATCCCAGCAGATGGCCAGTTTCTGAAATACTCAGACCAGTCTGTACGGCACAAAAAACCCAATGCCACATTCAGTCAACCAAATCACCTTTCTTCCTCATTTATTCTCCATCTGTTTGAATTTCAACAAGTCATCATGACCATGTCTGCATGCCTAAGTGCACTGAGTTGCTGCAATGTGATTGGCTAATAAGATGTTTGCATTAACAAGCGATTGAACAGGCGTACCTAACAAAGTGGCCGGTGAATATATGTGCATTTGTGAGAAATAAACAAAACAGCTTCATTACTGATTTTTAGTGACTCTGCTACATTTAAACAGATCATTCAAGCTGGAGACGCCAGCAAACAGCACCTCTCACAGGCCACTTTGCTTTGGAGAAAATGGAAAAGTCAAAGTGAAAATATTTGTATATCAGTATTTGCCAAACTCATATGAAACTATAGATATTTTTATAAGAAACTTTTAACTGGGCCTGGATATATATATGGTCTCTCTTATCAGTTTCCAGGCAGAAATGCCCTGTTAGGTGTATTCTATACATACACAAAGTAATGTATAACAATGTAAACACCTCTGGTGTCTACATACATCTCTTTTCAGAACTATTTAGCTTCTATATTTATAGTTCCCTCTTGTTCTTAAAGCTGGCAAAATGTTTGCCATTCCAGTCACTCATCACACAGTGCGAGCTGTAAAGCCAACCAAACACAGTTCCCACAGAGAGTGAGAGGACTGTAAAAGCCTCGGTATGAGTCAGAGGAAGTACCTGCCTGGTCAGCACTGGATATGGGGAGCTACAGTCAACAACTTTCTGAAACCGACAGTCTAGTAGTCATTACTACTATGTGTGTGGAAGTGAGAAAGAGTGCCAGTTTGAAACTTTATCAGTTTTCACATAACAGCTTCTACAACACTGTGAGTGCCTTCACAGAAAGCTTGTCCACAGATCTTGGATATTATAAACTGTTGTATGAGACTCCATGTTGTACAGAGTGCATTTGTGGCATGCTGAGGCCTTGGGGGAGTTTCGGTTTGTACAAACTAATGATATCTGGGAAATTTTTAGTTACCTACTTATATTCCCTGATTGTGATCAAAAGTTTTGGAAAAACCAAAGATCTTTAAAGTGAAGCCATGCCCCGAGTTTGTCACCTTGAAACTATTTTGCTTACACTATGCTTTTGTTAGCTAGTATGACGAGAGCAACAATACCATTTATTGCACTTTCCATGAGTAAATACTCAACATCTTTTCTGAGTACATGACTCAAAGGTCTGCTGGTGTTACAGGAAGATATATGGACATACACACTTTTTAAAGTAATAAAAGTGAAATATTACTCACTAGTTCAAAGAATCAAAACAATCATCAGCTCCAAATTAGCTTTTCTTTGTCAGAAGTGACATATGGCTGTAAGTGTACTTAATTTCCTGCGAGACAAACTACTTCTCAGAGGCCACTGACTTTTTCCATTTTCTCAAAAGCAAAGTGAAAATATTTATAAATCAGTATGCTTTCCATCTTATTCTATGTGGCATACTCATATAAAACCATAGATATCTTTATCACCCCACACCATCTTTTCTGAGTACACGACTCAAAGGTTTGCTGGTATTACAGGAAGATATGTGGACTCGCACACTTTAAGTAATAAAAGTCAAATATTACTCACTACTTCAAAGAATCAAAATAATTATCAGCCCCAAATTAGCTTTTCTTTGGCAGAAGTGAAGTATGGTTAAAACTAAGTGTATTTAATTTCCTGAGAGACAAACTAATTGTATGACTCATAGATACCTCACTTCTTTCTAAAGACTTTTTAAGGTAGTAAAGTTACAGTTTGATTTTCTGAATAAACTACAAAGGTTTCATACCACAGTAAGAGCCGTCTATAGACAGCAGCATAAACTAAGATTAAAAATGAATGTGAAGAAAGCTATCACAGAAAATGAGAGCATTAAAGGTCCCATTTTGTACCAGTTTAGCACATGTTCATATTGGTCTTACATGTCCCCCAGACAGTATATTTTGGGTTTCAGCCCCAAATACCACACAGTTCATTTTTTTGTTTCATGTCGATATTCTCCTGGTTTGCAGCTCAGTATCGAATGAGCTATTTCATTTTCTGTAGCTTTAAATTGAAAAGGAAGAACAGTTGCCCATACTTTACACTTTGAGTTTGTTTACTGAAGTTTAAACTGAGCATCCACTGGGAAAGAAAGTGTGACTTAAGTGGGTTTGCTTTTAACGTGGCATGGTTGCTGGTTCCAGAAAGACTGGTCTGAATATTTCAGCACCTCTGAATGCACAACGCACAACCTTGAAGCAGATGGGCTACAGCCGCAGAAGACCACACCAGGTACCATTGCTTTAAGCTAAGAACAGCAAACTGAGGCTACAAATGACACAGGCTCACAAAAACTAGACAAAAGACTAAACACAAGACTAAACTAGACTAGAGGAGGAAAATGTTGCATGTTCTTATGAATCTTGATGAAAACAACAGGAACCTCATCATCTGGCACCAATAAACATAGATCTACTAGATGTACACACAGCTATGACTATACATTATACGCCAATTCAACAAAAGGCTTACCTGCTTCAAACATAAAACCATAACCAATCAATGGTCTCAACCTGATCTCAATTTCCTGTAGATTTCGGTGCCACTGGTTTACTTTGAGCAACTCCCAGCATCATATACTAACAAGAGAAACCTAAGTTTACCTACCTTGTCTTCGGTGACATGCTAGGCTCGAGGCAACTTTAAACGCAAACTCGAGAGCGGGCAGCAGACAAGAGATGTGGGGCAGCACAGCCACCCTGCTGAAACGTACTAAAGAGAGTTAACTCAATCAGAGTAAACACCTTAACCATCACTCACCCACTAAAAAAACCCTCTGATGTTTAGTCTCCACAAAAATATCCAAAATAGAGTCCAAAATATCCCGGACGAGCCCCCATTTATTTTATGACCCGCCTCAAAAGCCAAACAGTTGGTACCATGAAGATCATAAAACCAAAACTGGTGTGCCTCCACAGCCTGCCTCAAGCATGCCTTTATCCACATGCCATGTGTGGTCAATTGGCAATTGAAGACTCAATTGACAACTCTTTGCACTGCCACTGCAAAGAGAATAGAGGTTGCAGAGGGGCGTAACAATGGCAGGAGTGATAATAATAATAATAAGTGAAATAATCTAATACATCTATGAAATGACAAATCTTACTCTTTTGGCTGCTCTTTTTAAGGGGACACCTCAGCAGATCATCTATCTCTCACTGTCATCATCTTGCCCTGTCTCTAGCATCCTGGTCTGTCACACAAACACTCTGCAACACTCTGTCTCAAAACTGCCCAACCTGAGCTGTCCCTCTGATTTACTTATTTTTTTTCTGTCCATTTTGGTCCGTCCCAGTGAAGATCTTAGCATCTTTACTTGTGTGAACTCCAGCTCCTCCTCCTGTCTTTTTGTCTTTTACTCTTGCTGCTGTCATTCTGTCACAAGCCACCTGGGCACTCATTTCCATCCACTGCACTCTCTTCTTCACCTCTTTTGCATGCTGCCCATTCCTTTGGATGGTTGACCCCATTAAATCTACTCATTGGATGTATAAAATAACAAACATTCACACTTAAGAATCAAGTGACGCACTAAAGCAAAAAAAAAAAAAGACACATCATTTCAGTCCTGCCTTTGGCGATGTATGCATTTAATGGATTACATAGAAAAAAACAGCATTCTTTGAAAAATATCTGGACATGAATACCAAAGATATCCATATATGTTTATATTTCTATAAGATATTTCTATTTACATGTTTGAACTAACACAACAACTAAATCAATCAATGAAAAAATAATGCTGCATTTTATTTATCCTCAAAAAAACACATTTGCACAGAAATGTGCACATTAATTTGTGTTACACATAAAAAGAAATAATACCCTTTTTCTAATTAAATATAGCAGGCTCAAAACATTTCTACAAAAAATCTTCATAAGGTAATGTTAAACTATTTAAACTATGTTAAACTAGTCCTGGGACATACTTATTTTGATATGACAGAAAAATGATAAGAGACCTCTTAATCAACAACATAATTAAATTAATGTGATAGAATACTTTTCAGCGAGTTTTGTCAATGATAAATCTTTCAAATGACTTAGGTTTAATTAATCCTGATGTTATATAGAGAGATCCGTAAAGAGGTCCCCATTTATATAACTTGTTGCAGAAATAATGAAATATGAAAAAATATGTACAAAATCAAAACTTTGAGATGAAGACAAATCAAATACACAATACTCAGTGAAGAAAATTGGAAGGAAATGTTCCTTCAACACTTCAGAGGTAAAATTTTGAGGTATGAGTGTTCATATAGCCACTGATATTGTTTGCACTGTGATATGTAAACAACCTTGTCTAACACAATCATACATGCTGTATAAGGGTTCAGTACTACAACAATTAAGAGGTCAAAATACAAAAAAAAAAAAGTAATACTAAATAAAATATGTACAACAGAAGTTTGCGAGATGATGTTAACACAATAAATTGGCACTTTTTTTTACAATGTGTCTTTGGTGACATATGAAGCTGCCTGGAAGTAAGCAGCAAACACTTGCCTATGTTGGTTAAGTTTCATCAACCATTACATATTTCCAGCTATTTTAGGATTTCACTACTACCGGCCTTTTAATCGACCTCACATTCCCAAAAATATCCTTTTGATCTGAGAAAGTCATGAAAAACACATTTCACTCTTTAAATTATCCAGTACAGTTTTTACAGAAATGTTTAACGCATGGTAGAATTTACAGTGTCCATGTAATCCTGTAAAAAAACTGAATATATGTTGCAGTGATTGTTACACTGATAACCTTTCCCCCCAAGACGCCAAATAAACTTAAGAAGCATTAGTATTTAGAGGTATTTCCAAACACTAAAATTCTCTAGAATTGTTTTAATGCTGTTAAAAACTGCTTTAAAACAACATTAACATAAAATAGAACATTTGCATTGGTGGAGATCTATATATGAGCCTTCTCTTAGATTTAGATTAAGAAACTGCAGCCATCTCAATACAATACATACAGGATATTATACAAAACATATGATTCACAAAGTTCAAAATCGAGAATTAACAGATTACAATAAAGAGCAAAACATGCAGTATATAAATTTCCTATTTATAGTTTCAGGTGGGGCTACAACGATGACATAATCGATATCATCGACTTTAAAAATTCGTCGACGGTCATATTCTAGAACCACGTAAATATGTTTTTGCAACTGCAATACACTATAGGAAGCTATGGGGGCAGTGTCGCCTATATGGGCTGCCAATACGGCATTTAGTACTAACGAAGAAGAACGTAGCGCGAAAAGTAAAACAGCTGGCGTGGGGAAGAGGGGAGAAAATGCAAAAAAATGTGAAAGTTAATTGCAGACTGTGCAAAACCTTTCACGACAGCACTACTGCAGCACAAGAGCATGTCCGTCAGCACCCTGGTGCGGTGACGTTAACTCTGAACGGGTCAGTTTTAGAGAGTTACGTTAGTGCGTCGCGTTGATACCTCGTTTATGTTTATGTTAATGTTTGTGTTAGCTTGCCTGTCGGAAATTTCTCATGGAAGATGCTTGCTAGGCAAACACCATTTCAGTTGTGTTAGCTAATGAGTGAAATACGATGGTAAAAACATTAAACTGGAGTAGCAACACTCTCCCTTTTTTCTTTAACATTAATATTAGCGTTTATTTCGAATAGTAAACCTCTTCTAGATGTTATTTTGGACTGGAAAATAAAATCTTTTTGATTTAATTTGAAGCTTTATTTGAACTTACGGAGAGACGTTTTTAGTTTGCGCATTGTTTTTGTTTGTTTGTTTGTTTAAATACTACTAGCACTTTAATTTGTATTGCTTTATTTTTATTTACTTCATTTTTATTCTGTCCTACTGAGTAATGTTAAAAATAAATTGGATTATTATCATATTCATATGTTTTCTGTGTCATTACTTTCATTTTCTTTGGGTAGAGGCAACAGGGTGGGCAGACTTGAAGTGAAGTTGAGAGTTATTGAAATAATTGCTGACTAATCAAAAAAAATAAAATTTGCAGATTCGTCAACTACTAAAATGTAGGTCTGCAACAATTTTGGTGTAGCTCATGTTTCAAGGTCTAATCACATCTGATAGTGAGAACATAGCTGATACTGTTTTGACAGAAGTGTATCACAACATCATTTGATTCATAAACTTGTATGTGGTGATTATGCAGAGGTATATTTTTGTGGATATACACTTTTTTCCAATACACAGCTTTTCCTCTATAATGTAATTGGTATTACTGATCAGACGATACACTACTTTATCTATTGATTATCAGTTAACTGTAATGATTTCTCCTGGTTGACAGTGTAATTGTTTTGCTGTTGATGGCTGGTTCCTAAAACACATTTCTAAATATAATCCCTAAAAGCTGAAATACTTTACTAATTTGGGTCATAATCATATACTATACTGATTACATGCTATCAAGTCCTCTTTTGAAGAATCTGGTGCTAATTTTCCAAATTGTTCTTCTAATTTCAAAAAATTGATCAAATGCCACTACTTGATAATGTAACTTATTTTCAATGTGGAAAGATTCATCTTGGTGAAGATGCCTCTTTGTCTGTCTTGCCTTCATAGTTACCCTACATGATGCTGTCTCCTTGCACCACAGGGTAGCAAGTGAAGAACTATTTTTAAATCATCTTTCAAGATCTACAAAGTAATGTGTGTTGGAAAATAGAATTATTGTGTTCCCAGTGTACCTTTTAACAAAATGCCTCTAAACAGCTTTTACACTAATCATGCTAGAGTAAAAATAAGACTGCAACCTCATTGCAACTAGAAAGGAATGGTAATTACCTGGTGATCACACAGATTTTTTTTTTACTGTTGAAAACCAATTGCAAGTACTTGTGGTAACTAAGTGGCTGCTCAGAGGTTCAGCACTCAACCTCTCGGTGCTTGCAGTTTGCCTGGTGGGAGGAAATCTGTCACCAAACAACCATTGTCGGACTCTAACTGCTATTACTCTCACGGATTGCAGAAGGTTTGCAAATAATTGTTATCTGATTTATAAATGCAGACACACTGACAACATATCATAATCAGTTTGAGTCAGTCTGCACTGATGAGACACAAATCAGTTTCTTTGCAAAAGAGGACTAAACCCAACTGGTTCTAGTCTTGTTATGTTCCTATATAACAGCAAGGTTGACAAGCACCTATGTCATTTCGCAATTAAATTGCAGCAGCTACATCACAATTTCTGTTTCAAATCTACGAGCTTCTGGCTTGACTCTGAATGTAAGTAGTTTGTGTAAAAATCTGTTTAATGTAGACAGCAACAGATTTATCACAGTTAATTACCATATTCTCGCAGACAAATTGCATGTAATTGCCAGCTTGACCTCCTCCAACCTGATAGCAAACTGACTCCATCTTATTGCCATTTACGGCTATTGGCTGCAAGTGGTTGCAGACCTGGTGCCTGTCTCTGAAGCAACAAATTCAAACTTGAACTTATTCACGCATTCGTTGTACACAGTTGCAGTAATCTTGGTCATTCTGCATTCTGCAGTCATTGTTTCCCCGTGTGTGATTGTAGCACAAAGACAAATTCGTGTTACGCTGGTTCCTTCTTATGTATTATAACATACATACTTTTGAACATACATACAGTTTTTGATAGGTAGCTGAGAGCAAGTTCACAAGTAGTTCACTTATGCAGGCTTGTCTCTCTGTTTTATATTCACTGCAGTGATGGTTGCGTCTTATTTCTGCGTCAGGACATGACTGATAAACCTCTTCTGATCTGTGGATAATGATGGTGAAAGCTTCTTTGGATTCCACTCTCTGAATGAAGGTGAGCAGTAGAGTGATGTGGAGAAAAACCTGCGGGGGTGAATGAAATGGAAAATGTTCAGGGATGACAAACACTCTGAGGGTGTTTATGTTTGTTATCTGTAATAAAATGTAATATGTATAAGAAATTAAGGGCAGACTAATGATCAGTCTCACCTCTCTGCGATGCTACCCTGACACCCAGTTGTGTGTGGTCGTCTTCACCCTCTGGGAAAACCCATGAGGCCCAGCTGCTGGATCAAAATTAAAGTCCAGCCCCCCACCATCCATGAGTGTGTCATGGAGGACGGACTCCAAGTCACATTCAAACCTTTCAGTAGGCACACTGTCCAGATCACTGGGTAGGTGCTCTTGATGATGATGACTGTGTGGGTGTACAGAGTTGAGTTCTCTGTAGCTGTTGCTGCTGCCGTAGGTCACTGAGGCATCATTAGTGTGTGGAGGGAGTCCGAGGGGGAGCTGCATGCACGTCCTTGGACCAGCCATTCGAAGAGAGGGCCCTGAATGGCTAGTCAGGCGTATCATGTTACAGCTATTCAAGTCTTGTGAGGCAGCTGGACCCTGGCTATGCAGAGTATGTGGATTTACACGAGGAAGTGGGTGACTCTGAGAGGGATTCATCATTTTTACTCCATTATGACCACCCACATGGCTTTGGCTGCTATAAGTAGGTATTGGACAACTTGCCCTCCCAACTTCAGAGTGCATCATGTCCCTTCTGGTGTCTGGTTCTCCTGTCAGCAGCCCAGAAGGGAAGATATACTGGTTCTCGTAAGCCCCAAAGCTGGGCTTAGTCTCTGGAAGTGTCTGCATAGGAGCAGGGGACAGGGAGTGCATTCTCACCTGACTATACAAGCACTTCTGGTAGTCTTGCTGCTGGTGTGGGGTCAGTCCAGTGGAGTTATAGGGGCTACTCTGAAGCATGCCGGCGTTTGAGGAGCGCGGGGAGTGTGAGGAGTCAGAGCTGAGCTGGGAGGGTTTAGGAGACAGCAAGTTAAGGTTATCCAGCAGATCCATGACCTTTTCTGAGCGATGCTGGCCCATGGATCCAGACACCTCAGACAGGCTGGGCAGGGTAGAGGTTATCTTAGCACCAGCAACTCCAGGATACATTATGTGGCCATCGGACTCGCCCACATCATCCTGTTCAGAAGGGAAAGGTGAACGGCGACCACTCAGAGTACTGGCATCAGAGCTGGTACGCGTCCTAAAGGTTTTCCAGTTGTCAAAATCTTCGTTGCTGTGGGAGTTTGGACTTCCAAGCCAGGTAGAGTACTGGGAACTGGGGCTGCCTGCTCCTCCTTCAAGCCCTTCCTGTAGAGCCATCTAGAGATAGTAGAACACAAGAACACTGAGTACATGTAATCTAGATTCAACAGAATTTAAAAAAACAAACATTTGGCTGAAATATCTATGAAGGTTCAGTTCAGGAGCAGAGACCTTTTTCTTTGCGGCTCTTCCTCTACTCTTGACAAACTTATTGCTGTTGTCCATGGAGGTAGCTCTGCGTCGAGGTGACTTTCCATTCTTTCCTCCCTCTGGGTTCAGCATCCACCAGGAGCTTTTTCCTGTTCCCTCGTTCTGTATGCGCACAAAGCGACTGTGCAGGGACAGGTTGTGTCTGATGGAGTTCTGAATGGGAGAAAAGTGATTCATTTGTAAGTTTTCCCTCACACAAATATCATGGTCAGTTTAATAAATCAGTGCCTGTCACTGAATATGATACTGAACAAAATAAAGTATCGTCAGCAACATAACTTAAGAGACTCTTTTCTCCAGAAATACAGGACCTATTCAATGAAAGAGGGAAGCGGTGATAAATGTTGGACACAAGTGTGACAAAGATAGATGACAATTCATATTACACTATAGTATAATAGTGCAAAATTTGACCAAAGAAACATTTCTCGTTAGTTTCTTCACTCGGTCTGCTTTTTTTTTTTTTCCTTACATTTTTCCTGTTTTCTGAATACATTCTGACTTTTACGTTGTATTCATCAGTTTTTCTCATGCTTTAACTGCTTGTATTGTTTTGAAGGCCCACGAGAGAGCTTACTAGGGTGTCCATCTTTCCTCACTGCGG
This sequence comes from Aulonocara sp. 'chitande type north' Nkhata Bay, assembly GCF_057382095.1. NCBI lineage: Eukaryota > Metazoa > Chordata > Actinopteri > Cichliformes > Cichlidae > Aulonocara > Aulonocara sp. 'chitande type north' Nkhata Bay. Next base: position 14,511,025 of record NC_141353.1, on the reverse strand, counting down.
ACTATAATCATGTTTCCTGTGATTTCCACTGACTTTAATCAGCGCAGCCCAGCAGCAGCAACAACAACACCGTTCGCTTTGGATCCAAAGTGAAAAACAACAGTGAAAAAACAAGGAGAAAAACAACAACAAAAAACAGGGTAATTTGGAAGACACATTACAGAAAAAAAACCATCACTGCTTAATCTTGCCTGTGCCCATCATCGAAAATTACACCTCTGAAAGAGCTCATTGAGATCACTGAGCTGCTCTCTTTTTTTGTATGTGGTCAAATTTGTCCTCGTCCAAATATGCACACACCTAAAGCCTTATTCAGTAGATTTTTAATGCCATGTTATGTATCCCAAAAAGGATGCAGTAGACTCCTCCTGTGGTAATGCTCTCAGGAAGAAAACCAGTGTCGGTCGGGAGGTCATGAAGACAGTTAGACATGGCACAGACACACTGTACAGACTGGTCTTTCTGTGACACTAATATGCAACTTGCTGAGCTTGATGGGGGGGACAATGAAAGACTAAAGTGTAACACAATACGTGCAAGTATGGAATTTCCCCCTAAACACCCATGTGAATAAGAAAGCAGCTCCCTGCAGTTAGTAAACCCAGATGTTCCCAACCGCAGGATTCAGCAGGGATATACAAAGCACTGAGATAAAGATGTTCTCATCCAAAACAATAGATGGATTGTCTCAGTGTGTCTCTGACATTTTGGGGTTAAAGTTAAGCTTCTGGCAGGAATATGACTTCTAATCTATAAAACTACTCTCAGTGAAAGTATTATTTCAAAGTGGAAATTATCAAAGTAGATTCAAGGAATAAAACCAGAAAAAACTGCAAAATTGGAACAACTTTGACGCTTTTCAAGTATTATTTTTTGTGCCGTCGTCATAAGAAGGTGCTGAAAGATGAGTTCAACCTCAAACTGTAAACTGACAGAGTGAAAACAGAGAGCGGTACACAAGTTAGATTTTGTTTTGTTTTGTTAAACAGAAACTAAGAGGAGGTCACAGAGTTTGAAGCTAAGTTGGGGAGGGCGACACTGTAGGATGTTATTGCCGGCAGAGCCGGGGTCAATGAGTTCACTGTGTGCTAAACACGAGCTGCTCATACGAGCTGACGGGGACATGCAAACAGGTTGGATGGCAAAGGAAGAGCGAGGAGGAGAATCATCAGATGTGACACGCTGGGTAAGACCCGCTTCGTGAGACTCACCAAAACAGCTTCTTTGGACTGCACCCCACCACCAAAACCAGACTCCTCCCTTCTCCTCCAGTGACTTTTAAATGAGGCTTCCTGTGTCAGAGGACATCCTGCACATGTAGACTGAAGAGACCTGAGGTTGTATGGTTTCAAAATGCAATTCAATCATTGCATTTTATGCTCATTTGATTTACGACCCTTTTCTCCCCATTTTCCTTTTTTTAAATGATCTCCTGTAACTAAAGACAGGACCGGACATCTTAGCAGTGTGCTGCACAGACTCAAGCCTGCAAACCAACATTTATTTCACTAACCAAATGTGAAGTCTCGCTCACGCATGGCAGAGATCACTGTTGATATGCAAATCTCTACAGCCTTTGATTAGCACCTACTACAGATCGTGCACTGCAAGGCAGTGCTGTGGAAAGGGAAATTTTCTTCTCTGCCTTATCTTTGACAAACCTCAACTCAACTCAAAGACAACAAAAATTCCCCTTCCTTTTTAGTTCAGGAGGTGCCCCACTCAATCATTATTTCTTTGAAAGAGCCGCCTAAGGTCCAGTCTTTTTTTTTTCTGTTGTGTTACGGCATATTTTGTAGTAGTAAAATGTGTGCTTTTGTGGTTGCAAAACATTTCATGAGAAATCTATTTTTTCCTCCGCTGACCTGCTTTGGCAACCAGGGTAGTGACGAGGTCCAGATTAAAGAGAAACTTAAGTGACATAAATGTTTAAGAGCAAAGATCCTCTTAGAGAAGTGATGCCACACAAGTCTGCAGAAGAGTATTACAAAGAAATCTGCAACATTTTCTGCTCTACACTTGAGGACATTTAGTAGTGCTGCCCCTGAAACAAACCGGTGCAGCACGGAAGAGACATTAGACAGCTTATGCAAGAAATCCTGAAATCAGGAAAGACTGAGTTGGGACAAAATCTACTTTCAGTTCGTCCTCAGAAATGGGTCATTAGGCTTCCCACATGAAAGGAGAAAACAGCACCTGCCACAACTCAGGTGAGATACCCGGTAGAACACCTGAGCTGGAGTAAGGAGAGTCATCCATCACCATCATCCATAATGCAGCATGAAATGACTCCTCCTACTGGACTTCAAAACAATCTAATTGACGCAGCTGCTGTTTCTTGTGTAGTGAAGCATGAGGCTTGCAGTAACGGTCGCAGGGTAAGTAAACAAACAGGGCTCGGTTGCAAGAACAGGTGCGGCCTCAGTGAAAGTGGCCTCAGTTGCAATTGGTCTATGCATTTTACATACAGCGCCAGCTACAACCACAGACAGGACAGAGGATCTCCCAGGAGGCTGACTGCTGGAGACCAGCTGCTTCTCAAATCAGTAACTTGGTTTTTATCTCAATGATGAAAGCTTACATGTAGTTAGTGATGGGGAGGGGGGAAGGGAGAATGACCTTGTCTTCCCATCAGTAAATTTCCCAGGCAGGAGAACGTGAGAAAATATAAATATAATTTTTTTCTTTGAAGGCTTTAAAAGTTAAAGTGTACTGTGACTTTTGATGCTAAATGTTAGCTTAGGTTTTCAACCTTTAGATATTGCAACCCTGTAGATAAGCATTTGTGTTTGTATTTGTGCCACTGCTATATTTTTTCATTATCTTTTACACAGTTAGCAGCAAAACCTATAAATGGAAAATAGTGCAGTTTTTTGCTCATCGCTGACAGTTATTCAGTCCTTCTCATTGGATTGCTTGATTTCCCAGTAAGAGAGCCAAGAGGTACTGTCCTAATCTTTGCTAACATTCGCTAACGCTAGCCACGATAAGCTGCAAAAATGCCCGGGTAAATAATGGTGCAATTTGTTGCTCACAAATTCAACTGTTTTTATATATTCAACCAAATATAAATGCTGTTAGTCACACCTGTTCAACTGCTCATTAATGCGACTGACTAAGCAGCTAATCAAATGGCCACAACTCAATGCATTTAGTGATGTCGATATGGTCAAGATGACCAGCTGAGTCTAAACTGAGCATGGGGAAGAAAGCTGATTTAAGTGATTTAGTAAAATTGTATGGCTGTTTGTACGAGACAGGCTGGTCGAAGTGATTTATAAAATGCTGCTCTGCTGGGATTTTCCCACACAACCATTTCTTGGGTTTACAGAGAATGGTCAGAGAAAGAGAAAATATTCACTGAGCAGCAGAAAAAAGGCCAGCTTGCTTTGATCTGATCGAAAGGGAATAGTAGCTCCAATGATTTTTCGCTACAATCAAGGTATGCAGAACAGCATCTCTAAATGGACAACAGTGAACCTTGAAGAAGACAGGCTATAGCAGCAGAAGACCACATCAGAAACCACTCCTTTCAGCTAAGAACAGGAGTCTGAAGCTATAGTTGTTATAGAGTAGTTATAGAGGTTGAGCAAAATTGAACAACAGAAGATTGAAAAAACATTGCCTGGTCTGATGTGTCTCAGTTTTTGGATGATTTGGTCAGAATTTAAGATAAACAACATTAAAACTTTTAAAATTTTGTATGATGGATTATGTAGAAAAAGTAGAATTGGGCTGAAAGATCTATCGCTTTATCACCTATTCAGGTTGTAAATCGTGTTTTTAAAAAACACGTAACTAAGTAATTAATTACTTTTGAAAATAAGTAATCAGTAAAGTAACTGGATTACTTTTTGGGGGAAGTAATCAGTAGGACTAGAAAGAGAGAGCATATTTCTCCTGTTTTGGCTTCCCTTCATTGGCTTCCTGTTAAATCCAGAATTGAATTCAAAATCCTGCTCCTCACATACAAGGTCTTAAATAATCAGGCCCCATCTTATCTTAAGGACCTTGTAGTACCATATCACCCTATTAGAGCACTTCGCTCTCACACTGCAGGCCTACTTGTTGTTCCTAGAGTATTTAAAAGTAGAATGGGAGGCAGAGCCTTCAGTTTTCAGGCCCCTCTTCTGTGGAACCAGCTTCCAGTTTGGATTCGGGAGACAGACACTATCTCTACTTTTAAGATTAGGCTTAAAACTTTCCTTTTTGCTAAAGCATATAGTTAGGGCTGGACCAGGTGACCCTGAATCCTCCCTTAGTTATGCTGCAATAGACATAGGCTGCCGGGGATTCCCATGATGCATTGAGTTTTTCCTTTCCAGTCACCTTTCTCACTCACTATGTATTAATAGACCTCTCTGCATTGAATCATATCTGTTATTAACCTCTGTCTCTCTTCCACAGCATGTCTTTTATCCTGTCTTCCTTCTCTCACCCCAACCGGTCGCAGCAGATGGCCGCCCCTCCCTGAGCCTGGTTCTGCCGGAGGTTTCTTCCTGTTAAAAGGGAGTTTTTCCTTCCCACTGTTGCCAAAGTGCTGCTCATAGGGGGTCATATGATTGTTGGGTTTTTTTTCTCTGTATCTATGAAGCGCCTTGAGGCGACTTATGTTGTGATTTGGCGCTATATAAATAAAATTGAATTGAATTGAATTAATTAGTTACTGATTACTTTTTTCAAGTAACTTGACCAACACTGGTTATACCAGCAGAAGCTCAGCTGTTCTCAGATAACCTACACAGTCACAAGACAGCAATCCACTGGAGCACCTTTGAATTGTGGTAAGATGGGAGTGTCGCATTATGGATGTGCAGCAATTGTGTGATGCTGACATGTCAATATGAACCAAAATCTCTAAAGAAATGTTTTCAACAGCTTGTTAAATCTATTCTATAAAAAGCTTGAAGGCAAAAGGGAGGGGATCAGCATAAGGTGTACCTCGTGTTTTTGTCTTTTTAAGGCATACATTTCAACATTTTACTGACCTCAGTGATAGATTCCGCTGCACTCAAACAAAGTGCTTGTGCTGTGTCTGCCAAAAGGTTTTCAAACAAAGTTGTAGAGAATGAGGAAACTGGAAGAACAATTGTCTATTAATCAAGATCACATTAGCAGGGAAATTAGGAAGTGTGCTAATCTATGTAGCTGCCAGTGACTACAAAGAGCTCAGCAAAGCCATTTTACTGCTGTCAAACTTAATTTCAAAGCAGGATTTTAGGTAATACAGGCTAAAAGGTTAAGTTACTGGAAAATGTATTTGATACTGCTTGACTTCATGAGCATGGCCAACACCCTGCTTCTTTAATTTACATTAAAATCCAGACTTGACTAAATCGGAGTGATTTTCTGCTAACATGTAACTACCACTACAAAGCAGTTATCTGGTAGAAATAAGAGAATAGGAAAAACGAGCACTTGCAGAGATTACGGTCTTCCTGTGCTGCCTTCCTGTGCACCCCTCCCCCTTTCTCTTATGACCTATGATGCACAAAGCTGTGAGCATAGGGCCTGGGTTTGCTTTAACAAGGCGGCAAAAAGGTGAGAAAGCCTGCAGAAGAAGAAGAGCATGCGAGCCTGGTGCAGAGAGTGCAACTCTTTACAGCTCCACATACAGTATGCAGACTACTTAATTAACAGTGAGCATCAAAGGAAGTGACCTGTTTCTGCAATGGCATCATGAAGACGAATGGAGAGATCTGCAATTCAATAATTTAAGCACAAACACTGCACTTCAATCATATTTGAATATTCAGAAATAACAAGACTATCTCAGCCAATTATTGTGAATGAACCGCATTCTTTGCACACTTCATCGGGTGAAAAGGTCACCTTTTTAAAAAAATGTATTTCTGTCATCCTCTGACCCCGTCTTTTGTATTTTGCATAATGGATTAGAGGCCAAGTACATTTTGTGAACATAATATATTTGGAGCTGATTATTATCCTGCACAAGCTGGAGGACAATGCAAAGATCCACATGCCACAGATTCCAGCGGCTCACACATGTAGACAGCAGACAGTACACAGGCCTCAGCCCCCAGCAAACCAGTCAGCTGATTGCTCCCCTCCTTCCCTTAAGCTATGGTAAATGGTAAATGGCCTGTATTTATATAGCGCTTTACTAGTCCCTAAGGACCCCAAAGCGCTTTACATATCCAGTCATCCACCCATTCACACACACATTCACACACTGGTGATGGTAAGCTACATTGTAGCCACAGCCACCCTGGGGCGCACTGACAGAGGCGAGGCTGCCGGACACTGGCGCCACCGGGCCCTCTGACCACCACCAGTAGGCAACGGGTGAAGTGTCTTGCCCAAGGACACAACGACCGAGACTGTCCAAGCCGGGGCTCGAACCGGCAACCTTCCGATTACAAGGCGAACTCCCAACTCTTGAGCCACGATCACCCAAGCTATGGCCGTTCCTCTTTGAAAGCCCCTGCCTCAAGCCTCCTTTTCTTCATGGGGTTACTTGAAGCTTTTAGTGGGCCTCTTAAGTTTGAGGCAGACATCCCTTTTTAACCTTGTGATCCCGAGACAAATAGCTGGCAGTTACTCTTTTTTTCTCTCTCTTGCTTCTTTTAATAGTTGCTACCAGTTTTCAGGTCAGTGTCTTTAACAAAGTTCACAAGGCAACAATGAAACAAAGGTTGATTAATAAATTAGATGATCCATTAGCATCTAATGCAGTGAATGCTCCTTGTTGTGATTGTGTTTGTTTTCGTGCAGCCCACATAGAGTCATGTGAAAAAGAAAGTAAAACTAAGTACACCCCACAAACATTAGTAGATTGTGGAACCAGCTCTGGCAGCAATAACTGGAAGTAAAAATTTCTGTATGACTTTGTCAGTCTTCTCACCTCACTGTGGAGAATTTCTGGCTCACTCTTCTTTACAGTGTTGCTTCAGTTCTTTCAGGTTTGCGGTCATTTGTTTATGCACAGCACTATTAATATCTCACCACAGAATGTTAGTCAGGTTGAGGTCTGGACTTTAACTGGGACATTACAACATCTTGATTCTTACCTTTTTTTCTTTAGTCACTCTATTGTAGATTTGCCGCTGTGCTTGGGATCATAGTACTGTTTCAGAACCCACTGTCAGACAGACACCCTCACGTTTGACCTCAGAATACTTGGTATACAGAGAACTTTGTGGTCAACTTCATGACTACAATGTGCCTAGGCACCGTGGCTGCAAAACTAGTCCAAATCATCACCCCTCCACCACCATGCTTGACAGTTCGTATGAGGTGTTTGTGCTGGTATGCTGTGTTTGGTTTTTGCCACATGTGGTACTGCATTATGGCCAAACATGTCCACTTTGGTCTCCTCTGTCCTAAGGACTTTATTCCAAAAGTCTTGTGGTTTAATCAGATGCAACTTTGCAAAACTAAGGTATGTTGCTATTTTCATTTTACAGAGAAGAGGCTTTTTCTGTCGAGAGTTTTAACATTTAACATTCTAACTGAGGCCTGTAGAGTCTGAGATGTAGCTCTGGGTTTTGAGCAATTTCTCTGAGCATTGCACAGTCTGATCTTGGTGTGAATTTGCTGGGACGTCCACTCCTGACATGCTATAAACACCTGAATGCAAATAGCAAACTGTCAGAGCAACTGCTTTTACAGAAGTGCTCACAGTTGCTGATGCTCAGTTAGTCAAATTCACTGATTATCAGAACCTGGCTGCTACTTTTCCTCCTGATTCCTATGAAAGCAGTATTGGGTTGTTTTAAGCAGCAGGTGAAAGTTTCTACTCAGTTTCACTTACAAAGGATGTTGTTTGCAGTTCCAGGTTTCATATCTCAGTGTTTAGCAACATTTTAATCTTTAATGTTTGTATATGAAGAAATAATATTTGGGGCCATCAGGGATGTTTTTTCTTAACTGCAGAACTGTGAATGCCCGCTGACCACAGCATTTCCATCCAATAGTTCAATAAACATTTCATTCAAAACCACAAATGTAAACCTCCTGTTATCACTCACAGAGTCAAATCTCTCATAGCAACCCATCCAGTAGATTCTGTCGTGGACAAAACCAACCAGTGTTTGTTCTGGATGAAAATTTCCATTTCTTTTTGTTTTAATCTCTACAATAAATGTAAAAAGGTTTTACTACACAGACATTTTTGTGGCCTTACTATGTGATCCACTAATGGAGAATATTACAAACTTGGTTAAAAACTGAAGCCAGTGGGGAAGAGATTTAAATTTATAATGTCTAAAAAAATGTCTTAAATTAACGTGGCTCTAGCTTTTCATTCAGGACAGTTCTAGTCACAGAAGCTGGAAAAAGGAGATTCACTACTCAAACTGGGAAACAAATCGAACAAATCTTGTTATAGCACTCAAGCAAGTGTATGGGTCACCGCAAAACCTGCCAAGAACTTTGGTTTGGGTTTTGCCATCACTCCAGTCCCGCTATTGGCTCTTATCGGCTGTAAGTTGAGGGACGATGACCTTTACCACTGTGCCATTTGGCTCATCCTGAAACCTTCAGTCTTGTTTGTCACTGGTTTCCAGAATGGTCATATGCATACATCAGGCGTGAGACAGGCAAATCAACACATTGCAGATCTGTAGGCTTGGTGACCTTTTGACCCCCGCGCTAGATAACATAGTGCGATAAACCTCTTCACAGGAGACAGTCACTAGACTCAACTCTGCAGGCTATCACCAAAGCAACCCAACGAAATATTCTTTCATTTGCAGGGCAATGTTTTCAAAAACTTCAAAAAACGGAGGGGGGGAAACGCTTTTTTGTAATCAACATGTTTTTGGGTGACACCTCGGAACTTCAGCGGCAGTTAAACTCAAGAGCGTCACTTCCTGTTCCATTATCTAATGTCACAGTTCATTGAGAAAAACAGTGGCACTGCCAGTAAAACGCTAAAAGTACGTTGCAAGCTGTTCACTGCTACTCACAGACCCACCAGTATCCCAGGGGAAACCAGTCCTCCCCGAGTTAACGGAGGGGCCCTCTGTTGTCCCAAAGGCATCATGATCACTGAGCTGCCACACAATATTTAGAGGGGAAACCAAAAGAATCTCCATGACATACAGTAGACAGAAAGCTGCTGAGGCAGTGCCTTTCCCTGCGCTCCACCTATCTATACTTTTTTAGGTGTACTGCTACAATCAAGCGCAATGCCCTCCACCCACTATTAGATCCCTGGCTTATCTTTGTGCATCACTACAGCAAGAGACGAAACTGCTTTGTTAATAAAAATGTCAAAAAGCACAATCATAACAAGTAGACCAGCAATTACGTTTTTAAGTGGCACAAATGTTGAAATGATATAAAAGTGATTTTGCATAGACTTGGATTCACACAAATGCTGTGTATATGATCTCTTATTGATTCATCCTCTTTTTTCCCCCCTGCCCTGACCCTCATGTTTTGCAGGGTGGGGATGTTAACACATGGCACTGTTTTCCATCCACCGGGCAGGAAATGCATCATAGTTCATTGTGGGGGAACCGCCGTGTTTTTTTAACAGGAAAGTGTAAAAATAACTATAAGCCGGCAGTTCCAAGGCCTGGTGGGCATGCCAGCATTCAGGAATGGCGAGGCTGAAGCAAAGATGTGTTGATTATACGTAAAATATGTGAATGATCATGAGCTTTTGCTCTTGATAGAGAACTGAGAAGCGTTCGCTGCCTCGCTGAAGGGTAACAGAACCTTTCTCTTTGTTCTTTCTCTTTATCTCTATGACTAAGGAAGGGAAAGACATTCTTCATAAAGCCAAAGTGCACCAATACAATTATTTATCTCCCGAATTTGTGTCTTAAAGACCCCCCCCCAAACAAAAAAAGCAAAGGCCTTTAGTAAAAGAAATCTCAAGGTCCTATTGAACAAGCACAAACCCTGTGAGCAGAAACCCAAAGAGAGAGAGAGAGAGCAGAAGAAAGAGATAGGATGAAGAGCAGCGATCCCTTTCTCCAGGCCGTAGCATCCGCTAAGGAAACTCTAGAAGACAGGGACACAAAGATATGAGCACACAACTCAGGAATGGAGGATGTTTGACGTAGTTCCCAGCATCCCCTTCTGCCAGTCCCTTCCCCTCAAAAACACTCCCCAGCACTGATTGAGCTGTTTATGTAGCTTCCAGTTATTTCAAACAAAAACAGGCCGATTCGTCAGTGCCTGTACATTCAAGAGTGTGCAGATTTTTAAAAGAAGTAGGTTTAACAAAGTCTGTATATATAATAATCTGTGACAAAGCTTTTCAAGTAGGGTGGTGGTGGGGGGTTAAAACAATGGGAGCTATATATGACTGAGGTTTCCCAAAGGCATTTCCTGACAACTTTCAAATCACCTCTCAAGAGAATGCAGGGGGTTACAGAAAAGGCTGCCACACTGAAAACTCAAGCAGAGTACGTTTTGTTGGGCATGTGCGGGCTTTAATTGGCGTCTTCTGTTGGTCCACCTTTGGCTTTGTCTGCGGGCTTCTGTCCATCACGAGTGGAGTGACATCCTCACTGGCCGGATCAGCATGTTTGTGCAGGCATTAGGCAAATGTTTTCACAGCTCGTCCCCTGTACTTAATATTTCCAGGTCTGCACATTCAAATTGCAGTTTTCAGGGAGGTAGCAGGGTTTCCATGACTGTGGAAATGCTGCGCAAGTCAATGTGTTTTGTGATAATACAGGTTGGCTCCCACATAGGTGTGTTTGCGGGTGGGGGTGGGGGAATCCACAGAGCATACCTACACATCTTTATCCTCAGTCAAAACCCAATTTCACATCGCTCAGTCAGGTGTTTTTCTCAAACAAACCTGAAGTTTGTTTCTGCTTTTTATAGAGAAAAGCAGTCTTGGTGGCATCTATGGGATGTTTACAGTCAGACCAGCTGGTTTGTCCTCTGCTGCTTTAGAGCTGCATGTGTCCTCAGTGACAAAGCAGAGAGGCATGTGCTACCACTGACAGAGGAAACCACTCCAAAACTTCAAAGGTTACTCAGAAGCCAGAAGTCAGCAGCCCCTCTAAAAGCTAACCACCATCGGACAGGTTTGAAATCCCACCATGGTGTTAAAAGAGAAAAGGAATGGGTTACTCCTGTTATTACTTAACTGCTAATAAATCCTGAATTAAAAGTTATAATCATATTTAAAAAATGTGATGGGTTGCTTTGCATAGCACAAATGTGAGTGCTGAGTGAATATACTAAACCAAATGCGTTGCACTATGTGCACACAGTGAAAGTGAATACTGTCACTTTCCTGAAGCAAACCAAGTTTTCTAGATAAAATAAAATCACAGGTTTAAGAATTTAAGGTGTAAATATCCTGCCACGACGTCTCTAAATGCGAGTGAAACAGGGCTGGGTTTTTTTTTTTTTTAACTACAAAGGCAATTAATTGCACATCAAACCTTTGCATTTCCTGCTCAGCAGATTGTGCAAAACGCCTTACAGTGGCAATCGGTGCAATAAGACGCTAATGAGGATGTGGCCTTGATATGTTTTGTGCAAGTTTCCACTGTCTGCATATAAAGTCTAGCACGTTCAAATGTCACTCCCTAACTTTTCTTGGTATCATGATTTTGTCCAGCTTTGCTGCTGGCGGCTCTTTTTTCATTGGTGCTGCTTGCTGTGCTGTGGTGGTAAAGATGGTTACAGCGCATATATGCATCTCAGCTCACGCGCACACATCCTACTGACAGCGAATGTTCACGTGCACGCACACACTCACCTTCCAGCCCGCGGAGCTGGTGCTGTCTCCTTTGTCTTTGAAGTAAGGCACGCTCTTAACCATCCAGTCGTAAATCTGAGAAAGGGTCAGCCGCTTCTCAGGTGAGCTGTCTATGGCTTTGGTGATCAGGTCTGCGTAGGACATGTTCCCCCAGGCGTTTCGCCGGGACGAGCTGCTCTTCCTTTGCCCGGGTCCACCCAAAGGTGGGACCCCAGGATTTGGCACCTGTTGCTGGGACGACAGCTGTGGACCCGGGACCTGGTGCTGCTGTTGGAGCTGATGATGATGGTGTTGATGATGATGTTGGTGGGGGTAATGATGCACACAGTTGCTATCCCGGCACTGAAAAGCATTGCAAAGCGGCTTCTGCTCTGAGTATTCTTTATAGTCCTCCTCCACCAGGTCGAGGTTTCTGATGAACTCGGCGTTTGCTGCTGGCTCCTGCTGCACAGACGGTGCTGGGGAGGATGTGTTGGAGCTGGCCGGGTCGATGAGCTCCGGCCGGGGCAGCGGCCAGGTGCAGGACCGCGGGCGAGAGAGAGGCTCGAAGTCCGGGTCTATATCGCCCGGCTGCGGCTGTTGTGGCAGTAACTCAGCCATGTCAGGGTAACACCGATCCTCTGTCACATAGATGTTCACTTAAAAAGAATTCGCCAAATTGTTAGTAAAAAATATAAAACGGTGACATAAACATCGAGAGGCTAATAATGAGTCATCAAGACCGAAAACAAACCCTAAAAGAGAAAGAGTCGTTTGTAATGTAAAATAAAGAGATATCTAAAACTGAAGTTCACACCATACTGTGTCAGTTAGCAGCAACTCTCAAGTCTGCCGCTCTAACAAGTGGTAGACAGTACCACACTCCGGTGCTGCCTTCACGGCTTACTCACAGGCTCCATCCTTCGAGCTTTGCAACTTGAAGGTGCGTTCAAGTGCTGTCCTGTTGACAAATCACGCCAAATGGACCCTCAAATTTGCAAATCCACATCAAGGGTGATTTAACTGCCTATTTGATGCTACAGTTAATAGTTTGGGCACACTTTCTCATAGCATCGTATCTATGTATTTGTTGGTGCACTTGAGTTTAAAATCTTATTCCACGATTTTCTGTGCTTGGTGCTATGAGTGACAGTCATCTCGACAAAAATAAAAAGTTGTCGTTACTCAATACCAGTTTTAAAAATATGTAGTGAAAGGGTTGGTTAGTCAGCTATCTCTTTCAGTTCGCTTGTCATTCAAACACATTTTGGCGGGACTTGAATGCACCATACAAGCTGAGAGGGCATGTTTTTAGTTTCAAAACGTTCTGAGGGGGGGCTCAGCTGATTCAAAACACTGCCCTAAGCTTAAAAAAAGAAATATATTAGGGCCATTTGTACAGGTTTTTTTTATTACTTCCATACAAATATAGCAAAAAATGTTAATGTACTCCTAAACTTTTTTAGTTGAAGTATCTGGATGCCATCTTTAAAACTGTGGGGAATCCTAATGTAATGCACAACCACAACGTTCAGTAGCGCCATCTAGTGGCCAAGCCTTAACAACTCTACATGAGTGTCTCTCCCCCCTACTGCACTGTATGGCCCAGACAAACAGAAACCAGGAAGTGTTGCCAACATCTTATCATGCCAATCACTCTGTTTAAGGAAAAGTGAACAAAATGTGGAAGTGGGGCACTTTGAAACATCAACCTGTCAGTTTCCACTTTCTCAGACAATAGATCGAGCAGGGTGTTTTTAGACCAGAAAGGATCCGTGTGGCACGTTGTTAAACAGGTTGTTTAACTTTAAAAGCACTTCCTCTGAGAAGGGGTACAGGGTTCACGGTCTGATTGTGTTTTCTACTGTAAACTTGATCTCAGATCCTCAATACCGCTCACAGGTTATAGTTCTTGCAACCGGTCTGGGAAAACACAATCACTCATGACTGCAAGGTGTTTGTATGACCTGTGACACTTAAAGAATACAAAAATATTTTCATCTGCACATTTTCTTTGTCACACAAAGGTCATTAACAATCCATTCAGCTAAAGTGTTACTTGTTTTTAAAGTAAGTTACTCTAATGACCTTTTATAACAATATTTCAGTGTAACAAGAATAAATCAACACAACCATTTTATTTACATCACTTAATACCACTTGTGAATCACAAAAATATTGCATTGACTATGTGTGCAGCAACATTTCACTTCCTTTCAGGGCATTTTTCTCAATAGCATGACATCCAATATCTCCACTAAGTTCTCTCCTACAAGAGTCAAGAAACCAGGAAGGTTTTGACTGCCGCATAAACTGTATGAGTAATGATCACGGTGGCAAAGTCTCGCTTTAAAGTGTTGGTTTTATGTGACCACAAAGAGCAAATGCAGACATATTAAACCGTGTTAAGTTTATTCAAGGTAAACATCAGCCTCCTTAAGCACTTCCTCTTTTTGATGGAAGTAGTCCCTGAACCAGGATATATGCTCCTTCTTCTGCTGCACAGTCAGATAGGGGTTTCTGGACAGGCCGGTCACTACTAGCTCCATGAAGTGACGCACTGGCCCCTCACGAGGGAAGCCCTCCTCCAAGTGCTTCTCTAAGAAGATGTGCTCATGGAATGGGACCTTGGCTTCCTCTTCGAGGCCTAACACAGCAAGAATGAACAGTCAGTTTCTCTCTCAGAAAAATGTATTTTCCCCTCTTTTAAAAATAATGAAGTCAACCTTCGTTACTCACCAGCTTCATTGTTTACTGGGTACTGCCATAGTTTCCCTTCTTTGGTCCACTGGATCATTTCCTCAAACCCATTTCGAAGCATCTGATTGGTCGATAGAGACAACTGATTTGCAAAGTCCATGTCCCACAGAGTCGGCTTAGCTGAAAATATGATACAATGACGTTAAAAGCAAAAGATTTTGCAATGTGACATGAAATATGTTTACGGAGTGACAGGCATTAAAAGCATCACAGTCTTGACAAGCATTATTAAAGCACCATGCTTAACATGTTTGATACTGTGTCATGTTTCATCAGTTTAAGCTTGAAAAATCAACTGTCACTCATGACTTGCTTACTAGAAGTCTTCATGAGGAAGACCACTGTTAAGTCAGTGATCTTCTGGTGTGGTGCATACATTTTGAAGACAAACTTTAAAAATGTTTATTTTTAGGCGTTAACAATGAGACAAGTAACACCAAAAAGTGGCCTCTGTGAGCAAACATATGAAATGAACAGTAAGCTTCAAATTGAAAAAAAAGAAAGAAAAGAAAATCTAAATCCATCAATACCTGCTGCTGGTTCAATTCCATCTTCATCAGCAGAGGAGGTGAAGATGTTAAGTCTTTTCCCTAGCAACAAGTTCCTCCTTAAAAAAAGAAAGACATTAGACACAAGATCCATTAAAAACAACAACAAAAAAAACACAACAAAATTAGTGTGAAGAGCTGATAAAAATATTACCGTTTCCGAACACTGGACAGCTCGGAAGTGATTCCTCTGTAATGTGTATATCCTCGCCCGTCGTCATCAAACCGGATCTGATCGGCTGGCCAGGCATTCTGCCGGTTAGGATTCTTGCCTACTTTCATTTCAGCGATAATCACTCTGAGAAAATATTGTTTGATTATTTTTTGTTAAATAAGCTTTTCAGAAAAGAAAAACGGGGGGGGGGGGGGGGTAGAGAGTAACAATCTCATTAACTACAGTTATTGGGGACATACCCGAGGTTGTTAATGTCGCCTTTCTTCTGAGCCTCAGCGATTGCCTCGTGCTGCCTCAGCTGCCTGAGCAGCTCAGATTCAGCCTGGCTGTGGTTAGGCAGAGTGGAGGCAGCAGAAGATGCTGCAGCAACCAGATCAGGATCCAAAGTCTCACTAAAAACACAACCCAGGGGGGCACAAAATGAGTGAATGAAATGTGACAAAAGTATAGCTCCTAAGGTTTGGTTTTTAATTGTATGGACATAAGTATTGGGCTACTCTGAATTCAGGTGTTTTCATCTCCAATCAACCACTGATCCATGCAGTATACCTTTACAAACATTTGTGAATGAATGAGTCATTCTAAGGAGTTCATTGAAATCAAGTAGCTGTAATAATATGCAACAAGTCACATTAGTGGAGTTTCTTCCCTTCTAGAGATTCCACACTCAGCTATATGTGGTATTGTTGCAAGGGAGAAACATTTTGGAACTACAGCAACTTAGCCATGAGCTGAGTCACCAAGTACTGAGGCGCACAGTGCATAGCACAGACTAAACCATTACAATCAGCACAAAAACTGTGTGCTGGGTGCTGGATGGCATAGGTTTCCATAGTTGAGCAGCTTGTGTAGGTCTAACATCTAGGTAGCCCAGTACTTTCCATGTGATGTAAGTAACTATAGATGAAATAAACTTGAAAGAGAATCATGTGGAGTGACTGCTGTTGTCATCTTACAACTTTATTGGCCAATGGTGTGAATAACACAAAAAACTTCAATAAGGCAATACAACCCTTCTCCAACTTCTCTCACCTCTGTGATGAATCATCCCCTGTAGCCTTCTGATACATACTGATGGTGCTCTCCATAGGTGCCGCCTTCGGCTTATATTGTGTAACAGACTCATAACTTTGCTTTGCCTTCAGGTTTTTGAGCTTCCTTTTGTTGGTGACTTCTACTTTCATGGCTCCAAGAAGATTCAGGAGACTCTCCTTCCCACTCTTAGCTGCATCATTCTTCGTTTTCGCTGGCTGCTTTGATGCAACCTGTTCAGTTTTAACATCTGTCTGCTGCTGTGTGGCGTCTCCATCATCTGCCTTTAACACCGCTGGCTCCTCCTTCAATTCGACCACCTCCGCTTGGTCACCCTCTTTAACTGCCTGTGTTTTCTGGTCTTGGTTATTCTTCTTTTCACAGAGCGAGCTTGAACTTGTGCTGAAGGTTTTTACCCCACATTTATTTGTAACCCTGTGTCGAGAGATAAACAGATTTGTGCATCAGAAGGAGCCAAATCTGAAAAGGTCACGATTCAGACTTTTGATAATTATTACATTAACACAATATCATCAATATTGAACGTAATAAATGCAAAGGAGGGGGCAACAGTGTCTGGAAAAAATAACATTATTATACATTATAGATTTGTATGCAATTCCATGCAGTTTTAATCTACACCATTTACAAGCATACCGCTTAAAGACAACATGACAACTTGTGATGCTTTGCATATATCTTATATAATATACATATTAGTCTGTGCATCTATACGTGAATCAAACTTTTTTTTTTCAGGTCCGTGCGATTAACTTCACATACACATTACCATGGAAACAACCGCCTGAAGAGCTGTCAGTCAAGACGTCCATCCCCCTCTTTAGGCTAGAATAAGCTAGTTGCTAGCCACATGCTACTCTTGTTTAACGAAACAAGCAAAACTCAGCATATTTCGTTTGTACTGTGGCAACCTGTTCTTTGACATTAAGAAGCTCGGCAGCTGAGTCTCACGGTCATTAGTTACTCTGTTTCACAGTGTGGCCCGTTCAATCACAGCTAACAGTCACATGGTTACCTCACCTGAAAACCGTCTTGTCACATTTAGCTGCTAAAACACACGAGTCGTAGACATTGACTGAAGAACTTCGAGGCGCCAACAAAGTCCGAAATATAATTCTGTACATTGTGGCTTGTTGTGATGTCCTTCCACGCTCCTGTCGTTTACATCCGTTGTTACCACATAAGGTCACCCCTGTAAACTTTAAGAGAATGACAGTTCCGTTCCAGGATGTGCAAAGACTCGATGTTTGCTCTTCAACGTAAGAGTGCCGAGTTTTAATTTAGTCTGGATTTATTTGTAACATTGGCAATCTCAATATTAAAGTAAATTTAATTAATTTCTTTAACATTTTAGTTGATTTGATTTTTAAATAAACTTTAGGCGGTTACTGTCAGTAGTATAGTCTCGCGAGACCGCAACCGGAACGTGAGTCAAAATGGCGACGAAACACAACCGCTCATTCACGAACTGAGGTCTCAGCTGCAGTCCGCGAATTAGTTTCTTATTTGCATCAAGAGATGGATATTCAGAGAGAAGAAATAGCTTCGCAAAATCAGCATTTTTGTAAACATTGATTGTTTTTATTCGCATAAGTTCCTGCTTATATTCAGAGAGGAGAAAGCAACTTCACACAGGTAAAACGTCAACGGAAGCTAAGTTATTAGCATGCAAGCTAACATGCTTAAAAATTAGCTTACCGCAAGTTAGTGTGAAATAAGTATATATTTATTCAGAAGCGTAAAGTTACCATAATTTCTTTATTTTTCACTGATCTTAGGTTCCAGTGAATATATATATAAAGTGTGGCTTGTGTGTTACATGTTGTAGTTCGCTGTTGTTCCGTCAGTGTGAACAAACCCGCTCCTTGGAGCTCAGTGTGTTTGTTTACCTACAAAGTATTTGGAAAAGAGGAACTTGGACAATCTTTAAATCACTTAACATTATATTAAATGTGTAGTCTTCGCCTCCACATTAAGTTTCACAGTCTTTTTTTTTAAGATTTTAGATTTTATTTGATGGGTGTAATTACAACGCGCTAGCTTTGCAATACCTCCAGTCCTGTGAAATACCGTGGACTTGTTTTCATGATAACGTTGTATATCATCTTAAGAACAAGCTCCAAAGACGTAATTGGTGTAGTTTTAAAACACGACTTCTCTCCTGTTGAGGTTTTGTTCGGTCTGTTATCGTTGCATTTACGTTAACAAATACATGCGAAACTTAGAGAATGTGTCTGACAGCAAATATGCTGTTGCTACCACAGGATCTATTATGA
This sequence comes from Aulonocara sp. 'chitande type north' Nkhata Bay, assembly GCF_057382095.1. NCBI lineage: Eukaryota > Metazoa > Chordata > Actinopteri > Cichliformes > Cichlidae > Aulonocara > Aulonocara sp. 'chitande type north' Nkhata Bay. The sequence goes on along the minus strand of NC_141353.1, from coordinate 14,492,536 downwards.
ATAAGTTTTGTTGTGCTTTAACATTTGTTGCTGACCAGAAAGTTACTGTTGTTTCAGCAAACCTCCAAATAGTTTTTCATGTATTTGAGATTCTCTTATAACCCCTGCCAATCACCAGACGAGATTTTAGATCAGTGTTTGGGTCATTGTTGCACATCTCTACTATATAATAAGCCGTTATTGTATGCAGTGTCTTGAAGGGGTTCCTTTTGTGTGATTATCCACCTTAATGGTTTTGTCGTAGGGACTGCCCATCATTAATGAAAAGGGTTTTGGATGAGGGTCTCCTTGGAGATGTGTAGCTGTGAGGGTTTTTTTATGGTGAAACGCAATGGGACAATCTGTGTAGTTATTGCATTGAGTCTCGGAAACTAAAAGCACTACAAAAATGATCTACAAAAGGAAATATCTATAGTAAGTGAATTTAGCCTAAATGTCCTGGTTTGGTGGGTATGTAAACAAAGAGGAAAGAACATTGTACTTAGATCTGTGCAGGTATTCTGAGGAATATTCACTAAGCACCTCTAACATTCCCAATATACTTCAGGCCCAACAATAGCCACAGTAATCACACATAAAACCAATGTAAGGGAGCTGGGTTATCAGAACAAGACTCAGCTGTACACCTGCACTTAAAGGAAAAAGTACACTCTTTTGAAGATACTAATGTTCACATTTTGGATAGAGAAGCCACAAAGTTTGAAATATGAGTAAAGGATGCTTCCTATGTGCACCTATAGCAACTGAGGTGGTGGACTATATAACAGTCAGCTATAATGCATTCTTGAGATCAATTCGCACTCACACCTTGACCCATGTCATCTTAATGGCTCACATGATGGGCAGGCTTAGCTGACATGTTACAGAGAATTCACAGCATGGCATGTGACCTTAGTGTGTCACACCCTGAAACTTGTGACCCTGATGACACGAAGACAGAGTGGGTCAGTGACATTCAGGACCACCTTCAAGGTGGCAACACATTAGAAGTTAAATACCTGGGAATCCTCATCAGCCTTTAGAACTGAAGAAGCCTTTTCAATGAGAGCTGAAATGTCTCCCAAGACCCTACAAGAACAAGTCCACTTGCCTTCAAAGGAAGCTTTTAAGACTTGATTATAAGCTATTTATAATCAGAACTCTGTCAACAACATAGTATCACACTGTGATTGTTACTTTAAGTCCATTTGAGTATCTACAATTGGCTATGAACTATTAGAATTTTGTGTTTTAGTTCTAAGTGTGATCTTGACTTTGTGTGTGTGTCTACGAGAGGTTATATTTACAGACCTGTGTGCTTTCTTATGTCAGCCATGGCGGAAGAACGTCGGCAGAAGCACTGTTCGGTCGTCCTGCCTACAGAGTCAATGAAGGCCATGGCAGAGTCTGTGGGAGTGGGGCAGTTACAGGAGGACAGCTGTGTAGCTCTAAGTGAAGAGGTCAGCTACAGAATAAAAGAAATTGCACAGGTAAAGTATGAATTATCAGAGAAAATATTGCCTTTTATTTATGTGGAAGAAAAATGCTCAAAAAACAGTTACTGGAAAATCCAGATTTATATTTAAATCCTCTTTGGTGGTTTTTTTTCTCCTTTTACATAGGATGCTTTGAAATTTATGCACCATGGGAAGAGACGTAAATTAACCACCAGCGATATAGACAATGCTCTCAAATTAAAAAATGTGGAAGTAAGTGAGAACTTGTGTGTTTTTAAATTAAGTACTTTTTGCTGGCTTATTAAGTGATTTGATGGATGCAGTTGGAAGGCAAGCAAGTCTCAATTAATTCCTTTCGGTACAGCCCCTGTATGGCTTCCAGTCGCAAGAGTTTATCCCTTTTCGTTTTGCGAGTGGCGGTGGAAGAGAGCTTCATTTCTACGAGGAAAAGGAAGTTGACCTCAGTGACATTATAAACACGCCTCTTCCCAGAGTCCCACTAGATGTGTCTCTTAAAGGTATTCAGAGAGTCAATTTTTTTTTGTATATTTTTGTCCAGTAGTATATTTAACTTGTACTCTGTGCTTGTTTGTTCATCACCAGCTCACTGGTTAAGTATTGAGGGGATGCAACCAGCTATTCCAGAAAATCCACCACCAGGTTAGCTCTGACCAGATTTTTTTCTATTAAAGTACAAAGTTAAATATCTGGAGAAGAAACGTAGACACATTAGATATATTTTGTTTCCTTTTTAGCAACAAAAGAGCAACAGAAAGTTGAATCTACAGAGCCTCTCAAAGTAGTCAAACCTGGTCAGGAGGAGGAAGGTACGATTCAAGGCAAGGGTCAGGGCACAACAACTCCTGACGGTAAAGGTCAGTGTCTTGTTTTCTATTTAACTTTTTTTTCTCTTACATTTCCCTGCTTTAGTTCATTTCAGTTTTGCCTTCACAATGCTTGTTGATAATGTTTATCTGTATCCGTCTTGTTCAGGAAAGGAAAAGGGTCTAATAAGGTTGAAACCACGCAGCACTCATGAGCTTTCTGTTGAACAGCAGCTCTACTACAAGGAAATCACAGAAGCATGTGTTGGATCCTGTGAAGCTAAGAGAGCTGTAAGTTCTGCCTCTACTTTATATTAGTATTTTGTATTATTGAACATTTTAGTAATGGTTTTGTTTTATTAATGAAAACTACAAATGTATTATACAATAAATATATATATAAAAATATAATATAACTTAAACTTGTGCATAAAACAAAATGCCCTTCACTGTTTTTTCTTGGAAGGCCAAAAAAAAAGAGTTCTGTCTGAGTTTAAGTGAGTTTAAATGAGTATCTGGCGATTGCAAAGAAGAAAAGCGAACATATCCACATTCTCTGCTGTCAGCTTTCAGCAAACTGCCTAATTCTTCATGCCAGACTAAGTTAACAGGTCATCTGCACACATTCGAGTTTATTTACAATTCGCTGTCCAAAACTGACAGCGGTGGATGGAGCAGCTACAGAGTAGAGCAGGGCGATATGGCCAAAAATATTTATCACGATATATATTTGAAAATTTGCGATAACGATATAACTGACGATATAATTGATGCGAGACAAAATACAACTCCACAACATTACTAGCGCAAAAAGACAACCTTCCATTTATTTTCACGTAAACAAGAAGCTGGTTTTTATGTACATTAAAGCTTTATAAAAATGTAACAGTGCAAATGCAAATTCCTTGCTGAAAGTTTAACCCAAAGGCATTTCCAGTAGAAATGGGCTGACATATCCTGAGCATAACCATGTATAATATCCACTGAAGTTAAAAAGAGGTGCTTTGCAACATTAAACTGCAGTGTGCAGTACGCATTTTTCGGACCATAAGGTGCACGGGATTATAAGGCACATTAAGCGAAACAAAGCAGTCAGATAAATCAAACTTTATTAAACTCATTCTTCTTGCTTCCTCCACTTCTGTACCATTGATTCATTAATGTTGAATTCTCTGGCAGCTGCTCTATTCCCATGTTGTTGCAGTATATTAATGACTAACCTCGTATTGTGGATGGATTATCTCAGTTGTTCTCCTGACTGAAGTTTGGTCCGTTTACAGCATCCGGACATGCGATTGCATTTGTCTCTAACCATGAGGAACCTTCACGTTAACTTTTATAAGTGGAAAAGTGTTAGTGTTCGTCCTCCAGCTTCACTGTTTATGTTATGCTAACATAGCTGTGTCGCTAGCGATCACGTAGCACATCATTATATACCAGCTAGCCCAACTTCAGTAACCCTACAAACGTCACTGCTGTTTAGTTTCCTGTCTTCATTTATGTTGGAAGTGATAGCAGAGCTGCACGTTTGATTTTTTTCAGAAATCTCTCAGTCAGAACATGCTATATCATGCTTAGGTAACTAGCGAAACTAGCGAGCTAACTTCCGCTAGCTTCCTGCTAACTTCTAACTCCGTTAAATGTAATAACTTTTGTTTTCATGGATGCCTGGAAGTTAAACTTCATAGTTACACCTGGTAAAGCAGCAATGCTGATCGTTTTATTAAAGATGAAATAATTTAGACAGTTTTCAACTCTCAGTGATGCTGCAGTGTTGTTTGACCTGAAGTCAAATATACGGAGTTTGGGACCCAGATTACTCCCAGATTTAAGAGCATCTTAGTCCGACAAATACGACAATAACAACGGCCGCTTGCATGTTCTGCAAAAAAATGTGCTTTGTTGTGTATCTGACGGACAAACACCAAACCAGTTCCACATCATGGAAGTTGCACCATTTTTACAAACCAATTCTGGTTCCTCAACAATCGGCCATGTGCGTATGAAAACAAAGGCACTGCGCATGCGCGTTTTACTCCCATTCTATCGCGATATTTCATTTTCCTATCGTTGCCTAACATTATACCGGTATTACCGTGAACGGTATAATATGGCCCAGCCCTACTACAGAGCTCTCTTTTCTTCATGTTGGAGCTTGTTGATCAGGTGGTTTGATGAAGGACTAAAGCTAACTTTTCCCAGTGAAGCTTTTAATGGTAAGCACAGAAACATGTGCTGCTGTTTTGGATGCCTAGAAAATCTAATGGCGCAGCCTCTGTGTGTGTGTGTGTGTGTGTGTGTGTGTGTGTGTGTGTGTGTGTGTGTGTGTGTGTGTGTGTGTGTGTGTGTGTGTGTGTGTGCAGACTGTGGCCCCACATTAAACTACTAACATGGTGATAGTTGAGTCCTACAGAGTCATGGATTTCTAAAAGCATTAAAAAAAAATGTCATCTGGGATTTTTTATTTTTTTATTTAGTTGTTTGTGTTACTTATTCTAAAACGGGTTGTTGTTGTTATAAAGTAAAATAGTAGTGCAGTCTAATTCTGTCATACTATCAAAAAGTTATTTCAGGCCAGTTTGTCACCTGACTTCTCTTTTTAAAAATGTTTGTATATATTTCGCACAGGAAGCCTTACAGAGTATTGCTACCGATCCTGGACTTTATCAGATGCTTCCAAGATTCAGCACATTTATTTCTGAGGGCGTAAGCACATTTCCAACATCTTGTCTTCTCAACCATTTCTTTACCTCACAAAAAAGCCCTGAGCATATTTGTGTTCAAAGTGCTGACCTTAGGCTCTCTTCAAAGGTGCGTGTAAACGTGGTGCAAAACAACTTGGCTCTCCTGATTTATCTGATGCGGATGGTCAAAGCTCTGATGGACAACCCCACCCTGTATCTGGAAAAATACGTAAGTGATGGAAACAAATACAATGTTGTATTATTTTATGAAGCTTGTAACCCAAAACATACTTTCAATGTGATATTCAATTTTTTTTTTCTCTTTTTCTCTCCATCTACAGCTCCATGAGCTCATCCCGGCTGTGGTAACCTGTATTGTGAGTAAGCAGCTGTGTTTGCGACCGGATGTTGACAACCACTGGGCTTTACGGGACTTTGCTGCTCGTCTTATGGCCCAAAGTTGTAAAACCTTCAGTACAACAACCAACAACATTCAGTCTCGTATTACCAAGACTTTTACCAAGGTGAAGTTTTTCTTTGGTAATAAATATGTTGTTCCCATATTGAAGATGTTTTGATATTTTATATATATAGTGAAATGCACAGAGCAGTTAGGGTTAGGGTGATTGGCAGTAATAAATTGGCTATAGGTGTGAATGGGTGTCTGTTGCTCTCTTATCCTTACGAGAGATTTGCAACCTGTCCAGAATGAGCACCAACTTGTATCTTATGATGGCTGGAATAGACTTCATAAGAGACTAAATTGGATATGTGGAAAAGGGGGGATGGAGGGAATCATGCAGAGTATAAATTTGTTTAACTCTCTATCAAGTATTAAACAGGCTCTCTGGATGTATTTCATAATTTTGGCTGTAATACTTTTAAAATGACAAAATAATTCTCTTCTTTCAGCAACCATTCCATTTATCTCTGTTCTTTTTCTCTTTCATTTTCCCAAATAGTACTGTGAAGTGCACATGGTGTAGTGTAGGCGGTGTTAATTTGTCTGTCAGAAGTTAAACTAAATAGCTTCACAGTTTCTCAAAATCTAATTGATGACAGTGTAAAAATGCAGGTATGCATCAAGCTGTGTTGTGCAAGTATGTCTTAAAATTATTAATAATAATAATCAGTAACCAAATATGTCATTGCCAATTTGTAAAAAAACAAACAAATTCTAGTTGTATTTTAATGTTGTTTAAGAGTGTATCTACCCTTTTGCTCTTTAGTCTGATGGAATCTTACTGGCCCTGTTTTGTGAGCGTTGTTTAAGCAGGTGTGAACTTGGTAATCTCCTGTTGCGACTGAAGCGCTCTGAAGCTTTTCTTTGTGCTTTGCATTCTTACGTAGTAACAGTTCGATAATAAACCTTTACCTCACAAATGTATCCTCTAGTCCAGGACACAACAGTTGAAAATTCTCATGTGATTCACAGGGAGGCTTTGTAGCTTTTTTGGACTGATTCAGAACAGGCAGTCAAACACCAAGTAGGAAAACACAGCAAAACACATGAATCCACTTTTTTTTCTTCTTCCAGAGTTGGCTGGATGATAAAACGCAGTGGACGACACGGTACGGCTGCATCGCTGGACTTTCAGAACTGGGACCAGATGTGAGTGGGGTTTTGTTTCCTCTTCTTCTTGTTCTGTCTGTTGCAGTGAAACCAACCTGCTGTTTTTATCTTTTATCCTCTGTAGGTGATAAAGACATTGATAATTCCTCGGCTTGCTGTAGAAGGTGCTCGGATCAAAGCAGTGATGGAAGGACCTGTGATCTCTAATATCGATAAGATAGGAGCTGAACATGTTCAAAGCCTCCTACTGGTAATATATGAACTTTTCTGAGTCTCATACATTAGTTTGTAAACTAGAGCAGTCCAAACAGATTACATAAACCCTGAGATTGTTATTAAAGTGTTTTGTTTTCCCTTCTCCTTTTTACAAAGAAACATTGTGCCAGTGTTATTGCCAAATTGCGATCTCCGCCTGACAACGTGGAGCAGTATCGCACAGAATATGGTTATCTCGGACCCATGCTTTGCTCCCATGTAATGAAGGCCAGGACTCAAGCAGCACTGCAAGCTCAGCAAGTCAACAGAACGACATTAACAATCACTCAGGTATAACTTACACCCAGTTATCACCAAAGTATCCTATACCATACCATCATTTATTTATATAGCAATTTAAAAACAACACACGGCCGACCAAAGTGCTGTACAGCAGAAATACTAAAAGTATATAAGTAAAACTATATGAATAATTATTATTATTTTTAATTTACAATTAACAACAAAATAACAGTGTCAGTTACCCGCTAATTCAAAAGTGAGGGAATGAAAATAAGTTTTGATTCTGGATTTAAAGACCACCACTGAAGAAGATTGCCTGATGTGAAGAGGAAGATGATTCCAAAGCTTCGGGGCAACAATAGAGAATGCTCAGTCTCCTCTAAGTTTCAGCCAAGACTGAGAGCAACAGCTGCTCAGGCTAACCGGCGTGAACGAGGGGGGACATAGGGCTTCGGCAGGTCGGACACATATACGGGCGCCAGACCATTTAAGGCTTAAAAAAAACAGTAAAAGGGTTTTAAAATGGATTCTAAATTCAATTGGAAGCCAGTGTAAGGAGGCCAGAACTGGAGTAAAATGCTCAAATTTTCTTTCACCAGTTAAAATCCGTGCGGCAGCATTTTGCACCAGTTGCACCAGAGTTCCCTGGCTAACCTTTATTAAAAGGGAGTTAGAGTAAACCAAGGGTGAGGTTATAAAAGCATGATGGCAGTTTCCAAGTCATGCCTGGGGAAAAAAAGGCTTAAGCTTTGACAGACGTCTGAGGTAATAGAATGAAGATTTTCACCACTCCATTTACGTGGCTGTTAAAATGTAAATGAATGTATATTTAAAAATACTTATCTGTAATAAGAGAATTCAAAATTAAAATGGCATATTAAGATTATTACAAGTGCTATTGGTAACTAGTACGTTTGCCTTCGTTTAATAATGAACAATGACACTTTCTTTCAGCCGCGTCCCACCCTTTCAGTCTCACAAAGCGGGCTAAGTGGGTCATCAGGTCCTCGCACTCCCAGCATCATTAAGGTCCCAAGCTCCCTCACACTGATGTCGCCACGACCTGGTACCCCATCACAGCCATCTCCTCCAGCTACTAAGTACATTGTTATGGCAACCAGTGCAGGAGCTGCCTCAACTCAGCAGGTGATTTTAGTTTTTTACCACCACTACAGGAAATCTTTATAAACTGTTTTTCCATAAAGGCACAAAGCCTTTCTCATATACTTGACCTTCATATTGGCATGATAATGTGCCAGATTTGACATTTTATAAATGCTTAGTGTTACAAAATGGAAACGCAGTGACAAAACTTACTGAATAAAGATTGCTGTTGATGATTGTGACTTCTAATAAAATCTACAACTGCTTGCATGTTTTTTGTCTATCGTCAGGTCATAACTCTCAGCTCTTCACAGTCAGCTTCACCAGTAACTAGTACTGTTCCCAGTGCTACATCTACCTTGCAGCCTTTGGTAAAACTGGAGCCTGGCAGTGGCCCTGGACTGACAGCTTCACGACCTCTGCAGAAGTACATAGTCGTGTCTCTTCCCTCGTCTGCCTCGTCGTCTTTGGAGACTAAGAGCTCTGTGCTACCCACCTCAATCTCCTCAAGTTCACTAGATGGAGGGATGAAGCTGGAACGGTCCGAGTCTCCTGGAGCAAGCACACAGTCGCCACACTGAGACTTGTATGAGTAGTGGAGATTCCTATCAAGTTGGAGCACCTGAGCACACAAGGAGATTTGTTTGGGCTGAACTTAATGGGGCAACCTCTGAGGTGATATGAGGGGGCAATATCTGAACTCTTGACTGATTGAGAGAAAATGTGACCAGAGGTAAATATGTTGATGCCCGATGAAAACCGACCAATCTGTGACATCTTCACTGTTTCAGCTTATATTCAAATTGATTTCATGTTTCTTTTTTACCCTAAAATAAATGATTTTTTATGAAATCTTTCAACTGTATGTGATTTTTACATTTCTGTTGTCATTTTAAGTGATTCTTTGGTATTGTCATTTTTGGTATGGATGGCTCTCAGAGTTTGTAAATTGCTGCCAACATCCAATATCTGAGCTTGCAAAACAATCCACATGGGCACCAAGTCAGTGCAATAAATGAAAAAGGTGCAGTACAGTGAGGACAAACAACAGAAATGCTACAGTAGAGGGATTCTGCTCTAGTCACATAAAAACTTGGCTATTTTAATTACAGCTTGCCAATTTTTTTGTACTCTTTATATTTTCAGATGAAATTTAAATATATAACTCCAAACTTGCATTAAATTTGAGGAAAATATGTATGAATTTGTATAAATCAAGTTTGCTGCTACATTGTTGTGTGTAAATGGGTCTAATGTGTAATGAAAGGCAGCTTTAAGCCCAAAGGTTATAAGATAACCTGCAAAAAAAGACTCAGCCTCAACAAAACTTAGTTTGAATTCAAAGTACCCATAAAAAAGTTTTAAAAAAAAGATTCAATCCTGCATTTGAAATGTTGAGCGAAAGGTCACTGAATGCAGAATGATTTCTGTCAGCAAGTGAAAACTGCAGAATAATGCCTTTTGTTTTATATACTGCAATATTTATAGAGATGACATATAGTGTTACTTTGTGGTAAATATGAATTTTAAAGGCTTTTCTTTGCTTAAGTCAATAAAGAAAAATAGAGGCCACAACTGCGTTGTTTTACTTTTATTAGACCTTTGAAAGTAAAAACGGTGAAAGAAGTACAATTCTTTTGCAGCTGTTAAAGTTTTCAAATACAGTGAAAATGAAACGTTGAGGCAGTTCACCCCCAAAGTAAAAGCTGCACCTATTGGAATTCTTTCAGTAAATTTTAAGAGCTGAACCACATACACAAGCAAATACAGTAGTTTAAATACTGGACACTTTTCATATCTTTCTATTACTTTCACACAGCTAGTCTCCTGTGTTGTGTGATGAGGGTTGTGATTCACGTGTACATATACATAATCTTTTTTTTAATGTTTTTGGGGTTGTTTTTTTTTAATGTTTTTGACTGAGCTCACTTGTCACTTCGGGTGACTATTATCACAATAGGAGAAAAAATTTCAATATTTAAATTTCTTGAAGCTTTTAACTGTACCATAAATAAAATAAGAACATTAACATTTGTTGTTTTAGTTGGAAAGCCATGTATGGCTGAATGGTTGTAATTGTCCATGGGTTATCCATAACCTTTTTGTTGAGCCTTTAAAGGGGGCTCAGTGTATATAGAAAAAATAGTGGGAGCTCACTCCCATTAGCTGTTTTCACAAACTTTTAATTTCAGGGTTTTTTTTTGTTTGTTTGTTTTTTTAGGGCCCCATAAAGCCTGTTGTGTTCTGACGTGTCATATAAGTTGACAGGTTAAAAATCCAATATCTGTCAACTAAAGAACAAGAAAAACCAGTAGTTTAACTTTTTAAAAATGATATTCAAGAAAAATGACTAAGCACCCTAAAAACAAACAAACAAAAGTATAAGTACGAACTTATGAAATTTGTTCATATTTAAGCAATTTGCTCATTTATGTGGTTCAACACTTACTGCAACTTTGGAGGTTTACTTTTTACTGTCTTTGTGTGCGGTTTGTTTGAAAAGGAGCAGGCGGATATTTTTGTACTTGTACTATTTTAAATGCACGTAAGTGCTCCTAATTGTGCGAAATTTTGTTGTTGGTAGTTGTAAAATGGGGCTCATATAAAGACTTATTGCCTTATCCAAATCGAAAGGCATACAAAACGGTAATAATAATAAAAATCAATCAATCAATCAATAAATAAATAATAAATTTTTTAAAGTTCCAAAATTATTTTGACCTTTATTTTGAAGGCGGAAGTATCAAGGCGTGTACAGACTTTTTTTTTTTTTTTTTTACCGCGTAGCTTTTTTAGAGCTGAAAACTGGCAAAAAAACCCCTGAAACTCTGCAATTACTGTAGACATGAATTTCAAAATACGGCGTGCTGCGAAGGAAGACTGCAAAGACATATCGAGGATGATAATGGTGAATTATAGTTAACTTATCTCTGTTTTTCCCACTTCGCAGTACTTTGATAGGGCTCTGTTAAACGTTAGCTCAATATCTGAAATGTTAGATTTTGTTTCCTAATAATTCTCCAGTGTGTTTCTCAGTTGACATAACGGTAAAACGGCATTTTTCAGGATTTGGCGATTTATGAAAAGATGCCTGACCAAGTGAAGATTTCGCATGAAGGTAATTCTCCCATTAGTTAAATGTTACGGAAAGTAAAGATTTATTTGTCTAAAAGCATACCGTTTTTTTCTGTATAACTTTTAATGATGACTTTTTAAACCGACTGCAAAAGCATATGTATAATATGATGAACCATTGTTATATAATTTTGTTATATAATGACTGGCAGTCAGACCACAGTCCTTAAATCGAGTGCAGCCATGTTTACACTTAATAAGTAACTAGCAAGGGTTAAACTCCCAACAATCAGATTGTCATACTCAATCATCATTATAAACCCCACTATTAAAAAGTAAGCACTTTAAAATCATTAAACATAAATATCAAAGTTGTGTATTTATTCTTTTTATAATTATATAGTCAGTGGTAACTTCATTGCCCCCAATGGGAAATCGATTTGCAGTATGTCCACACATCAAACAACACAAATAACAAAAAGAGAGAGAACAGTTAAATTGTTTATGGCAGAATATGAAAGAAGGTTTTCTGAGATTGTTGTAGAGAAAACTTTTATTTTCATTTGTTGCCTCAACAGTTTAGGGACACACAACAATAATGCAAATGACAGTAACTGTCACAAGTCATGTTTATGTCATATGAAAGAAATGGAATAAGGTATAAACATTCCCAGCTCCAAACAGACCTTTCCAGCACAAATAACTTGGGTGAATTTAATTATTTTCACAGTGTCTGTGTCCCATTTTACTTTTCTCATGAAGCCAGAGAGATTAATGACATAGAACCTGGCAGAATTTAATGTTTTAAAGGTACAGCTAACCACTAGATGTCAATAGATAGCAGACTTCATCAGTTGAGTTGTTTTCATATGCTGCTCAGTTCAAGTGAAAAATCCTAGCTATGGTGGTCGCTGTAGGACAAACAACTCTTGCTGTAGTTCTGCTGTAGTTCATCTCTGTTGTTACCTCAACTGTCAATATGTTTCCACATTTATTTATGCTGGAGAAGGTTGTAGAACTTGGTGAAAGGAGTTTAAGATGAGTCAATGAGTGAGTGAAACATTTGTCCGATGACAGTGAGAGTTGAGTTGTAGAGCAGTTGATGCTGCTGTAGTGGTGTCTCTTTCCTTTCTCTGATGAAAAAACTATAGGTATGATCCATCATATCTTGATTTTGAAACTTGCCTCCACAGCAGGTGAACATCTAAAAACAAACAAACAAACAAAAAAAACTAACATTATACCAGCTAAAGTTAGGTTAGAGTGTCCTAAAAAGAACACTTTCCCTCTGATAAACAGAGGCTGGCCTCAAAGAATTTCCTGGCCAGTCACTGTATTCAAGATGGCCGGGCAGCATGGTGGCTTCACCAAACCTGATGCCTGTTCTGATGTATTTTTAGCTGATGAATTCCAGGTTTAGAATTGAACTTGGAATTAATCTTCCAGAAAACATTAGTTCGTTAGAAGATGTAATAACACACTAAACAGTATTTATTCATGGGTACAACATTCTTTTTTTTCTTCTTTTTTTGCTGTTAAATAATGTAAAAAAAAATAAAGAAATGAGCTTCTTTACCTTTAGTTAAGTTGGTATTTAAAATGTGCTGCCTTGAAGGATGAATTTATATATAACTATAAAATTCATATATTAGATGCAGTTATTAGCTGAAACAATAACTGCAGCTCAGTGAGAACGAGTGGTAATTAGTCCAACAATGATTAACTGAATAAGATTAGGATTAGGTCCCTTAGATATAGGTGTATACGGTCAACTGCAATTCTTCGTGTACTTTTCCCTATCAACTGTCATGCAGCTTCTTTTGAAATACATCCAATCTCTCTTTTATTATAAGATAAAGATAGCTGGATTACTAAGTGTCTTTAAAAAACAAATACAACCAGATTGTTTTGATATCTTGTGTTTTTCTATTGTGCTCAGAAGTTGACGACACACTGTGATCCCAAGCTTGACACAAAAGCATCCTTTTAAGTAAAAGCCTTTGGAAAAATTTACAGTAGAGGACTGTCATTCACAACTGGCTTAATAGAGACCCTGATGCTTCTCCTACTCAGAAAATGTTATTGTCACTACTTACTATTAATGAAGAGACAATTTTAAAGAGAATTCAGTTTCTCAAATGTATGTTTTTGATGTTTCTTCTTGTTTGAGAGCTTTTTATTGCTGTTAAAATAGAGATTAAACATGTCTATATGAATAACTTTTTCTTGTGCAATTTAGAGTTAGAGCGCGATGGTTTCTGCCAGAACCCCCTCTTTGAATGCCTCGTTGCAGAAGTACCAGAAGAGCATAAGTCTAATGAGGGTAAATGTTCAATCATGGCCTTTTGTTTTTATTGTAGTCTTCCTTGTCTGCCACACTTGATCTTATCAGTATAATAAAAGGCTTCTGGCCTTGCTGTTTAGATATACATGTCTGACAAATTGTGACTGAACAAGTGTTACCTCATAAATCAACAGTGGCACATGAGGCTATTCTTCCTAAAATTAAGATAAGCATTGTTCTTTCACGTGTTAGAAACAAACATAAACCTTGCTCAGACAAAGCAATGCTGCTAAGTAATTAGGAACTTCCCAGCTCACGTCACCACAGCTGCACAGTCAGCATTAGATTATTTTAGTTTAAATTTAATATCTTTAGTCCTTATTAGCAATAGCGGTCTTTTACATTAGCAGTCCACATAAAAGTGTAGTTTAGTATAAGGAAGAGAGAGGTTTTTCCATGATATTTGTCGTAATGTTTACTTCCCTTTGAAATATTTGCCTCTTTTTGTTCATATAGGATTCACAGTTATCGGGTACGCCCTTTACTTTTACACTTACAGTACATGGAAGGGACGGGCAGTATATTTGGAGGACCTGTATGTGATGCCAAAATTCAGAGGTACAATATTTTTTGTGTGTGTGTATATATATATATATATATATATATATATATATATATTAGGGGTGCAACGATACAAAATTCACGGTTCGGTTCGATACTTTGGTGTCACGGTTCGATATTTTTTCGATACAAAATAAAATGTTCATGCCTTTTTAATTTGTCATTTATTAAAATTATAAATATATATTTTAACTCAAAAGTACAGTTTTTAAATTTAACCCTAACCCTTGTGCGTGTTTTTTATTTTGACAGCGAATGCGCACCTGCGGACCACTTATGTGCAGCCCCGGTTATATAGCTCATCATATTGCATCCACAGAAATTCTTTTGTCCATGAAACCATAAAGCTGCACTTTCTTTTTGCCTTATAGTCTGATTTGTCATAACTTTTCCGTTTTGTGGTAAGCTTTTCTTTGGCTGTCACTTCTTCACCCTGACCCGTCTTACAGTATTTGGCTCAGCAGAACTAAAATATATATCCTGCTGCTTTTACACACTCACTCACATAAGCTCAGCGATTCTCTGCGCGATCAACCTCTCACATGTGTAAGCTTGCTGCGGGAGATTTCACTTGTCATGTTTGCATAGTAAGCTAACGATTGATAAGACGATGTCAGAGGAATTGGTGCACAAATTATCATCACTCACAGATCAGTGCTGTCGCTCTCTATACACAGTTCACGCGATTGCAAAGTGAAAGCAAAAAAACGAGCGCAAATTCAAACACGACTTCAATATGTCACATATTGACAGTGGCTCACCGATGCCAATGACATAATTACCCAGCTACATTTCCGAAAGAATGCAAAAGCATTGACATATATTTTTCCTTCCTACAATAGCCCGACGGGCAGGGCAGAGATAGATTTTGGTAGCCCGACTGGAAAAATCGCTAGCCCCGGGACGTCGGGCTAGCGATATTGCGAGCCCTGTATCTGATTGAGGAATCACTCATCTTTGGAAAAGAGTTTATTACAGAGAAATGTCTCTTTCCAAAATAAAAGCTATACTATCCGCTTCTTCTGGGCTATATTCTCAGCAGCATATTAAACATATCAGGTCCCCATAAGGAGAATCATGTGCCAACGGCTGTCTAAATGACTCGGGTAAAGTTTGTAGCATGCATGCTTGTTGTTTTAGTCTTTGCACTAGGATGATGTCGGCGTAAATGTGCAGTCATATTCGTTGTGTTCCCACTAGTGCTTTCAGGTTAACCTCGTTAAAATGACCTTAACGCCACAACACAGCAAATCTCCGTTAACGAGCTACCCCTGATAGCCCCGTGCATGGGGCTAGATGGCCAACACGTTAACGAGCTAACTGTGCTAACACACTAGCTCCCACCAATGTAATTAAGCATTGCGTGGCACATCCAACATACTGTTTTACTTTAGTCCATGACTCGCTTACCTTCAGGGTCATACGTCACATGAAAACCAAAATAATTCCAAACGCCAGATCTGAATGAGGGTGGGAGAGGTTCAGTTTGCCATGTTGCAAGGAGAGCTTAACTTCTGTCTCACTAGCTTGCCCTGCGCTCTTCCTTCTGACGATGCTGTCTGTGTGGAGCGATCAGTGGATCTGCGCTCGACAGTGCAGCCTAGGCAGAGTAGTCGAACGCAGATTCACTGAGCGCTCCACACAGACAGCATCGTCAGAAGGAAAGTTGATAAAATAAATTACAAATGTTGTATTGTTCGATACATATGCGTACCGAACCGAAAGCACTGTATCGAACGGTTCAATATCGATACGAATATCGTTGCACCCCTAATATAAATATATATATATATATATATATATCAATCTAGATGTATTTGTTACTTTATCATGTTTATAATGGTTTCCCCTGTAGGAAATGGCATTGGTACAGCCTTATTGAGCAAAGTTGCAGAGGTAAGACTGTTTTTGTTGTTGTATGGAAAACCTATTTTTTTAATTTGATTTGTTGCATTTGGACGCTTTTGATTTTTTTCTTCTGTTTTGGTTAATATCAGCTGTTTTGTGTTATAGCGAGGTAATAGTGCATGATTAAGAGCAGGACAATTTTTTTATTTGTTCAGATTGGGAAAAAGAAGCAGTGTGTGCGGCTGCAGTTGTCTGTGCTAAATTGGAACACTCCCTCTCGAGACTTTTATGCTGCTAAAGGAGCTCAGGACCTCACTGTCACTGAAGGCTGGCACGCTATCCGCTTTGATGGACAGAACCTGGACAATTTAGCAAATGAAGCACCTAAAGATTGACAAGAAAACTATGTTCTTTACCCTTCTGTGCAAAATGGTGCTTGTTTTAAAACGTTTTTGGTATTTTTCTCCATAAAACAGCCTTAATTATATCTTGTGTGTGTCCTTGATTTAACAAATTAATTTACAGGGGGCGAAGGATGTGAAATACATATGAATTTAGTATTTTTGATGTGATACGGCTATCCCTTTTGATTTCTTCTTCTATAGACTTGAAATAGTATCGCTCAAAGTCCCATAAACACAGACCCCTGCTAAATAAAACACTGAGTAGCATAAATCAGTGGTTCGGTACATTTTTATGTTTTCATGTACGTTTCTGAGGAACTGAAAACCCAGTGTATTACTTTCACTCTTACAGTGATGCAGCTACTGTGACCAATTAAGTAATGAAAAGGAAGAGATATTAAAACAACCTGTTAAGAATGAGGCTTTTAAGAATGTTAAGAATGCGAATTTTTAAAGTGCTGTACATGACTTTATGCTTTAAATGTTATATTTTAAACTCTTCCTTACATTTAAATTATTTATCACCAATCAGCAAAATGTTTCTTGACTCTCATTGGGTAAACCAAATCCCAGATGTGACATCACAGCTTTCCAGCAGGTTGCAACTGTGAGATACTCCAAAGGTGATTTTTTGTTCCTGGAAGATGGCATTTTTAAAGTGTTGAATCTGTATTATGTGAGAATGTAAAACACAATGTGTCACCAAACTAAAATGGGCATTAAAGAATAAAGTGGGCCCTGAGAAAGTACTGTTGTTAAGTGGGTTATATGACAAGATTTGAGCTCTGAGCTTTTTTTTTTGTTGTTGTTGTTGATTTAAACATTCAAATGAAAAGCTGCTGTGCAAGCAAGTTCTGTGAATGTCCTTTTTTATTTGACTGTGCAAAGTAGTTAATAATGACAACAACAATGTCACCTGTGCTAAACACCGCTGAGCATCACTAGCAGAAATCATAAACGTGTTAACATTCTCATAATTTAGGGCATTCGATTACTGTGAAATGGTAAATAACTGGTAAATATATAGTAAAAAACCATGCAAAAATCTTGAGAAATGTATAAAATCAACAAAGTGACATGTAAATATACTCTGTGCTTATGATTGTTTCATTCTTTTTACTCAAGTGGCTCCTGCAGAAAAAATAAAAAACCCAAAACAAACAAAAACCGCACTGGCTGAAACCACACGTGTCCTGTTATTGTGATAAATTATGTATGGGACCATTAGAAAACAAAATATACCAACTGTGTGCTTAGTTGGAAGTGTGACTTTTGCATCAAAATTTACTTACTGTAACAGATTTTGTCCTGGAACCTATGACCGTAATTGATATTATACTGTCACAGTTTTCATTATGTCCCCTATAAATGATACCAGATTTATTTTTTTTACTCATTGTCTCTTTCAGAAAGATTCTGAAAAGATTCTTACTTTTCCGTCTACACATTAACTTCTTAGACATATGCGTTTCTGTCATAGTTGACAGACTGAGAGGGTGCCACAGTTGATCGCACGTGTCCTCTGGAGGATGGTTGGAGTGGATACGGTCTAAAATACAAAAGGCACGTTTAATTTTATTATATTAATTATACACCTGTTATATGTATAATATCTGGCGAATTAAACTTTTCAGCAACAGTTACATTTTTTCACTGTCAGTCATAATTCCGCAGGAACACAGCAGGCACGAGCCTCCACAAATGGCAAGCGTGCCTGAAGCCCAGCCAATATAAAGCGCCTCTCCAAGCTCATACCTGCAAGACAATAAGATTTATTTATATGACATTTTGATTGTGATATTTATTTAATATTAACAATTTTTAATCTATGTTATGTGCTCTCAGCTGATGCAGATTATATTGACTTACTTTGTCCCTTGGTAAAGAATGTCAAAGAACTGCTGGGTGATGTTTGCTGCGTACCAAGACACGGCAATCATGGTGCAAAGCCCTACAAAATGCAAAAACAAGTTAAATTCACAGAGTAGTGCACATATCTTTATTTAAAAAAAGTCAAGTTTAAAAACATTAGGCCAGTTGTGCAACAAAAATGCTATCTAAATGTTGCATAAGATTTTTTATATTCCTTTTTAAAAACTTTACAAGTTGTAGTTCAGTAAATCATATTAATTATGTAAATTAAAAATATGTTGTTAAATGAAAAATGTATATATCAAATATAGCTTTTTCAAATACAGGGGAAAATACTTTTTGGTCAATGAGATGATCCTATAACTGGGTTCACACACTGTTTTTTTAAATGGGGTAACCAATAGTGCTGTTGAAATACATAAACTCTTATTAATGACGGTCCTATATCAGCAGGTTTGTTAGCGTAAGGATAACCTTTTGAACTAGTAAACCATTATATAATGGTGATATGATAGCATGTCTTGTGAAAAGTAGAAATCGAACCAGGCATGCTTATATTTAACCAGGTGTTCTGTGCAAACATTCATTTGGGAGTGTGAACTGTCTTAAATCTGTCACATGACTTTATGGAGGCTAGGTTGCATTTCTCAAATTGTAAGTCTGGTTCAAATAATCAGGCAAAAATTTCACATGTAAACACTAAAATGCTTGTTTTAAATGAAAGTTTTTTTTTCATTCCTTTTTTTCATAGATCTTTCATCCACCCCCAAGTCTTTACCTTGCAGTAAAAAAAACACTCCTCCAACTGCAGCAATCTTCCCCTTTAGAACATAGTTTTCTCCACCTATTTTCGAGCACTTCATTCCTACAAGCGTAGCCACCAGGCCAAACGACCCAAACACAATTGAAGCAATCATCAGTGCTCGAGAGGCCTGAATGTAGCCTGTGTGCAAATAAAAGACAGAATAACATATTGATTTATACGTTTGTGTACCGTATGGTTATATCTAAATAAGTAACAAAGATTTAAGCAGTAAGTTGGTAAGAACTTTAGAAAAAGCTTTTTTTGTTTGTTTCTATTAAGCTTCATATAAAAAATTCTTGCCCTCAGATTTTCATTTGTTTCACATTTCAGTGAGAGGCTCCACCTTGAATCTCACAGGACAGACACAATGATATGAGTTGATTAAGTTCAGGCAGACCACAAATATTTTCAAATTATTCCACATTTCACAACTGATAAAATAGTCAGCAAATTGTAAAAGTATCTGTTGTTTCAGAGAACAGGAAATGTTTATCCTTTCAGGTCTAGGCAGATCTTGTGACCGGGCTGTACAGCCCATCTTGGGTCTTTTTTTAGTACCAATCAACCAGAATACATAGTATAGAAATGTGTGCCTCAGGATTGTAGGCAAGACTGATAACTGTTTGAGTACTACAAAACTCTTTCTCTTTGGATCACTTTGATATGGTGAATATTTATATGTCACTTCGCATAACTTGATTCTTAAACAGTAACTTAAGAAATACAAACCAAAGTAGATGCTAATTGCTAAATGGGCATTGATTAATTATAATTCAGTCAAAGTTTTTATTGCATTTGTTTTTTTCTGGATTTTCTATTGCAGTTACTCTGTTCACCAGTACTTAGTACAGTAGAAATTTCCAGACAAGTAAACAACCGACACACCCTGAACAAGTAAAATGTTGATGAAAACATTCATAAAAAGGATCAACCTTTTTTACCGTTGTAAAGACTGTTTAATTATTTGTTATTAAGGATTTTTTTAAAGTCCTCTGTTATAAGAGCTGATTTTTACAACATAGTTTAAGATGGTTTCAGATAAAATCTTACTTGGAAAGTCTTGGGCTTGAGTAGCTAAGCCAGATGAATCCTTAATTGATTAATTAATAAGTACTTAACTTAATAAAACTAAAAAACAAAACAAGAACATTTATGTGTTGACCACATACCAAGCAAAGATGGGAAATCACGGCAATAATTAACTCCTGTAGAGTCAGTTGCGCAGGACATCCAGAGGTTTTCATTGTTGATGGGGTGAGATAACATTACCATCAACTGTAAATTCCTTCCAGTATCGATTTGGAAGGGCGACCCTGATCATTATCCAACTGTGAAAGCCCAGAAATGAAGCAAAAGCTTCCACTATTGGGTTTATAACGAAAAATAGACGTAAACGTTCATCTCCAAACTATGTTCCCACACAATCTTGAAGTTGTTAGCCACTGAGCCTCAATGTGTCAGAAAATTTTCCTGCTAAGATACTACAAAAAGTACAAATTAATAATTAATTCCAGCTCACCCACTCAACATTCCCTTTATTCTGAGTTCTATTCAAACTTTTCAAAGACTCAAAATGTTACCCAACTTACGGGGCCACAGAGAGGTGCTTACCAATGTCTATAGATTTAAAGCTACATGTCACCTTTTGCCATTTGCTTTAAGTCCTGTGCCAATGTTATTAACTATTTATTGATGGGATTCAAGCCATGCTTTGGCTCCTCATTTCACTCTCTCTACAAGGGATGATGGTAACAGCTGTGGTAATAGGTGATGAGGATGCATAGTTGCATTATGACCCTAAGTCGAGTCTGCTTGCCTGTCTGCAAATCAGACAGATTCATTATTAGTCTTTTAGGATCCCAGCATTTGGTAATGAATAAAAGAAGCATTTAACTTCAAAATGTACTCTCTTCCAAACAGTTTTAAACTAAATTGCCTAAAATGAACATGTTATCTCTGAGCATTGCTAAAAACAAGTTTTACTCGTTCTGTAATGGAGTGAAGTACCACCAACCCTAAAATGGTTTTGAACATTGCGTTTACACACATGACAAAAATAGACTTACATGAGAAATTTGGCAAAAGGTTTGTTTAGATTGAACAGATGCTGTTTATTTTTTCTGTCACCCCTTCAGATTACAGCCTGTGGCAGATATTGTATTTATTTATTTATTTTTGGCTTTTATGAAGATTATTTGATTATTATTTCATATTAAGTTTAAAGCATTTCTTTCAGTATGACTGTAAAATTTGCTAAATCATCAAGAGAATAAAAATACATATATGAGAATATGCAAGCTATGCATATAATCCCAAGTACTTTTATATTAGTTACCTAATTAAATTATTGTAAACGGCGTATTTTGGAAGATGAAAAAAATATTATGTAAAAAATTAAAACTTTACTTACCTGGAAGAGCAAAAAGGGATGGAAAGTCACGACAGTTATAGTTCCCCGTTGAATCACTTGCACAAGACATCCATAGGTTCTCATAGAGATTAGAAGTTAATATAACACTGCCGTCTTGACTGGATTCCCTCCAGTGCTGATCTTCTAGTGTTATAAGAGTCAATATCCAACTAACAAAACCTAGAAAAAGTGCTACGACTTCAATGAGCGTGTTCATCTTGGCAGTAATTTTTATTAATATTTAGTAGAAGTAATAATAATTGGAGGAGCTCTAGCTGCGACTTCAGTATCTGATACACATTTTGGGAATGTGAGAACTGACTCAGGATTTTTTTTCCTCATGCACTAGTACCTGGACTAATATCCGCATTGCTTTATAGCCTGTAGCTACAATATAAGTGTGCTAATCCCGCCCAAAATACATGACATTACACATGGTAGGCAAGTTGCCATAGAAATGTGAGTAAACAAGGAGCATGTTCATAAAACATTAACTGTTTGTATTATTAAGAATGTTTTGCAGCAGTTCCAGTTTTTTGTTAATCTCTGAATCTTGTCTTTCTGTCTGTGTCCTGTTTCTGAGGAGTTGGTAACTTTCAATTTTAATGAGGCTATTTCAAGTTCCATGGGCAAATACTTAGGGGGGAAATGCTGAATTAACAGTAAAGCAAACACTTGAAGCTGCTTAGGTGATTTATAAAGGACAGAAAAGTATCTTTTTGCGGCACTAGTTAAACATGAACAATTTTGCAGCAGGAAAAAAGACCTGTTTAAATTCCTAACATTTGTAAATACTTTTTTTAAGTGATACAGCATATCGATCCAACAATGTCTGTTCTGTTGAAAGATTAGCTTGAAAAAGTGCAGAGCTGTCACCTAAAAGAATCTGCACAAAGGCCTGACTGCTACAACTCAACCTTGTAATTCATTAGTGTCTACACATGAGAAAAAATGTATGGAAATGTAAAAAAGTCCAGAATTTATCTATACTGTACAATATATATGAAATGTATGTTTGTTTTAAATTAATTTTTTGCACGTGCAAATCTCCCCGACTGTCCCTCAGAATGAATGGTGATGTGTTTACCATCTTTGACTCAAGCAATTCTTAGTTTCTAAGAAACTTCAAATCACCCCTTAAAGTCTGTATCTTATCAAATGGGAATTCTCTTTTAATGCCAGCAATCAAAAGCATAGTTCAAAGTACTGTCATATACTTACAGTACTGAAGAGGAATTACACTTTTAATGTTTTGTTAATCTTTTATCTCCCTGCCCTCCTCTCTATAAATTTAAATACTGATTTACTTGTGTCCGCACTGACCTCTTTGCTTAAACGGAAAATTGAACTGAATTAGACAAGTAGCCGGACTTGATGTTTAAAATCAACCCTAACTCTAATCCCTTCATTTTCTTATTCAAGACAAAATAATTCAAGATACAATTTTATTTTTATTATTTCAACGATTTTAAGTGAAGGTGTTAAATTTCACCTAGTTATAGCAAGTTAATTTACTGCAAGCGTTGCATATCCCTTTCACGTTTCAGCTGTAATTACTGGATATGTGCCACGCTTTTGTACCCCTGGCTTTCAACTCTGCTCCAAATGTTGTTTCACTGTCAATGTTTTTAAATCCAAGTTAGCTTCTAGGCAGGGTTCCTATTCCACACCGTTCCTAGAAGAGATCTATAAATGTCATAAAGAAGTAGTCAATGAGGAGCAGCACAACCATTCAGTTAATGACAAAACTACTGATAAGGTGTAAACGAGACATTCCTTAACTTTATTTCTGGATGATTATTTTACATCTAAATATAGCCAAAATCAAAGCATAGTCATTGTTTCTGACTTGTGTATGGGTGTGTGGTGATTTATATCTGGTACATAGTGGTTATCTAATGATTAATTGACCTGTAATTAATAAGCTGCATTGCACAGATTGTTCCATGCTTCTCCATAGCTAGCCGCGCCAGCCACCATCTACTATTAGTAATATACTGACATATGGATGAATCTGCTCTGAAACGGTTTGCTTTGCTTCAAGTAAACTAGTAGGTAAGGAAGTAAATTCATTTATAAAGAAATTTTGCATAGAAGATGTGACTGTAACAGTAGCTTCTGCACAAAATTCGCTTGAGACTATCTGATTTTCTTTGATTGTCTATTTAAATGACTTTCATAATTGAAAATATTACTTAACTGAAGAAAACTTTTGAAAATATCCCCTGTTTCAGTTTTAGAGGATGATTCATATGTGGTTTGGTAATGTAGTAAATTCAGCAAAAGCCATTTAACAATGCAGCATATTTAAACCTCGGTCAGGTTTTGTGTGCTGAAGGTAGCAGAAATTTGATGAAGTAACTGCGTCAGTACTGGTTTTACTAGTACGGTACTCGACATTTCCCCATCCCTCTCTTTCTCTTTCTCTCTCGCACATTATTTTTCTTTTCCACAGGCAATCACCATAACCAGACAGCATGTGTGTCTGCGTGTGGGTGCACTTGTTTGTTGATTAATTGCTAAACTTATGACAGCACAAAACTTCCAACATAGTGGTAGGTTCATCGTCCTGTCAAGCAACATTTGCTATGTAAAATTAAAGTTACAGAGTGATTGATTTTAAATTTCTTTCTCTGTACAAGGTTAAATTGCCTCTGAAATACGTATATTCCAAAACTTATAGCAAAAATTGTGGAAAATTTGCATGTTAAGGTAACACGCAATCCATTTCAGGAGCATTACATTGCAAGATAGAACAACAATTAATAATACATGAATTTCCAATTATCTTGTAAAATATCACATAGTTGAAGTAATCAAAAGCAGAACATACCTGTTTGTTTGTTTGTTTGTTTTTGTTTTTTAATGAAACAAGAACTTTTCACGAGGCTTAATTAGAAAGGAAAGTTATGGCAGCGGTTTTTAAAATATACCTTCTCAATACCATAGTTTTTAATTTTGTACAAAAGAATAGAATGTTCCAGTTGTGAAATTTTAAAGTAACATAGTTAAATAGTTTATAAAGAACAAAGAAAAACTGAGATACAAATACAGTACTATTGCCTTAAAAGTACTGCCCAGACAATGAGCGGCTCTAGTGGAGATCTGCACTCTCTGAGTACTTCTGGTCTTTCTCTTTTATATTGAATTGTTCACAAACAATTGTTTTGTTTTTTTTTACATTTTTGATAGTTACTTGTCCTCAATAAATGGTAAGCTGCATTAACTGTTAGCTTTTGCATGTTCTCTCTCTGTTTTGTGTTTTGTTTTTTTTCTTCTTCATCTTCATCGGTGTCCTCTTGACCGAAAACATGCAAGTTTGGTTAATTGGATGGATAAGCATGGATTTTCATTAGAAGGAAAATCAATTATTCGTATCCTGCGTTAATCAAGGTAAATGCAACAGGAAAAAAGCATTTGAGTTTCAGAAATGTAGATAAAATAATTGATAATCTGTTGCTGTAGGGTTTGATTAAAACATCAAAAAGAAAACAGATTTATTGCAGGTTTGTTCGGGGAACACGTCATCATGTCATGATTTTCATCATTATCAGATGGTTAATAATTTATTTCAATAATTACGCAGAATGGTGTAATTAAGGTCAGTATCAGTAAGAAACGTGTTCAACTCGAGACAAACAAGATAAATGTCCTTCAATAACATACTGTTCTGACCAACACTTTTTTCAACTATTCTAGAAAATCCTTGTCTTTCTTTTCTCAGTAAGAACAAGCCGCCTCTTTGTAGAAGTGAATAAATAATCAGTGAAATGTCAACACAGTTTTGCTGCAGCTGGTAAACGTGCAATGAAATTTAATCTGCTGATTTGGTCTCGTCAGTACTGTTGTGTTGGTTAACAATGTAACCTTAGAGGAGGAAGGTCCTGGGTTTGATTGCAGGCTGGGGCCTTTCTATGTGGAGTTTGCACCTTCTACCTCTGACTAGATGGGTTCACTCTGGATGCTCTGGCTTCCCTCCCACAGTCCAAAGACACACTGATGGATAGAAGATTTGGTGTTGCATTCACATTGGCAAACAAAGTAATTTTTTTGGCTCTTCCACATTTTGTCATAAGCACAAGCTGGACATTTGCTATATATTTTATCACCATGTATATTCATATAAATTCAAATGCAGGCCAGAAAGTTACAAATGAAAAGAACCAACTCTTGCCCTTCCGAAGGTTTTATTGATTGCTTTTAACTCTTCTATCTAAAATGTTTCCTGTAATAATTACTTAAATCCTGTTTCTTAATAATAAATACATAAAGAATAAAAACATATTACTACAGTGTCAATACAGATTACATTGCATGTGATTTCTATACAGTTAGCTTTTCTATAATTACTGAATAAAAATCTTACCAATGCAATTAGTGCAACATATGTTTTGACAACTTTATATTTCAGCTATGTGTTATTTCACCATGCTGTACTTTTCTATATATTCTATAAATACTATAGATATTACATCATAAGTAGATAAAATATTTGCATGCAAATTCTACATAAATAATAACAATATAATATAAATTAAATACATCAACAACAGATTGTTGTACAAATGACTGATCTTAAAAATTAGAAGTATATCTGTTTTGCATCCATCTAAATTCAAAGCATTACACATCCCCCCCCTTTGGCTTCCACATAATTAGGGTCAAGGTCATTGGGCAACTTCCCCTTCTCTCCCCAGATATTCAGCTCTCCAAACACACCAGTCTCAATCATTTCCTCCTGCCAGGGTATTGGGACGTTGCCGGACGCAAAGTCATTGTAGAACTCAGCGTCCTTGTCATCCAGGACCACACCTTTGATTGTGCTGAAGGCACCCACATCATCAATATCTTTGGC
Organism: Aulonocara sp. 'chitande type north' Nkhata Bay; assembly: GCF_057382095.1. Classification (NCBI taxonomy): domain Eukaryota; kingdom Metazoa; phylum Chordata; class Actinopteri; order Cichliformes; family Cichlidae; genus Aulonocara; species Aulonocara sp. 'chitande type north' Nkhata Bay. Next base: position 14,466,243 of record NC_141353.1, on the reverse strand, counting down.
ATAGACCATTTTAGGATCGGGGACAAATGGTGGAGGTAGCATTCCTTTAGATGAAACACAAGAGATAAACAAATGAGCATCTTTTTGTTGCATCGTTTTCAATAGACATGTAATTAGGAAATACGTGCGCTTGTCGATGATATTTTTTCATCACCTGCTTCTAGACGTCCCCAGTTAATGTCTTTGAAAAATGGTTGATTCTTGAGCTCTGCGCACTCGTTATTTTTGAAGCCCAGTCGTTTAGTCGGGTCCTTCTCCATCAGGCCCTCGCAGATGTCTTTGCATTCTTTGCTGAATTTTGGTGTGTAAGAAACTGGATCATTTAGAATTCTGCGAGCTACCTCTTCATTCTCGACCTGAAGAAACAACATTATATACATTTTATTAGGCACAGAGAACCGTCAAGAAGGACAAGCAGGAGAAGAGAGGATGTATGTAAAGCACCTTTTCTCCTCGTACTCTAAAAGGTCCTTTGGCAGCAATCATCTCATACACCGTGACTCCCAGAGTAAAGTAGTCCACAGAGTAATCATACTGCTTCTTCTGAAGCAGCTCTGGTGCCATGAAACCTGTATTAACATGTAACACAGTTTCACACACAATAGTCCAGAAATGCAATCTACGTGTTGGTAAAGAGGTTTGAGCTGGCAGCATTAACCTGAAGGCTACACGTTTTTCTCCAATATGATAGTTTTTACCCCTCAGCCCTGAAAGGCTTATGTGGGCAGATGGGCATTCACCAAAGTTTGTGAATGCACAAACCCGAGAACAAGGGAACATAAGATTTTAAAATTGATATCAAAGGTTTATCTAAGGAGGCTGATAAGTGCAACTTTATCTTCAGGTATAACAGGAGTTAAATGACTTACCTGGAGTCCCAGCATATCCAGAAGTTGTATCTTTTCCTGGTGGAAGTTCAACAGCCAGACCCAAATCTGACAGGCGGACATGTCCTAAGTAAAAAGGCTTTGATTACAGCAGTAGCATATGGACACAAGTTTGGACATCATTTACCTACTGGTCATTTAGGGCTTTGTGATTGGGCGCTACCTGCATGTGATTTCTCTTTAGGGTTGTTTTTTTTGTTGTTTTGTTTTTTAATCTCAGGACAGGTTTGGACAGAGACTAAAAGATTTTGGCAGTGAACTGACAATATAAACAGACAAATGGAAAACAGATTAAGTGTTACAGTCTTAATTCCTTACCTGCATCATCAAGAAGTACATTTTCTGGCTTCAGATCTCTGTATACGATTCTGTGCTGATGAAGGTGTTCCAGCCCACAGATGATCTGAGCTGTATAGAAACATGCTCTCTTCTCATCAAAACCAGGATTTTTTTCATCGACGTTGTACATGTGAAACCTGCAAGAAAGGAAATAATATTGACTTTTTTTTTTTACAAACTTATTTGTCGAGATGAGGGGAGTGGATCCTTCACCCGTGTTAACTACAGGAACTAGCACGTCATAGTCTAGCAAGTCATAGTGTTTAGGTTGATGTGTGCATATTTTTGCTGTAACTGATTTTGATCTAGCACCTTAAATCACCACCATTCATGATGGTCATAACCAGGCAAAGGTCTGTCTTGGTCTGGAAGGCATAAGCCAGCGTCACAATGAACCGACTGTGAACTTTTGCAAGGATGCGCTTCTCCACAATTGCTCCCTAAAGAGAAATTAAACATTAGCAAACATGATTAACGCAACAAAACCAAGAATGTGCAATGTCAGGAGGCCCTACATCTAATGTCAAGCCAAACAGATAATTTGTATTATTTTACTTCTATAAATTAATAATAGGTTGTTATACACAGGTCCATGTAAGCCAGAGAGATTCATTGCCCTTTTTTCTCCGTATATGACATTCTGTCTTACTACTGCAGGAAACCTAAGAAGCAACAAATACTATTCATAATGGCTTTTGTACACTTCAAAGGACGCTTTGAAGGTTAACTTTCGGATTCTGATTTCTTGACACATTGCAGGTAAAGTACATAAAGCTATGTGCATGTGCAGCCTGTGCTGAGAGCAAATCAACCATTGCTGAAAACAACTGTTTAGCTGTATATGTTCATTACAACTCTGAATGCTTTCTTGAAATAATGAGCCGCTTTGTGAAGTCTTAGCATTTTACCTCATAGCCTTTGCGTTTCTTCAGCCTCTTTTTGTCTAGCTTCTTGTTCGCATACATTTTGCCTGTTGCCTTTGCCTGACAAGCAAACACTTCGCCAAAACCTCCTTTACCCAGTACCCGGAAGTCCATGAACCACTCTTCATCAAACGGCTGGCTCTCCATCCATTTTAATTGAGCAAAACGCAGGAAGTACATGCTGTTCTTAAAGCCATCCACGGCCGCTTTTTCCAAGTGCTTGAGCAGCTGTTGTTCACTCTCCTTAAATAAGTCACCACGGACATTCTTGAGGTCTTCTTTAACTCGAATGATGGCCTTTTCCTCTAGGAAAGTGCAAAAATTATTTGAAGCTGATTGATAGTATTTATTGACTATCAATTGAGCCTTCTGCAGTCTGTCCTTCTCTTGGCACACGACATATTCTTCAATGTCTTTCCACAGCTCTCCAGCATTTTTATGGGTTGCATCACTCTCCAGATATTGCTGGAAGAGACGCTTGCCGATGGGTTGCTTGACACACATGCTGTCAAAGGTGGTGTCTAGTGTTGCTTTCATGTGTTCACAATTTCTGATATGTGGGAGTTTCAGTCTGGCACGCATCTTTTTGTCACGCAGCGCAGCTGCTGAAGCTCCATCCATGCTGCCACGGGCTGACACATAGGCAGAGTTTGCCACTACAGTCTCCAAGCCACCGATGTCCATGGCTACACCTTTGTCTGGCAAATGAAACCAAAAATGTCATTAAAAGTGCTGATAATAAGATTTTACTACATTAAAGGGGTAGCTAATGAAGATCAGTCTCTTTTGTAACACTGTCTTGAAAACTCTCATATCATTCACTAGACTATATTACAATTCTGCACAATTTTAAATAAATATTCTAACAAAAAATAGAACCCATATTGCAAGTTGCAACAATGTTTAAAATACAAATAAAACAATGCAATGATTTTCATACATTCATAAACCAATATGCATTCACAATAGACCAAATAAAACATCAAATGTTTAAACTGAGAAAATGTACAGTTTAAGAAAAAAAAACTGAGGCAGATATAGATTTGATGGCACACCTCTATTGTAACGCTGTAATAGATGCAGTATGCAGTTTAGGACTGTCCTACTGAAATATGCAAGACCTTCCCCTGAAAGGACACCGTTTGGATGGAAGCATTTGTGGTGCCTTTCCACATTTTCAAGCTGTTAATTCCATAAGCACTAATGCACCCCAGACCATCAGAAGTGCTCGCCTTTAAACTGAGAGCTGAATACAAGCTGGATGGTGCCTCCCCTGTTCACTCCAGAGAATGTGACATCCATGTTTTCCAAAAGATCATTTCAAATTTAAATTTCTCTGACCACAGAACAGTTTTGCATTTTCCTTGGTCCATTTTAAATGAGCATTGGCTCAGAGAAGAAGGTTACTTTTCTGGATCATGTTCACGAATGGCTTCTTTTTTGAGTGATGGAGCTTTAACTTGAAGTGTGTTCACAGACAGTGATTTCTGAAAGTGTTTCTGAACCCAGTCAGTGGTAATGCCTTTTTTTAATGCTATGCTGCTATGGGCCTGCAGATCACAGTAATCCAATATTTGTTTTTGGCCTTGTTCCTGGCATACAGACATATCTCTAGATTTTGAATCTTCACAATTTTTCATTGAGGAACATTATTCTGAAATTGATACACAATCTGTAGTCTCTTGCAAATCTTGGAACCTATGCCCATATTTACTTCTGAAAAACTCTGCCTAAGATGTACTTTTTATATCCAATCAAGTTACTGACCTGTTGCCAGTTAACCTAATTAGTTTTTCAGTGTGCTGGAGCCTATCCCAGCAGTCATAGGGCGAGAGGCGGGGTACACCCTGGACAGGTCGCCAGTCTGTCGCAGGGCCTTTCTTCCTTTATTATTTTTTATTTAACGGCTATCATAAATGCTGATAACAGTACATCGGCGGCAGATAACTAACATCAATCAGTAATATCAGCTTGTTAATAAATTGAGCTCTAAATGCATTAGATGTATTTACTCTACAGCAGTGGCGGAGCGGGGGGGGGGGGGCTTACTGGGCTTAAGCCCGGGTTGCTTTTTCAGAAGCCCGGGGTCTTTTGGGGTGTAATTTTTTCATAGTTAGATGCCTGGCTGACAACTGTATAAAACAAAAGTTTGACCAGGTACCAAAGAAAATCATTCGTACTGTACAAATAATGTAAATATGACGGTGCATCACAAAAGATTGATATCAAACTGATCACTTGACCCATATTACGTTACTTGCTCTTCAAGTGAATCAACAAATGGCGAAATGAAAAGCCGAACAACAACAATGCTGTTTCTTTAGAAAGTCTTAGCTTACATGTGTGTTTATTTCATATTTTCAGTTGTTACCCTCCACGGCTAAATAAATCGGTTTCAGTAATGCACTGATATACAAGAATGGACATGAGGTGCTTCTTTCAAATAAATAACTCTGGTAGATGTTATTTTATATATTATGCTTTGTATGTTGTTCAGTATATTCCTATGCAAAACAAGAGAAATTTCAATATACAGCAGTATATTCACAGTTTAAACCAGATACTTACATACACTTTATGGAAAACAAAAAACATTTTTTTTACTGTACAACATCAAAAGAGAGAAACAGAGAGAGGAGAATGAGGACAGAACTGAGTGGGAACAAGAGCAGGTGAGACACACATGTTAGTCAAATGGTTGTTTACCAAAAGTATCACCGTATCATAGGTCCTCATGTATCTCGTACCAAGTGTTTCTTTTTAGGTTTGTTATTTTTCAAATTCTATATTTATTAAGTTTTGCAGGCTTGTTTGCACAACAAGGCTAAATAATTATATAAACTTTTCTCAATCTAAATAGTGGACTTTGGTAGAATTAAACAATAAGTGTAGTGCAGGTCTATGATGATTTTTAGTGCTACTATCATCTAGTTCTGTTTCTGATTCTGTCTTGGTTAAGTCCTAAGTAGTCCTGATTTTGAACTGTTGTAGTCCTGTTTTAATTCCGGATCAGTTCTGGGTCTGGTTGAATTGGTGTGTAGTCCTCGTGTCTTGATACAGCCCTGACCTTGTTCTGCCTTGCTGCTTAATTAAAAAACTACGTAGTTTAAGGTGTCCTGCACATGTGATATATATTTTCCCCTATTGAACAAAACTCAAAACAGAGCCTATTAATCTTTGTCATTTCTAACCCCCCCCCCCAATCCCAATCCCACATACATACTACCCTTTAGGGCTAAGCCCCGGGTGTATCAGATGTCTGCCTCCTTAATCTTGGTTGTTGATACAGGGGATTTACTTATGCATGACCTCCTTGCTCTTAAACAGTTCTGTTAAGTAAATGTATGTAGCTATGCATATGAGGAAGAAACCCCGATGGTGCCAATACAAACTTTTATCTGATGATTCTGTACAGCCACTGAATAATATTTCTGGCCCATTTAATTTTGAATGTAGCTCTTTCAGTGCTATTTATAATTACTTTTCAGGTTTTAATTATTTTTATGCTTCAGTGTCACCAGCACTGACTTTTTAATGTACTGCAAAAAATGTATTAACACGATAACTCAGAGACGGGAGAGGAAGTCATGACAGTATTTCAAATTTGGTCAAAAGTTGAATTGATGTTACAAATATTTGGTGCTTACCTGGTAAATTTCTTGAAACGACACAGATGTACGCCGCAACTTAGCTTGTAGAAGAAAAAAACTGGAAGAAAGTAATTTTAATGTATCATGTGACAGTTGAACAAATCTCATTAGGCTATTGTCACAATCAAAAAATGCACAATGGTTAATTAAAAAAAAGATTTTACTTTATACCTAGGTACATGATGAACTCCAACTTACCTTGTTTTAAAGCAGCAAATTAAATCAGAGCTTGAGGCCAACAAATTAAATCCAATTGAACGCCATCCAACTTATATTTTCCTACTATTTTACCTGTTTGCCTTCTATTAATTAGAATATAAGCACTAATGTACAGCTCTGGCCTGTCGGTGTCTTGAATAAACCTGCTCTCTCCTCCTCTCGTCACTGTGTGATGTGTTGGACAGGTCAGTGTTTCAGGTTAAGGTTTACTTTGCACCTGAAATCCTCCTTCCTGGTGAGGATTACACCCTGACATTATTGGAGTGAGCAACTTGGCAGAAGCCACTGGTGAGTATTGGGGTGAGCATTTCAGACTATATTGTTATTTATAACTGTCCTGTTTTCCTTGTCCAAGGTACATTTTCATATGTGAATCATACCAATGAGAATTAGTGAATAGCATCATTACAAATTTCACAACAACAACACGGTGTATTGGCAGAAGAAGCAGGCTGGAGAGAAATAAAATGGATTATCTCCTCGGGGTGTATGCGAGAGCAAAACACCGCAGCATTTGTTAATACAAACTTTGAGGAATGTTATTTCTGTATGACCTTAGCTTCATCAGTAAGCGGGATTTATACTCATTATGTATGTGAATTCAGATCTTTGCAGAAGCATTTTAATGCGCTCGAACAGGTGAGAAAGAGATTATGTGGGCACATGGCAGGTGATAGGATTTGGCAGGTTGTTGAGGAAATGGAAAAGAAGGATTTAGATCATCTACCTAAAGAGGACAGAATAAATAAATGAGTTGCTTGCACAGTGTAGCTGTTGGGAATATCGCCTTTGATTGAGCAGAAAAGTTAGTGTGTTGTAATACTATTCTTGTAATGTTGACTTAACTACACATTCACTACATTATGGGACTGCAAGCAGTTGCATTTCTTTTATTACAAAAGTATTTAATATCAATATAAAAACTGTTATCCTATTGATCTTTGTGCCAAGAACAAATAAATGCATTCAGCCTTCCAAAAGCTTAATTTTTTAATTGTTAATTTTTTGCATTATATGGGAATGGCCCTTTATCCCTTTATTTGATGAGATAAGCAGAGAGGAATTTTTACAGTTCACGATCTGATGTGGTGGCATAGTGCAGCCACCACAGCACTAGTTCTGTACGACTATATAGTGGCTCGATAAAGAAATAACAGTAATAACAGAAATTCTGGGCCTGTTTGGCTGTTTTAAGTCTCACTGTGTGCATCAAAACGCCCTCGGCACAAATCCTATTTAAAAGGGTTTGAGGTGAAACCGTTTTTACTGTCACGTCTAATCCAGCTCTGTGATGAAAAACAAACAAACCCACCGACCCAGACGGGGAGGTTAATCAAATTAGTCCAAAGACCGTGACAGTCTAGAGGATCTGACCACTATGTTTTCATCTGTGAAATCAAAGTTGATGTCACAGAAATGATAATCGTCTGGAAAAACATCCGTCTTATCCGGGTTTTATGCTCAATCTTCCATTGTCCTGTCACGAGACAATTTGATCAACTACTATATATTCAATATTCAATACTACACTAAGACCATTTAATTAATTTTGTGTTAAGATCTCATTATATTTGCAGTGCACACACTTTGGAGCTGTTAGAATATTCGTGATCCTCACGCAGCTGAGCAGTAAGTGTTCTTCATCTGATTAAACAGAGATGTGATTAAAAACAGCAGTGGAAGTCACTGTTCTATCTCACGCAGTAATCTCTAATTGAGCTCAGCGGAGCTGCCCTGGTTACCTGGTGTCTCTAACTTTAACTCAATGACACACATTTTACAGTGAGGTCAGTGTCCTTAACAGAAAGGTAAATCTGTGTTTGCTGCAAAAATTCTAAAATGTAAACATATAAGTCAAAAGAGGATTTACATCCTTTAATGTCATTAAATATGTTGCCTAAAGTGTTCACTCAGCCATCCAAATCATTGAATTCAGGAGTTCCAATCCCTTCCATCAGTCACGTAGGCGTGCAGACTGCTCCTGAAAGCATTTGTTAAAAAAAATGGGTCACTCTCAGGACCTCAGTGAATTCCAGCGGGGATACCATGACAGGATGCCACATGTCCAACAAGTCCAGTTGTAAAATTTCCTCACTACTAAATATTCCACAGTCAACTGTTAGTGGTATAACAAAGTGGATGTGATCGGCATAAACATCAACTCAGCCACAAAGTGGTAGGCCATGTAAAATCACAGTGCAGGATCAGTGAATGCTGAGGTGCATACTGTGTAGAAGTCACTAACTATCTGAAGAGTCAATCACTACAGACCTTCAAACTTTATGTAACCTTCAGATGAGCTCAAGAACAGTGCATAGAGAGCTTCATGGAGTCTGTTTCCATTAGTACCGTATTTATTTATTTATATAGCACATTTAATTACAACAGGAACGTTGACCAAAGTGCTGTACAAGAATAAAAAATACCTAGTAAAATAACCTATAATATTGATACCAAACATCAAATATGAATTAACAAATAACTCCGATGCTGTATTAAAAGCCAGTAAATACAAATTAAGATAAGATTTAAAAAGATTGACAGTAGGAGCCTGTCTGACGTGTAGGGGTAAACTATTGCACAGCTTAGGTGCTACAACTGCAAATGCTCGATCGCCCCTATGAACCAGCCTCGACCTTGGTATGGCTAAAAGCAAAAGATCTCTTGATCTAAGACATAGGTGTCAAACTCTGGCCCGCGGGCCAAATTTGGCCCGCAGCCTAATTACATTTGGCCCGCAAAGCCATAACAAATTACTATTAGAGCTGGCCTACTGGTATTATACAGCTAATATATATATATATTGTTTAGTATTAAGCTTTGCTTGTTCCATATTCACATTTTCAGCAAAACTTGTTTGAGTCCATAAGAAAAGATTCATTCTCATATCTGGAGGAATAAATATATTTCAATAAATATTAACGTTAGCCCGCGACTTTGTTCCAGTTTTGAATTTTGGCCCAATGTGTGTTTGAGTTTGACACCCCTGATCTAAGAGATCTGGTGATATAGTGAAGCAGCTATATCACCAAGCACAATGCAACGTTTCAGATGCAGTGGTGTAAAGCATGCCGCCAAAGGCCTCTAGAGCAGTGGAGATGTGTTCTCTGGAGTGATTAATCATGCTTCTTCGTCTAGCAATCTGATGGATAGGTCTGTGTTTAGCGTTTGCAATAAGAACGGTACTTGTCAGAATGCATTATGCCGAGTGTAAAGTTTGGTGGAGGGGAGATTATGGTGTAGGATTGTTTTTCAGGAGTTGGGCTCAGCCCCTTAGTTTTAGTGAAAGGAACTCTTTCACAAGACATTTTGGATAATTTCATGCTCCCAGAAAAATTCCCATAAACACACTCCTAAACCTTGTGAAAGAAAGACTTGAAGCTGTTATGCCTGCAAAGAGTGGGGCACATCTTATTAAACCCTATAGAACCTATAGATTAACAATGGGATGCCACTCAAGTTTATATGCATGTGAAGGCAGACAAGCAAGTACTTTTGGAAATATAGAGTACATTTAGAATGGATGGAAACCTTTCTTGTAGTTGTTGTTTTTTTATACTTTATTGATCCCCGTGGGGAAATTCCTCTCTGCATTTAACCTATTCACTCAGTGAAGCAGTGGGCAGCCACTGGGCGCCCAGGGAGCAGTGTGTAGGGACGGTACCTTGCTCAGGGGTACCTCAGGGTAGCTGTTCAGGGAAACAGCTTTCAGTTTGGTGTATCTGACATACTATAGTATGATAAACCTTCTGAGTTCTGAAGACATGGATATTAACCAGAGCAATGACCTTAGTTATAGACACTATTTGAAGAAGCATTAGGATAAAGTCAAAAAAGTTGGCCTGAAGTTCTTACAGATTTATTGCCAATAATATAACACATACACAAGTGTTCACAGCCTTTGCCATGATACTTAGATGTATCCTGTTTATACGGATCATCTGACAATTATTTCTACAAGCTAACTGGAGTCCACTTGTGGTAAATTCAGTTGGTTGAACATTAGTTGGTAAATGCACATACCTGTCTATATGGGGTCCTATCATTGACAGTGTATGTTAGAGCACCAACCAAGCCATGACGTCCAAGGAATTGCCTGTAGACCTCAGAGACAAGATTGTATAGAGGCCTTAATCTGGGGAACTGTATAAAAAAAAAACTGCAGCACCGAAAGTCCAAATGAGCACAGTAGCCTCTATCATCCACAAATGAAAGAAATTTGGAACCACTAGGTCTTTTTCTAGAACTGGCCTCCCAGCCAAACTGAGCAATTGAGGTAGATTGCTCTGAGATTGATTTCTGTTGTTTTAGTGTAAGACTGGGGGCTGTGGGAGCACTGCAGTTTCAAATTCCTGTGTATGACCTGAACAAATGGTTTTTAACAGTAAAGCTGACTTTGACTTTAGGAAGGACCTGTATTGGGGAGGCAACTAAGAACCTCATGGTCACTCTCACAGAGCTCCAGCATTGCTCTGTGGAGAACCTTGCAAGGCAACTGATGGACTCTCAGACCACAATAAACAAAATCTGGTCGGACGAAACAAGGATCAAATTCTTTTTCCTGGCCAATATCATCCCAGCACCACATCTCCATCTACAATGATGGTAGCATCATTCTGTGGGTATGTTTTTGTTTTTTAGCCACAGGAACTGTGAGAAAAATATCAAGGTTGGAAAAAGGAAGGGAAAAGACCACAGACTGGGTCAAAGTTAATCTTCAAACCACCTTAAACACAGAAATAATAACAAAGGAGTGACTTTGCAACCAGAGCCAAGATTTGAACCCGACTGAACATCTTTGGAGAGATCTCAAAATAGCTGTGGAACAACACTCCCCATCAAACATGATGGAGCTTGAGAGGTGTTGCACACTTGAATTAAAACGAATTGAAACCAGTGTGGCTTTGTGAGTTCGCCTTTACTGCATCTGCAAATATATACATGGACATAGCACAGCGTTACACACTTTTGCAGTCTCACATAACGCATATAGGCGCACTGCCTTATGGGTAGTGGCTGGCTTCTTTACTCCCGCTAGAGCTGCTCATTTTAGGGGATACTCCCTCTTGTGGTGTAACGGAGGAATAACTACGCTTCCTGCACTATGTCATTTTTGGAGACTGGGGCACACATTATTTTACCACAATCAAAGAAAATACAGATTTGAACAATCAGACCATTTAACTAACTACAATATTGTCACTAAAGATTATGGGGGGTGTCTTGTTTTGTCCACAATGTCTTTCTTGTCCTTACAGAGGTTCTGCAAAGAAGAATGGGAGAAACTGGCAAGCTTGTAGCATCATACTATTTAAAAAAAAAAGTAATTGATGCTTCAACAACATATTGAACAAAAAAATCTGAAATTAACTGTTAACTGTGTATTAGGTCAGTGTTTCCCAACCACCTTTCCGCGAAATGATCAGATGTGCCGTGGAAGATTATCAGGTTCCACCTTAGTACTGTAAGCAATCGGCGTGAATAATGGGCAGAACAATTACATTCTCTTCCACTAGAGGGCAGTGTAACTACCTTCTCTAATTAAATGGGTTGGCAACTTGCAGCAAAACAGAAGAAAACGAAGAATTAAAAAGTCATTCTGTGAGATGACGCAGTGCATAATAGCAATAGATAAAGTAGGAAAAAGTAGTCCGTCTGACCTGGGTCCTGGAGAAAATTCCGACCCAGATGAAGGCCCTTGCATGAGTAGTGTTCAGAAGAAAGCATAAAGGTATACTGTGGGGACAAACCGAGCCAGTTCCACTATACCTCGTGTGCGGGAAAAAATTATTACATGCTTTTTGTGACATTTTTGTTTGGTGGTGTGCCGTGTGATTGATTTTTCTAATGTGAAATATGTTGAGAAACACTGTCTTAGGTAATAGTTCTTATTTTTTCCTTTTAATTGTGGCTGGATGCAAGTAGCTCTGGTCACCTGGTCGATCCAATCTAGCGCCAGCAATCGTTGATCCAATCACGTCTGTCTATTGTGACTGTTGTTAACCGAGCACAAAGATTAAGGACCAAATTCAGTGGCTGAGCAGAGACGCGTTACATGAACTACGTAGCACGCACCAGTAGAATCTCTAACGTGAGATGTTTAGGGGCCAGAAAAAGTGTACGATGAAATTTCAAGGCAACAACATGCAACTGATGGATAGATATTTAACAAGTATGGTGGTAACTAATATGGTATTTAACAGCATTCTGTTTATATTTTTTAATGTCCATTTATTTTATTTTAATTTCACTGCGCATTTATAAATCTCCAAATGGTTGTTGTTGTGTATAAAAAAAGAATTGGTAGCACGGGTGAATATGATTTCACGGAACAGAGAAATAAAATGAAATCACGCATAAGTTGAAATTCTCTAAATACCGCAATTGGATATGTCTGCTTTGTTGCTGCCTTCAGCAGATGAGCGATTTTTCTTATTTCGTGTATCGAAATTTTGAGATTACGAGGCGCATTGAAGTACTCTTATGTCTTCTTTGTATTGTACTCAGCTGTCGTGGTTTGTACGGATAGACAGTATGTGGGAGGGGGTAGCTGCTTAGCAAAAGTCCAGTGATGTGAAGAACAAGACAGACTGGAGGCCGGTCTCAAGCGTACATCTGTCGGCCCGTCGGTGGTCACTCGGTCGGTCTGTCGCGATGGATTTCGTGCTGAGCGGAGTGGCGGCATGCGGCGCTTGTGTGTTCACCAACCCGCTGGAGGTCGTCAAAACTCGCATGCAACTTCAGGGAGAGCTAAAGAGCCGCGGATCCTACCATGTGTATTATCGCAACGTCTTCCACGCTTTTTATACTATCGGCAAAGTGGAAGGACTAGTGGGATTACAGAAAGGATTAGTACCCGGGCTATGCTATCAGTTTTTTATGAATGGAGTCAGGCTCGGGTCGTACGCCATCATAGAGTCCTCGGGTTACATCCACACCAATGGAAGGGTCAACGCTGTCAAAACCACAGTAGCAGGGGCTATGGCTGGAGTGGTGGGAGCTGTGATGGGCAGCCCCATATACTTGGTCAGTAGCTGGCTTTGCCCACTTGCCTTGTGAAAAGTTATTCAGGCGTGACCTTAAAGTGAACTGTGACTTTCACCTGTGGTCAATGATAAACTTAAATTGTCTCCACTGACAGGTGAAGACTCACCTGCAGAGTCAGGCCACCTCCTCTATCGCTGTTGGTCATCAGTACAAGCACCAGGTAACCTGAGAAAGTGAATGTGCGAATATGAGTGGGAGGCATCAACAGTGTCCTAAAATGCTGCTCGTCTTCACCACAGGGGATGACCCACGCCCTGGTTGCCATCTACAGAAATCATGGCATTCTGGGACTGTGGAGGGGCTCTAGCGCTGCAGTGCCGAGGGTCAGCGTGGGGTCGGCCGCTCAGCTGTCCACCTTCTCCTCCTCCAAGGAGCTCGTCATTGACCTGCAGGTTGGTGTGTGGCTCATTTGCTTTTGACATGAAAATGAGGTAGAAGGCGGCTCACAGAGGGAGTTTTGTTTCTTCACTACTCCACCATGTGTGCATATTTTCCATATGTCCACACTGTTTAAAATAAACATGACTGTTTTTTAGAGTCTGCTTGTATAGTGAGTGTCGGTTGGGTAACACATCTGAACACTCCTTATTTACATTCTTGTCTAATTACAAGACCAAAACAGTACTAGAGGCTTGAGAAGGTGATTTACAGTCAGTAGCTGTTTACAGGCTCCTAAAGCGCCCGCTGTAACACTGACAAAGCGCTCTGTATTCCACTCCCCTGGAATGGAAATTCGACACCTTTTATTGGCCCCCTGTTGAAAACACAAGGCTTGCGTAACTAGAGCATCAGTCTGCATGATGTAAATCAGTGACCCAGCTCTAGTTTTAAAAAAAAGAGTTCCTTAATAAGAAATTCCCAAAAATTTTTATTAGCAAAAATCCTTACATTTGTGTATACTTTTAATTTACTACTTCCTTGATTTGGCTGACTTACTTTACGCTGTCCCAACTGGTTGGTTGTGTGAGTAAGAATGGAGGTGGACTTGAACATACCTCCCATCATCTCAGCCATTACCTCATGCATAATTAGCTTTATTAAACCAAAGAAGAAGAACTTTGTATTTAGAATAGAAAAGAATAAAATTGCCCTTTGTTGTCATTGTACGTGTACAGCAAAATTGTGGGTGGTCCACACTAACTGTGCCAGAATAAAATAACTAAAAATGGAAAAAATTGGTAAAAAGTATAAAATCAAGAGCGATAGCTGAACTTCTATGACAGTCCGGACTATGACTAATTTGGGTGTTATTGTGGTCATTGGGCAATATATTGTCTTTCTTTCCTGTCCTCGTCAGTGAGTCGTGCTTTCCGTCTTTCACAGTGTGCTTCATAAGGATGGACAAATTGGCTAATGATTTCAAACAGATGGTGGGAACTGAAGCGGTGCATGCGGTTTTGGATTTGTCAAAAAATAGAAGAGACAAAATTATTGCCGTAGAGTTAAAAAAAAAAATGCTGACATGCTAGATTTTGAGTCAGGACATTGCAAGGTGTTGTGCAAAGCTCCCTCCATCATATGGGTTGTGCTACAGCCGGGCTGACACTATGCATTGACAGCTCTCTCTTCCATCATCATCAAATACCAAATAAGGGGATATCTTTGGGGAGTCCAGAAATTTCAGCTTGAAACATCAAATAGTTTCTAGATATTTGTTTAAAGGGTGTGCTTAAATATGGGACTGTAATAGCTTTATTATATTGGATGGTAAGAAAGACAAGTGAAAATGTCAGGCTTTTGTCTTTAACTGTTTTTGAGAAACTCGTGTTAAAGATTGCCTCGGATTTCAAAGTGTGACAAAACTTTGAAATGTATCGACGGATGATTTTTAAATAACAATATGTGTTAAACAAATAAAATTTCATATATCCAAACGTTGGGCTGTATTAGCAGGTGAATCGGAAGGTGCACGGTAACTTGAGATGGAATGACCTCGATAATAATAGAGCCTCCTTCCTCTGGTTCGCTGCACGTAACCGTGCAATTATGAGGAGTTAAAATTAGAAGTGGCTGCACACATGCTGCTATCTTGATAATGACTTATTCCTCTACTTCTACTGCAACCGCAGGCCCACGTGTGCACGCTCTCTAAACCTGTCCATCCTGTAATATTATTTTCTTCTGTTGCCAAGGTGTTTCCAGCGAACAGCTGGCTGGTGGCCCTCAGCGCCGGCATGATCAGTAGTGTGGTGGTGGTGCTGGCTATGACTCCTTTTGATGTGGTGAGCACGCGGCTCTACAACCAGCCCGTGGATCATTTGGGCAAGGTGAGCACAGGGGCCAGACTGGGGAAGTATGAAGTGAAGGGAAGATCCTAGCTCACGGCGTGGTTGATATGTTTTCATTGTATTCATCCTCTGTGAATCCCTCATTGTGTCATCTCCCATTTGTGTGGGAGAAATTGTTGGTCACTTGGCTCCAGATTTAGACAAGAAAGATTGCTTGAACAAAAATACAAGGTGGGTGTAGAACAAGAACAATCACTCTCTTGTTTTTTAGGGTCAGCTCTATAAAGGATTTACTGACTGCTTTTCCAAAACCCTGAAGAAGGAGGGATTGACGGGGCTTTACAAAGGCCTGGGAGCGTCTTATTTCCGACTCGGTCCACACACCATTCTTTCGTTGTTTTTCTGGGATGAACTGCGCAAATTCTACCAGCCGTTCAGATAACACCCGGGACAAAGACACTGGAAAATGGGTAACTCATTATGTTCTTAGTGCAGAAGGTTAAATGAATCGTCGTTTAATGAGTTTATGATTATCCGGTGGATGGAAACACCTGAAGGTGTTCTAGAGCAAAGGTAATGTTTTACACTCCAGTTAAAAAAACACTTTAGAGTCAAATGTGTCAAGAATGAAGGTGAAAATGTTAAATTATTGAGCTGCTGAAGGATATATTAACTGCACTTGTCACATAGAACCATACAGTATGCTGTATGTCCTCCAGAGGAAATTCAACACTGTACCTTTTCTCTAGCTCTTAAACTCCTGCGTACTGAGGATACGAGGTCAATGTCCTATTTTTATTCTGTGTGTCTGGGAATTAGGAAAATCTGATCGTGATACAAATTCCCTGCAGCAGCATTGTGCTTAATCATTTTGGCCTTTAGCAATTTCCGTCAAGCAACTTTGCCTTTGACTCATTAAAGCCAATGAGAACCAGTTGAAAACCAGCTGACTCACCAGTGTAGTCAGCTGGTTGCAAAACCAAAACTTCTTTAAACTTTTTTTAGGTCTATGTGGAGTTTCCTAAACTTTCTAAAGACTGCAAACATGCCAGGCTCAAGTTTTGTGAACTGTATATAATTGAGCTTTGAGTTTGAGTAGGTCAAATGCATCCTAAAATATAGTTACTGTCAAACAGTATGTGGAGAAAAATGTTTCCCAGCCTTACAAAAGGATAAATATGTAACTTGGTTAAAGGCAACTCTAGGACAAAGGCTTTGTTTCAAAATGACTTCTGCAGTAGACAGATTTCCTCTTTAGGTGAAGAAAGAAAACTCCACTAACATGAAATATTTTAGGCCTCATAAACCAAAGCGAGTATCCAGTGGATCTGCCAAAAAAAAGGATGTGAAAGCCAATGCTCTCCCTAAGCATGTGGTACTGTATAATAGCAGGAGCCGTTACTCTTAATATACACATCAAAGCGGCTCCCTCCATTAAATTAGACAAACAACAATAACAACAAAAAAAACTGCACATTTTTCATTGCCATACATGACACATTTCATAAAAAGTATTGTGTTTAAACACTGATGGAGACTGGCCCCTTTTTTCTAAATGTAAATGGATTTATTGGAGTTTTATTCTATAACTGCACTGGTACATTTGTTGAGTGTGCAAGCGCGGGTTAAAGTATTTCACTGTCATATTAATTTATTTGTGACGTTGACAAAACATTCAATTAATTATTGCCCATGAGTTAGAAACCTTACTGCTGCTCTGCTAAAATGTCTTGGTTAATAAGCAAAAATCTGTTGGTGAAGCTAGTTGGTGAATAGTGTGCCTTAATAAACCTTTAGGAATAAAAGCGGTCTATTTTAATATGTTACAGACGTGACGTTTATCAGCTCGTCCACTGACTCCATCTGCTTGAGTTTTGGTTCTATGAAGTGTTCATAATTGAGCCCAACAGTCAGATTGCCATGAAATGGAAACTGTTGGTAACATTTTGAAGTTCCACAAAACTTTGTGGATTTTGATGCTTTCTTAATAAGTGTAGGATGCCCATGATTTTATTTATATGAGCATTATTAGTTATTCCCGACCACCTTTGAATGCAACAGCACAATGTGACATGTAACAAATGTACTGTAGCTCTACGAATAGAGTTCCCTGAAGTTTGTGACAGAAGGCAGGAAACTGTTATTTAAGTTTATTAAATATTATGAAGTTTTGAACTTCAAAAGAATTGAGTTTTGGCAATTTTTCTGTTTTTAAATGTGTTTTTCTTGATATAATTATGCTCATTTGTTCTTTGTATATGGTTCCTTATGGAGTTTTTTTTTTTTTTTTTTTTTTTTTTTTTTGTAAGGGAACATGATTTTTTTAATTTTTATTTTAATTGTTAAGGTGGTATTGATAGTAGAGATGGACCGATCCGATATTACGTATCGGTATCGGTCCGATACTGACCTAAATTACTGGATCGGATATCGGAGAAAAATAAAAAATGTAATCCGATCCATTAAATATCACGAAAGCACCTCACAAAACTTGCAACACGCCGTAACTCACCTCAGAACGTTAGCACGTCTGAGCAGTATGCCTCACGTGATAGAGCGGCTGTGGCATGCGGGACCTGTCGGTGGTCTGGATAGCATTTGGAGCTTCGCTAGCAACCCGGCATTTCATCTCCGACAAAGTTATCCCCGAGAGAAGTAAAGCAAGTGTGTAAGTCCATCTCTGAATGTTTGTAAAGCATTCCTGCGTTAAGCTTAACAAACGATATATGGAGCGACTGCCTCTTCTTGCTGCTACTTCAATCATGAAACTGCTTAACGATCAGCTGATCAGCTTTTCTGTCGTGAGTCCGTGTCTCTAGTTTGTTTTTGGCCCACTTTGCACCAGAAAGAGGAAACCAGCGGCTGAACAACAGAAGCACGTTTAAGCTTGATCAGCTGTTGTTAGAATGTATTTAATATTACTTTCTACTCAAGGATCTTTTTCTACTTAGCTGACGCTGGTAACTGTGCAGGGGCGGATCTAGCAAAGTTTAGCCAGGGGGGCCGATAGGGCATTAACAGGGAAAAGGGGGCACAAAGACATACTTTTCTTTCTTATTCTCATTTAAAATGTCAAGCTTTTAATAAATAATTATCTGACACCCAAAGTTTTAATTTGATGTAAAATGTATAGAAGTCCATTACTGTATATAGTGACTATTAAGTCTAATATATATACCCTAGTAAGCTATAGTACTTTTTCCTTTGGGAAGGTACCATCTGTGCAGTCTGCAATTTTGTTGAAGAAAGATGTTGAATCTATTTAATATTTCTTGAAAAATAATTGATTTCTGTGCATTTTTTTTTTCACACTGCATCAAATTAAGGTTGATTACGTCGATTAAGCATCATGAGGTGGAGCGTGAGGGGTGGTTCCCTATTTTTTATTTATTTATGTTTGTTGTTGCTGGGAGTTGGAACCCTATTAGTTAGGTTGCTTAATATTTATGCTAAGTACTCTTTAAAATACCAGAATAGGGAGGATGGTGTAGGTTTAAGTTTATTAGATTGATCAGTATTGCTGAACTATGAAACATTTTTTTTGCATACAGGTATAACAGAATAGCTTTAGTGTAGTTGTTGTTTTAAACTTGAGTATGAACTTATACAAAATGCAGCAAGATATTTAAAAAACAGTTTTGTTGATTAAAAAACACTATATCGGATTCATATCGGTATCGGCAGATATCCAAATTTATGATATCGGTATCGGTATTGGACATAAAAAAGTGGTATCGTGCCATCTCTAATTGATAGGTGTACTAGGCAGCAGTGCGGCATATCCAAATACTGATGGAACAATTTTAGGGTGGATCAAAATATAATGGTGCTGTGGTCTTTGCATGGAGCCCAAAGGGAACATGGATTCTTCCACATCTGTCACTTCAGTGGTTTCATGAGACTTCTGTCAAACAAAAGTTGTGCCAAAAGTTGTGCCAAAAGTTGTGTCATTAACAATTACCAATCCAGCTCGATTTTATTACACCGCAGTTCAATACCTTAGCTTTTAGTTATGATAAAGTCAGATTACAGCAAACTGAGCTGTTTGAATGCAAACCTGTATTTGGACTTTTCTCTACAGTCTCAGTAAATAGAAAGATTAGTTGATAGTTTTAGGAAAAAAAACTTTAGAATTGATACAGAGGCCTTGGAAAGGGAGCGATTTGATGCTCAAACACTATAAATGCAAAAAAAACGTATATGTATCAACACTTTTGTTTGGAAATCTTTCAGCTCATTTCTCTGTGTCTCTATTATACGATATTTGCCAAAGTTTAAACCTCATGACAGTTCTAAAAGTTATGTGTTATCGGTCATTTCATGGAGCAGCTTGGTTCAATTTCATGAATGTTAGAAAATAATTTTCCAACATGGTTTTTTGATATGTGGAATGGAAGTGAAGAGCAAATAAACTCAGACTTTTATTGTCCAACAGTGTGGTGGTTACTTACTTTGTTCAACAGTGTTGAAAATGTAAAATTTCCTGTGTGTTATTCTCAAACTTTACTGCATATGTCTTGTAGTACATTTATGTCATTTTCAAGATTTCCCACCATTGAGCAGCAGCAGCAGCTAGCTGGAGTTTCTTTTCCTTAAAAGAGATTAACTCACCGCTACATTGAAGAACTGGTAAAGTGATGAAGTTTCCCATCAGCTGGTAGAGAACAGAAAGTGCTGGACAAAATTTCTTAAATGACAATATCGCTCTGCTTGGCAGGTGACTTAAGAGGACTTATGAAGAAGTATGCTAACGTTTTCTAATTGGTAATGTTACAGTAGTTATTACTGGATATTTTTTTCTGCGTGACTTTCTTTGTGCATGACTGGATGTTAGTTGCACCTCCAACTGGAAGTTAAGGTTAACCTTTCTGTGAATGCCTGATATCATAGTTATGAAAATCACCTGTGTCAACCTGCAACGTGACTCCTACTGCAGGAAGTAGAGATAATTATGTGTACACATATGAAAAGGGCCTTTGGCATAAGGATGACTGAAGGTGGCGTGTCTTTAATACTGTACACTTTTACAAAAAATGACTGAGAAAAACAGTTGACCAATATTTCACAGTTACACAATACTGTGCAAAAGTTCATGACAACCCTTATTTCTTCATATTTTGCTAGTGAAAATCAGGAACTCGCATGAAAATCCAGTGTAAAAAGCAAAAATAGAGTTAGTACAATTCTAACCTCGTCCATACATATTGATGATCTGAACTAAATAGAATATCGAATTTGATTTCATCTCTTCATAAGACCTGCTGCCACTGATTTTTAGTCCAGTCCTTGTGTAGTTTCGGATACTTATCACATGCAGAACTGAAAATGTAATCTACATGATACAGTGCCTATGCAATAAAATGAATATAGCAGAAACATCCTGCCCTCTGAAAGATCGAATTAATGAACACAGATGTTCGATCAAAAGGCTTGATCTAACCAGCCCTGTTGCAAGACACTTCAATGATAAACATCCAAATTCACCATTATTGTTTCTATGCATTGAAGCCATTAAACTAAACCAAAGAGGTGGTAATATTAACTTTAGCCAGAAAAAAAGCATTTTGGATATTCCGCTTTAAGAGTCTGCACCCCAGAGGTATGAATGAGGATTTTTCTATCAATGAGTTTTTGTGAACTGAACCTTTTTTGTTTTTATTCTAATTTTATCGGTTAAATTATTCTCGCATGGGTAATGTTTATTTAATTAATTTTATTTATTTTTTCAGCCAAAGGAGGAGCATTCTAGACATCTCATCTTAACTCTACATTTTAGAGATTTTACATTTTAGAGACATAAACTAGGACCTTTTAACAAATGTGTTCCTATGGGATGATGTCCTCTTGTTTTTTAATTCAACTGCTAGATGAACCTCTTTTTATTATTAAATACTGCCTTGTCCCTTTTTTTTGTGTATTCATAGTATTCTTCTTATGTATTTCACACATGTGTTATTTTGAGACAGGTGGGGATTATGTCTCCTCCCCTCCTCATCATTAATGATCTAGTCCAGTATTTACTTTTGCGTGACTTAACCAATTAATCATTACCTACCTGTTATATGTCATCTGATCTATCTATGAAGTTTTGATTGGTTAATTTTAATTTTTTTCTTTTTCCTATCTTGTATTTAAGCAATTTTCTACAATGTTTTACTATGACCCTGATGAAGGCCACAAGCCGAAACGCGTTGGTCAGTTATTAAAGTTGTTCATCTTCCCTTAAGTCTTGCTGGAGTTCCTGCATTGTGAATTCTTTCATCCTCTCCATGCACCTTGGAAGTAGGTGAAGTTGTGCCAGAAATTTTTGCTGTAGTTTCAGATACCTCAGCCAAACGAAAGTCTTCCTATAAAAAAGGGATGAGTGGCTCATGTGTTCAATTTGCACTACATTTAAATCCATACTGAAATAAGGAACCTCATAAATTATAGTTATTAAATTGTTTATATAATAGGTTTTTGTGTTCTGTTGTAAAATAGTAAAGTTAGGAAATAACTACCTGAACAAAAACAAACACTGGTGGCTAAAAATACCTGAAGATCAAGTTAGATTACTGAACACTGTAAATATCCTGCAGATATGAACTTAAGCACTCTGACTGTGAGCTTACTGTGCGAGTGCCTCGGGTAAAGGGTACAAATTTTTGGAGACGCTCAAATTACAACACAAAATAATGAAAATATGATCAATATGTGATACCAACAGGAAGAGCAAAATCTATCACAAAAGTAATGTTTTTCTATTTTGTAAAACATAAAAGTAAAAAAATAAAAGTATGACCATATGAATATTCCTGTAATCTCAAAGTAGGGACTAATAAGTGATATTCCAGCAAAAGCTTCTGTATTTGTTCTCTTCAGCCCACTTTGAAATGGTTTGCGGTTTACTCAGCGAGTTTAATCTGGTAAACTTTAGTTTGATGTTGATGCAAATTTGAAATGGCTCAACAGAAAGACACAGAGCTGCCAGATTACTTAAAAATATTTTGTCATAGCCGCAGACAGTGAAAATTGTTTCTGTGAGAATAAAGTCATTTTATTTGAATCCCTGGTGGTCAACAAAGTATTTTTTCTATCCCCTTAGGTCACAATAACCTAAAACAGACATAATATTTCACACAAAACACGTGACAGTGGCATTTGGACATATTAAAAAGGAAAAATCTGTAAACATTTACTGCTACTTTGGCTCCGTACTTGACAGGCCAACCTCAGGCACAATATAATAACAGGCAGCATCATCACTGTGCTCTACACTGTCTTCTTTGTAGTGCTGACAGCGCCGGCCTTGTAGCAGAGGATCTGAGCCAGAAGGACACAGCTGAGACAGGCTGACAGTATGTGTGACAAACTCACAGGAGAGTTTCCATTTTCCTATAAAAAAAGTTTCAAGTTGTTCCAGTTAGTATAACCACAACTATGCGGTTGTGCACATATGTCTGCTAGTAATTCTTAACTGCATACCTGTAAAGAAACAAAGGCCACACCCAGACAGCCTGCAAATGAAAGCAACACTGACAGAGTGGATAGTTGACCCGTGTGGCCGTTGTGATAGTTTGTTGTAGCCTGGAGAACCTGTAAATAACAAATCCACTAAATGTGTTCACCGTGCACTTAAAAAAGAAAAATTACAGTTCAGTGATCACATTTATCATAGAACAGCTCATAAATGAGGCAAGTTGATAAGTTGCTACCTTGCTTGCAATGAAAGCCGCCAAACTGGAGGCCTGTATCACTGAGATGACTGCTGCTGCTGCATAGGAGCGCAGGAGGAGCATTACACCACAGAGAGCAAAGAGGAGCAGAACTCCTGCAACAGAAACAGAAACCACAATTATATATGAAGAATACAGCAACACCACAAGGTGGCGCTATTTGAAAGCACAGCCACCCTGTCCTTGAGGGACTTTGTTCAAACCCTACAATCACTACATCACTGTGTTGTTTTTTCCATGTTCAGATATAACAGCTCCAAATATAACACTTGGAGAATCTGGCTGATTCTGCATGACCACAAAAAACACAGAGGTTCTTTAATGCAATTCAGACCCTGCATGACCGCAGCTGATTCCTTAAAGTGTCACTCAAAGTTCATTTCTGTGAAGAAGCAGCCAAGTGCTGGAGATTTCCAATAGTTTCACATTCAAGTCATAAATATCATGCCTTAACCCGCTGATTAACTCCTGGAGTCAATCCAGATCCGGGCATTGTTTTAATTAATCCTTTACCCCTGAGAAATAGGGCCAAAAAAAAGCAACTGTGTGTTAAATCTCCAAAAATCAGTATCAAATTGAAAACATAAAAACTGGGGGACACTGTCTTAACTGTCACTGTCACCGCTTAATTATTTGTATTAGTGTGGAGGGACCTGCCTGCCTCGGTGAAAGTATGTCATGTTGTACTGCTCTTTGTACTCTGCCTCTGCAAAATCTGCAGATGCATGTGCTCACCTCGGACCGTATCACCGCGATAATGGAGGATGAGGAAGACGATCGCCACTGTCTGGGCAAGCATGAAGAGCCTATCAGCCCAGGCACTGTTGAACAGTTCAAGTGAAATACATTTAAGGTAGCACAGAAAGAAAAGGTAAAAAAATTAAGTCACCCACTGTGTTTAAGTTGAGAGGATTTGGGGTGTGCCTATGCAGGGCTTGAGCAAGTGAGTCATGCATGATGAACAGACTGAGAATTTGAACTTGAGTGGTGTAAAGCATGGCATGAATGGGAAATCCTACGAACGGTGTGATCTGCGCATCAGCTTACTTACAAGAGTGGGAAGTTGTTGGCCATAGCGTACACAACAGGACACGAGAAAGCATAAAGCTGCAAGAAGAAGGCGCTAAGACTCAGACCCTCTGCACTTCCTCCCCATAACATCTTTATCAACTGAGGCAGTTGTGCTGCATGGAAACAACAGGGAATCAGGTGACATTTGGTCATTAGAGGAGAAATTAATGGTCCATATCTGGACCAACATGAAAAAGACAGAAAGCACTCATTGCAAGTCAAACATCTGAGTCAGTCAGCGTCATTCTAAAATTGGGCCAAAATGCAGACGCAGAGAGGTAAACTGAAATAAAGAAAAAAACGAGCCGCTTATCAACTGTTTGCAGGTCGTCATAAAAGCAAAACACGAAGTCAAAATGGGGAAACTCAAAACGATACACTAGTGAATCATAAAGCTTGAACACACACACTGGGGGGAAGTGAACAGAAACTCTGATAAAGGACAATCACCTCTCTGTGTGTGATTGAGGCAGAGAGGAGACACGTGGGGGGGACACAACTAATCCAGATCACACAGGAGGAGACAAGGAAGGCAAAACTAAAAACAAAACATAAGGAACAACTAACTAGGTGAGATAACTAATCGAGGGGAAGAGTTTTTAGACTAAATGTGCTAAAAACACACAAACCAAACATGAACATTAAACAAACTAGGAATCAAAGAGAATATTAAAACCTGAAAGTCTAAAATCTTAAAAATCCCCAGGACCACACAAGTGGAATGACCTGTGAAAGTCAAGGATAAATGTAGTTCTATAAATAAAGGAGGGAAACTGAAAATATTTTGTCTTTTTTGGTAATATGAGTAACAGGGTTGTATTGGTCAAAAGGACACACTCAGTGTGGTCACAAAAGACTAGAAAAATACTGGCACTGAAATTTGGTGTACCCATGGTGTTTGTACGTGGGCTTGATCATGTCTATTTATACTCTTCATTTCCCAGACTAAAGAGGTTACAGTAAGCAGGTTGCGCATGCATTCTGGGACACAATTATTATTATATTAACTAAAATGGACCTATGTCAACAAAATCAAAACAAAAAACAAGCAA
Source organism: Aulonocara sp. 'chitande type north' Nkhata Bay (assembly GCF_057382095.1). Taxonomy (NCBI): domain Eukaryota; kingdom Metazoa; phylum Chordata; class Actinopteri; order Cichliformes; family Cichlidae; genus Aulonocara; species Aulonocara sp. 'chitande type north' Nkhata Bay. The sequence goes on along the minus strand of NC_141353.1, from coordinate 14,441,112 downwards.
GCAAAGAAAAAAGTGGATTTACTCAACTTATTTTGGCTTATATTAAACATGTGAATTAGTTTTAAAAAGTTGGGAGAGTAGATAAAGATGCAATTTTGGTTTGCAAGAGGCATATGCATTTTAAATAGCATACTGGAACCATTTGTTCAGCTAGATTTACATTTTGCATCAGAGCAGTGTTTTATGCTTAAGAATTTTGTGCATGGATTATTTCTAAATTCATGGGTGGGACTGAAAATGTCCTGCAATTCTGATTGGCTCACCTGTACTGAGAGCTGCCTGTGACAAATTTAGAATTTTTGGAACCGTCCCCCTAAAAAAAGCCACATGGTAATAACCACATAAATACGCAAATATTCATGTGCATTGTGCTGTGGCATGAATCCGTTTCCCGCCGTCATTTGTTTCTGCATTTTGCATGAAGACGACATGCTAATGCGGTGGCTTAACCGCTTGGCCAGATGTTATCTGCACCAGCAATGAGGGAGTCTTACAAAATGTTATGTTGATTTGATTATTATCCATCATGATTATCGTGTAAAGGGAGGTTAGAGGGAGGAAAAATGCGATTGCGTTAGTATGTCTTTTCTTGTTTTGTTTCTTAAATGTGAAACTGCCCTATTAATGAACCTCGTTTGTCACTGATACAGTATGCTGTGATCTGCTTTGAAACACATGATTAAATCACAGCGTCTTACCCAGGAATGTGTCCAGTATGATCCAGAATCCGGCAGTTTTGTTTAGTACGAACTTTAGGCATGGCACTGTAACACAAAAGAAAACTCTCAGACAATGAAGATGTACCTCAACGTCAGATCTCCAAATAAGTTTGCACTGTAGGTGGCAAAAGGCAAAAAAAAACCAAAAAACCAACATCTTTACTTTCCCTCGTCCCCACGCACCCTCCGCCCAGCCCCCGCTATCACTCATCTGCATCTGGAAAAATTAAGTTTCCATTTCACCCGGTCGGTTGAAAGTGTCAGCCGGAAGCCTCACCGTGAAAGTGAAAGTTCAGGAAGAGCTCGTAGTAGCATTTTTCTGGCATTAAATAAGTTACAAGAAACTCTTTGATGGTTGACGTGGCCATAGTGGCTCAGCCGTAGCCGGGAATGATCATCAGCAACAGGGGGAGTGGTCCAAAGGTTTCCCAGTGTTTACAGTGGAGTCCAAAGAGGATAAAGAGCCAGACGTTTGACCTCTGAGATAAAACCACAGTTTCCAAGAGAAAAAAAATGTTATCCAGCTTTTGTAGTCTTTGTTGTAATGGCAAAGAGGTTACTATAATTATGGGATGTTTCTGGAGAACTGCACAGTTTGAACATAACTGAATTCAGTTGTGTGCAAAGTACTTAACTGACATCTACTTCTCATGCTCTGCTAAAAGCTCTGAAACAAATTTCACATTTTTTATTTCATAGCTGAGCTACAGTGTCTATTATTATTATTATTATTATTATTATTATCATTATTATCATCATCATCATCATCATTATTATTATTATTATTATTACATCTAATAAATGGTCTGATAGATGGTGTAAACTATAAAATATATTGTAAAACCTCAATTTGAACAGACTATAAATGGTTTTACAGACTAGTTTACTCCAAGTACAGATTTTGTGCGTTGGTTAAAAGAAAAAAACAAAACAAAAACAAACAACAACCAACGACCTGGAATTTGTTTAATCTAGAAGCTCTTCAAATCTTACTGAAAATTTGGTGCTATTTAAAGGCTTAGTGGCTGAACTTAACTTAGTGCTGTTGAACTGGTTTCTTGTTGATGATGCATGCAGAGTAGTTTAACTCTGTGTGTACCACCACAGGTTTTCATGTCAGCACTTTCCATTCACTTGACTGGAGAGCACGGGTGCTGCGCAAATCGCTTAGGGGTGAGTAACTTTGAACACATTTCTGGTGACAGGTACGTCTCAGTAACTGGCAGTGTTGGGAAGGTTACTTTTAAAATGTATTCCATTACAGAATACAGAATACATGCCCCAAAATGTATTCTGTAACGTATTCCGTTACGTTACTCAATGACAGTAACCTATTCTGAATACTTTGGATTACTTAATATATTATCATGCTTTTTACAACAACGTGAATGTACTATTGCTGTGTGATTTATTACCATTACTGAAGGTCCGCGGCTCCGAACCTTAGTAAAGGGACCTCTGACTAATACGGCGGGGTCCGTGTTGGGCTTTTAGCCGAAAAATAGCTTTACTTTGTTGTGTGGGTCAACTTTTCTTGCGAGAGACAGAGAAAGGCGTTGAAAGACTGCTCCAACGGAACTTATTGTTTTCGGAGGAGAACACGGTGTACAGTCGAGTCTTAATAGCTTACTTACAACTGGGCTCCTCAGGCACTCTTCTTGGCTGCAGTGGTTATTATTATATTTACATGCTTCCAGCTCCCGTTTTTTCTCGATGACTGCTCGTACCTTTCCATTATCCTTTTTTCTCCCTCCTCTTGCTCACAGACACATAACGGGTATGGCAGTCCATTCTCCCTGCAACACGGACTATACTGCCCATGAGGCTACATTCTTTCGAGCTATTCTTGTAGCATTCTGCCTGTTAGCTTAGCACAACAACAACAACAACAACAACAACAACAACAACAAAAAGGCGCTCTCTCACCCAGGAAACACACAGCCGTGCGAGAGATAGAGCGTCGCCCTGTAACCATGGCAACCGTAACGCTGCCGCCTGGAACAACAGAACGTAGCTGTCAAACAAAACCCAAACAGTCCTGACCCGCGACAATATGAAACAGGAAAGTACCGCAGTGTAATCCATTTATTTCAACAAAGTAACTGTATTCTAAATACCACCTTTTTAAACGGTAACTGTAACGGAATACAGTTACTCATATTTTGTATTTTAAATACGTAACGGCGGTACATGTATTCCGTTACTCCCCAACACTAGTAACTGGTAAAGGAATTGTAGTTAAATGACTACTTGCAAGATCAGGAAGAACTGCCAAAGTCTCTATATAAAGGATAAAAAGTGTCCTGTATTCACAAAACCTTAAAGGCCTTTAAGCAAAAACTGCAACAAACAAAACAACAACAACAGGGGACAGTTTTCAAGTACACATGGGGGCGCTATCAACATCATCGCGTTCGAAGAAAAATGATTGTACTACTTGGATTGTAACACTTGGATACTTGGAATTCAAAATTATCTGGAGGTGATAGCATCATGTGGTGCGACTGCTTTGCTATTATGGGATGTTTCTGGAGAACTGCACAGTTTGAACATAACTGAATTCAGTTGTGTGCAAAGTACTTAACTGACATCTACTTCTCATGCTCTGCTAAAAGCTCTGAAACAAATTTCACATTTTTTATTTCATAGCTGAGCTACAACAGTGTCTTCGTAGGAGAGGGCATTATCTGCGGGTGTACTGGAGGGTTGACCAAAACATGTGACGTACTAATCCTGCTTGTAGCCTCCCACACATCTGGAATTCCGATTACAAGAAAGCACAGAAAATCTCCCCAAGTATGAAAAAACAGACTACAATCATATCTGGTTTTCATCCCAGGGTGTTCTCGCTTAAGAGTAGCCCATTTTTGGTGGGGGAGAAAATCAGATAGAAAACAGTCCTAAATGAGGAGGTGCTGAGACTTCGGAGTAGTAGTTTTTATTATTGCTCTTTGTTGAGTCTTTGTAGCAATTTATTTTGGTATCAAAAGTAGGAAACCTCCCGCTGGTGAAAATTTGATAACTAAATCAACAAAATGTGAGTTTAACAGATCAGTGAAACAGATAAAGGCTGTAGATTTTATATAAATGATCACAAATTTGTAGAGGTTTTATGCCCAGGTGTAATTAGTTAGGCCTTTTGTTTTCCCTACAGCGGATACTTTGAGCGACCCTACCACTGAACCATCATCATTATGACACCACCATTAAGAAACCTGCGATTTTCACAGGGGATGGATGTTCGATAAAGACGTTCAGTTTTGGCTCAAAACTACTCTACCAGCTCCCTATTTTTAATAAAATGAAGCCACCAATGCAAATACGCTTCAAACTTCTTTTTTTTTCATGTAGGACGTCTTTCCTCTCAAAAAAAAGAAGACCAAAAAAACCCAAAAAACAGGAAGGATGTGCACTAAAACGTGATGAACAGAAAGTCTTTAATCACAGTTGGTTAGTTTTCTCTGTGACAACATGTGTACTGGAAAATGCTCGCGTATCATTGCCTATACTCTGTACCCGATGGTGCTTCTGTCCATCATCTGCAACATCGTGCTGTTCTTCCCCGACCTCAGCACAGAGTATGTGAAAAAACAGCACATCACTGGAGAGGTCATGTACATGGGGGGACTCATTGGAGGAGGTTTATTGGTGAGTTTTCACTTCTCTTATGTGCTGGATTGTAAGGGTGGGAGCCAAGTCTTTATTTTTATTATTATTATTATTATTATTATTATTATTATTATTATTATTATTATTATTATTACTATTATTATTATTACATCTAATAGATGGTCTGATAGATGGTGTAAACTATAAAATATATTGTAAAACCTCAATTTGAACAGACTATAAATGGTTTTACAGAATAGTTTACTCCAAGTACAGATTTTGTGCGTTGGTTAAAAGAAAAAAACAAAACAAAAACAAACAACAACCTGGAATTTGTTTAATCTAGAAGCTCTTCAAATCTTACTGAAAATTTGGTGCTATTTAAAGGCTTAGAGTGGCTGAACTTAACTTAAGTGCTGTTGAACTGGTTTCTTGTTGATGATGCATGCAGAGTAGTTTAACTCTGTGTGTACCACCACAGGTTTTCATGTCAGCACTTTCCATTCACTTGACTGGAGAGCACGGGTGCTGCGCAAATCGCTTAGGGGTGAGTAACTTTGAACACATTTCTGGTGACAGGTACGTCTCAGTAACTGGTAAAGGAATTGTAGTTAAATGACTACTTGCAAGATCAGGAAGAACTGCCAAAGTCTCTATATAAAGGATAAAAAGTGTCCTGTATTCACAAAACCTTAAAGGCCTTTAAGCAAAAACTGCAACAAACAAAACAACAACAACAGGGGACAGTTTTCAAGTACACATGGGGGCGCTATCAACATCATCGCGTTCGAAGAAAAATGATTGTACTACTTGGATTGTAACACTTGGATACTTGGAATTCAAAATTATCTGGAGGTGATAGCATCATGTGGTGCGACTGCTTTGCTATAAGATATACTGGTAGGATGGCAGTATGAGGAAGGACATTAAAGCAGATATATTCAGTTCACACGTAAGTGTTTACGGGTGTGCGACCAAGCGGAGAGACACTTCCAAAAAGAAGAAATATGTTTGGTGTTGTATCATTATTACGCAATATTTAAGTCCATGTGAGATAAGACAGCAAATTACCACAAATACTAACTCAATTCATTTCTTCTTCTTTTTTGCCAAACAATTTGCCAAATTAAACAATAAGCTTAACGAAAGATTTGCATCGAGAATAGAACAATGCAATGACAGTTAAGCAAAACAAAACACCATTATGACATGCACATGCATGCACAACTGTGAGTCTTGACTAGAAACTATTATCTTGTTTTAATAATAGAGGTATGTTGGGACGTCAGTCTGTAGTTCGTGATAGGATAGGAGCTAGAAAGGACATTGGACAGTTATTTGGCTTTTCTTTCTTAAACTTATAAATAATAGTTTCACACAAATCTTAGAAGAACAGAGGTGAAATATTAAAAGCTGCTCAGAATTCACTGTTAATACCAAATATCTTAATCTGCAATAGAAATGTTTTTATGACCTGTCATTGTCATTTAACTCTGGCAGATGTTCCTATCTATTCTGTTTGCTGCACTGGGTGCGGCGGGTGCCGTTTACAGCTTCATCGCAGCATTTCTTGGCTTAACAAATGGCCCCCTCTGCAAATCTGAAACCGGTGATTGGCAGAGACCTTTCCAAAGCAGGTGACAAGCAGAAGCAGTTTTCCAAAGACACTTGTTAAAATCCTCAATAAGTTCTGGTTGCTCATAAACCTCTTTTCTTCACGCAGCAATATGACCTACCTGACTGACTATAAGTCGTGGGCGAAGTGCAGTGAGCCAAAGAATGTGGTGCTGTTCAATACTGCGCTGTTTATGACTCTGCTCATAGCCAGCTGCCTGCAGGGGTTGCTCTGTGCCATGCAGATAATCAATGGCCTTGCCGGCACTCTGTTTGGAACCTGTGACAAAAAAGAGGTGAGGTAAAAAGACCACACATTGATGTTTCACATAAGTTACACTCACCAGCGGCTCCCTCGTTTTATTGATGTTTGTTCTTTCAAATTACAGCATGCATAGGTTTCTGATCAGGAGGCTTTTGACTGTTTGCATTTACGCCACATCTGAAGAGGAGTCTAAAAGAAGTGTTCCTGCCTTCAGTACATCTGTAGTGTATGCTTGCTCTAAAAGTATTGTTGGGGTATTTTAATATGCTTGAGGCTGCTGTTACATACACACATTAGCGTCCGCTGTGAAACGAGTACAGTATTGCAAATAATTCACGCTAATCATAGAGTCAGATATTAATAAACTGCTTGAAAATAAATGCTTCTGGTCCACAGCTACACATTTGTCTTGTGTTTTGTCATTACAGTCACTAAAAAATATACTAATACAACTGCAGTGATATTTGAGAGTGCACCTCTTTGTTTCACTCCACACAAACTTTATTCTGTCTATCTATCCTGTATAAATGCGATTTCATATTCCAGATGCATTAACAAACTTCACGGTTTTTCTAAAAAGAATAATCAATCAAAATACAATCCACAGCACTCAAAACATTGCTGTGTGTGAGGAAGGTGAGGAAGGGAACTTCAGATCTCATGATAACCTTTATGGCAGCTGAGTAATCTTGCCTCACCCTAAGTGTTGCCCAGACACCAAACATGTTTTGTTCAGCATGAGTTTCTCTCTCGTTGTCAGTACAGTGCCTAGATAATATACTAATGTACTGATATATACTAATACATATGCCTTCGATTTGCTTGATGCCCAATATAACTGCAGAGACATTTAAGCCTAGAAATTACAAAAGTATACACACACACACACACACACACACACACACACACACACACATATATATATATACATGTGTAAGATAACAATGTCATACATCGACACTGTTATTGCATGCTCAACACACAGCTTTATATATATATATTATCGGTACACAGCGGCAAAACAAAGCTGTGTGTTGAGCATGCAATAACAGTGTCGATGTATGACATTGTTATCTTACACTGCTTTTTGAACATGTCTCTCACACTAAGAAGTGGTGGCTGTTATACATTCCAACAACAAAAGAAACTCACTCGTTTTGAATATGTGTAATTGACAAGAAAAGATAGATCACACATAGACTTTGGGGGCTCTTAAATAAATAAAAAAGTACAATAAAGAAAATAAAAAGACATGTCTGAATGCACCATCACACTGTTAGCAATCAAAGCTGAATCCATTGCTGAGGAAGGAGAATCTACAGAGCTTGACATACACAGAGATAAAGCGAAGACATTATATGGTTTCGACACGTTTAACAATTCGTAAAGTTGGTCTTGAGTAGCAATCAGACAATTCTATTCTGACGCTTGCCGCACTTTAGGATATGACCCTGCAAATTTCATCAGATCCAGGGGTTGGTGTCCTGGTCACCCTTTTACCCACTTGAGACTTCTCAGAGTTCTGGTCACACAAATGTTTCATCTTGACCTGCGGCTTTTTTAGGTTCTGTTTTGTCAACTGACCTGCCGCAAACCATTAACACGGTCTATCAATTTCACAGGTGAGTCATCTGATAACCACTTATCCCACTGCTAAAGGTCCTCATACCTTTTGTCTGAAGATCATAAAAGTCATTAGGGCTTAACCCTGTATTCTCTAACAGACTTCTACACCCATCTGTCATTCAGAATAGCAGACTTAATGGGTAACCAATTTTCAGCCAAGACCCAATTTCCAGCCAAATCATTTCCCCAAATCACCTCTATGCCATGGATAGGTAAAGCAGACTGAACCCCAGTGAACCCCAACGTGGATATCATCCACAAGGCCACACAACAGCCTGGCTTTATTCAGTGGTGGGTTTTTTCTGTTAATAATAAAGACAATAAAAACAACTTACAATGGACAGAAGAATAAAAGAAAAAAACACCACTCATAGCAAAGAAACACAGACAAGTGGTCTAGTTATATTCAACACTCTGAGAATATTAAGCCATCTCTAAAAACCATTACTAAGCAAATATAGTTCAAAGAATAGGATCTCATCACAAATGACCAAACCTGAGACTAATGAAATCACAGACTTCCTCCAAAGGCAAGTCCAAAGAGACAACTAGCCAAATTTTTCTATGCAAGTGGAAGATGCAGAGCACTAAGTGAAACCTTACGAAGTGATACAAACAAGCGTTTACATAACTTACTTCAAAAATCTTACAAGGTCAAGATTACTCTGCAGACGAGCCCCATTTGCCCTGCGTCTATCTTTTTCATGTAACTGGTGGTTAGAGCTGTCCCAAACTTAGAAGCAGAACACCTGAGCAGTTCAGACTCAGGTACACTGTAAAAAGCCCTGCCAGAATATCCCTTTTTCTGCTTCTCTCTTCTTTATGGATGCTCGTTGACTGACATTTATTTATTTATTTATTTTTTTGGCACATTCTCACTCTTTTTTTTTTTTTTTTACCTGATTTTTGTTTCTAAGAAAAATGAGAGCCACATATGAGGACATTCATTTAAAATTTCAATAGAATAGTAGCAGTATAACGTCCTCATAAGTGGATCTCAGGCCATGTAGAGCAAAATTGAGTATTTTGGTCTAAATAACCCAAAATGTGATGTGCACACACCAGGTCCTGGGAGGATAAGCCATTTTTGGTATCGTTAGCCTAAGTCTATGTGTGGGCTCCATATTTCTTGTCGCATACTCTGAGCTGGGTTCTGACATATAAACATGTGTCTCACACTAATCTAGTTGTGCATTCAAGCAATGTACAAGAAACTTGCTTGTATTTAATCCCAATAAGCATTTTGGAACTCTGATCATGCAGCTTATTTCTCAGCAGTGACATGCTCGGCACCAACATGTGTCAATAAGGGGACCAGTGTGTAGTTATAAAGTTGACCAAACAACGTCGTTATCTAATCATGCCAGCGAGTGAACAACACAAGGCTTGTGTCTCTATAATTCCACAGGGTGAGTCACACATCCTTCCGCAGCCTATCCCATATCTTTTCTGTCACTGGTTTTCACTACACCTCCCACATCCTAACCTCCCTCCCACTGGCTGCTTTTTCTTCCCCAGTCACATTTAAGTGGAGCCTCTTTCGATAAGCAAGAATCATCTGAGCTCAAACTTTGCTACCAAGTTAGTAACTTTCTCCATCTGCAGACATGTGCACTGGAAAATGTTCCCGTTTTATTGCTGTTGCTCTGTACCCACTAGTAGTCATATCTATCATCTGTAACATCGTGCTGTTCTTCCCTGATGGGGACGTCACTTATGCCAAAGACGGACATATTACCGAGGAGGTGAAATACATGGGGGGACTCATTGGAGGGGGTGTAATGGTGAGTGGTCTTTTTTTTATTTTTCAGTCTGTTGCAGAAATTAAACATTTTTATTCTGTATATTTGCAAGGTTGAAAAGTCAGAATGCACTTGGTGCGCACTGCTTCTCAAAACATGAATGAAGGCTCATGTTTGCATGTTTACAGAGTCTTTTAAATATTCCACTAATATCCGACTGAATATTATGTCCTATCACCTCCTTTGTCCTTCTACAGGTGTTGCTACCAGCATTGTACATTCATTTAACTGGTAAACAGGGTTGCTGTGGAAATCGCTGTGGGGTGAGTCAGACATGAGTACAATAAGATGTTGCAAGTGGTCGATTAGGGAGGCTTGATTAAGTTTAATGATTAATGCATCATATGCAATCTTCACTGAAAGGAGATTTGAACTCTGCAAATTGTCAGTAAATAGTTAAAAATAACATCAGTAAGATCAGTGGAAATACAAATAGCTATTGACCTGAAATGTTAAAGTATATGCCACAAGGTCACTCCAATGTGTGTCATACAAACTGGCCCAAAGTGATGATTATTTTATAAAAATTCCTTGTATAGTTCAATCTTTATTTTCTCCACTTTTGTACTGAGGCTAAATTCAAGTGAAGCCAAAAAAAAGAAGCCAAATTCGCTGCAATTTGCAAGCCACAACAGCATGTCTTTTTAGGTTCCTAATTTACTTAGATGTCATCCTAATTTAATTAGACATCATGTTGTTTGCAGAGTCTCCTTTCTTGATCTCGAGAGAATGTTTAAAGGTTGAAGACACAGGAAAAGGCTCACTGAAATGTTTTTGGACTTAGTGGTACAGAAATGCATTTTAATAAAAAACAAAACTTCAAACGTACAGCAATCCAGCGAAGGCCTTTTTGTTGATAGAGTTAAGCTATGATTACATTGTAAAAATTAAGCCTGCAACAGAAATTGAAAAAGTGACTTAACACAGTACCAGCAAACCTGTTTTTGTTATGTTTGGTTTAGCCTGTACTTAATTTTAAGGAGATCTGTAGTCTATGGGAAAACTAAACAGAGTGCTTGTCCCTCCCTAAATGTTTCATTTATCAACAGGGGGGGAGTTGTGTCTTTAAACTGTATCATGATTGCATTTGACCTTTATCATTTACTCTCTCTGCAGATGTTCTTATCAATTGCATTTGCTGCAGTGGGTGTTGCTGGAGGCCTGTACAGTTTAATTGTTGCAGCACTTGGTTTGCAGAATGGGCCTCTCTGCAAAACTGTACTGATCTGGACAACGCCTTTTAAAGAACTCACAGGGTAAAAAAAAAGCACAGGAGTGACTTCCTCAGGACACGTTTGATATGTTTCTTAATTCTTAGTCATTTATAAATCTCCTGTCTTGCACAGTGACAACAACTACCTGAAGAACGATAAATTGTGGAGCTTATGCACAGAGCCCAAGAACATTGTGCAGTTTAACCTTGGACTGTTCGGCACTCTGCTGGCCACAAGCTGCCTGCAGGTGATCCTCTGTGCCATACAGATGATCAACGGGCTCTTCGGCTGTCTGTGTGGAACCTGCAACAAAGAAGTGCTTTGAAACTGAGTTCGCCTTAAAAGAATAATAGGTGAAAATAATTACATCTCAAATGATTTGCTTCTCAGATTTATATAGAGAGACTTAACTTCTCTTATCTGTATACTTATTATTTATTCATTCCTTAATCTACAGACACTGAGAGTTCCTGACAATTGATGGGCGCCCCCTGCTGGATGAATGAGGATAAACCTCTTGTCTACATCTGCATAAAACATTCTCTTTGATTTTTTACTATTTAAAAAAAAAGAAGAACTTTTTTGTATTTCATGCTTCACATATTGCAGAAAATTTTAATTTACTGTTGTGCAATCTTTTTTTAGTAATAATAAATCCACGACATTAGAAATGAGTTATGCTAATTAGATGGCCAGTTTTATATAATCTGGCTTGAAACATTGCAGCTAAAGTTTTACTATGTTTTTTTTTTTTAAAATCTAAAAAGTATATCTTTTGAATAATTGTGTTTTACACCATTGATAGGTTTTAGTGGCTATTACTAATATTACATTAGTAGTGTACTATATTACTAATATCTTACTATAATTAATGTAATAACCTTCAGAGCAAAATTAAATACATGACAAATGTCTTTTTACTATTATAATAAATACCAGCCTTGATATACAAATATTTCAGTGTTATCTCAAATTGTTAGCCAGTCCTAGATAAAATGACACATAATCAGGCAGTTTTGGTTTCACTGACGTACATGAATAAATAAATAAAAAGGTTACACAAGAATTGAAAAAGATTAATGTTGGGGACTGGAGAATCACAGCAGAGAGTGGACACATAGCTGCCAATGATTCCATAATGAAAATATTAATTTAGTTGCTACACCAGGTTTTATGTAAGTTAAAATTAAATAGCATATGCCACTTTACTATTTTTACATAGTCTTTAACCTCCTAAGACCCGAACTCTTCCACGACATGCATTTTTAATTTCTCTTTGATATTTGGACTGATTGGGACCTGATGAATGTAAAAACAAAGAATTGCCAGATTTTTATTTTATTTATTTATTTTTTACCTATTTTTTGTTCCTAAGAAAAATGAGGATATTCGTTTAAAATTTCGATAGAACAGTAGCAGCATAATGTCCTCGTAAGTGGATATCAGGTCCTTGTAGAGCAAAATCGAGTATTTTGATCTAAATAACCCAAAATGTGATGTCCACATATGTGGACGCCAGGTCATAGGAGGTTAAGCAATGACCTACAAGTGGCGCATGTGAAGTGGATTGTTATGATTTTCAAACACCACCAGAGGGCGCTTTCATAAGAATTCTCCTCTCGAGGAGGGTAAGTAGACTAACATTTGAATTGCATTCATTTCAATTCAATTTTATTTATATAGCCCCAAATCATAACAACAGTCCCCTAATGGTTGTCATGACCACTAATCAACAACCATGACAAACTACACATTAATGATCAAGGAACTGATCTCACAGCCCATTGTTCTTTTAGTTAGCTAGTTTCAGTCATTGTACAAATGTACTGTTTATAAGATTGGGGAAACCTGCAGTCAGCTGAGACTGAAGAAGTCACTTGGATGAGCGACGAAACGTTTCTCCCACTGAACACGCTACATCCAGATGAACAGATTCAAATTTTGGAAGAAACTCCCACCAGAACCAGGTTCAGGGAAGGGCGGCCATCTGCTGTGACTGTCTGGGGTTGAGAAGAGGGAGAAAGGACAAAAGAAAGAGAAAGTCTATTTTCTCTATAAAGAATGTACAGTGTGGTTTATAATTGTAATGTGGACATGTTTAACCATAATGCACAGCCCCACATTGGATGAAAATCAAACACAACTCCCCTCCATGAATCGCCACCTTATCAAGGAGAGGTTTGTGCCCCCCAGTGATCCCAGGAGCGATGTTGTTCAGGGCAGTTTCCCCCTATTAGGGTTTCCCATGGGAGATTACCTGGCCCCTCACCTATGATCAAAGAGAAAATTGAATTAGAGAAAAATTAGCACCTCCAAGTCCGAGACCGTGGTTCTCAGCCAGAAGAGAGTGGAGTGCCCACTCTGGGTCAGGGACCAGCTACTGGCCCAAGTGGAGGAGTTAGGAATCCCAGGGTGTTGTTCACAAGTGAACACAAGAATGACAGATGGATCGGGGCGGCGTTTACAGTGAGGAGAATGCTGTACTGATCTGTGTCCCCTGGTTGAGAGGAGGTGGCTGTGGTGAGGGACGCCTGGACTTCTCTGCTGAAACTGCTGCCCCAGAGACCAAAACCCATATAAGTGACAGAAAATGGATGGATGACAAACACAACGCATCCACACAAATACCTCTGCCAACTGTCACTAACAGTGGAGGAGGGGTGATGATTTTTTTTTTGCTGCCACATGGACTTTGGCACCTTGCGATCATCAAGTCGGCCATTAACTAATAATGGATTGGATTTATATAGCACTTTTCAAGGCACCCAAAGCGCTTTACAATGCCACTATTCATTCACTCACTGGTGGAGGCAAGCTATGGTTGCGAGGTTCAGGGAACGCCATCGGCCCCTATCAGTAGGCGGTAGGATAAAGTGTCTTGCCCAAGGACACAATGACCAGGACAGTGAGCCCAGGGATCGAACCGGCAACCTTCCGGTTACAGATGCGCTTCCCAACCCCCTGAGCCACGGTCGTCCTCTGTATACCAAAGTATTCTAGAGTCAAACGTGAGGCCATCTGTCTGCCGGCTGAAACAGAGTCATGCAACAGGGCTATTATTCCAAGCATGCCAGCAAAAAAGAAAAAGAATTGAGGTGTTGGAAAAGTTATTAGCCTTAAAAAAGAGTTGTGCATAAATAAATGCCTGTACACATCAATAAGCTAAAGAAGAGTGGCTCCTCTTTACAATAATATTGTGAGAGACTGATAAAGTCATTTGGAAAATAACAGTTTTTCAGATTCCTGTAAAAAACTAGGGAATGCTTAGTTTTCTTAGCAGGTATGCAGTGTACCTGGTGTACTAATTGAAATTTACTGACAGAAACATCCAAACCGAGACACATCTATAGTTTGATGACATTGTAAAGCAGTGTAGTCGTTGTCTTCATTAGTTTTTTTATGATAAGTCATCAAAAGTAACACAGGGAGAAATCCTGTTTGCAGATGGGGACTTCATCACTTCACATACCAATAGATTGTGCATTAATATGATTTTATGTATTTCTGATGCTTCTCTTCTGCTTTTAAAAAGAATAATCAGTCAAAATACAATCTAGGACACACAAACATTACTGTTCTTCAGGTGAGGGAGGTACTCCTGGGCTTATAATTACAACTTTTACAAGGGTTAAGTAGCCTGATTCACTCTATGTGTTGTTTGGAGGATTCTTTTTGGGCAGGAGGCGCTCTGCTTATTCTCTTTCATTTTAAATTTCAGCTCGCCAGAATGTTTGATGAGTGTTTAACCAAGCACAAAGTGACCGTGCCAGTGACATATTGATCTTTCTTCCACTTTGTGTGTTGCTATAGCAGCAGCAAAGCAAAGTCCAGCTGTGCTTTGATCATACAATACAGCATATCCCCAGGATGTCTTACACTGGTTTTAAATTTCTCTCTGACACTAATAATCTTGGCTGTTTTACATTCCAACAACATACAAGAAACACAGTTGTATTTAATCCTAAAACAGTCTTGGAGTCTCGTTAGTTGTGGCATCATTAGTACCACCATGTGTCACTAAGGTGACCAACAGAAATTAACAGAAATTTGGGGTTATCTTATCATGCCGACTCCAACTGTCGAACAGAGCAAGCATGAGTCAGACACACTTCCGCAGCCTGTCCCAGACCCTTTTTTCCTTTGCTATTGCCCTGTCACCACACCCCCCACACCCTAACCTCCCTCCCACTTATGAATTTATCTTCCCAGTATGAATCCCCAGTCACATTGGAGTGGAGCCTCTTTCTATAAAGGGCGATTAGCATCCGAGCTCAAACTTTGCTACCAAGTTAGTAACTTTCTCCATCTGCAGACATGTGCACTGGAAAATGTTCCCGCTGCATTGCTATTACTCTGTACCCACTAGTAGTCATATCTATCATCTGTAACATCGTGCTGTTCTTCCCTGATGGGAACGTCACCTATGACAAAGACGGACATATTACCGAGGAGGTGAAATACATGGGGGGACTCATTGGAGGGGGCGTACTGGTGAGTGGTCCTCTGTTTTTCAGTGTTTTACTAAAGGATAGAGCTGATTTCTTTTATGAAAATTTGGAGTCTCAGAAAAAAATACACACTTACATATACAGTCTAAAACTGTGTGCATATCTAAATTGAATCCATGTGTTTTCTGAGAATTAGTTTAGTGTTTAAAGATTTGTTTCAGTGTGTTTGACACTCGCATGAGAATCATCTAAACTGGGCGTGAGCAGGGTGCAAAAGTCAGAATTCACTGGTGCGAACTGTTTCTTAAAACATGAATGAAGGCTCATGTTTACATGTTTACAGAGTCTTTTATTCCACTAACGACAGACTGAATATTATGTCCTATCACCTCCTTTGTCCTTCTACAGGTGTTGCTACCAGCACTGTACATTCATTTAACTGGTAAAGAGGGTTGCTATGGAAATCGCTGTGGGGTGAGTCAGACATGAGCACAGTAAGATGCTTCAGGTTAGACAGGCTTGATTAAGTTTAATGATTAACACATTAAATGTAAAGCATCAATATGCATATACACACACATCTCGACTGAAAGGAGATTTGAATCCTGTAAATGTCAGAAAAAGTGTTTGGACTCCCAGTCTTACTGCAACTTATGAGGATCATTCCTGGGATTTGGTACTGTTTGAGTCATTGCGACTAAAATAATGTATTTTGTATAAAAATGAGTCGATGCTACGGCTGCACCAACTCATTTGTAATGAGCAATTTGAATAACTCGATCATAAAAACATGTTTCTAGCATCCAAAACAGGAGCGCTTTTTTTTTTAATCGCCATAAAACCTCTACTGGGTCAATACAACTTTGTGGCACTGATGTAGGGCTGTTAGGTTGGATATTTAATTATTATTAACATTAATTATTAACATCTACACCATCATAACATCTTGTTTTAAACCACAGGGCAAACTTCACAATGCTGACATGCTCACTTTTGTTCAGAACAACCACCACACGCTCCTTTAAAGGCGTACAGACACAAACTCACTCATTCACTTAAACATTCAGATTTAAAAAAAGGAAAGGCACAAAAATAAATACACATGAACATACACACACAAAATCTACTTCATCAGGCGATACAACACTGTCAGACCTTTTTTTGCCAACTATTAATGTAAGAAAGCCTTTCAAGAAGACACATTATAGGTCATTTTACTTTATGGCCTAGTTTAAATTGTAAGTATACTTTACTATACTTGAGATCATTTATTTATTTTTGCATTAAGAAATGTTTTTCTTTACAAATTTCTTTAAAAAATTACATGTGAATACTATGGGAATGTTTAATTTTGTGAAATTGTATTTATTTAAATTATTAAAAATGTTGCAATTTCTAAAATGAGCAGTTCATTTTAAGATGCCTCTGTTTTCTCTTTTGAATATTTATTATTGCTCATTAATAAGACAAAAGTATTTCTTATCCAATTACAAAATTGATGGAATTATAGATAAAATATTCAATTGCTAAAATAACTGATAGCTGCAGCCCTTCTCAATACATATGTCTTAAAGCTTCTCTTACATTATTCACCCCCCTCTACCGCATAATACAATTATATGAATTTTTTTTACAATGATCACTGATGATTTTATTACAAGTATTCTAAAAAAGCCATGACCCGAATCATCTCTGTTCAAGTTCCGTTACCCATGAAAGTTAGAAAAGTCTTAAATAAGTTGACATTTTTCATTTCTGTTGCTTTGCCTTACTTATAATAATCTACACCCAATGTTGTTTTTTTCTTATTATAAATTATATTTTATCATTTTATATTTGTAATGCTGAAAATCTTAACAAGTTGTGTCTCTGAATTCCCTGCAGCCTCCCTTATGCATATGCAGATAATTACTTAACATAATATGTTTATTTCATTTAAAGATTGTTATATGTACACTTTTGGTACCAAACCCAGTAGTAATTGTCCATATACAACCTGTTTAAATGGAAAATAGCTGAAGTGAAAAGATACAATTTCACTTCATGAAAGTAAAAATGTTCTTTATTTTTGTCATTGCTAAGACTGTGCAAACAAATTAAAACTGCAAGTTCTCACTGGTTTGGTACAGGATATGTTACCTGTGTTTTTTTGTTTGTTTTTCAAAATTAACTAAATGAAATAAAACAATATTACAATTATTTCAATGGATTGTTAAATGGAGTAAATAGACAAAAAGGAAAAATCAGAACACTGGACCAAATTTATTTTTATTATAAAAGATATTGATAGAAAGTACATCATATTTCAAAATACATAATGCCTTTTCTTTGATAATACTTTGTGTTAATAAACACACTCTTTAAATATATTTTCAGAGTAAAGTCATAGACATTTAAGCTCTCAGAAAATGTAAATATGACAGTGATTGTACATTTAAAACACTTATAGAGATGTGATATTTGACGCACATCGCGTGTGGAGAATTTAGACAAAATTGTTATATCATAATATCCTGAGGCTGACCAGTTTTTTTTTTTTTTTTCTTTTGGCCTGTCCCGTTTGGCTCTTTTGCCATCAGAATTGTTGTCTAAAGGCAAAGAAAGATGCCCAACGGATTTACTTTACCAAACTGACCATCCCAGCCTTGCCGTAATGGTCCATTTGATTCACCTTTTATTGTTTATTTTATTTTCATTTACTGAATACGGGACAGACTTGACTGGGGGAAAGAAGGGGAGAAAGAAAGAGGGAAAGAGAAACAGCTGAGAAGAGGGACGGGGGAGAAGGGCAAAAGACAAAAACCAACAGAACGGGCAGAGAAAAAAAAATGCATATATCAATCACCTGGATCACCTGCTGAGAAAGAAAAAAGAAAACAAGCAGAAGAGAACAAGAGTAATAGAATAAACAACATCACAATGATATATGGGAATATGACAGTAAATACTAAATATTAAACATTATTGTGCAGCACATAAGATCAACAGAACACAGTGTGCTTTGAGGTAGGAGCCAAAAAGGGTGTAGTTTGTGGGTGTGATCACCCGTGTGTACACCTGTGAGCATGGACGCGCTTGTTTTTTGTTTTTTTAAAAGGTTCCTTCATGTAATAATCTGCTAGAGGGTGTGGGGGGGCCACAGCCCCGTCCTCCAGGGCGTGAAGCATGTGTGGAGGAGATCAAAACTCCAGACATCCAGAGGCCCCCAGAACACAAGAGACCAAGGAAGACCAACAGAGGGGCAGCTGCGCCACTGTCCCGGAAAGAGCTGAGGAGAGTCCCAGATGAGGGCTCACTCAGCAGCCGCGGAGCAGAAGCCAGGGGGAGTTGCAGTGACGCGCCCGTGAGCTCCGCCGGCCGCCAGCTGTGCCTGAGTGACCGAGCCCCAGGCCGAGAGGCCGGGGGCACCCCACCCCCGAAGGGGCCCGAGCGAGCCCCAGGCTCCAGGCCCCGATAAGCGGCCGCCAAGGAGTGAGCCGGTGTGTACCTGGACGCCCATCCCCGGACACAAAGAACCACCAACGCACCGATGTCTGAGGGGGTCCGCCACTGGCAGGGGAAGTGGTGGTAGGGGGAGATAGGCCTCCAAACCTTGGAGGGCCTGAGATGTCCCCAGAGAGGTGGCGCCTGACACCCAACCTGACATATAGACACAGACATACAGGCACACACAGATACAAACATCCATTCCCACCCTCATGCTCTCATATGCACTTACTCCACACTCAACCAACGTGGAGACAGACATAAAGAGACGTTGTACACACGATCACACTCCCCAAGCGTACTCTACAAACCGGGTCTAGGTGCCCTTGCCCCTGGAGGGGGGAACTGCACCCAGACCCAGGTGGTGTTACCCTTTTCCCTACGGTGGGGGGAGGCAGACCGCCCCGACTCCGCAGCAGCAGGAAGGCTCCACACTCCAGACCGCAGTCGGACGGCCAACTCCTCCTCCTAGTCCTAGCCCCCCTGCTCCAGCAGGTCGCAGAGAACGGGGGTGAGAGAAGACTCCGAACCTCCCTCCACCCGCTCATTGTAGTGTTGATGCATGTGTGTTCTAAGGTGCATTTAAAACCCAGGAGGGCTTGGAGCTACCTGCCAGAGAGCAGCAGGTAAGCGCATGGTCCCTCCTGCTGGCCCTCAATGTCTACGTGTATTTAACGGCTGACCAGTTTTCTAATATTTGAACAAGTCCAGTTTCAGCTGAGCTACTTTTTAGATGATCTTACTGTGTTGACACTGAATGGACTGATCCATGTAATTCAATTCAGTTTTATTTATATAGCACCAAATCACAACAACAGTCGCCTCAAGGCGTTTTATATTGTAAGACAGACCCTACAACAACACACACACAGAAAAACCCAACAGGGAAAAACTCCCTTTTAACAGGAAGAAACCTCTGGCAGAGCCAGGCTCAGGGAGGAGTGGCCATCTTCTGCGACTAGTTGAGAGATTTTAATATTATAATAAAGTAACAGATTTTATTAATAGATTTGAATAAAATCAAAACTTAAAGTAGTCCTGTTAATGAACCGTTGTTTCTAAAGTTAAGCTACGATTACACTGTGAAATGTGAGTCTGCTACAGAAATTAAAAAGGTGACCTAACACAGCACCAACCAGTAGCACCTGAGTTAGCTTGCTCTCTGGGTAATATTTACATTTAAGGGAAACAGTATTGTATTTTCTATATATTCATTTTGTTTTCTTTGCACATTAAAAACAAGTGAAAAGTGCAAGCATTTGTCATCTGCCTTGTTACAAGCTCTTTTTTTTAGGTAATTTTGACTATATTGTTTTTAATCTGGATAGATTACAAGTGTAGCATTCATTTCATTAAAATTTTTAGCAATAAATATTAATTGAAAACGTTTTTGATCACTAGTTTTGTTCCGTTCACGAACATGGACATGTATTCAACTTGTTATGTATTTATATGATTACTATCACTGTGACCTGTGACCTGAAGGAGAGGTCAGAGGTCAAACATGAAATATTTTAAATCTTTATACTGTATTTTCTATATGCTGACAATACACAGCACAATTGTAAGAATTGTGGTTTCTAAATTATAAAGCTTTCCCCCAATTTTCCGCCAATAAAACATCAATTCGACCTTGAAGACCTTAAAGCCAAATTTTAATGGATTGCTAACATGACCTGACGCTAGGTTTTATCAGAATTCATTTCGAACCTTTTAAGGTATCATGCTTACATACAGAGTGAAATAAACACTAGCAAAACAAACTCTGTGGAGGGAGTAACAGACCTGTTTTAGTATGTTTAGTTTGTAGTTAATCTTGATGAATCTACAGTTTATGGGAAAAGCAAACACTGAAAGAAAAATGTCACCAGATGCTTAGTGAGCACCTACAACTACCCGTTTTATTTATCAACAGGATGGAAAAAAAATGTGTCTTTAAACTGTATCATGATTGCATTTGACCTTTATCATTTACTCTCTCTGCAGATGTTCTTATCAATTGCATTTGCTGCAGTGGGTGTTGCTGGAGGCCTGTACAGTATAATTGTTGCAGTACTTGGTTTGCAGAATGGGCCTCTCTGCAAAACCGGACTGGTCTGGACAACGCCTTTTAAAGAACTCACAGAGTAAAGCACAGGAGTGACTTCCTCGTGACACATTTCATACGTTTCTCAACTTTTAGTCATTTATAATTCTCCTCTCTTGCACAGTGACAGCCACTACCTGATGGACAAGACATTATGGAGCTTATGCACAGAGCCTAAGAACATTGTGGAGTTCAACCTTGGACTGTTCGGCACTCTGCTGGCCACAAGCTGCCTGCAGGTGATCCTCTGTGCCACACAGATGATCAACGGGCTCTTCGGCTGTCTGTGTGGAACCTGCAATAAGGAAGCTCAGATCGCCTAAAAAATTTATAAATTAAAAAAATAAAAAAGGTAAAAATGATTTACTTCTCAGATTTATGTAGAGACAATTCAGACTTCACCTCTTCTCTCTGGATTATTATGTGGTTATTTTTTTATGTATTCATTAATTCACATAATCTGAGAGTTTCTGACAGTTGATGGGCGCCCCCTGCTGGATGAATGACGATAAACTTCATGTCTGCATAAAACATTCTCTTTGAAGTTGCACCCTTTAATAAAATAACTTTTTATGTATTTAATGCTTCATATATTAACAGAAAACTTAAATATTAAAATGCACAACAATAATTTTAACAGTAGAAATGATTTACACCAATTAGATGGCCAGTTTTAGATAATCTGGTTTAAAACGCTGCAGCTACAGTTATCATACTGCATTTTGTTGTGACGTTTGAATAATTGTGCTTTACAGTCAAAGTAATACAGTAATTACAGTCAAAGGAAAATAAAACAAATCTTACTTTTAATGTAAGCTGCATTAGTACAATAAATATCAGGTTTGATGTACAAACAGTTCTCCATCTTTTGTTAGCATTTCCAGGATAAAATATCTACACTTCTGAATAAAACTGAAGAGAACAGGATTGAGAATTCTGAACTGCAAACTCAGCATTGAAAGGGGAAAAACATGGGAAATGGCACATAAGCCGGCAAAGGTTACACAAGGAAAAAAAAATTAATGCTGGTTCTCAACATACTGAAGAATCACAGCACGGAGTGGAGTACGGTATGGCAACCATGACAAAGAAAAATCAGCCTATGATTTAAAACATATCGATGTTCCTTTTGAAAGCAGCAGAATTTATGAGCAGAACTACCCATACAGACAAACCCAGGTGAGATCCCAAATTAAGGTGTCCACATAGATGCCGATGATTCTATAATGAGTTAATAAAATTTAAAAATAGTTAATAAAATTTAATGAAATGGCATATGCCACTTTACTATCTTTAACACAGTCATATTAAGTTTTGCCCTAAATATAAACTCAAAACCTAAAGAAGCTGTTTATTCATGTCTCTGCACAACTTGAAGAGACAGGAATGTATTTGTGCCTTCAAGTAGTGCATGTGGAGTGGATAAGAGCCCCGAGCGTTGCTTGTATGACCACAGGGGGCTTTCACAACAACTCTCCTGTTTAACTGGGTAACCGATCCCATGTGAAAGAATCGTTACATGTGACGATGACCTTGTTGAGGTAGAGGTAAAATAATAAACGGAAGAGAAAACTGGCAGTTCCTTGTAAAGAGGTTGTTTGCTCAATACTGTGCTATACTTAGACATTTTATTAGGTACACCTTGCTAGTTCCTGCTAGTAAAATCCCAGCAGACCAGCAGTTTCTGAAATACTCCAACAACCCCACCGTGTTCACACTTACCAAAATCATGCGTCTTCTGATGCGCAGTTTGAACAATGAATGTGATTCGCTGGGCACGATCTGATATCGTCGTGTTTGTGTTGTTCCCAGATCATCGTACTAAATGTTGTTCCAGGATCAACATTGCAAGTGACCAATCAGAATGTTGTGACAGCTGTGACTTTTGCGACTTCGGGAAAAAAACCCGCCGTAAAACAAAAAACTACTTAAACTGCGAGAAACCGCCTCTGTCCTCCGATCAACGGACCCTGACCCTGACCCTTTAATAAACGGTAAGCAGAACTGATAGTCCTTGCAACATTGGAATTTCATGAATGCACAAATGGCTTGGCGCGCAAAACAATAACGTCACAACAATGTGATTGGTCACTTGCAATGTTGAACCTGGAACAACATTTTCATGATGATCTGGGAACAACGCCAACACGACGACATCAGATCATCCGATTGGCTGGTTAATGAGCAGCAGAACAGGTGTACCTAACAAAGTGGCCGAAGCATTAAAAAACTAAAACTAAAAATTCTTCTATGTAAGAACCAGAGTAATACTGCGATGCAAACGCTGCGTCAAAAGCGAGTTGCTTCAGTCTCACAGGAGATGGAGTGTGGCAGTTTTCAGAGCCCATGTATAAGGTCATATGGCTATAATATTTCGCCGTTTCTTCATTTGTGTTAAGGATGTGGACCGTTTTAGCTGTCAAACTGCCTCATCATGAGCTTCCGGCTGGCCTCGTAACCCAGAAACAGAGCTCCATTAGCAGGGAAGGTGCGGATCATGGTGGGGGTAAGACCAGAGTAGAGCGCCCTCACACCTAAACACAAGAAACAGCTGAGCTTACAGTGTGAAAACTGAAACTGCTGAAAGCTTTAGTCTTTTACACCAAGACTGCTTTTCTAAACATGTTATGGAAAATACTATAAAACCCTTCATGTGCTTACCTTCAGTGCGAGTGATGGTCATGAAGGTCTTGAAAAAGCCCGCCTGTTTTCCCGTCATAGACATGACTTGAATACGAGATTTGACGCAATCCATAGGGTAGACCACCAACCACAGACACGCCCCTCCAAAACCGCCGCTGAACACAATGGGAGCCACACCTCCAAAATACACAGCATGTTAAATATTAAAGTTCCTGACAGTACAATAAAAAAAACAGAATGCTTGCTTTGAAGGGCTGCCAGGAGAAAACGTGCTCAATCTAAAAAGATCATAGGTTATCAAAAATGCATCTGAATGAACTACGTCTGGACCAATAACCTGAGGAGACCAAAGTCGACCAACGTCATAACAACTGTCAAGCACGGTGGAGGAGGGGTGATGATTTGGGCTTAATATACCGCCACATGACCTAGGTAGGTTGCAGTCATTAAGTCAACCATTAACTCCTCTGTATATGAAAATATTACAGATTCAAATGTGAAGCAATCGAAACCGAGTCATGTAACAGGACCGTTTTTCCAAGCATGCCAGCAAATGTACAATAGAAAGCTGAAGAAGAAAAGGTTATTCCAGCAGCCACAGTCAAATGCATGCAGCCTACTCTGTTTGACTTGCAACACCTTTAACATGCATGCACCAAGCAAGTATGCAGTTTACATGGTGTACTAATGGAAATGTACTGACAGAAATATCCTAACAGAGACATATTTGTAGTTTGATGACATTGAAAGTAGGGTAGTAGTTAGCTTCATCACTTCCGTCAATATATCGAAGGTGACATAGGCAGAAATCCCGTTCACAGATGTGGACTGTATTAAAATTTTCTTCACTTCACAAGTCAAATATAAGCACATTATATTATAAGAAGTAACATTTAATAACATATGTAAGTTAATAAAGTATATCATTTGTGTCTACTCTTTTTTCACTTTATTTAACATCCACATTTGACCAGAACACCTTTTAATAACATAGGGAAACATTTACAGCAGTACCTATGTCATCCTTGCCACATTTCATGTAGTCTGCAAAAGTTGTGCGGCAGAGTTCGTAGGCACCGAAGAAGCAGAAGTAACCGGGGACCTCTCTGGCTATAGTGGTGGTCAGACCCTGGAAGAAGCCCAGTGGTCCCTCATTCCTTATGATGAATCTCACCACCGACCACACAGTGCTTCAGACAGAGCAGAGGGAACGGTTGCTCAGTACACGAGACACTAAAATAGCGTTTTAGTAGATGAATATTTAAAAACAACTGCTCATTAACAAACTGCGCTTGAGAAACACCCGCCCTACTGTTAGGCTATTTACTTACTTCTGGCTACTGGCAATCTTGCCTGATGATGCCATTTCATGCATGGCTTGTAGTCGGCACTTGACAAGCTCAGTGGGGCAGAGCACTAGCGATGAGAAGATGGACGCTACTGAGCCAGCACAGGCTTTCTGCACGTCACTAACAAAGACAGAAAGACCAGCAGGCGGTTAGAGATCAGACACACACAAACCCAGGGCAGGCTTTGTGCTAACATAAAGAACAGCTACCTCAGCACAGCCTTGCTGTGCAGGCCGGCTGTGAAGCGGATGACCTGCTGACAGAAGCCGTAACTCATGAAGAGCACAGCGTTCTCAGCGATATTGGCCATCAGCGCCGGACTAGTGCCCTGGTAGAGCCCACGCAGGCCCACTTGTTTGTAGGTAGACATGAAGCAGTGGATGAAACCGCGGTACAGCTTAGGAAAGGTCTGCATTTTGACCTTTACTGTGTCTAGAGGCTGCCCGCTGAAGACGCACGCAGCTCCCCCTGGGGAGGACGAAAGTACAAAAACAGTAAATAACAGATGTGAACCGGCACATACAGAGAGTTGCTACAGGAAAGGCAAACTTTTCACAAAAGCCAACCAATATGTGCCGTGAAGAGATTAGTATCATAGCGGGCTCGGGCGAGAAACAGAAACACTGAAACAAATGAGCCAGAAAAACATAGGAGTCATCAAAACATCCTTCAGTCTGACATAGGTGGTGAGGTTTTGTCAGCACTAAAAAGCAACAGGATTACTTCATAGACATTAAAGAGTGCATGTGCACATGTTTATGTTGGCTACTGTAGAAAGAGTTTTAAGTGACAGGCTACTGCATTTACCTGTGGCTCCTGCAGAGAGATCAATGATGGCCTGGACTACTGGATGTGGAGCCATGGTAGTTCAGAAAAGGTCTCCCCTCCTCTCAGCTACCTGGGAAAAAACAGAAACCTATAAATGGTGTGTTTTAGTAAAAAATATAATCAGTTCATTGTTCATTGTTCCCCTCACACTGTAATTATGTGTGGATTAGATCCCCCAGAGAGAAAGAGCAGCTGGGTTCATTACTACTACACTAAATTAGTTGCAATTTCAACCAGAACTGCTCAAAATGTGAAAATAAATAAAATGTGAAGACGCTGGTAGATCTTTCTATGAGCTTGCATGTTAAAAATAGGGCACACATGATCCGATTTTGCACTTTGGGGTGTAAAATAAAACTTACATCTGAAAGTTTTATCTACACCTGGGACATAAAACAATGCAAAGTGAAAGAAATATTCAGTTTGTCTGTAGACTGTTAGACGATATCAAGCAGTAAAATAAAGCCCATAATTGCACAACTGTAAACTTCAGTGCTACATAGGCATTCCTTTTCTAAATTCCAAATGATCTTCTTCTCCACGCTGTGTGCATGTACTTTATCCCTCCTTCACTACGTCCACGAGTTTCCTCTAAGGTCTTCTTTCCTTCCCGCTTGGTTACTCTATATTCAACATCCTTCAGCTGGCATGTCCTTGGAACACATCCAAATCATTTCAACCTTGTCCTACTAACTTTATTTAATTTCCTTCTATAATTTGATGACTAGAAGTATTATCCACGAAGGAAATTGTTGACCACTAGAATCAATGACCAGAAAAGTCAAGGTTAGATTAGCTTGGTTGGTTTGCCACGGTTCACTGGCACCAAAAGTGTCCTGCTTGGGTTGCAGCTCTCTTACAGCACTGCCATCCCTTGTGCATTTGAGTTGTGTGCTTGTTCAACAAAACCATTACGTTTGAATTAAGAAAAGCGCAAAAAAGTGGATCCTGTGGAGAGGAAAAGCAGACTTTACCTGCGGTTTACCAAAAGCAAGTTCAGTCCTGTCTTTTAAGCCTTGTGTGGTCTTGATGCGTGCCAATCTAAAACCTCAGAGCGCATTTATAACTAAACGGGTGGTTCACAGCTGCCCTCTCTGCTACTAAACTATTCCCACTTGTAAGGACACGGTGGTGACCCTTCCCCAGCTGATGAAACATGGCTCCAACGTTACTGTCATTGGCCTTTCTCAGCTCACACGTCACCAGCAGAGGCTGGTAAATGTTATTTTTGTGGCATAAATTAAACATCTGTTTTCCCCGCTTCTTTAAAACAAAATGACACATGTATGCTGTATGCCACGGGTAGAGCCAAAAGTCCAACAGGTATGAGAGATAACTTAGGTTGTTAACATCAATAAAATCCAACACGCTGAAATTATCAAAAGAAACTTACTGCTTTGATGTTCTTACAGCGTGGGTTCACTCTGAGAGCTGAACAGATAGACGGAATACGGTAATTTCAGAATACAAACATTACTGGAGAGCTTCGAGGTAAACTTTGTAGGAGAGGTTAACTTGGGAGTCTATGTGTCAGACATACGCTAATTCAGGGAGCTGCTAACCAAAGCTAACATCATGCTAATTTACTCCAACAGGCCGCCGTTCAACGTTGATCTTATTGCTATCTCATTTGCAGCGCCTGTCCTCACTGTCTGCACTATGATCAATGCATTGCCCATCAACGATCCTGGGAGGTGATGAGGAGAGTACAGAGGTTGCGTCATTGGAGGAGAAAATGAAAAGTTGAGAGCGCCCTCTCTGCTCTAAATTCCAGGGACGAAACTTGCCGTCACCCAACGACTCTGCTCAGAAAATTAGCAGTCTTACTAAGCAGAATTTGCAAATGCTGTAATGTAATTGGACTTTTTTTAAAATTACATTGTAGATTTACATGGTTATTATATAGTCGTAAATGTTAAATAGATGTCAAGATGCAGAAGCCGTCAGCGACACTTAGTGGTCCTCTTAGTTTTCTCGGGATCTTTGACACGGAGCCGCATGGCACAAGAAGAACCGGTAAAGCTTCCGGTTCACATGCTTTCGTGTTTTTCAAAATAAACTTAAACACCCCATCGAGTTGCTGAGTATTAAAGAAATAGTTTTTTGGTTTTATTTCTGTATATGATGAAATCATTTTTGTATTATTATTTTTGTATACGAAAATATTAAAACATCCATCATTTCTCCGTATTTTTCTTCCAGTGAGCCAGAGTTTCTTGTATTTTTGGAATGGTTCTTGAGCAACACTTCACCAGGCTTTCTCAAGGTCTGTCAAAGTTTTGTTTTCAAGCAAGCAAAAGCAATAAGGGATAAACCAGTGTTGTGTAACAGCCAACTTAGGAAAGAACTGATTTTAATTTGTTTCTTTAGGTACTTGCAGACTGTCATTGAAACTTATCATTTGTTCTCCTTTCATTCAAGTTGTGTGCATTTTATAGATAGATAGATAGATAGATAGATAGATAGACTGAAAATCTGTGACAACATGTCCAATGGAGTGATTAATTAAAATTTCAATATGAAGGAGGTCATGAGAGGAGTACAACAGTACTACCATCTGGGAAATGTCTCACCGGCAACAGCTTGATTCTCCAGCTTAATAATGACTCCAAACACAATGCCAATGAAGGAAAAGTATACCTGGATAGAAAAATACAATAACACAAAATCAGTCACTATCGGTCAGTCAGCCATACCAAATATTGACTTGCAAGCTTGATAGAATTGTGCAAACTCTCATACTGCATTTCCACGTGTTTCAATGTGTCAATAAGTCGCTGGTAACTATTGTACCTATTGTAACGCTGCCCCATTTTCCTAGCAAAATATAAAGAAATGAATGGTGTACTTTTATACACAGAATTTTATATTTGTGGGGAAAAAAATCTTTAAAATCAGCACGACTGATTATTATTCCATGGACTCTGCTACAAGTGGTGGTTTTTCCATTCTCATCAAACAACACATTTGCAGCCTTGTGTCCTTCCTTAGCCACTGGCAGTCAGATCTTGAAATCGAGTTAATACAAAGTCCTCAGACAAGATATCATTTACTTTAACACTGGCTTTAACAGCCTATGAGTAACAAGCATGCAGATGAAGTAGGTAAGTTACCTCCTCTCACTGTGCACACCAGATCCCAAATGGTCACAGCATCCTTTAAATGAAGTTACATAACCCAAGATAGCTGTGTATCAAAGTAACAACCAGAAGAGAGAATTTGTTTTATTTCACGATGAATAGGCTAACTTTTGCACTTTTGCTTGTTACTCAGCCTTCCAAACTCCAACTAGAAGTCACTGTACACTTTTGTTTTGCAAGTGAGAAATAAATCTCCCACACCATGTTAGAGATTCAGAAAACCATCTAGCAGAGAAAAACACTTTTGGCTACAAAAGAATCGTACAGAAAATCAGAACAAAGAATGTCTCAGAACACTGTGTTCTCAATCACAGCTGCTCTCGCAGATCTGGGCTCTTAACTCTATAATTGCCTTATGCCTGTTGTATCATTAGAGGAGTCCCATCCCTTCCCCAAGCATAACATTACAAAGTCTCCATTAAACACAAGCTTGCAATGAATTGTATTGTTTAAACCTCATCTATAGCTCAGGGGTTGAAGTGGGCCGGCACACCTTCAATTGATGAGCATTGAAGTCTGATAAGCAGATTAATGCTGATGAAGTATTACTAACGAATTAGCTCATTTGTCGTATGCTGCAGCCTGGCGTTGTTTTCTTTCTTTTTTTCAAACAGCTGGACAAACAGGACGAGTATGGACTAATATGTATATTTAGCTCTCAGCAACACTGTGTGACAAACATTTGTGATAAAATGCGTCTGCTAGCTAAATGTCTGCAGGTGTATTTGCCAGGGAGAGAAAAGGAAACGTTGATGTACGACACTGAGAGATGGAGGATGATCTAAGAAAGAGCACAGGAGAGGAAGATGAGAGATTATTTTCAAAGCTAAGAACTGCTCAGTAAGTGCAATTTGATAAACTGGAAACTTTTTAAATCCCACATTTGATTTGTACATGATGATGCTGAATTACATTTTTGGCTATTTAAAGGTTCCTATGTATATAATTATATAATGTAATGTGTTTTCCTAGTCTTACTGACCACTCAAAGCATTTTAAACTATAAGTCACACATTTTAACCATACATTCTCACACAGCACTTGATGCTATTAACCTCACATCCATGGCCATTTTCAATTCACAAATTAGCCTAACATGTATGTTTTGGGGCTGTAAAAAGAAGTCCACACATGTACAAGGAGAACATGCAAACTCCACACAGAAGGCCTGTAAGCTGTAAGGTGGCAGCACTATGTTGACCACAAAACAGCACAAAAATACTGGCAACCGTCAGTGCTATCCCTCAGCCTACCAGCATACACAGCTATAGCATCAGTTTCAAAATCCTGCTTTGCCTTGTTCTGAAGTTATTGCAGTTATTGCACAAGATTTTGGAAATCCTGTGTGACTTCCTTTTTGAGTTATGTGTTCAAAGATTTTCAGAGAACTTGACCTTTGACCTTGAGGTTGAGGTCACTGAGATTCAAACTCATCCTAGATTGTTAGAAGATGTACCCTTGGTATCACATAGCTTTCACAAACTTAGGTGTCCACGCTGCGTGACGACAATACCCCATCTGCCTTTTACGGCTGTTGGGTAAAAAAAACAGCAGGCCAATTCAAGTTCTTATCATCATGCGCCCTCTACTGGCTGTTTCATGCTTCTACATCAAACATTAACAACCTGTGGAGCTCTGACAGAAACTGCAACAAACGATTATTTGCTTTAAGTGTGATTTCCTGTATAAATTAAAAATATGAAATCAACATTTTCTTTATCTCTGTTGTATTTTTTCATAAAGGCAAAGGCTCCATGGAGGAACTTTGAACTGATATTTAAGATTTTTGAGATATTTAGCTGTTAATGTGCATTAGCAGTTCCATCAGTCATTTCCCCCTCTTCTTCTTCTTAGAGAAGTAAAATAACAGAAAGCACTGCAGTTTCGTTATTTACCTATATGAACTTATTTGGTGCCAAAATGCCATCTGTTTAAACTGAGTCACCCAGGATTAAATACACACACCCTCTGTCCACTGTCTTATCCTTTAAAACTCAGTCTAGACTCAGTTGACCACAACAGCCCGTCAGATTTTGATATTTAACTTCAGACACACAGTCAATAAAAGACACATTTTTCAGATTTTTTTTCCCATATATCTTTGTTTTTTATCAAAAAAACAAAAAACATTGACGTTGTCTACATCACAGACAAGAATCATCAATATTCTGTTTTAAACAATTTCGCCATGAACAGAATGAACCCCATGCCCATCCCACCCCTGGAGCAAACTCCTCTATACACAGTATACTTTACATACCTATAGTTCCTGTTCAGCCTTTGTACATTTTACATCATTATCAAAGTAGTATCAATAGATTTAAAATACATACAATACTTTTCCATTGTAATTATAATCGCTATCCTGATTGTACATACAGCATCATTTCCCACACTTAGAGTTCTGTTGAGCAATTTCTGTGCCTCCTTTTCATCAGCATGTTCTTATAAAATATCCAGAAGACACAACACGAGTCTCCGTAATTCACCAAAACAGAATACTTGGCAGATTTTAGATGATTGGCAGATGAGAAACATTTCGTAACTACCGCTGTGTGTCATGAGAGAGGAATAGTTACCGCTGACTGCTGCTGACGTAGTTTTGAATACACAAATATTTACCGCAATCTACAGCTTTTATTTACGTGTTCCTCAGGAACCATTCTCAGACTCTCCGAGGGGCTTTGCCACCAACTGTTGCGTCTGCTCGGACATGAGATTATGAGGTACAGTCAGAGAATCTCTAATCCCTAATTAGATGAGCTGTGGTGAAGGAATAACAAAGAGATTATAAAAGATCACCACAACCAAAAGAGTAACACAAGTTATAAAAGTGGAACAAGTCAAAAGTATTTGTATGGATTTGTTAAAGTTCTCGGTATTGGCCAAAAACACTAGAAGTAGTGGGCAGTGCTGAATCGATATATAAATATTTTTACCACTCAGGATTAAAAACAGACTGATTTGTAAAAAAAAAAAACTGATTCAACCTTTGTGTTACCTTGGTGACAGAGGTCCTTAACCGTGCGGGTGAAGCTCACCATTCACACATAAAACTTTGGCACCACAGACAAGTCTGTTACAAAAAAAAAAAAGGTCGCACACCTCGAACTAAATATGAAAAAAATGTGAGGAAGACTTTAATTGTTTTTTCTACGCACTGACAATGACAACTGATTAACGGCCAAACACGAGTATTCACAGCCAGGCACTTGTGTCCTTTCAGATGTGAGTCGAGGGCTGGGTCAGTCGGTGAGGAACATCTGGAGGGAGGGCGGTAAACTATGTGGAAGTTTTTACCTACAGGATTAAAACACACGCATTTGTCTTCGCGTCTAACAGCGCGCACGTAGCAGTGTCACAATTATACGCTTAGTGACAAATCAAAGTTTCTAAATGTGGGAAAATCTACCAGTGTCAAAAATACTACATCAAGAAAGCCATCTTTGTTTGTACCCTGTAAACGCAAGCCAGAGCCCCGGAGAGTGTAGTTACTGCGGGCGGGCGGCATTGCAACACAACATAGAGTTGACCCTTTCTTTTTATATCCGCTAACAACACATCCTTATTCAATATTCAGTATCACCACAAAGGCTCTACTTGCCAGTATGGTACTGGATACAGTATGCAAGCAGTCATTAACTATAAATCACACAACCTTCAGAAAAAACTTGCTTATCACAAACTTTGACTGAATTTTAACAACTATTTTCGGGTTTTTTTCTTCTTCTTTTTTTCGCCCAATGGCTGATGAAGAAAAGCGATTTATCTTAAGTCACATCTATGAGTTTTTTTTAAGACCTTTTTGGCAATTGCTCTGACAGCAGCAGATTACAAATGGAATAAATGAGAAAGTCATGTGTAGGAGCAGGAATGGCACTGTTTCATAGTTTAGATCTCAAGTTTGAGAGAGAAAATAAAGCGTGACAGAGAAGTAGTACTATTCACACCTTCTGGGATCTGAATCCACATCCCCAAAAAATATCTGAACAATACACACGTGTGTTAATACTGTTTTATCTCGTGATTTCTTTTTTCTTTTTTTTGGGGGGGGGGGGGGGGGGGGGTTCAAACCAAGCAGCTGCATTAATTTCTTCCCAGTGTAGAGACAGGGGAAGTTAAATTATAAAAGAGATTAAGTATGAGTTTACATTAAAGTCTCCAGCATGAATAAGTGGCTGGTTGGTGGAGGGCAAGGGTAAAAAGAAAAGGAGAGTTGGGGCACAAGTGGACACATCCCAATGTGTGAATATGCTAAGATGAAAAAGTGGGCTTTTCCTTTCATTTTTTTTTTAACTTTTTGGTTTTTCTTTTCTTTCTTTTCTTTTTTCTTTTTTGGCCAAACCACAGCTTGATAAAGCTAAACACACGAGCGAGGGTGTGTGCTTACATTGTGGCTGAAGTGTTAGGCACTGCAAAAAAGAGCATGAGATTGTTTTACATGTTTCTGATTCTAAACACAGTAAGGCAATTTGATTATGGTTGAATGACAGCAATGTAAGTCCCCAGTCTTTTCTCTCATGATCAACAAATGCTCAATTTAGACTCAGGCAAGAAATAACACTTGGGTTTTTTTGTTGTTCTTGTTGTTTTTTCCCCATTTTCACAACCCTTCATAAGATTACCTGTGTAAAAACAGCTACAATCAAAAATGAGGCACTTTATAAAATACTATATATATATATATATATATATATATATATATAAGCAGCTGGATAGCGTAGTGGTTAGACTACATGCCTTTGGAACAGAGGATCGCAAGTTCGATTCCTGCCTGGGGCGTCTGTAATCCAGTAAGGGTCCTAAGGCTAGACCCCCTATGCTAAGCAAGCCTACCGCAGACATGAGCGAGACAGATAAATATGAAGGCATGCCGGCTCGGACGTCGCCCGGATCAACAAGGTCCGCGTCAGGTGTTGAGGAACCAGGGCACCCTGACGAAAAGTGGGCTACTGGAACAAGAAGGCATCGGTGGGCAAGGGACGAAAACAGGGCATTGTTGGAATGCTACTACGCAAGTAACCCCTGCGGAAGGGGCTACATGAATAGGATGAGGGACCTATGGATTCTTCGATACCCAACATCCACAGTGTCGGCGAAACAACTAGTAGCTCAGTGTTCCAACATTCGAAAGAAGGGACTGCTCTCACAGCTAGAGATTGACGAGGTACAACACAAATGCTACGGCAAGGAGGAGTCAGGACGCCAGGTCAGATTGGGTACATAGCCCCAAGTGCGATAGGAGAAGGATCGTTGAGTGCGAGAGGAACTGACCTGAAAAATAGGATCATGGCCAAGCTTGAAACCTGGATCCCCCGTAGCCGGTTACCAAGATTACATGAAGTACCCTCAGAAGGTCTGCTAGATGATGTTAATGCAGCACTACGGGCAATACCTACAACCACGATTACCGACACTAACAAGCTGATCTACAATACGGGATCAGTGAGATGCTTGGCTACAAGTTGAACAGCGACAAGGGGCAGTACCCTCCATGGAGAAGGAGGCTAGAGGGCAAGATCAAAGTAGCACGGAGGGAGGTTAGCCAACTAATGGAGTTGCAGAAAGGTGCGACAAATAAGGTGCCTAAGAAATACAGCAAGCTGTCCATACCTGAGGCCTTGGAAACTGCCAAGCAAAGACTCACAGCCTTGGCCAGCCGCTTGAGGAGGTACACAAGAGAGAATAAACCAGCTGTTCTCCACAGAACCAGCAAAGGTGTACTCTCAGTGGCAAGGGAACAATAAGAGAACAGCACCACCAAGGCTGGAGACGGAGCAATACTGGAAGAGCATATGGGAGAAGGACGCAACCCATAACGGCAATGCTCAGTGGCTAGAGGATCTGAGGGCAGACCACAGCGACCTCCCTGAACAGGGTCCAGTAACCATCACAGTGGCAGATATCCAAGAAAGGGTCTCCAGTATGAAGAGTTGGACAGCACCAGGGCCCGACATGGTTCACGCCTACTGGCTGAAGAAGCTGACTGCACTCCACGAGCGTCTGGCAGCACAAATGAACCAGCTGCTAGTTAACGAGAGACACCCGGAATGGCTAACTGAAGGCCGGACGGTCCTGATCCCCAAGGACCCCAAGAAGGGACCGGTCCCCTCCAACTACCGACCAATAACCTGCTTCAGTACTACATGGAAGCTCCTGTCAGGCATCATTTCGGCTAAGATGAACAGGCACATGGGTCAATACATGAGCGGGACACAGAAAGGAATTGGCAAGAATACCAGAGGCGCAAAACACCAGCTACTGGTAGACAGAACAATCAGCCGAGACTGCAAGACCAGACTGACCAACCTGTGCACTGCCTGGATTGATTACAAGAAGGCCTATGACTCAATGCCCCACAGCTGGACACTGGAATGCCTAGAGTTGTACAAGATCAATGGGACCCTAAGAGCCTTCATCAGGAACTCAATGGGGATGTGGCGTACAACACTAGAGGCCAACTCCAAGCCCATAGCACAAGTCACCATCAAGTGCGGGATCTACCAAGGAGATGCTCTGTCCCCACTGCTGTTCTGCATAGGCCTGAACCCCCTCAGTGAGATCATTAACAAGACTGGCTACGGATACCGACTACGGAACGGAGCAGTTGTCAGCCACCTCCTGTACATGGATGACATCAAGCTGTATGCCAAGAGTGAACGAGACATCGATTCACTGATCCACACTACCAGGCTATACAGCAATGACATTGGAATGTCGTTCGGACTGGAGAAGTGTAGTCGGATGGTAACAAAGAGAGGGAAGGTAGTCAGAACTGAGGGGATTGAACTACCAGAAGGCAACATTGCAGACATAGAGGACAGTTACAAGTACTTGGGGATCCCGCAGGCAAATGGGAACCATGAAGAGGCCGCTAGAAAGGCTGCAACCACCAAGTACCTGCAGAGGGTCAGGCAAGTCCTGAGGAGTCAGCTGAATGGTAAGAACAAGATCCGGGCCATCAACACCTACGCCCTGCCCGTGATCAGGTACCCTGCTGGGGTAATAGGCTGGCCAAAGGAGGAGATAGAAGCCACTGACATAAAGACAAGAAAGCTCCTTACCATGCATGGAGGGTTTCACCCCAAGTCCAGCACCCTGAGGCTGTACGCTAAACGGAAGGAAGGGGGCCGGGGACTGGTGAGTGTCAGCACCACAGTCCAGGATGAGACAACGAACATCCAAGAATACATTGGGAAGATGGCCCCAACTGACCGAGTGCTCAGTGAATACCTCAGGCAGCAGAAACCCAAGAAAGAGGAGGGAGACGAGGAACCATCATGGAAGGACAGGCCCCTGCACGGTATGTACCACCGGCAGATAGAGGAGGTGGCTGATATCCAGAAATCCTACCAGTGGCTGGACAAAGCTGGACTGAAAGACAGCACAGAGGCACTAATCATGGCAGCACAAGAACAAGCTCTGAGCACAAGATCCATAGAGGCTGGGGTCTATCACACCAGGCACCAGGCAATATATATATATATATATATATACATATACATATATATATATATATATATATATATACATACATATATATACATATATATATCTAGGCTAAATAGTATTAATCAATATATGTATACTGTATATTTTGTATACCATTGTAATGTGTTACTTTATATAAGAATTGTGTTAACTGTTATGCAAATGAGAAAAAGTACAGCACGTACTATAGTTTCTGTTATTCTATACTATAGTATACACTATAGTATAATATACAGTTATAACAGCTCAGTTGCAAAAAGTGTTTACACTTTGATGTTTCCAATGATTTTGTGCTAC
Source organism: Aulonocara sp. 'chitande type north' Nkhata Bay (assembly GCF_057382095.1). Lineage (NCBI taxonomy): Eukaryota > Metazoa > Chordata > Actinopteri > Cichliformes > Cichlidae > Aulonocara > Aulonocara sp. 'chitande type north' Nkhata Bay. The sequence continues at coordinate 14,404,495 of NC_141353.1, read as the reverse complement.
ACAATTGTTCAAAATGCATAATGTAAATAAAAATAGGATTCAACAAATTGTAAAGCTCATAAACCCAAATTTTATTCACAGTAAGGCTTAGAAAATATATCAGATTTTTTACTATTTCATGAAAAACATTAGCTCATTTGGAAATGAGCTGCTATTTTAATTAAAATTGTACCTTTTCTCCATTTGAACACTTGATATTTGTTTTCCTATATTCTAATGTGAGTTAAAATTTGGGTTTATGAGAATTGCAAATCATTGCATTCTTTGTTTTTTTATTCACACAGCCTTGTAATATTGTGTATGATCTGTCCTCATAAAAACATGAAGGGACTGTTAGGGACTCCAAAATTGATTCTTTTCCTAAGATATTTACTGATTTTGTTTTCTTTTATACACTAATTACAAAGATGGCTTACATTTTGATTTAACTTACTATTTTCAACTGGCTGTGTGGCATTGGAATCGTGTAATTTGACAGTCATGTGTCAGTCTCAGCCAATGTACGGTTATCAAGTGGAATTGGGGGATAACTTGAGTGCTCAGATTCATTAGAAAGCTGTCGCGTGTGCTCAGTTCATGTGTAATAACTGCTTACGTAGCGATTCTTCTCAGTCAAACATAAAGAAGAGCTAGAATGGACTATTCATAATTTGGACAAAATTTGGTATATCTGTTGTTTTTAAATTAAGTCTGCCATTTTTTCTTCTATGCCAAAGCAGACAAGCAAGAATATTAGGTCAATCTGGTCATTTTAATCAAGTGTTTCGCTCATTCATGGTTAATGAATTGATTTTTGAGCATCTATGTAAGTTTTTTTCTGTATAATTGTGACATCAATCACTTTCATAAAATGCCTGTATGACAGCGAAGGCTTTCATGTGACTTCTTCTGCTGGATTTATGCTGTAAAACAAATACAGCATATATGAGTCTAGTGAAATTACTTTTCTTATGCCAGCTGCAGCTACTGAAGGTTATTAAACTGTCACTTAGGTTTGGGAATAACGATGAAGGGGATCATGAGTTTCCTATCAAACCCTGAACACCACATAGTGTATAAGTAAATCCATTAAATATCCCAAAATACCACAGAGGAGCTTTCACTAGGCTTTAACAATGGCTACATTTTGAAAACGAACCACATGGCATGATGGGACATGTTAAGTTTATGCGGCTACATAAACATATATCCTGTGTGAGTGCACATGTGGAGCTTTGGGGATAAAGCTGAATTCTGTGTGAAAAAACACAGACTTTACACTCTAATGCATTTCACAAAGATTGCATAAGCTATGTGGGATTTTCACACAACCACTTCCCTATTGTCTGCAAAAAACTGACAGGAAACTGTGTTTTCATCTCTATAGCGCAAATCCGTTGCCAATTCCATCCACCACCCCAGAAAGAAGCACATTTTGAAGTCCTTCGGTAGCACAAAACCAGCGATCAATAAGTGTAAAGTCTTTTTTTTTGCAACTGCGTATGATAAATCAAATACATTTACAGTGGCAGGGTGTGTACGTGTATGAGCCCTCTGCCAAACTGCGTTTTCCTTCTCAGTTTGATGATCCTTTAACTTACATGGACAAAGGATGGTGTAGCATAAATAGTAATACAAAGGCAAAAACCACAGGATCCAATAATTAACACTCATTAAAACTCAGCTGAGATTGCTTCATTATAGCAGCTGCCACTTGAAATCTTGAGACACAAGATTCCAATAGACTGGCTCAAACATCAATTAAAAGCAAATAAGGACATTTTTTGAGATTCCCTGAAAGTGTTTTTGAAATACGAGCGTTAGTAACATGATAATATAGATCAAGTAGGCAAAAAGAAGAACAGGCTGTCCATGAATGTCATAATGGCCACCTGTGAGCTCACACCATTACACACCTAACTGTCATCCTTTATCTATATGAAGTTAAATGATAATCAGATGTTCGTTTTTTTATTATTAAAAACAAGGTTAAAAAAAAAAGAAACTTTTTCTTTACCCTGTGACTGTGTGTTGTGTATATGTGTGTGTGTATGTGTGTGTCTGTGTGTGTGGTGTGTTTGGCACACGTTTGGTTGACAGAAAACAGCAGACGGGATGGGGATGAGTTTTCCAGGGTTTCAGTGTTCAGACTCCAGTGTACAGTTCTGTTGTGGCAACAGATCGGGCTGCCACCCGTCCCCTGATGGACTGTCACTCTGAGATCCAAGACGAAGATGGAGATCAACAGTCTGGGAGGAAAGAATCAAAGATAGGCGTGAGCTTCAATCGTATACCACAGCTTTTTTTTTATTGCTCCTTATTGTGCTTTATTTTTAAAGTATATATACTCACCACAATTTACGGAATAATCAAAGTAAATTAGATTTAAGTCTCCACACAGAAAATGTTAGAGAAAGAAAGGCAGCTCATGCTAGGTGATCTATTCACCAAAGCATATTGCTTTTGTTTAATCTAGAGCTCCTGATGGCTGGTTGGGTAAATATCACATGACCCTAGATATCTTTCTAAAAGGATTTTCTGATTGGTTTCATGCACGCTGTTGCAGATGTCAATATTATGTGTCTCTGTGTCAAGCTTTATCAGCTCCAGGCATTTTCATATGTTTCTTCCCTTTATGATCCACCTGAGCAACAAGAAGTCACTGCCCTGACTCTGATCCTGTCAGGAAAATGAAGTCAGCGGCACCGACAAGCAAACATCTTGGGTTTATCGCTTGTGACCTACAGAAAAGGATCCCGTGAAATAAATTCATTAAAGAATAATCTCGCGGCGCAGCCGCAAATACTTAATCAAGATAAGCTCGGAAAGGAGCGCAAATAAATGAAAGTGCGGTTTGAAAAGCTATGAGTCAGTCTAACCACTTGCCCCGTGCATCATTAGTGTCAAATGTCTGTCTGCCGCCTCAACACTCTGGCCGTCTCTACCCAGGTATGCTTGCAGCTTTGTGCACTAGATTTCTGTTTCACCATTCAGCTGATGAAGACCAGCTTTTGCTTAATTTCTTAAAATCTTTAGGTGAATACAGTGTATTATATAGACCGTGTGCGCTTGCCATACTATAGCTTTCATACAGTTAGGATTAGAGCCCATGTGTTTTAATTATTACTCAATATTGTTTTAACTGATGGTTAATTGAGGTTTAATTTCCTTACATGCCTTTAAATGGAAAACCAAACTGGCTGCCAGTTTATAACGATCACATGCTACATGTTCAGACATTTTCATAGCATTGGATAAATGCTCTTTATCTGAATAAATAAAATGCGCGCATGTGATTGTTCCTCTCACAAATATTAATATTAACCTTTTTATTTATTTTTTATTTTTCACATGCAGTCTTTAACGGTTTAGTTCTTGACATGCGCATGCAAAAATCATATTCAGTCACTAAGCGTTTAATAACTGTCATCTGAGCAATGTGAGGGAAACCTCAAAGCTGCCATGTGAAATGCAACAGCCAACAGGACACCCACACATAAATATAAACACCTTGCTTGCGTTCTGTCCCCTCTACCTCCATTTATGTGAAATGGCTCATTACCAGCAGACAAATCAATTGGCTCTGCTCTCTGAACACCCACTTGCGATAATAAGAGACTACAGACAACCCACAGACTGGAAATATGGCGCTGCCCACCAGCTTGAAGCCAAGGTACACATCAGTAAAAGATGAAAGGAGAAAGAGTGACTAAGACCCAGACATGAGCTCTGTCTGTGGATTATGCACTCACATGAAAAAGTTTTCGCTAGACAAATATGATCAAGAATCATATTTTAACTTGTGTTTTTGCCTATTTAAAAACAATAACATATTCTTCTTGCTCTCATTAAACATCAAAGATTAGGGCTGATCTAATCTTTTCATAAATGGATTATATTATTCTGATGTTACGATATTTATTGTCTTAATAGAGATACAGTTTTGGCCTTTTTTGCTTAAATGATCGGGATTGTTTTTAACTATTTGATTGACAGTAAGTAGATATTTTCAGAAATCACATCAAAAATCATTTCCAGATTTGAATTATTCTCTAAATTGAAGGAAACAACTGCAGTGTCAAACACACGTAGTCGTTTAGCCTTGAGGCCAAAACTGACAAAACAGAAATCTCCAGCCATGATATAAAAAGAATTATAAATGTATCTGCAGAATATATATTTAATTTTCTTAACACTAAAGATCTAATCATAACTTATCACTCTACAAGTAGTAAATAATTCAACATGAACTGGCTTTGTAGTACTTACCTTGACCATCTTTTCTACTGTTCTGGTGTGCTCTCAATTCTTCTGATTTATAGAAATCAATACTTGCGTAACTGTTGAGGCTGGAGCCAGCACTGCTACCCATAGCGCTTCCTCCCATGTTGTAGGCAGAAGCGGTGTGCTCCACTCCAGCTTGAGGGCTCTCCTTAATGGCCAAGTCAAGGTCAATATAATTAAGGCCTTGTTCTCCAGATGAGGTGGAGGCTTGAGGTGGAGGTGTGGCAGACATACTAGCAGCCTGCCCGCTCTCCCACAGTGAGCAGTCCAAACCATGCCGATGGCCCACTGCCTGGCTGCCCTCTGGGAAGAGGGAGGTAGAAGAGGATGCGTGGCGTGGTAGTGAGGGAGGTGAATTAAATGTCTCTGGGCAGTGGCTTAGGCGTCCCTGCTGGTCACCTCGGACCAGTCTGCTGCTCCGCTCCGGAGACTGGAAGGACTTGACTGGGGAAAAGCCCAAACCTGTCTCCTGCTCCACAGGTAAGGGTTGACCAGAGTGGATGGCAGGTCGTGCTGAAGTGCTGGGATCTGAGGCTTTGCTCTCCGTAAATGGAGGCGGGACTTCTGTCAGCGCTGCTGCTGTCTTTATTTTTGTTCTGTAGCCCACGTTGCCCTCTGCGGCCAGAGGAGAGGACGTGCCGTGCTCGTGTCGGGCCTTGGGGGAAACAGCTGGTGGGCCCTGTTGGGTGCTGAATGTGGATCTAACATGAGTCACTGGTGTTGAGGATTTCCCTAAATCCATGCTGACGTACTCAGCAGAGGTGGACAATGGTGCAGAGAAGCTGCGGGGAAGGTTAGCAGGATTATCATGGCAGAGGAGCGGTTGATTGACGGGTCGGAGCGTTCCATGGATCACAGGACGTTCGGAACCTGCACATCGTCCTTCGCCATATTTACTGTCTTCCTTGAAGACAATACTGACATACTCACCAACATTCTGAGACACTGATGGCGGTAGATTCTCTTTAACCCTGGGCAGCGTGTTTGCTTTAGTAATGTCTGAAGACACGCTGAGGGGACGACCCCTCCTTTGTTGCTTTGGACTCTTACTGCTCGATGCACGTTTTTGGTGGTGACGCCCATCTTTCGTGCTTGTTCCTGCACTCTTGTATTCTGCTCCGGTTCTTAATAAACTTAACCCTCTCCCCGCTGATATGGACTTGTCTTCGAGGCTTTCACTACTGGCAGAGCTAGAGGAGAAAGAAGAGGAAGACATGGAAAGTTGGCAGCTTCCAGCAGCGCCCATTGCAATTTTGTTTCTCTTGCTATATCCAACTCCTCCTCCCCGTCCAGCACTATCGTGCCCACTGCCATCTTTTTTTCCTTCTCCTTTGTTCAAGTCATCCTCAAAGCGAGTATAGAGAGTGTGTTGATAAGCTCGTGGCAGTGAGAAGTAGGAGTTGAACATTTTTGGTTGAAGTTGGTGCTGTTCAGGATGGGAAGGCGGTGTGCTGCAAGCAGAGCGGCTGCTGACAGGTGAGATGTTCATGTAGTCACTGGCAGCCCGGCTCTCCATGTTGCCCCTGCTATCCCACATGCCTAGTCCATGCAGGTCTGTGGAGCTGCTGCTATTGGGAGACATGACCATGTAGCCCTCTGAACTGGGCTGGCGGATATGCTGAGGGGGGGACACGCTGTTGTTGGGGGTCATGGCCATGTATTCGTCATCTGCCCCGGGTTTAGTACCGGAGTCAGAAATACCTATTGAGAGAGAAAGTGAAACAGGAGGAGATGTCACTCCAGGCAACATTGACATATAGCCACTATCCACAGCTGGGCCTCTATCCACTTCTTCCCCGCTTTTGTCAGACCTCTTCCTATTCTCCCCTACAAGTTGCCCACCCCCAACTCTCAGTCTGCCTGAATCATGGTGCAAATCAGCTCGCTGTGTGTTAGCGCTCTGCGACATGATGGCGTATTCTTTGTCGTCCTCATCATCTTCATCTTTTCTATGTGGAGTCAGCCGCTCGTGGGACGCCACAGGCAGGGAAGCCCTCTTACTGAGCAGTCTGCGTTCTGCCTCTGATTCACGACTGGATGAACGCCGCAGTATCCGTCTGCCTTTGGAGCGATGATGGGAACCAAGCAGACTCTCTCGCTGTCCCATGACGATATAGCTAGAGGAGCCTTCTCCATGTACGTGATGTCCTGACAGGCTTGGTAGGAGCAGAGAGTGCTCGCCGGGACTGGAGCCGTACTCATCTGAGGATCCATAGTCGCTCGGTGAACCTGAAACAGAAACTCTTTGTGATACACGAGGGTAGGAGCAGATCGTCATGCCTCCCACCGCTGCCCCCACTAGTCCACACTCTGAGCCATGACCAGAGCTGGAGGACAGACTCGGCGCAGGGGAAGGAGCAGGGTTAGGTGTGTAACGTGCAAGGCTGAGGGTAATCTTAGCAGGGGTTGGGGCCCGGGTGGGCTTGGGTCTCAGAGTTGGGGTAGTTGAGCAGGATCCATTGAGACTTGGGCTGGAGCTGGCCCACGTCCCTTTGGCACTTGCTCCACTCTCCTCCGACCTGGCTCCGATGCTGGCTGTTCGCGCCCTTGGAAACCCGTGGCGCGATGTAGGTGATGTGCTCGTGCTGCTTCCTCCTGTTCCGGGGGTCTCCGTGCGTGCCCGTCTCGAGAAGCCCACCTGGCTCGGTGGCAGATTTGGGTGATGACGACGGCTCGGGACACTGATGGGATTTGAAGCAGTACCACCTCCACATGATGTTCCCACAGACTGAGATTTACTGCGCTGACGGAACTCCTCACTAAGGGCCTTCATGGCCTCCAGCAGGGTCTCGTGCATGTTCTGAGCCACCACGGAGTCATCCACCTGCATCCAAAACTCTCCGGGGCCAGTAATAGCTGAGCGCCCCACCTCAATGAAGAAAAAATTCTCTGAATGACCACATCTTCGGACATTCATCAGCTGCAACACTACAGAGGCCACATCAGAGTTGAGCTTGACAAAGTTGACTGTCTTGTCAGTTAGGCACAGCCGGTAGATGCCTACTAAATTCCTGGCATGTCCAAGACCTTTAGGCCAAACCTTGACCTGCCACACTTCCTTGAAGGTTGGAACAGGAGATGGAGAGCTACACTCTCCACTGCTTCCATAGTCTTCAGGGGTTTTACCTAGAAAAATAGTAAAGAATAAATAAAACAATTAGGGGATTTAATGATTACACACATACATACAAGAAAAAAAGAGGGCTTTAATTCAAACATAGCCTGCTGAAATACTAACGAAAGCCAAAATGACAGTAATAAGTAATGCTTTGTTACTCTATCGTAAGTAAATTGCCATATGCAAGAATACTGCCAAACAGCTGTGCTGCAGCCAATTCATCACCATCACTTTTAAGCTACAGCTCATAATTAATTAAGCCTTAAAAGCTATAGAAAGCATCCACTAAAAAGCATCATGCTCAACTGTGATACAAGACATTGTAATTCTGCTCAGTGCCAATCAAGTAACAAATTGCAGAATCCCCCCTCCCGCCCCAGCCCCCCTCTCACAATCAGTGTTATTTTCAGTAAACAACAAACAGTCTGCTGGTTTGCTACAATCCACCAGAGAAAGAGAAAATATTAGCAATGAACTCCACAGAAATTATTATAAGACATAATATATTAATGTGCTTCAATCTATCTCTCTCTGTTTTTTGTTTGTTTGTTTTTTTTGCAAGACTCTCGCCTAATTACGATCAGCTGCACATTAAAATTAAAATAAACAGACATTGTTTTATTGTGACTGTGCCTGAGCCATACTCTGAACAAAATGGGGGTCTTCTGTGCTCTAATGTGTGTCTGTTAAGGGTTCCACAACCACATATTAGAGCTGGGCAAGCCCATCAGTCTCAAATAACTGAAATGCAAAGGGAGAACAGGCAGGGTGGGTGGTGGTGGTGGTGGTGCTCAGCTCCGGCATAAGGATAACAACGTAAACACGAGGATAACCAACAGAAACACAATTTCCAGCGCAGAGCGCACTAACGATGCCATCTCCTCCCTACCAGCAGCAGCACCGCGCAACGCAAATGTAGGTTAGGCGAATAGCAGTCGGAGCTGTGCAGAAAAACAAAAACACGGGCTCCAGCGGAGTGCACCGCGATAGGCTGCTACTATATGATGCATCCCTTGGATGGTTGCTATATGCCCACTGCGCCATGCAGAAGCACACCGTCGTATGAAAACGGACTGCATTTTGGTCACAAGAAGCGATCATCTCGTGTTCTTACAGGCGGATGCTGTTTAACGCATCAAATTATGTTTTTGCTGACGGATAATAATCCGCAGGTTGTGACTGTATTAAAGCACTGCTTATTGAGATTGTGCTGCACAAACACACAGCACATGCCGCCCATAGCGTGTCGGTCTAACTCGTTCAATAGGATCCACCTGCCTCTTGGTTAAAATACATCACCCTCCAAACTGCATTGCTCATACTATATGGGTACAATTAAAACACAAAAACCTACAAACCTAAAAAAAAAAAAAAAAAAAAAAAATCAAAGAAAATATTCAAATAATTCGAGCCGGTGATATGCAGAGAGACACCCGGATGGCCGAGCCAAAATAGTGTATGGAGAACAAATAGCCTACGGCAGGATAGGCCTGATGCAGAAACAGACAGAAGAAATCACATCACACTTTTCATATCTTACAGTTGCCCTGGAGGTCCAGCATTGCTTGGTACCACTCATTTTGGACCTCCTCGCTGTCTGCAGCGATGGCAAAGCTCTCGCTGCGGGTATAAAGCACTATCATGTGCTTGTTCTTGGAATCTGCCCGCTTGTTTATGTTGAAGCAAGTCTCCAGGTTCAGGACTTTTTTGGGCACAGGTGATTTACTGCGGAATTTCTTCTCGTTCTCGTAGTACTCAAGTCGAGCGGGACCATGCTCCGAGGCCGCCCTCAGCACGAAAAATCGCCGGTGCATTGATTTATGCTTGCGGAGATACCCGCTTTTCTGTACATCTTCATAGTTCTGCGGCTCGGCTGCTTGGTTCTCCATTGCCAAAACAGGCGAGCGATGGTTATTATAAACAATTATTCTCAGGGGGAAAAATAATGTCCATGCGTATTCCTCATTTATCCATCGCAACTACTATCCCTCGTCCTCCCCGCGTTCACGTTTAAGTGTCCAGCATGTGTGAGGAGGCGCAGGATGGGGAGAATCAGCCAAGCCAACGCATGTTTTGGGTTTGGTATCATATTGTGAATCCAGCAGCCGCAGGAGGATCCGCGCACCGAGCGTGCACAGCGTCCACCGCCGCTCGTCCCGCAGCCCAGCCCAGTCCCCAAGTCCAACCACGGTGCGGTTCAGCTGCTTAAGGACGTCTCCTCCACCTGTCTGAGGTTGCCCATATCACTCTGTATTCGCCACTGTCAGATTAGGCAGGATAATAACGACATCCCCGGTAAAGACTTTCGAAATAAAAGCCTTAGGAATTGAAGGGAGGCTACAACCGAAGCCGCTTATCCATTCGCGCATTTTTATCACTTCTCTTGAAATGATATGGTAAAACGATATGTGTGGCCAGCATTTTTAGTAAGTCTTGGGTTTGTACACTGTTTCCAAATGTTGAACATTAGAGCTGTGTTGCCTCATCCAGCATCACATTTAGTGATTTTCAGTAACTTTGCTGTGCATTACAATTGGTCTAACCTTTACTCCCCCACAGTTTTGGTGGTAATACAGTAACACAGTGAAATGTAACACATCACTGTTACATTTCTCTGTAAGAAACTAATGTAGCTTTGCTGATTTTAAATTCAGATTCACTTTTGTTCAATTGGTTAAATTTAAGAGAGAAGAGCCTACTCCCAGTGCCTTGCTAAGATTATTATTTTTTCCTCTCTGGGCTGCTTTTACACAAACTGTGCCGTTGGCTTTGCAGTAGTACCATAATAAAGATGGTAAGGATCTTATGATCTAATATGACCCTTGTAAGCAAAGGGATTTGTGCTGATATGTGGGCATATATAAGTTTTTATTGTTAATCAAGTGGCATGTGCTTGTCGTATTAACATAAACGTAAAGTTAATTAAATCAGTGAAGTTCAATATGCATTTAAACATTACAGATTTTAAAATTTCAAAAGCTGAATTTCAGTTTCTTTTTCTAAATAATGACCTCAACACAGCTCACCAATGATCGTTTGAGAAAGAGTAACGGGAAGTTACAGGAGCAGTCAACACTGCAGTAGATTCACAGCTGCGTTATATGGATTTTAATATCCTGCTGGTTCAAGAAGACAGAGTATTGTGACAAATGTATCGACTGCACTAATGTGAGTTGTATTGTGAAAGACAACCTGCTCTGTTTCCGCTCTCCCCCGCCTCTCTGTGGCTGACTTGACTTGCATCCGTTAGACTGACACCTCCAAGCCGGTGCCAGTCAAATGCCAGGGGTGCTTCGGGGCTGCTGAGGTGCACAGACCAGGAACGCGGCGTTCAGACCACGAACACTTGGTGCGTGGCGCTGTGTGGACGGTCGGCCAGCTTATATCGTTTCCAGCAGATTTTACCCAGTTGGCTGTACAAAGACACGAGGAAAACAACTGCAGAACGTGCCGCTTGAGAGGTCGAGGATACGCAGCCATAGGCCAAATACATTTTGGGGGTAGTCGAATGTCAAGCAGCCATTAAATTCATATGTGCGTATTTTATGCAGAGTCCGCTGTAGAGTCCACGGAATCTGCTGGCAAAATGCAATTTTTATAACAATAGCTAGAAAATCGTGACTCTTTTTCACGTTTAGAAAACCCAGTTAACCCAATTAATTCGTTCTTTTCAATTCCAGTTATTTTTAATAACAAAAACGCGTAAGAAAAAAAGGGGAAACAAACAAATTATTAATAATAATCACATATTTCTGGAACTACTGATAAAATGGGTTGCCTTGGCGATCAGTTGCGAAATGTTGTGGTTGAATTTGAAGATAATAAACACAAGTCAGATACACTCATCTGCAGGCTACATCATACTGCCCTATTGTTGTTTAACAGTCTTATCTGCTGGGAGCAACAAACACACTTAAACAGAACCGGGATTTCACACAATAGGGTTGTGATAAGCTTGTGAATGTGGATTTAAGGTAGTTTTTTTTAATATAATTATTATTATGATGCATAAATACGGAGATAATGCAGAAATACTAATGTATAAAGCATAAACTGATTTCTATCCAAGCAGTAAATCAACTATAATAAATAGCAGTTCAGAAAGATTCTGTCTCATGCTGTAGATGATAGTCTGTAGTTAAATCTGAGGGGTGTGATTGCACCAAAAAGTGCCAAAAAAGGTTTGGCACAGCAACCTGTCAACATGTTCTCATAGCAGCCCTTGTTAGTGGCAGTAGAAAGAATTGCTTTTGAGCTGTCATTGTCCTCGGGGACAATTCCTGGTAGCGGCGCAGACACAGTCTGTTCTTAAATTTGTTTACAATGTGCAGGGTATTGCATAGAAGTTGCATTATGTAAAGCCTTCCTTACATTTTCATTTGATTGTTCCACTACAGAATAAAGCAGAGTCACACCAGCCCAAGTAAGGTCAAAGCTTGTTAGCATCACTGGCTCAGCAAAGTGGGGAGTTTCACGACTCACACTGAGCTGCTGCATTTTCTTAAATAAGCGTAGTTTTAATGTAGCTCGTGGTTTAATGCTCCATCAGCACTGCTTCAAACCTTATACCCTTAAAACATGCATGAACAGATTTCACAGCTTCAACCCACCTGTGATTTATATTGTGATTTACTGTTTTTTTACTGAATTTTATTGGCTCATTTCAAAAGCATATTGCAGTGTAGCGTCAGGGCATCATCTGGGAAAATATCCGCGACACACTCAGCAGTAGGCAGACAAACATAAGAAGACACAATCTTCACTAAAACACATTTTATTTACAGAAACACAGTGATATCACTTTGAAAATGAACAATACAGTGCATTCAGTATTGATGAGATCTATGTGTTTGGCAAATTGTTTAAAAAAAAGGAGTAGGTCTTACCTATAGGCCTACCACAGAATTAAATGAAAGAAAGAAATATTCAGACCACTTTCCCCATGTTTGTCCTCTTGATTCGGGACCTTCCAGGTTGTCTTCATCTGGGGTTTAATCACGCCTGGAAAGGGTGCTAAACACTTAATGGTGTGAAAGACTACACCACAAGCAACCTGATAATCAAGTCATCAGACCTCTGTTTTTTTGTCCATATGCTGAGCTGCTGCGACAAACTGCTGTAGGTTAAAAGTGGCCAGCAGCCAGCTGCCTGCAGCCTGAAAACTGCTTTTAGAGGAAAATCACATCCTCACATTGTCTGCCTATTGTTGCTTCAATATCAGTTCCGTGGCAGACAATTAGCAAGGCGACACAGAGTGAGAGAACAATGTGGCTGCTGGCTTTTTGAATACACCGTGATAAAACCCTCATGTTTTGTTGATATCTCCTGTTGTGTCAGGGGTTTAGGGAACTCGAGCAGGAAACATTTCAAAAATCCCCTAAACCTGCAGGACACAAAGAAAAAATAACTATGTACACATGTACAGTATATACATCCCCAAGCCAAAGACAAGTGACTCAGAGGACTCCACCCTCCTGTTCTCCTATTTTCCTCTTCACATGCATCTGCGATATGTTCTGTAAAACAGGATTCCCTAGGGATGGGCATCGGAGGTGGACGTGCAATCTCAGAGGAACTTTAGATACTGCCGCAGTTTGGAGAGTTCCCAAACAAAAATTCAGACATTTTCCTGCAGAAGATGGCGATACACATGAAAAATCCAAGTCTGTTGAAGCATGTTATTAGAGATCATTTCAGTCAATTGATTCAAACGTTCTGTGCATCAGTGCAGAACACACATACTGTATTAAATAAGGTCTTCCTATTACTGTCTTGTTAAGACCCCGTTGAACACGCAGCACGTTCAGTCATGCATGCAGCGTGTTTCAGTAATAGGCTGCATGCAGTGTTAGTGCACTGTTAGTGACAAATGGTTTGGGCCTTACATCCTTTATGTTTTGATAGAAAATGTCAACATAGTGTAAAGCAGTTCACATTTAATTAGAAAGAACACACAGCTAATGTAGAAAAGAGAGTATTACAGCGAGAGAAGCATAACGCCGATGCGCATGATAAAGAAGAATAGAATAAAGAAGTATTTGTTATTAAGTGGTGTGTTTGATGAATTTTTAAATTTACTGTTTTCAAAACTTAAAAAAGCAAACACAAAAAATATTAATTTTTTTGATTTATATTGCGAATTACAGTCATTTACTTACATTCACAAACAGAAAAGAATAATTTAAGTGGTCGAATCATTTCAGTTCAGATCAGAATTTTTTTGTTTTAAATGAGTTTTTGTCAGATTTCTAAAAATATTTATGCTTACTTGCATAAATAAATTTGTTAAGCACTGCATATTGTTGATATCCAGCTAGAAACAAACAGGCCACAGATGTAAATCAAATTTTTAAAGACCAAGTGGCCAAAGAGGAATTGTGTTTATTTTTTAGATATATTTTAATAAAACTATAAAATATTAAATCCACCATGTTTTAATGTATATATAGATTTTGATCACTTTTGGGTGGCATGGCTTCTTCCATCATCTGTAAACAACACTGCCGCTACAAAAGCAAAATCAGAGCTACCCTCGACCTGAGCTCCAAATGTGCTATCCAGGTTTGCAGCTGAAATTGCTATAAAAATGTATTAATGTTTTCATTCTGTGCTGTTGTGACAGGGTTAATGCCTCTAAAGTGAGTCCAGTGTAGACACCATCATAGCTGAGATGAATAATCAGGCAGTAATAGCTTCCACCATTAAGGTGTTTATGACAGCATCCCTCCAGAATCTCTATAAAGCACGTGGTTCAGTACAAATACATACAGTACAGTACACCAGCATTACACTTAATACTGTAATCATATTTGTAGACACCTTCGTCGTTACGCCTTTCTGTTAGGCAAAATGTGCTGTTCTATAAACCTACACTTTTTGGATATGCAGTGTCACTTTTGTCTATTTTTGGTATAAAACATCCAATAAACATATAAAGCATAGACAGTTTCACCTACTTTTTTCATACAAGAGCAAAGGATTGATTGATGTGATTAATATAGAAATTTTCTTTAGTCTTGTGTGTAGTTGCTGTCAGATATTGCATGTTCAACTTTTCAGTCAATGATCTACCTCTGATCACTTTCCAATGATAAACCACGGGCTAGTTTGTCTTCTTCTGTCGATCCAGGAATTTTTGTCTTCTGTCGGCGGGTATCTCTTCTAAACTGATCACATGAGTGCATCCCCTGTAATAGGAAACACACCTTTTTATGCACCGTAAATTGGAACAAAGAAAACAACAAGCAACTTTGATTGCAGTAACTTTTTCTTTAAAATGATCAAAACGGATTCAGTCGGACAAATTGCATCTATTAACATGTGTAAATGACAGAACCATTCTCTTACCCTGGAAGGTCTCGAGGATCAGGCAGAGGTTTGGTGAAATCCTCTTTACCCACCAACCAATAAGTGGTCTCAATACCTTTTCCCTACAAATAAACAATCATCAGCAATCAGTTGCTAAGAGCACATATCTAATGCTTCAGCAGGTGTAGAGGTTAGCCTCCCTTTTCATTTTATTTACCTTTAACTCTGTCAGACCTCTGACATCAATTTTATATCCGAGGTTCAAGCTCTTCAGGACATCAACTGTGCTTTGGTTGACATGGATTCTGTAAGCTGTGCAAATACAGGTGAAACCTTAGCTTTGGTACAGGTACACAGTTTAATATAAAATCTTGGGCTTGGAGCATTCCTGGGTTTAAAATGACTAAGTCTACAAGACTGGGCAGAAAACAGACTGTTCTTCTGAGGTTAAGCCACTTGGTGGCAGCATATTACCCATCAGTATAATCATGTAGCACATAACTGTTACTTTAGATTAAGTTTGACTGAAACTACCACTGATAAGTTGAATGTGAATGTTTTTCAATACAAATTTTTAATTACAATTATTTACTGAGAACATTATTAAATGAGAGGGTTTTTTTTTTTCTAAATTTCCTTTTCTTTTTTCCTTTTTTAAATTACAGGGCATTTACTAAATGTGTGCACCTTGTAGAAGGTTGCCAAGAAAAACTTGGTCATTGACGGCATTTATTCCAAAACTTTAAATTGGCCTCTAATTCTGCTGATAGCCTTAAAGGATTAGGAAGGACTCCTCACTCAAAGCCCTATTTAGCTTCAAGCAGCATGCACACAAATTGAAAGACACCTGACCTCCCTCCCACTATTCCAGCATTAGAAAAAAAGAAAAAGAGAGCGAAAGAAAGAAACATGTGGTTCATACAATCATGCACAAGACACTCACGCAATGCCGTGGACTGCATTCGAGATGCTGTGTTGACAGTGTCTCCAAACAGACAGTACCGAGGCATCGTAAGGCCGACTACTCCTGCTACAACTGGGCCTACAAACAACAGTACATATAGGTTACAAAGACTTCCTCCATAACAATACCTTAAATATTCTTTATACTGGTATGCTTTTAAGCCTTTTTCTCTACAGTTTCAACCCAATATATAAAAATATAGCTCCTGTGCACATAAAGAAAGTCACAGTATAGAATCACAAATCCAGAGTATGCAGTGTGTTAATTGGATGACAGCACTCTAAGTGGATAGTGTTTTACTCTTCCAGGAATAAGCTTCAGACACAGATAAAGGAGGTAAAAATGCCTCCTCGTCATTGCAGCTTTAGTCCCTGTGGTTCTATTTCTCTGAATTCCCTTTGGATTTAATTTGCACGGTTTTACTTTTTACGCATGTATTTGGCTTTTATAAACAGGTGTGTGGATAGATCATTATTGACCTTTTTCTTCAGATTAAATTCTAAACCCAGAATTTTTTTTATAATTATTTATAATAATAATAATTTTTTCTTTCATCCTGTCTCTCTCTTCCCAACCGGTCATGGTAGATGGCCGCCCCTCGCTGAGCCTGGTTCTGCTGGAGGTTTCTTCCTGTCAAAAGAGAGTTTTTCCTTCCCACTGTTGCCAAAGTGCTTGCTCATAGGGGGTCATTTGATTGTTGGATTTTCTCTGTAAGTATTATTGTAGGGTCTACCTTAAAAATATAAAGCGCCTTGAGGCATCTGTTGTTGTGATTTGGAGTTGTATAAATAACATTGAATTGAATTTCACAGCACGCCCAGTAAGGAATCTTCGTGAGAAGCTTAAAGCTTAAATCACACATTCAGGGTTTGTCACATCACAGAAAGGATGAACACATTATTTACCACTGTGCAGGCCAACACGTATTCTGATTTTGAGATCAGGCATGTGCCTCGCCTTGAAGGTTCCAATGCAGTGGAGGATGTCAAGAGACATGTTGGCCATTTCAGCTGCATGGCGATTGCCGTTCCTGTTGGGGACCCCTGATGCTACCATGTAGGCATCTCCAATAGTTTCCACCTAGAAGAGAAAAAGAGGAGAGTTGAACACAAACTGATACCATATAAGTCAAAAGTTTGGACACACCCTCTCATTCAGTGTTTTTTCTTTATTTTTACTACTTTCTACATTGTAGACACATCAAATATATGAAGCAAGATATATGGAATTATGTAGCAAAGACAAAATGATAAATAACTCTAAATGTGTCTTATATTTTAGATTCCTCAAAGTAGCCACTCTTTGCTTTGTCAACAGCGCTGCAAACCCTCGGCCTTCTCTCAATAAGCTTCATGATGTAGTCACCTAAAACGGTTTTCACTTCACAGGTGCGCCTTGTCAGGGTTCATTTGTGGAGATTTCTTGCCTTGGGACCATCAGTTGTGTTGTGCAGAAGTACACAGCTGACAACTGTTGGAATTCATATTAAGGTAAGAACCAACCAGCTAAGTAAAGCAAAACGACAGTCCATTATTTTAAGAACTAAAGGTCAGTCAGTTCAGAGCAGTCACAAAAACCATCAAGCACTACGACAAAACTGCCTCTAATGAAGACCGTCCCAGAAAAGGAAGACCAAGAGTCACCTCTGCTGTTGAGGATAAATACATCCGAGTCACCAGCACCTCAGATTAGAGCCCAGATCAATGCCGCACAGAGTTCAAGTAGCGGGCTCATCTCTACATCAACTGCTCAGAGGAGACTGCACGAATCAGGCCTTTATGGTCAAATAGCCGCCAGTCGCCCTAAACCCAATCAAGATGGTTTGGGATGAGATGGACTGCAGAGTAACAGCATGAGGGCCAACAAGTGTTCAGCATCTCTGGGAACAGTAAGCAAAGTAAGCAAAGCATGTCTATTTTGAAGAATCCAAAATATAAAACATGTTTTAACTTATTTCACACTTTTCTTTTCTTCACTACATAATTCATATGTGCTCATTCATAGTTTTGATGCCTTCAGTCAGAATCTACAATGTAAATAGTCATCTAAATAAAGAAAAAACATTAAATGGGAAGGTGTGTCTTTGATGATGATGATTACATATCTCTGGGTAGCTCCTAATTTTTTCCCAAAAGGATGACAATAAAGGAATAACAAAGGAGCTACAGGAAAGAAATGACATGGCTACAATAACACATCAGTTATCAGTTAAATCTATGTCGTTTCTAGTAAACTTTGATTGGTCATTACATAAATATATTCTATATAATACTGTAATATAATATAAAATACTATATATATATATATATTACATTTTGTTTTCCAGGACAGATGAAGGAAGCAGCAATGGAGCATAATGGCATGTAACATGGGGAAACGAACCATGGGAGGTGGAGCAAAGGCTCAGCCTGAGTGCAGCTACCTGGGTGACATTTATGTCATGTGTTGGTATTTCAACATTCACCTTGTAGACATCATGCAGCAGAATGATAGCATCAAAAAGTGAGTAGAGGTCATTGAGTAGGTTGACCACCTCAATGGGTTCGCTAAGAGATGAAATGGTGGAGAAGCCCACAATGTCACTGAAGTACAGCGTGATCTGATTGAAATGCTCTGGTTTGACAGGCTTGCCTGTCTTCAGTGCCTGGGCCACAGACCTAAAGGAGAAATGGATAAGTGGAAAATGAAATGTTCAGGACATACAGACGATTACAGACATTCAGCTTTAGTCCTTATTTCTAAAAACATGTGCAAGAACTACGTATCAATATGGAGTCAACAGTTTAATACAGATCTGTTTCTATATGTTCTTTTATGACTATATGACTAAAATAAATTCAGCTTTTTGTTTAATGAGACAACTGAAAAAAATCTCATCTCATAGTTTCTGAGCATTGCTTAATGGTACATTTATTAATGTTTCAACAAATCAGAGAATAACTGGAATACACCTGAGATATTTCTGTATAACTCCACAAATTTGTCTCAAATAATTTCTACAGTGTGCAGCAAGCCTCTGAACCAAGAACTGATCCAGCAACAGCTTGAGGTGTTGACTGATCTGCAAACCCCAGAAGGTAATCATGTTTAAAACTCAATACTTATGGCTATGGAGTCAATACTGTCATGTCTTTCATGTGCTAATGAAAGCTGATGGAAACTCACTTGGGCAACATCTGAGCCACCAGATTGTCAGTCTTCTGCCTCTCCACCTCCAGCTCCTCCGTCCTCTCTCTGATCAGATCCTCTAAGTTGGAGGAGTACTGTTCCAACATGCGCAGCATGGAGTCAATGATGTTGGTTTTCTTTCCCTTGGTGATGCTCTTGAACTGTCACATGGAGAGAAAAACTCAGCTGTGTCCACCTAGCTACAGACTAACATGTGAAAACATACAAACATGTGTTTATACCTGTTTGAAGATATCATCAAAGGTCGGCCTCCGCTCTGGTTCTTCGCTCCAGGCCTGTTTCATGACCTGTATCACGTCCACCGGGGCCTCCTCCACTGATATGACAGGCCGACACAAAGGCGGAGGCTCCTTGACCTTGTTGATAATCTCTGTCATCATACACATAAACAAAAAACCCGCCCAGGCAGAAACATTAGTGCAAGATTTAGTTTACCCAGTCTTGTCAGCTAACTGTGATTTAAACTGTTAATGAAAAGTACTAAAAGTAGTAGCATATTACTTACCTTTGGGAGGCATGTCCAACATGCAGAAAGGTGCAGAGCGGGAGATGACCTCCTGGCAAACAATGGAGAAACTGTAGACATCACCTGCAAAAGTGCCCCTCCTCCTCTCACTAGAACGTCGCAGCAGCTCAGGAGCCGTCCAAAGTAGATCTTTTTTTTTTTTTTTATCAAGTGCACAGTTAGTAAAAAATGATACATGCAAACAAAACTTACAATAATAATTATTACGTGGATGTGCATGCGCATGCACTCACCCTCTGGCTTTTCATCTGTGTCAATATTTTGGACAATCCAAATCTCATTGAACCCGTAATCTGTCACCTTCAGCACAAAACGCCCATCTACCACACAGTTACGGGATTTGAGTCGACCGTGGATGATATCGCGATGGTGCAGGTACTTCATACCCTGATGCCAGTTTGTAGAAATGTGTGACAAACATGGTAAAATAAGAAATGAAACACTGACAGATCACCTCATAGATCTCTTACCCGGATCAGATCCGATAACAAGGAAGACTTGAACATCCAGTCGAGACGCACTTCTTCATTGCTGAGCAAATCCTCCAAGCTGCCCCTGGTGCAGTGCTCGATCACAACACCAAAGATCCCAGAGTCGAAGAACAGCCCCAGTAACAGATTGAGGTTCTCGTGCCTCATTTCTCTGAGCTGAGAAGCAAACAGTGGCAATATTAGATATAGTTCACTGTAGCTTTTGTGATCAGGGTGTTAAGGCAAATTCAGATGACCAAATGGTTTCTGGCTACAGTTAAGATTCAGTTATCCATTAAATAACATATTTTCATTTACCTTGACAAAGACATTCTCAGTGCTGTTATAGACGTTTGATACTGATCCAGCAGGGCATTTCTTCAGCCAAACCCAGTCACCCTGGCATTTAAACAAACAACAAAGTCATCGTGACACCAAAAACATCAAAAAGACTTCAGCTTCTAAACATTGTACTGAAGTTTACTGAATGTGAACATCTGACTCTCACCTCAAAAACAGCAATATTCGAGCTGTCTGGCGTGGAGGCCAAGTAGCTACGGCCGGACACTGAGTGGTGAGGCGTCTTCATATCCCCCTGGCTTTTTGCTATACTGTCATCATTTAGCTTCTGCTCACACACAGGGTTCAAAGAGGATGTGTAAACTCAGAGTAAACAATGTGCAGCTTTCATACAGTCCATACTACTGTAGGTATGTAGTGCGTGCATTTCAGAGAGAAGCCAAAGACAGCAGTATTGATTCAGCACAGAACTCACCCGCTTGCTGACTTGGGTATTGATGAAGACCAGGTCATCAAGGGTCAGGACCACCTTGGTCGATCCGCTACTGTGGCCACCACCTCCAAAGCTGAACCCAACTTTGCCATCTCTCCTGAAAAGACTGAAAACAATCATTACATATTTTCCAAGCTACACAAGCCTGAACAAAGTCAGATACATACCTGTAGCGAAGAAAGATGTTTACTAAAAATCCAATCAACGAAATGAACATCAGGAAAAGCAAGAAGACAGAAGCCGAATTTATGCCTTGGGAGAGAACCACAAAGATAGTTTGAATGCACTAAAGTCAGCATTGGCTTATTTTTAAATTTGTTTTTAGCAATGGCACTACAAGCACAATCACCTCCAGTACAGGCAAAGTATGGGCTAAACCAGCAGGTTGAGTCTTTGTAGGGAGTGCTCCCTGCAAAATGGATTGAACGGCCGAGATATTTCAAGCCCCCGCTCTTGCTGTCCATGTGAGAAGCATGAAGCGAATGAGTGGAGTACAGGGTGTTGCCAATGCCGCTGTAGTCCAGGACCACATATTGAGCTTGCATGCCTTCACCGTTCCTGCCAGCCCTCAGGGGCTGATTGAATCCTTCAAACTCAAAGCCACCCTCGCCATCGGCCAGGATCCGACCAGTTACCCAGTGGCCTTCTCTATCGCGGGCCTGCTCAACAGCCATAGCTGTGTAGTACATCATATTGTAGATGGTGCCAAAGAATGGAGAAACCTTAAAGAAGGGACAGCACAGTAGCCATTTAAACTTCAGATTTGTGTCTTTTTCCTATCCTTCGAGATTTGTCTTTTACTTTCTGTCATTTCTTAATGAAGTAGATTCTTATTAGATGTTCTCACCTGCTCTGGGGGAGTGCTGGTACGTATTTCATAGCTGTCCTGTGCTTGTTTGAAGGCCTCGTAGAAATTGCGTTCACCAGAGTCCATGGTGATAGTTAAAACTCCATCAAAGGCTTTCCGGAGCTTGGTGTCATTGCCCAGCATATAGTAGGGTGCATCATTGTAGGGTAGTGAGTAGAGAAGGGTGTCGTAGGGAATGAACACATAGCCACGATCAATCATGCGCATAGCCGAGGCTGTTGTCAGAAGTTGGTACTGGGCTTGGCCACCAATCAGGACTGAGGGCATGCACATGATGACCACTAGAAAAGTAAAGTTTAAAGACAGTTTATAATCCCAATTCATGTGAAATATAGCATGTGCAGGCTTTGTAACTCTATGAGGTCTGATTAGCTTAGTTACTCTACCCTAACCTGAACCCCAACCCTATGTTTTGGAAATTAAAGGAAAAAAAAGAATATTCAGATATCACATCACAGTCGTTTTGTTCAAGTTGAACTGTGTTTTTTTAGCAACTCACCTCTGACCCGGTCTGTCTCCCGCACTTTTGTCAAAGCTGCCCGAGGCCCTTCTTTGTTGTTCTCCATTGTGACCACTGGTTTAACAGGCAGGCCAAGGGCCCTAAGTGAAGAGGCCAGCTCATGCCCTGTGGCTTCCCACAAGTCTGACTCCTCTGAGATTATGGCCACGTGGGCCCACCGAAAAAATCGCAACACTGTAAAAATTACATGAGAGGAGAGTGGCAGTGGCCTCATGAAACTAGAATACATATGTCCTTTATTCATATTGGGTTTGAGGCAGGCCCAGGAAAGATGCCCAAGATCCCACTCTTTGGCGTACAAAGCAGCTGAGGAGCAGTAGCCTGGGTTGGCTGGGCCCAAGTAAGCAGCTGCATAACCTTTCAGCCCAGCAAAGCGAGCCAGGGCACGGGATGACTGGCAGTCCTCATTGATCAGCTTGTAGTCATACCAGTAGCCTTTACTGAGGTAGGTGTTCTTGTTTATGCGGTTGATGGCAAGGCTGGCAGCCAAGTCAGGGAGGGCTTTTGAGTATAGTACGTCACATGTCCAGGGTCCAACTAGAGCCATTGTGAAAGTGGTTGCAGAGGCTTGATGGGGGAAAAATGAGACTATGAGGAAGGGCAAAAGAAGCCAGTTCCTCCACCAGCTCCTGGTGTGTTGCAGGGCAGATGATAGCAGCTGCGGTCTGGATGATAATGACCTTTTTGACAATGATGACGATGCTGAAAAAGATTCAAATCGACTACATCCGCTGAAAGTGTCTGTCCATATATGTTTTTTTCTCCTCCCTTTTATGAAGTTGTGCTGCCATCGCGGGTGGTAGGAGAGGTTGTGCAGACAGCAGGGGTCTATGTGTTGTGCCATTTTCTCACACAGCTGTTTAGATGCTTCACACACAGAAGGCTAGTGGTGGCTGTTTAGCGTGAGAGTTTCTCTGTAAATGGGAATGTCTCCCTCTAGTCCAAAGCTGGACAGGTGACAGCACGACTCCAAGCCATCACTGCCAACGAAAAAAAAGGTGGAAAGCATGAGAAATGTTGTAGAACGACATTTAATCTGATCTGTGTTTGGGTCCTCTGGTTTTAAAATGCATCTATCAACACATAAGCTAGCCTCACATCCCACTGCGATGTTTTATTTAACAGAACATAATGTTGAATCTAATTAGTTATCCATCTGCTTCGGTGATGAAATGGTGCCCAGTGTCCCTGTCCTGTTCCTCTGAGAATTAATGGCATGTGAGTAACAAGCTGATTAGCTCTGCCCAGGCCATGCAGTTCAAATGGCAGATAACACAGAGCTAAATCTGGCCATCTCTTTATTTAGTCTAACTTCCTTTACCCTTCCAAAGTCTTTCATTTCTTGTTTTCTCTGAAATCCAACTTCTTCAAATCAGCTTCTAGAAAAATCTAAAAAAAAAAAAAAAAAACTAAAAGAAAAAGAAAAACAACAACAAAAAATTTTAAAGTGCAAAGCTTAGCTTAGCAGGCCGTACATAGGTGATTCGGGTTCACCTTTAAGAGACACATAAGCTATTTTCTAATTTTTAACTGGAATTTCTGGCCAATACAAACTGAATTTATTGAAATAAATGTAAAGTATCCTATATAAGTGTTAACACAACTGGAAATTCAATATATATTGCAATTTGATAATTCACATTTTTAGTGGTATTAAGTATGAGCACTGACAGCAGAGCAAAAGGCCTCAGTAGCTTGCTTCTGGTGGTGTTAGAAAACAGTTTGGAAATGTTCCCATACATATTTTTATATACATAAATAAAATATGTATTGGAACATAAATATAAAAGATTTAGTCATCATCTTAACCCTGTAATGTCAAGTGTATCATATTTTATACATGAGTTTTTGAGACCTTTACAGCGTGATTTTAACCCTCACCCATTTATATGTTAAGCAATAAATTCCACAATAAAGGATGAATGTAGAAAAAAATCTTCAAATTAAAGCTCAGACATGCATGCAAAATATTTTTATTTTATTTTTTTATGTGTTGTCTGTTTTTGTCAGAAGATTTAAGAAACACTCCAGCTTCAAACACATATTTTTTTGGGGAATTATTTCATGCTTTAAGCTTTAAATGCTAAAAGTGTCAGATTACTTTTAAAAAAAAATAAATAAATAAAAATAAAGGTAAATCACAGAGAAGTTAAAACTCTTCTAAATTAGATTTCTTGATAAACAAATGTTAAACTACAAATTTCAGTGTTCTTAGCCTGTCCTAAAGCTAAGTTAAAGCACATGAGTAGCAACCATCAAGGCTCCTGAAAGTGGCTAATGCTGACTTTGGCTTATCAGTTGCTAATATCTTAAGAGGAGCAGGGACTAGAATGTACTAAGCTTGTTCTGATATGCCACTGAAAATTGCATCATTTTATTGAGTTAAATACCCCAAAAGTCTATTTCAAATTCAAAGACAGATCTAGTTTACAAGAGAAAAGTCAGTGCTTGAAATTTCCGTGGCCTCACCTATACAGAAGCGGCTGATGAACACATTCCTTTCATTAATAGTGACCGACCTATGGAAGAGAATTCAATAAAATAAATGTTACAAGAAAATAAATTCTGACCTGGAGCAGTTTTTCTACAAAGGAGCCATGTCAGGGTTGCAGTTTGTCCTTCAGCACCATCCGAGCTCCAGGTGGATTAAGAATACTAAAGCACCCAGCAGGAGCAGTTACCTGTGGTCCTTTGTTGAAAAAAACTACCATATGTAATCCAAAAGTCACGTGAAGTAAAAAGTAAACAAATAAATAAATAAAATCAGCTATCTCCACTTGTACCTAAAGTTCCCAAAGACAATACTGAAAATGACACATATCCACATTTCCAGTAGCTTAGCCTCGCTTTCGTTCTTCCTGTCCCTGGCTTGGATTGGGACCAGTCTGAAAGCACTGAGTAATGGGATGGTGCGTGAGAAGAAGCGCAGCTCTGATCCAGAGTTTGGATTGGCTAAAAATAGACTGGCAGACAGCTGGGGACAGTAACAAGTAAATGGAAGAAAGAAATGGAAGAGTGAGAAGGACTGACAAGCTTTGACTTCTTAACCTTCCTTAGCTTTTAATCCACGGTGTGGAAAGAGAGTGTGTGGGGGGCGGGAGTAGAAGCACATCCACTGTCTTTTGCACTGTGTGCTAACTGAGGTGCTGATGTAATCTAGAAATTATCACATTCACAAATTAGTTGTAAAACAACCTAAGCCATCCATCAGTCCTTAAGTATTTTAAAGACTGATGGACAGTCGGACCAATCAGAGCCGGGATGAACTGGTGAGAAAATAGTGCTTCACAATGAGCATGACCAAGAGATGCTCAGATTATATAAGTATATTAAATCAGTCTTAGGTATTAGGAAAGCATAAAGACAAGAGAAGGTATAATATCCCGTGCAGTACTCCTCATACAGTGGGGCAAAAAAGTATTTAGTCAGCCACCGATTGTGCAAGTTCCCCCACCTAAAATGATGACAGAGGTCAGTAATTTGCACCAGAGGTACACTTCAACTGTGAGAGACAGAATGTGAAAAAAAAAAAATCCATGAATCCACATGGTAGGATTTGTAAAGAATTAATTCGTAAATCAGGGTGGAAAATAAGTATTTGGTCAATAACAAAAATACAACTCAATACTTTGTAACATAACCTTTGTTGGCAATAACAGAGGTCAAACGTTTACTATAGGTCTTTACCAGGTTTGCACACACAGTAGCTGGTATTTTGGCCCATTCCTCCATGCAGATCTTCTCGAGAGCAGTGATGTTTTGGGGCTGTCGCCGAGCAACACGGACTTTCAACTCCCGCCACAGATTTTCTATGGGGTTGAGGTCTGGAGACTGGCTAGGCCACTCCAGGACTTTCAAATGCTTCTTACGGAGCCACTCCTTTGTTGCCCGGGCGGTGTGTTTTGGATCATTGTCATGTTGGAAGACCCAGCCTCGTTTCATCTTCAAAGTTCTCACTGATGGAAGGAGGTTTTGGCTCAAAATCTCACGATACATGGCCCCATTCATTCTGTCCTTAACACGGATCAGTCGTCCTGTCCCCTTGGCAGAAAAACAGCCCCATAGCATGATGTTTCCACCCCCATGCTTCACAGTAGGTATGGTGTTCTTGGGATGCAACTCAGTATTCTTCTTCCTCCAAACACGACGAGTTGAGTTTATACCAAAAAGTTCTACTTTGGTTTCATCTGACCACATGACATTCTCCCAATCCTCTGCTGTATCATCCATGTGCTCTCTGGCAAACTTCAGACGGGCCTGGACATGCACTGGCTTCAGCAGCGGAACACGTCTGGCACTGCGGGATTTGATTCCCTGCCGTTGTAGTGTGTTACTGATGGTGACCTTTGTTACTTTGGTCCCAGCTCTCTGCAGGTCATTCACCAGGTCCCCCCGTGTGGTTCTGGGATCTTTGCTCACCGTTCTCATGATCATTTTGACCCCACGGGATGAGATCTTGCGTGGAGCCCCAGATCGTGGGAGATTATCAGTGGTCTTGTATGTCTTCCATTTTCTGATGATTGCTCCCACAGTTGATTTTTTCACACCAAGCTGCTTGCCTATTGTAGATTCACTCTTCCCAGTCTGGTGCAGGTCTACAATACTTTTCCTGGTGTCCTTCGAAAGCTCTTTGGTCTTGGCCATGGCGGAGTTTGGAGTCTGACTGTTTGAGGCTGTGGACAGGTGTCTTTTATACAGATGATGAGTTCAAACAGGTGCCATTCATACAGGTAACGAGTGGGGGACAGAAAAGCTTCTTACAGAAGACGTTACAGGTCTGTGAGAGCCAGAGATTTTCCTTGTTTGAGGTGACCAAATACTTATTTTCCACCCTGATTTACGAATAAATTCTTTACAAATCCTACCATGTGAATTCATGGATTTTTTTTTCACATTCTGTCTCTCACAGTTGAAGTGTACCTCTGGTGCAAATTACTGACCTCTGTCATCATTTTAAGTGGGGGAACTTGCACAATCGGTGGCTGACTAAATACTTTTTTGCCCCACTGTACAGGAGACATTTTGTTACCAGAACAGCAACGTGTCACTCACTCAAATATACACATAAAATCTGTGCTGGGGTGAAACCTTCACTTTCAGACAGAGAGTTGTTTTCAATCTTTGCTCATCATGCACACCTTAGCATGACCTTGGTGAGAAACTTTGGCTCTAATGCAGCTGGCTGTTTTATCATTGATGCCCACTTTAAATTATAGAAATGCTACTGACCTCTTGGGTCTCGAGTCTAACAAAGGCAACTGTGTCTGTAGCTCCATATAACCCTGCTGCTTTGCATTACCCCCTTCTTAGTTAGCGTATTGTCTGTCTTGTCTTAATGTTGGTTTAAAATGGAGCACTGTAACAAAAAAAATAATTTCCCCCAGGGATCAATAAAGTATTCTGATTCTGATTCTGATGATTACATTCAGTTCAGCTCTGTTTTATTTATACCACACCACTTGGATACATATGATATTACAATAATGTCAAAGGAAATATGACAATTACCTTTGTGCATTTCACAAACTCTCACCAAGTTAAATGTTGGTGGCAAGCTTCTTCTACCCTTAAAGTGGAGTGGAAAACCCATCACAGTGGTGCTGTACAGCCATCAAACTCATATCAGGAACATGCAGCTCCTGATCAAGATGTACTTGCAGATGGACAGGGAGGAAAGAGACAAGACAGACAGAGAGAAAGAGGACAAAACACAAACCACAAACTTAAGCCTCGAAAACATTAAGTTACGTTAACTTAAGAGGGGTGAACTACACTAACTTGTTTATTTTGAGTTTGCAGTGCTCGAGTAGGATAAGTCATTTGAAGTTAATATGGTACATCCAAGCAAAAGTTAATTACACTTCATACAAATCCTCTGTTAAGCAGATATTACAGTAGCACACACTGAAAGCAACATTATGCAGCCACAAGAGGTCTAAACACAACACAGCTGAAATAATAATCATGAGCCCCGTGAGTTTTTGCATTTGCTATTGCAGAAGTATTACATAATTCGTAAAAACAAGCACAAATTCAGTAAATTAAATGAAACAAGTTTGCACAACTGCACTGCTCTGTAGGCAGGTGAAATGTGCAGATAACTCAGTGTAAGCAACTAAACCTTTCAATTAGCATGGAATAAGTGAAATGCAATCAATTGAATCATGGAAATACTTTAAATGTCCTTCTTTGGATCAAGTGAGTGCACACCCATTAGCACAGTGGCATTTATAGTGTATGCCACGAGTGCATGTTTATAACATGAAATAGCTACATTTATATGGAGTGAGCCATCGGATGGTTCAGCGTTCAGGGAGCTGGTTACATGCTGATCAGATAGCTGAGCTCTGCTTCCCATTCTACTTTTGGAAATTGTAAGACCAAGAAGTGCTCTGTTAGGATAATATGGGTATGTGAGGTCTTGAAGAACCTGGTCATTCGGGGTTTTAAATTTGAGGAGAAGGATTTTACACCAGTTTTTTCAATTTTTGGAAGTGTGCTCAGCAATTTCACTATGGCACTGCTGACCAGTCAGAGCATCTCAGAGTTATATAGGAGCAGGTTGATGGTAAAGAATTACAAAAGAATTAACAATGCACGGACTCTGGCATCACTCTGAGACAGGGTTCTTAAATTAGATATTATTGCACAGATGAAAGAAGGTGGCCCCAAAGAGTTGTTTTATGTTATCAAGGACTCCAAACTTCTGCTATCACCAAACACATGAACCTTTGGACTACTGACTCATCATCTACTCAAACAAACTGTCAATAAGACAGAAAGCAGCATAGTGTGCTTCCTATAAACCCAATGGTACTTTCCAGTTTCAGTAATAAATCGTTGAGATCACTGGCATTAAATAAAATGATTCTCTTGTCCATCAGTCTTTAAGAAGATTGTAAACTTTCACCAGTTCTGTTTAAACTGTTTCTCTGACAGAAACAATTCACGACCATTTGCAACCATTTTTTAAAGGATTTCAGCTATACTATATTTAGGTCGATAAGTGGCTGAAACGCTTGGATTGAATGAAGCCTTTATTAAGTAGAGGTTTAATTACATCGGCTTTACAGCCTGTGAAACCTAGTTTGTTGATAATGCTAAAACGTACCTGTAATTTTTAAAAAATATTATCATTAAGCCAATTACACCTGAGATTTTTCTTAAATAACTAGAACCTCACCTGTTAAAACAGCAAATGACTCGAGCAAACACTACTTTCTGTTTGACTGAGGCACTTTTTTCATGCAGTTTTGCATCATATTGTCCATGCAAGCCACTGCAAAATTTGGAATATATGCCTGACATAGTAGTTAAGAGTCAAAAGATCAACATGAGCGCAATACATGTTTAAACAGGGAGATGTCCTGGGTGAACTGGTGCACAAAGCTTAAAACATCTGAATGTTATCTGTGGTAAGCCACTCACAATCTGCAGTGGCTCTTAAGCGCATGCAGCATGTTCAGTTCACTGCAGCCCTGCAGCTGGATTTTTAAACTAATAAGGAGGAAGGAAAACGTCACATTTTAAACATAGTATCAACAAAACAAAGACGCCCAAAAGTGATGCTCAAACACATCACCCTCTGCTGAGGCCGAGTACTGTGTCGGTGGTCTCTCCCATATGCAAGTGTGAGGATACGTTTGTTCTGTAATTAGATTAGTCAGGTGAGGCTGTGCTAAACTGGCTCCCTGCAAGCCTCTTAGTGACATGGCCAACAGCACTGACAGAAATCACTTCAAAGGAAGGTCAGACACACGGTCAGCCCAGTTGAGCGAAGAACCTGTTTGGCCTACAACAGGAGATGCAACGCTGCACAGTGCTAACAGAAGGGCATCAGCACTTCTGATCAGTAACTTCCTGACTAATTTTAGTCCTAACGCTCTTTTTGTTTGGAGCCTAACACACAATTTTACCCATGTTGAGAGGGTATAAAAGGTCAACAGGACACATTTGGAAATGACTCAGTATTTTTTAGTCTTAAGCAAACATGTAGGTCTTAAGCTGACAGTATGAAACTGGCACATTCGCGGTCACGTGGTTCGCAAAGCTGTGTGTTTCTCGGAATTACTTTCTCTCATGAAGCAGTTTGTCACAGTAAATTATTCATACTCTGGGAGGGCCTGTGGGAGGAGCAGTAGAAAAGCTTAGACATTTGCCTCTTATGTGACCTCACTTAATTGCTGAATTCATTTGGGAGCCTCTGCAAGTGACATCACTTAGTATTTTCAGGGTCAGAGGATTTGAGCTATGAGGCAGGGAATGCTTGAACAGCATTTGAGAACGTCACGTAAAATGTGGGTTAGGTAACAGGAAACCTCCTGTGACTGTCTGAATACACTGTCCTCAGTGAGCTGCTTCTGATCAGAGAAATGCATGTAGAAGATGGACACACACAGTGATATAAATACAAAAGTCTGTTATTATTGTTGTTGTTAACATGTGATTTTTATTTTTTTTAATTTTGTTTTTTAAGTT
The DNA here is from genome assembly GCF_057382095.1 of Aulonocara sp. 'chitande type north' Nkhata Bay. Lineage (NCBI taxonomy): Eukaryota > Metazoa > Chordata > Actinopteri > Cichliformes > Cichlidae > Aulonocara > Aulonocara sp. 'chitande type north' Nkhata Bay. The sequence goes on along the minus strand of NC_141353.1, from coordinate 14,373,998 downwards.
TTAACATTTACTCTTGGTTCAAGTATAAATTGTTCAAAATGTAAGTCATATATTAAATAGAAGTATATTGACATCAAGTAGTCCCAGCAGCTCTCTAAGTTAAATTACTGTATCTGTCAAAAGCAGCAATGACCTGTAAAGATACTGCAGCGCCCTCTGCTGGTTACTTGTAGTTTTTTCAAAGCGACACAACAGAATTAGTTGCATATCGACAGAGGTGGGTAGTAACGAGTTACATTTACTCCGTTACATTTACTTGAGTAGGTTTTTGAAAAAAATGTACTTTTAAAGTACCTTTTTTGCACGATACTTTTTACTTTTGAGTGCATTTGTGAAGAAGAAACTGTACTTTTACTCTGCTACATTTGCAAAATTCGACTTGTTACTTTTTAAAAAATAATTAGTTTAACACATTAGATAACATGCCGTCAGTGGAGTTTCCGGTAACTTTTTTACCAATCAGATGTGGCCATGCAGTCACATGATCAGTTTGAAACTGTGGCAGACAGAGCAGCCCAGGAGTTTCAAAGTAGCAGCAGAGGTGGGTCGAGTATCCAAAAATTGTACTCAAGTAAGAGTAGCATTACTTTAAAATATTATTACTCAAGTAAAAGTGAAAAGTAGTCTTCAAAAAAGTTACTCGAGTAAGAGTAAAAAAGTACTTGGCAAAAAGACTACTCAAGTAGCGAGTAACTGTTTGAAATGTCCGATTTATTTTATAAATAAATGCTATCAGACAAACAAAATAAATAAATACACAAATTTTAGTATTTTCAAAAGGAATATATGTAAAAAGATCAACAAAATAAGGCACAACAATTCTAATTTCAAGATTTTCACAACAAGCTTTTTTCACCAATACCTACAGTAAATAATATAAATATATAAACAGTGCAAACAGAGTATGCTTGGGGAGTGTGATCGTGTGTACAGCGTCTCTTTATGTCTGTCTCCACGTTGGTTGAGTGTGGAGTAAGTGCATATGAGAGCATGAGGGTGGGAATGGATGTTTGTATATGTGTGTGCCTGTATGTCTGTGTCTATATGTCAGGTTGGGTGTCAGGCGCCACCTCTCTGGGGACATCTCAGGCCCTCCAAGGTTTGGAGGCCTATCTCCCCCTACCACCACTTCCCCTGCCAGTGGCGGACTCCCTCAGACATCGGTGCGTTGGTGGTTCTTTGTGTCCGGGGATGGGCGTCCAGGTACACACCGGCTCACTCCTTGGCGGCCGCTTATCGGGGCCTGGAGCCTGGGGCTTGCTCGGGCCACTTCGGAGGTGGGGTGCCCCCGGCCTCTCGGCCTGGGGCTCGGTCACTCAGGCACGGCTGGCTGCCGGTGGAGCTCACGGGCGCGTCACTGCAACTCCCCCTGGCTTCTGCTCCGCGGCTGCTGAGTGAGCCCTCATCTGGGACTCTCCTCAGCTCTTTCTGGGACAGTGGCGCGGCTGCCCCTCTGTTGGTCTTCCTTGGTCTCTTGTGTTCTGGGGGCCTCTGGATGTCTGAAGTTTTGATCTCCTCCATACCTGCTTCATGCCCTGGAGGACGGGGCTGTGGCCCCCCCCCCCCACACCCTCTAGCAGATCATTACATGAAGGAACCTTTTAAAAAAAAAAACAAAAAAAAACAAGCGCGTCCATGCTCACAGGTGTACACACGGGTGATCACACCCACAAACTACACCCTTTTTGGCTCCTACCTCAAAGCACACTGTGTTCTGTTGATCTTATGTGCTGCACAATAATGTTTAATATTTAGTATTTACTGTCATATTCCCATATATCATTGTGATGTTGTTTATTCTAGTACTCTTGTTCTCTTCTGCTTGTTTTCTTTTTTCTTTCTCAGCAGGTGATCCAGGTGATCGATATATGCTTTTTTTTTTTCTGCTCATTCTGTTGGTTTTTGTTTTTTGCCCTTCTCCCCCGTCCCTCTTCTCAGCTGTTTCTCTTTCTTTCTCCCCTTCTTTCCCCCAGTCAAGTCTGTCCCGTATTCAGTAAGTGAAAATAAAATAAACAATAAAAGGTGAATCAAATGGACCATTACGGCAAGGCTGGGATGGTCAATTTGGTAAAGTAAATCCGTTGGGCATCTTTCTTTGCCTTTAGACAACAATTCTGATGGCAAAAGAGCCAAACAGGACAGGCCAAAAAAATAAAAAAAAAATAAAAAAAAAAAACCCCAAAAAAACCAGTGCAAACAATTTCCAGTGACAAGATATGCTGTAAACTATATATTCATTTTTGCTCCAAATGGCAGCAGCCTCAGAGAAAACATTAGAACGAGGCAACTTCAACATATGTACATACAAGGCAGCTCAGTTTACCATAAATTGTATGGGTGTGCATCTATTTCTGCAGATTTAGCAAAAATGTGCCATTTCTTAACTCAGTGAGATGATGGTTAAGCTTCAGCAGCAGTTTGCTCTCAAGGTTCTTTCTGTGAAGCTCTAACTGTTTAGCAGTGAACAGGAGTCCTGCATGACTGAGATGTCCTTCACAAGCTCCAGATGCAGGAAGAGCTGTATTGATTTTGCTCAACAGCTTCTTGCTGTGAGGAACGCCATGCAATAGATCCACACCTACAGTGAATGGACATGAAAAGAGATTACATGTTGCTTTTTTATATACAGTACAGATGTATAATTATGATTAATTTGCAGTTCTTGTTGGTGAGACATGTGATTTTATTTTATGTTACTTCAGAATCAGAATAATTTACTAATACTCAAGGAAATTATGTGGGTTACAGTTGCTCCAAGACAGTAACAGACTAAACTAATTATGTAATACAATAGGTTGCAGAATTTGAAATTTTAAAAACAGGACTAATATAACAAATTGCTCAATCATAAATATCAAGAAGACTGACAAGAATATTACAGAGGTGAGAATATATATGACTGACATTTGACTCTAAACTGTGAACTTTGGCATTTGCTATTTTACTGTAGAGCATGTGCAAAAGGGTGTAACTATTGAAGTGTTTACAGTGTATTAGATGGAGGAGTTGTACAGGGAGATGGCCACGGGCAGGAATGATTCCTGTGGTGCTTTCTGGTAATCTCAGTCTCTCGCTGAACGTGCTCCTGTGACTAGCCGGCACGTCATGGAGTGGGTGGGAGGTATTATCCACCTTTGTCCTCATCTGGGACAACATCCGCCTCTCAGACACCACCTTAAGGGAGTCCAGCTCCGTCCCCACAACATTACTGGCCTTGCAGATCAGTATATTTAGTGTGTTGGCATCAGCAAACCTCAACCTTCTGCCCCAGCATGCAACAGCATAGAGGATAGCACTGGCCACAACAGACTCATAGAAAATCCTTAGCATTGTCCGACATAACTTTTGGTCAATCTGAAATACCCTTTGGGTATTATAGTACAAATGAACTTTAACCATCCCTCAGTTTTGCTACTATACTTCCAGATTGCTGTTAGAACTATTAACAAGTATCTCACATTTACCTCTATAAATGTGACCTCTATAAAAACTGAAGTTTTGAGAATTCACCCCAAGATCAGATTGTGAAATGCTCAGGTAAATTCAAAAACACATCTCAGATAGCATGTTAAATGTTAAAGTTCATGACAGTACAGTTAGAAAAACATTGAACAAGCAGGGCTTGTTTGTGTTGCAAGGAGAAAGCCTCTTCTCTCAAAAAAAAGAGCATGGCAGCACAGCTTAGGTTTCCAAAGTTTCATCTGAACAACCACAAGAATTCTGGAACAATGTCCTCAAGACCAGTGTGGAGATGTTTGGCCACATTTGGAGAAAACCAAACACAGCATATCAGTCAAAACACGTCACACCGACTGTCAAACATGGTGGTGGAGGCGTGATGATTTTAGCTTGTTTCGCAAATCCCAACCTAACTGAAATGTTGCAGCGGCACCTTAAGAGAGCTGCCCATAAATGAATCCCCACAAACCTAAACAAACTGAAGCAACAAAGCAAACAAAATGAATCCACACTGATGTAAGACACTAATAAAGTCACACATAAAACGTTGATTTAAACTTGATGTTGCTAAGTGGTTCTACACAATACTGAATCATCTGTAGCGTGTGTGTTGTTTATATGGGGCTAAACTTTAGCTCCATATAAACAACACACAAATGGAGTTTAATTGAATTTTTCACATGTTGGTAACTGAACCTGAACAAACCTGATCGGGGACACAGTAGTTTATGCTATTTCTGCTAAAACTTAGTGTGAAAGTGGGAAAATAAGTAATCTTGAATGCATATAGTATTTTTTTTATGGTAGAGAGGGGTTAGTAATGTAAGACACACTTGTAGAAATATGAATTGACCCATTTTTACACAAAACACACTTTATTTTGCCACGGGGAGTCATTATGGCTCTGAACACTGCAAGTGACCCAGTTCAATTTTTTATCATTTTAATGATAGCAGCTTGATCACAGCTCTAAATATGCTTGTGTAGCATTTATGGGCTATCACATGTATTGTTGCTCAGACAATTATCGAGAGCATTTTGAGTTTATCAGTGTACAGACGTTGGTTGTTGCATGAATGGATGGGACTGTTTCTACTGACAATAAAAGGTGACAGATTGTAACTGCAGCTGAGATTTATCAGCTGTCAGTAGCTGTCACAACTACGTTATTGCTTTTATCTGCACTGACACCATTTGATGAGTCGTACTTCCAGGCTTTTGACGATTAGATTCACATGTGATTGCTGTTAGAACCTGCTGCATCCTGCAGCGCGTTAAAGGGAAATCCTGACATTTATACGTACCATACAGGACTCGGGTTACAGAAAGAGCTGTATATTGGAGAAAGTAAGCTTGGGCTTGAAGACAAAAATAAAAAACAGAAACACTACAACTGCAGCATGTTTGAAAGACATCTTAACAAAAAACTTTGCATTTTGTGCCATCGGACATGACAGTTACAACTAAGAGCTTTCCCTTGTCGTTTAGCATGCTTACGATCAACTGCAACTTGATGTTTTTATGTTAAGTGAACAAACTCTTAATAATATCATTATGAAATTATAGTGTACAACTCTGTAAAGACTCAAAAGCTTAGGTGTGCTTCCAAAAAGTGGTCTGTAATGGAGGTTTAGGGCCATATGTGTCCAGCAGGGTCACCTTTCATGACAGCAGCATTCAATCAGGGGTGGGGTAATGTGGAGGAGGAGGGGCGTTACAGATAAACAGTTTTCACTGCCCAAAGTTTGGCAGTTGAGCCACTTTTTTGGCATTTTGTACTCTGAGCTAGAAGCAAAGGAGCTCTGCAACAAGATGTTGTTTGCTGACCTACTGGCCATCATTGGAGGAATGACTGTGACTTTCTACCTTCTGAAAATCACTTGGAGATGTTGGTGTGGATTTAGAGAGTTTGTTTTATCATCAAAATGGCAAGTGGACTTGAGAACATACGGACAATGGGCAGGTAAGGTTAAAGAAGAGGAATTACAGCGTACTCTTCAAATGTAACAGTGCCAGCTGTGGCGGTTTTAGGGTCAGGACTGCAAAGCCCTGGACATGGTACCTCTTTTCTTAACATTTTTATCATGCCAACTCTCAGATCATCACAGTGTCTTCGGTTTACATAGAACTGACTGGTTTGCAGTCAAAATACATGTGTTATCTCCCGTAGAATGATATTATTGAAATGGAAAGAGCCACTTCCACCTGTATATGGGCAATGGGTTAAGGATGTCATGTACTATACTCAGCTGGAAAAGATCCGCTACACTGTAAAAGGTTCGGTTCGGGGGTTCTATGACACATGGCAACCTTTTCTTACTTACTTTGAAAGATTAAGTCCGGATACTATTGCTTAATGTGCGTGTGAGTGGGTTTTTTTTTTTTTTTTTTTTTCTCTTGCTGTTGTTCATTTATTTTATTATTCACTTTGTATCTGTAACTTTATTTTATTTTATGTTATTTTGTCTCTCCTTTCCTCTCTGGCTGGGTTTTAGTTACACTGTTCTGGGGGGGTGGGGGCACAACTGTCTGTTAATTTTGCCATAATTGTTGTTGGAAGCAATTCTTTGTTCAATAAAAAGACCTTGATAAAAAAAAATAAAATACATGTGTTATCTGCTGCTATGTTGGCCGCCACACAAATCTCTAAGCTTATCTGGGACAGGTCTATCTATCCCCAGAGCACAAACTAAACAAGTAGAAGAAGCGTTTAATTTTAATGCTCCACGTATCTGAAGCAAACTCTCAGAGAACTAGAGGCCTGCTGCAGCACTCCGTTCATTTAAATCAAGGCTGAATACTCTGAAATCACATTCTTACATTCCACTTGCAACTTTTACTCTTGTGTTGGTTACATTTCCTCCTAAATGCTTCTAAAATTACATTGTTACTTTGGAATGACTCGTTGAGATGAGGCATGCAAATAAAGTTGCATTTGAGGTATATGTTTATCTGCACTAAATACAAAATAGTCTAATTCTACACGTGAATCTGTAACTGGATCTTTTTTATTAATAGATACAATTTTGCCCTTTTTTTTGACTGCTATTATTCCAGTAAACCTATCAGATGATACTGATTTTTATTATTCTGCTTTTTGATATCCTCTGTCAACTAGCAATCTTACTAGTTGGTTATCACTACATTCACAGTAATGCTGGTTGTGCCGTACTGCTGATCAGAAATAATGGAAGTTTCTGCTTTGAATCCACATTTAAAAATGTATTTTTGTATAAGGAAAGCAAAACACATTATCTTTGTCCACAACAAATCCATGTTTAAAACTCCTGCTGGGTTTGACAGGAGTGTTGAAAGAAATAAAACTGATCTGACGTTTTTCTGCTTTCTCCTCTGTGCAGTTGTCACCGGTGCCACATCTGGTATTGGTAAAGCTTATGCCACTGAGGTGAGTCATCAGCTCCCCTTAACAATCGCTCTCTCTCCCACACACACACACACACACACACACACACACAGCTATTTTGTAGCCGAGACTTTCTTTTGTTACTTTTGTCACTTCTTTTCACGGAAAACAGAAAGTTGTGAATTTCAGTATCTTATAATGTAGCTGCGTTATTACGATGGAGTTTTAGGTAGTGTGTAGTCATGCAGCAATTAATATCGCCTCATGATGTACTGTTGATGTGATAATCATTCTTGCAAATATATTTTTGTTCACGCAGTGTGAAAAATTATCAATTTTACAGCTAGCTTATAAATAAGTTTTCACAGTTAATAAAATTGTTGATAGTAAACTCCAAGACCAAGACATGTGTTTTTTAAGTTCAGAATTATAAAACAATTTGACTGACTTTGTCTCCTTGTTGTGTGACAGCCACAAACTCTCTCTTTTTCTCTTCCAGCTGGCACGAAGAGGCCTGGATATTGTTTTAATAAGCAGATGTGATAACAAGCTTCAAACTGTTGCCAGAGAAATCGGTGAGTTCAAGGAAAATACTACTTTCTGCGGCTATTGAGACAAAATAATCAAAAATATATTGTTTGTTTTCGTCAGAGGGTGTGTATGGAAGAAAGACTCAGACCATCCCAGTGGACTTCACACATGGCTACAGTATCTACACTGCCATAGCCAAGGAACTACAAGGCCTGCAGATTGGAATTCTGGGTAATACATACCCACCTACTTTCCAACTTGCCTTTTTCTTACATACTTACTTACTGAAGCTGCTAATTTTGCATGTCCTTATGCCACATAGTTAACAATGTGGGAATGACCAGTACTGACTGTTTTGCCTATTTCCTGGAAATACCGGATGCTGAACAGGTAAGCGTTGTCGTGTTTTAATGTTATTAAACAGTTAATGAACTGTTTAATATATTTCTTCTGATAACAATCCTTTTTTCATTTTCTGTGTTTTTCTGACCAGAAAATCACTCAAGTGATCAACTGTAACATACTGTCAGTCCCTCAGGTGAGAGGTCTTTGTGGGTATTTCTGAGTAATTTTCACAGCTTTCTCCAATAAATAACCACTGATTGATACCTAAATGAGTTTATGTTGTCTCAATTCAGATGACCAGACTGGTTCTCCCAGACATGGTTAAAAGGTAAAGACAGAAACATTCAAATTTAAAGTGATTATTAGGTAGCAAGGTATGGGATGATGTAATGGATGTCTGCCTTCCATCTTTGACCCAGAGGAAAGGGGCTGATCATCAACATCTCGTCTATGACAGGTGTCCATCCACAGCCTTTGTTGACGCTTTACTCTGCCTCCAAGGTGCTGTTTCAGTATGACGTACTTGCACTCATTGTTTCAGATATACGCTGACCCCGTCACACTGTAATGTTTTCTCACTGGCACACGGTTTGATGATGCTCACTTGTTGGTTTGTCTGTTTTCTTCTTTATTCCAGACTTTCGTAACATACTTCTCTCAGTGTCTCCATGCAGAGTACAAGTCAAAGGGAATTACTGTCCAGGTAAAGTGTGCAACTCTGGTCAAATTTCAAAATTTCATTTTTTTTTTTTTCAGTTAAAAGCCAAATAACTCTGGCTCCCTTAATCTCTCCTCAGTGTGTGGCTCCCTTCCTGGTGTCCACCAACATGACAAAAAATGTGAAAGTGAACAGCTTCATGAAGAGCGCTACAGCGTTTGCTCGTGAGGCTTTGAACACCGTGGGTCACTCCAGCTGCACCACTGGCTGTCTATCACACGCAGTCCAGGTCAGTTATAAAGTGCTAAACTGTTATAGCTTAGAAATGATCCCCTCCAATACGTTAACATGTCACTTTTCCAACAACTTACAGAATGCGCTTCTTACAATGCTCTTGCCGGACTGTCTTCGGATGTCGACATTCCTCATTAGGAAACTACGAAGCTCATGCAAGAAAAACGATTTGACCGGTGAAAACAGGGAGTAGTCATGTGACTCCATCTGCACTGATATTGAGGTTGTTTTTTTTCTGCAGGAGAAAATTATCACTCAAATATTACTGAATTACTTCAACTCTATGGTGAATAAAACCCATTCACGACTGTTTTAACTCTTAGACAACAAACTGGTTTCACCGTTTTACCTTAGGCATGTTGACATGGTCAAGATGACCTGATGACGTTCAGAATAGGGATGAAAGGTGATCTGTGTGACTTTGTATGTGGCTTGGTTTGCTTTCAATCAAAGGGTTATTTCATACCCCTGAGAGAGTTTGATTGCTCTTTCATACAAATATGAAAAAGTAGTAAACTGATTACAGTAGGGGTTGGCAACCCTAGGCATGCGTGCCACAGTTGGCACGCAAAGGGTTAACTGATGCCACGCCCATAGCTGGACTGGCCGTCAGGCATACCGGGCATTTGCTCGGTGGCCCGGTGACTTTTTTTTTTTCTTTGTAACTGTATAAACAATGAAAGGTGGTGGATTGGCCAGATGCTGGTCGGTGTGTAAAAATAACTCAGTTGTTTGGTGGTGGCTGTCAGGGCAGAGACGTTTAAAGGGGCGGGTGCTTAAAGCTAAAAAGGGGCACATTGAACCAGGCTGAATAACAACAACACACATTCATCAAGAATCTAATATGGGTAACAAGGCAAAGCAAACGTAGCCTATGTTTTACCTGATGGGTACAATGTTGCTGTTAAGGTGTTGCTGCTGCTCCTGCTGCTGATAGTGCTGGAGGGCAGGGCTGTGCTGATCTGAGACTGTAGACATTAAAAACTCCATAGGAGAGATGGTAGCTGATTAAACAAGTGTCATGAGATAATAACAAAATGCAAAGATTGGTGACAGCGCTTGGAACCATAAGGCAACAAAAAACTGAGAAATAAACTAGACTGTGATTCACTCTTTGCTTCTCTTCTTCCTTCCATCCCATCATTTCATATATCACTCTCCACTTGCTGTCCATCTGAGAACAAGGCACAACTTGCTATTGCAATAAACTATTATTTAATTATCCACACTTAACAACTCTTACACTTAATCTATAATAAAATGATGACAGAAAAATGTTATAGAAGCAAAACATTTCAGTTGTGCTTATTATTTTTGTTTATACTGGAATATCTCTCCAACAACTGGTACATGTGTTAATGTTACCTGTGCTCTTTGTAATCCAGCTGCTGAGGGATCCATTACCTTTAGTAGCCTCATACAGCTCCTACTGTTTCCTCCTCATGTCCTTACCAGGCATGTCTGGACAATGTTATATCATGAGTAATAATTTAAAAATCCATATACATAAAACACACACATGCACACACAGTGACATTTTAGACCTTCTTCAGAATACTGTATATACTGTGGGCACAAGTTTCCATCATGGTGCTGATCCAGAATCCTTCCCTTATTATTTATTACTAGAGCTACAATAATAAAGCAATGAGGGGAAAAAAGTAATAAATATGAAATAATGTATTTATGATGATTCCATTTGTTTCACTATCCACTCTGTGCAGGGAGAAAGCTTATTACATTTTTAAACTGTAGAGATACAATAATTTTGCTGCTGTAAAATCAGCATTTTGTCTTATTTAAAATATAAATCGAATATAATCTGTTTCTTAATGTACGTTCTTTAAAATACAGCGTGTGTTTTTTAAATATTATAATTATAATCATTATTATGTGGACATGCATATTAGATCGTTTTTTAGTGAAATATAATCCCCCCAGAAAGGCAGGAAATGCTCTGTAACTTACTTTAAAACTAAATATGTTCCCTAAAACGGTGACAGAGCTACAGACCCATGACAGCCTTACCCAGTGAGCTAGCAGCTATGACCAGCACTACTTGTGCAGTTAGGACAGGTAATGTTTGTCGCGCTGTTGCACACACAGCACGCTCGTTTGTTTCAGTTCGTCAGTTGCCACAAGACAGCTTACCAACGTGTACGTAATAAGCTAATACTCCTGTGTGCTACACACTACAGTGTACGCTGTACACCTACTTACTGGTTTTGTCGCATCAGTCTGTGTCTCTGAGTTAACTTGTGTTTCTCCTACAGCTCCGGACCGCAAAAAATGCGCGTGCTCTTTGTGAGCTCGTTCCCGGCTCGTAACCAGCGCGTTCTGCGATCATTGGTTAAATGTGATCATGTGACTAATACAAGCCAGATCCTTTTATTTAGCAAAACTGTGATTAATAGTTAAATATTATTGTTGAGGGGCACAGACAGGACTCCGCACGCACACACACATATAAAAAGAAATAATTTCAAAAAAACAAAAAAACAATTGCCTCAACAAAAGGGCACTTTGGGCACCCATCAGGAAAGGGGCGGGTGCTCAAGCCCCTTCCGCCCCCCCCTCTGCACGTGCCTGGTGGCTGTGGTGGTGCTTCCTCAGATTCAGTAACATTAGCAAGTGGTGGAGGCCAGCAGGTGGATGAGAGAAAGGGGAGGCAGGAGGAGAGACCCAGGCGGCCGCCGGTCTGAGTGTCAGGTGAACTGAACTTCAGGTAAGAAGTTATGACCTGCAGTCCATCTGGGTCAGATATAAACCAAGTTTAGGTGGAGTTTATTTTCGTTTTGCTGACTTTTTACAGTCAGTTACAATAACTCTTACTGCGTACTAGCTAGCATGACGGAGTTTCTATACAGCTGGGTGGGTGCTTTGATGGTACTAATAGTGAACTTTATTTTATTCATAAGGTTAGTTAGTAGAGTTGCCAACCGTCCTGTAAAAAGACTGAATCGTCCCGTATTCAGAGAAAATATTATGCGTTTCGTATTGAGGTGAAAAGGAACAGTTTGTCCCGGACTTCAGCTAGAATAAAAAAAGACACAAAGCTGGAGTTATTCTGTCATTACGCTGCACAGTTGCCTCTTCTTCTCTCATTCTCTCCCCCTCTCTCACCTGTTGCTACTTCAATCATGAAACGATCAATGATCCGCTGATCGTTTGTTTATCACCAACTTTGCACCAGAAAGAGGAAACCGCCGGATGTCGCGTTAAACAACAGCAGCACGTTTAAGCTTGATCAGCTGTTGTTAGAATGTATTTAGTATTACTTTCTAGTAGCTGATGTTTGCTGGAGCCACAGCTGTAAAAGCTGCTGGCCATGATATCGGTTTGTATATCTGGTGAGAGGGAAACATGCAGATGAAACCAGAAGATGTCCTTACTGAATCATCAGAGCTAAACAGGTGATGGAGAAACAGGTTTACCTTTTAGGTGACATGAATGAGTTGAAGGGAAGTTATGAACTGTTTCTGAGAGACAAATAACACCAGGATCCTTTTTTTTAATGTAGCTGACAGCTGGTAACTGTGCAGGGGCGGGTCTAGCAAAGTTTTGCCAGCGGGGCCAGGTAGGGCATTAACAGGGAAAGGGGGACACAAAGAAATACCTTCTTATTCTCATTTAAAATGTCTAGCTTTTAATAAATAATTATCTGAAGCTTACAACCAAAGTTTCCATCTGGTGTAAAATGTATAGAAATCATATATATAACATCGAAGCAGCTGGAATCCACAGCTGTGTGTGTTCATGGAGCTTGCATTTTCACCTGCTGGACATCACTACCTGACAAGTTTAACTGTCTTCAGAACATTGCAGAGGCCTTATTGACAGTATTTGGTTCTACATATCTGTGTAAGCAGATTTTCTCACATGAGTGTCCTCAGGTAGCCGTCTGAATGCTGGACAGTCGGAGACCTATGTCTCTGAGTGGGAGACCAGAGATCACATTAACATGTGTGTCTCTGTATTAACAAACATGCCATATTGGCCCAGTTTATTTTTCTTATCATTGTTGTGAGGAGACCATAAATAACATTTGTATTTTCTGTTGTATAGTTCATTTGCTGTTATGGAGTTCTTGTTATGGATAAAAAGTGTCTTTTTTTTTTTTGGTTTCATCTGTGAACAAATATAATTCTATAAAGTGGTTCTATATAGTGTGTAACCGTTAATATAGAGCGTTATTAAATTTATTGCTAATGCAATCATATGGCACACTGACTTCTGAGGAAATTTTAAATGGCACTCGTCATCAGAAAGGTTGCCTACCCCTGGATTACAGTAAAAACACTAATGCAGTAATCAGGAAAGTGAGCAATCAAGAGTGCAAACTGTGTTTTAATGAGATTAAGATGAAAAGTGCATCAACACAACAACTTCTATCTTTAGCTGTGAAGTATGTGGAAAAACTACAGCACTGTATAAAAACAATGAGAAAAGTTAACGTGGGCGGAGTAAATTATTCTGCAGTAAGAGTAGTGAGAATGACTTTTCTGATGTGAGAATTGCACTGAAGGCAAAGAAAAAAAGAATCGTAATACAACTGGCAGATATGTAGATTTGATCTGTTTTTATTACATTCTGTGGTTTGAACACATAAGTGGTTACAACAAAAATATTAATTTACGTAACAGCTCCAGGGATGACAACAGACAGTGCCTGTGGCAGTAATTTCAGTAATATTAGAGTGCAAGAGTCCAAAAGTGTTCTCATCAAGCACAAACAAGAACACGCTGATGCTTTTTCAGCAGTGACAACAAACTCGGTGTGTTGTGACATCTCATGTTGTAAATATGGTTACTTGAATATTTTGTAAAAATGTGATGAAAACTTGTTTGTCTTTACTGGTCTGAAATGTCATCCTCACCATGAAAGACTGAAATATGATTATATGAAATATATTTGTTCAGCGTTATTGTTATCATTATTTATCACCTCCAACGTAACTGAATAACCCTTTCTGAAGTACTTTTAGAGTCTGCTCTGCTAGCACCAAGTCCAATCCACTTTTTTTTTTTTTTTTTTAAATAAACACAAATAATAGCAACAAATGTATCATTCTAATGTCAAAACTGTAACAATTCCTTTTATATCACTGGGGAAAAAATTCATAAATTGGCATGAGGACATGAAAAACAACAACAAAAACAAATAAATACAAATCTGAATGAAACAGGGTCCCAAACAAAAGACGTCTGTGGATCTCTTGGTCCAGCAACCAGCAGAAACATGAGAGCGAAGGAACGAAAGTAGGCAGCAAAAAAAAGTACAAACAAAAAGAACACAATGCCATTTAGAAACTGAACTAGAGGAATTCATTCTGCACTCGTTTTTGTTAATCCAAAGCTCAGCATTTCAGCACTGAAATTATAGACAGATATATTCTATATGTAATGCCCTGGGCAACCCGCGCAGCTTAAAACAACGTGCTCGTTTGTTACGAAGAGCCTTTGGCCTGATTTTGTTTAGACAGGTCTGAAGATAATGCAAGAAGAAGGTTGTATCAACAAAAGCAAAGTATTCTCCCGGTTCCTGGTTCAGTTGAAGCCAGTTCAATAGTTCAAGTATATAAAAATAAGGAAATATCATATTTAAATGAAAGACCTCAAGTGCTACTTGACCATCGTTGCTACCCGCATTTAAGTGAACAATGAGATAAGACACTATTTCAATGACAAATCGTACTGCGATGACAAAAAGTCATCACCGCACATGCTCAGAGGTCAGTGTACGTGACTGGGGTGACGCCGTGAATTAGAAGCGTTGGACCCAATTCATTGGTCACTGCTTCCAGCTGAGCTAGAAACACCTGTGACTGGCTGCGTTGTGAAGGAGGTTGAGGTAAATACAGGAAGCGAACGGTAGCTTGCGAGCTGTGCTCCATCAACATGTGGTTCACTGCTGACAAGAAGCTCTTGGACGGAGCTTGTGCTGGCTCTGCGGTGGGAGTGTGGTGCTGCACCACAGAGTCCCATGGCACGATCTTTATCGACGCCCTGATCCTCAGCTTCCTCAGCAGCTCTCGAAAGGCCTCTTCGTTGACCATCCATCCCTGGTCGCTGGAAGCGGTTCCCACGTTGAGGAAAATTCTCATTTTTGCATGCCGCCATTTGTTGGACATGTTGAGTACGCAGGCCATCTGCAGCAGAAAGAGGCTGCACACGTCCTCGTAGTCACGGCTGCCCGGCTGGAGCAGGTTGAGCGGCCACACGTCTATAATCCGCTCCGAGCCGTCAACCTTGCTGTCTTTATCTTCTCCCTCTAACTGGAAGAAATACCGACCCAGGCACACGCTCTTGTTCATTTTAATGGCGTCAGAAATTATCCCAACGTATTCCTCTGGTGCGAGCCACCGCGGGCTTTCTGCATCCCGGACGGGGGGGAAATGAGCCTGCAGTGAAGGCAGGTCAACCCCAAAATTAAATTCATCCTCGCCGCCTCGTTCCACTGCTGTGTCGCAGAAGGCAGAGTCCTGCAGGAGGAAGTCCTCAGGAGTGCAGCTGTCATAGAACCCCAAAATCAGCATGTTGGGCTTCATGCCACCTTTTAGAGGAATGTAGGAGTCAGCACATAAAGTAACGTCACACTCTGGACTGAATGCAATCACCAGAAAAGCGAGGAGACAAAAATGAGCTTACCTAGGCCTGTGATGCGAAGCAGATGCTGAGTTCCCTGTCTGACAGTAGGAGAGAGTGTCAGGTCAACAAAGGCCTTCACCCCAAGTTTATCAACTAGGCTCATCCAAAAGTTGTACTGCTGCTGGACTGGATCTGAAGGCAAGGTGTCTAAAACACAGAGTAGACAGAAAAATACATTCACCAAAACTAAGCTGAGAGCTTCATTTAATAGATGCAATTTCATCAAGGAAATGGTGAGTGGTAAATGGACTGGTTCTTATACAGCACTGTCCTGCTCAAGCACTTAAAGTGCTTTATGCAACATGTTTCATTCACCCATTCATAAAAGCATGTTTTTCTATGTCTAAGTGCTTTCTATCTGATATTCACACACATCCACACTCAAATAAACATCTGGAGCAACTCAGCTGGAGCCTCTCCAAGATGCCACAGAATGAGTCGAACCCTGGTCAGGTCCCCAGGCTATCGCAGGGCTAGCACATAGAGACAGACAACCATTCACACTCACATTTGCACCTATGGGCAATTTAGAATAATCATTTTAGCTAACCTAACCCACACAAACATCAGAACATGCAGACTCCACGCAGAAAGGCCCCAGCAGGATAGTGGATTGTGGCAGTATGGATTAAGGATTGAATAAAAAGAAATGTAGTTCCGCAAGGCCAAATCAATAAGGAGCTAATTATCTATCTGAACCCTCAGTTTGAAGCTACTGTGCCACAGGAAAAAAGTCAAGTGCAAAAGCTCCTGCACATTAAGTCCCCACAAGGAAACTTTTCATGATGGTATGTGTGATCAGGCCTGTCAGAGCTCATATGAATCCTACAACTTACAGATGACTGCAAGTTGATTCATAGCGTCAGGCTTTCCAGGCACAGGACATCAAAAGGTAGGTTTTAGCTATAAATACACAATGTTTCAGCACTACAGGTAACAAAATGCTTTGGTACGAATTAGTCACAGAACCCAAACAGTGCAAAACTGATACTGAATGTGAGTATCTGAGGCCTTCAAACAACAGCAGCAGCAACTTCAGTTAAGTCATAAGCAAAACCACAACGATAAGAGTAATTTAATACTGTTAGCTGCAGACGGCCATAACACGCCACCTAATGAGCATTACCCAGATCTCCCAGCTGCACATGACCCAGCACATACAGTCCTCCCTTCTTCAGCTGATTTACAAACAGGATGAGCTGGCTGGAAGAGCGGGGGTTGGCCACCATCAACAACACCTGCGGCCTCCAGAACTTCACGTGGTCTTTCCTCACATCCAGCATCAGCAGATACTTGCGCACCTAAAAACCAGAGCGGATAAAGGGAAGCGAAACTATTGAGAAACTGTAGTGCATGCTGGACTTTGTGTGTATGAGTGCGAGTGACTGTGTCCAGATAACCTGGTGGAAAATGAGAGCCTGGCTGATGTAGCCCCAGCTGCTAGTGGGCGATCTGTAGTGGAGGAAAAGCAGCAGCAGTAGGAGGAGCACGATGCTGCCCGAGGAGTACACGGGATTGATGACGAACATCATGGCCAAACAGCTCACAATCCCCAGCAGGCAGGTGTGCCAGGAAAAGAGCTGGAAGGTTGGTCTGTTAAACACACACACAGACAAGACATGAACAGCACGAGCGGATGGATATCACTTTTATGGCAATATATGTTTAGCTTTTGTAGTGTCACAGAACAAGTGTTTTCTTATGTCCTTCCAGAATTGATTAATTGATTACACTTTCATGGTACCATAGCACAATGTTAAATGTAGGCACAGAAGGACTAAAATGCTCTCGGGCTGTGATATTTACAGTCCTGTTACTAAGTGCTTTCAACTGCTTTGCGGTCACAATCAAATCTATTAACCATTTGTTCTCTGAAAATGTCAGACGTTTTTTGAAAAATTACCATCACATCTTTCTTGTCAACACAGACTCCTAACAATTAAACAATAACCTCACGATAATACAGAAAAGCAACAAGTTCTCACATTTGCAAACCTAAAATGTTTTTCACTTTTGCTGGAAACCATTCAGATTATAACCAAAATCAGCTAATGCAGTGACACATTATTGCTGCAGCTTCACTGCAACTTATCCTCCTGCTGAATTCATGCTAATATGATGAAGCTTGCTGTTGTCTGTTAATGTAACGACATTGTAGGTTCCACAATGTCAACAATGAGTTGCCACTGACAGAGGTCAGCAGACACCACACAAGTTTTTATTGTTCTTTCACTACTGGTTGATCAGTATTTATTACGACTCTACTTAAGACATTTTGCAGAATTTAAAACCTTAAGCATGAGTTAAGCATTTTAGTCATTAACATGTGCATATTTTGAAACTAGACATCACAAGCAAGCTGTGGCTCTGAATCAAAAAGCACTGGGCACAGCATGATAGTGTGGTAGCAACTTTTTACACATATAGTGCTTTATCAGCTGTTTTACACTAAACAGGGCTACATTTTATAACATGAACACTATGCTAACTTGCACATTAAGTCAAAAGTTTAAGTGTTTAAAAGTGTTTAATGAGGTGATTAATCATGCAAGTAGTAAGGTTTTGGGTCCATACGAGTTAACCTTTAAAAAAAAAAAAAAATCCTAGTTTAAAGCATTCGTCCATTGGCTCCATTTTTTTTAACCCAGAGGCTACAGCCATCTTTTAATATACAGTCTGTGCTCATTACCTGAAATTTGGAGCTGATGCCCACTCAAGCGCCAAACAGGCCAAGTCAACTGCAGCGTAGGCAAGTAAGTAGAAAACAGTCACCAAACCTGCTATCACATTGAGCTCCCCTGCAAACACCACGCACTGCAACAAGCCACAAACTACAGGTTAGTCAACCAGTTCCAATTTCAAAAACAGGGACCTGCGGGCTGCAGGAACTCACCTGTGTCAGGCCCCAGGTGAACAGCACCGCCACCCAAGGATTTCCTGAAGCTGATGTGATGGCAGCTGGGGCTAATGGCAAGCCTTTGAGGAAAACCATTAAAGTTTCATAATTAATCCCATAAGAAGTATAAAAAAATATTTAAAAAAAAAAGGATGAGCCTTACCAAAGAGGTGATCCAGAGCAAGAGCATGCAGGATACGGGACGCTCCTATCATGGCACACATCGCTGCTGACAGTGAGGCGCAGTATATCCCAATAGTGACAAACGGTGGCCATAAGTTGATCCGTTGCAAAAAGCCATAATCTTGAATCAACAGGGTCCTAAAGAAATATGTTTGTTATCATAACTCAAACGTCCTATTTTTATGTCATTTATATTTGATAAGCCATTTCCGACCTGTCACAGGTAGCGCTGATCATGAGGAAGAGCAGGACGTAGACGATGAAAGTGTAACTGACGGCTATGATGGTGCCTTTAGGGATTGCAACACTCGGATTCTTCAGCTCCCCTGCAGAGATGAGTGGAGTAAGAGCTGCTGTCATGAAGTGCATGTTTATGTACGTGAGACCAATTTTTGCATGTTCATACAGTATTGTGCAAAGGTCTTGAGCCACCACCGATTCTTTATACTTCTCTGATAAGGAGCCAGACTATTATGTTTCAAGGAATAGTTCTCCAGGCTTTCAAAAGAGCTTTTGAATTGGCCGCTTCTTCACTCATTTACACTCCAGTAATTGCACCTGACCATCTCCAGAAGAATGTCTTTCATAAGCCACTTCACACTGACACCCAAAAGACACCTAACTCAAGGGATGAACCAGTGTTGCGTTTACACAAAACAGACAACTTAGCGCAGAACCAATTTTAAATTGTACCTTTAGGCACTTTGTTACCAGCAACGTGTTGCAAAAACACATCATTTGTTGCCGTCTAAGGAGCTTGGAAAGAAAAGCGTCTGGACTTCTTTAAGTTGCTAGAAGACGTTTCACCTCTCATCCGAGAAGCGTCTTCAGTTCTAAGGGTCAAATGGTGGAGAGTCCCAGTGGTTTGCGACACGAACTGTCCGCCATCTATAATCCAGTTTTGAGATCCCTTCCCAGACGCCTTAACGCCCACTCACACCCTGGGCCATCTGACCTCAGGAAATCACATGATAGGGTGGGGCTAGGTTTCACAATGAGCTCACCCGAAACCCTGGCTGATTGGGACCCACACCCAGTTTCACACCTCGGCTCATGTGATTAGGTAGAGGATCATCAGGGGGTCCTTTTGTCCCTCTTTGGGGGGATAATACTGCCACTGGGTTTAAATCTGGGACTCCCCACCATTTGACCTTAGAACTGAAGAAGCTTCTCGGATGAGAGGTGAAACATCTTCAAGCAACTTAAAGAAGTCCAGACGCTTTTCCTTCCAAGCTCCTTAGACTACGATGACCTGGATGACTGAGAACCTTCACAGACATCATTTGTTGCCATTTCTTAAGAAAAGATAACAAAGTTTGATAGATACAAAAAAGTATTTTTTAAATATTTACATGATTCCCAAAGAGCTATCAGCTGAAAACTTGACACATGTCAGCTTAGTGTGCAGCGTGTCCTTAAAAACTATTTGGAACCTGGACAAGTGGAGAACAAACGTCTACTTGTCCACTTGTTTCCAGGTCTTAAAAAATATCCACAATATTATCTGAAAGTCATGCCCTTAAGAAACGAGAAAAGGTCCAGCTAAGGCCTGACAGAGAACTGAGAAATAAATCTCGTCCACCAGTTGATCCATAAACTGTTCGCTGAAGCTTTATCAGAAACAATCTCTGTGAAAGGATGGCTATCAAGGAATTCTTAAGAGAAAAGGAAATATGTACAGAGGAGGTCAAGGATATTTACAGCCATCTGTGAAACACAGTGGAGACTCTGTCAAGGTTCTGCACTCCATTTCAGTCAGTGGTGTCAGAGACCTTGCTAAAATTGATGAAATTATGAATGTCATCAGTTTGCAAACATACTACCAATGCAGAAAAAAACCTACCTGGACAGAAAAACCACACAGTGGAGCACGATCAGCATCGAAGCATTGTGACAGAAAATGGAACAAAAAGCAGCCAACATCCAAAGACGAGCTTTGAATGTCTTTCAAGAGGCCTGGAGAACTATTAGTGAAGACTACTTAAAGACATGACAGGGTGCATTAAAGAATAAAGTTGAACACACCAAATATTGACTTTCAAGCTTGTTAGACTCTGTTTTTGTCTTTTCCTCTCATGTTTTCATGTATCTTTGCACTTTTCAATAAATTACTCCATGCATTTAAATTCTTTCCTCACAAAATATAAAGAAATGAGGGATGACTCAAGACCTCTGCGCAGTGCATAATGCACCATGAGGAGACCTTGAGAAAACAGTCAGAGATCTTTTGGGTATTGCGGTAACGCAAGATAATATAAGAAACGATAACAGGAAGTGAAAGTCCTGCTTTTAAATCTACCACTAGATTTTGGTAGAAACTGCAATATCTGCCTCTGAAATGTCGTTCAAATAATCAAAAAGACGTAAACGTTCAAGAAAAAGGAAAGTATTTAAAAATATCGCTAGTAGCACTGTCACCCCCAACAAATTTTCACCTGACATGTTGGCTCCAGCCATGATTCCTGTGCAGCTGGTGAACATGACCGCAAACACGGTGGCAAAAGACATGACAGAGTTGGTGCTGTAGTCCAACGAGTAACCAGCTAGAGAGAAAGGGGGGAAAAAAGAGGAACCTCAGCAAGACCTTAAATAGATGCTTCCCTGTCCTTACAAGCATTAACACTTGTGGCCCATCTATACTTACGGCCCAGGTTGTTCTTCAGTGTGGTGGCGCTGAAACCAGTGTAGCTGGCGTTGTAATGGAGGGTCTGGTTGCTAGGTCTGTGGTGGGTAATGATGAATTCTTGAGGTTTGACTGCTACAGAACTGATGAAGACAGACAGCAGCGATACAGTGACCACCAGAAGGATGACGAAGGCAGTGCGGGAGTAGATGTGGGCGCCCACCAGACACACAAGCAGACACAGCAGAAGGATTACTGCAGAATACAACACTGTGCACCAGTAACCCTGGGGAAGCACCCGCACGCCCGTGGACACAGGGGAGTCTAAAAAGAAAAAAATCAGGCAGAAAACTTGTGGGATAAAGTAAATGAAGTAGATCATTTAATGGAAAAAAGATATATATAGTGAAACAAAATACGAGTAGGACCTTACCGGGATCTGCTCCAAATACATCAAGTATGGCTTCTACGAGACCTAGAACATAGCCTCCACATGCAAAGATTTTTGCTAGAAAGAACATTAAACCAATACTTCCTCCAAACTCGGGTCCCAGAGACCGGCTTATCATGTCTGATTGTGTTTTTGTTAAGGCTTATGGTTCATCTGAAACTGTGGCAAAGGATGATTTAAAAAAAAAAAGAAGTTTGAAACAGTTTGGTCTGTAAGGATACAATACGCTCCACCGCCCTGTATCGCACCATTGGTGGAAATAGCACAGATGGACAGTATCGTAAGAGATATGATGGTGTAGGCTACAACCACCATCAAAAGAGCCTGCAACAGGCCCGCATGACCAACCACAAACCCTGCAAAGAAGGAGATCACACCACGTGAGTCACTACAGCACAATGACGTGAGCCATTAAAAACATGCCAAGCATGGCTTTTTTAAAATCTGTTCAAACATGCGCCTCTCACCTGTTCTCAGAAATAGCACAATGCTGAACATTGAGAGGACAGTTGGCACCATAACACCGAAAAACGTGTTCAATTTTCGAGGATTCTGATTTGGCGTCCCGGAGCTGGATTCTTGGGTGGGGTCCGCATCCGTGCCACATACCGCTGCAGTCACATTCAGACCGCACACCCCTGAGGTGATCAGGGGCGTGTGTTCGTTTGACATGGCTGCAGAGAAGAGGTTCTGCTTAGTCTACTCCTGTGGAAAAAAAGAAACCAATAGAGACCGTTTTAAAACCATTTTGAAGCAGTTCTACGGAGTTTAATCTGCTTCAGGCAGGCAGCATCTGAACTTGGAGTTGATGGCCTGAGTCACTTCTACCTTGTCTGTCTGCTTTGTGCACAACACAGATTGCTGTCATTTGTTAAGCCCAATTTATCTCTCACTTATCTCCCATTCTCCTTTTGTTGACTTGGACATATGAAAGCCTGCAGGCTAAAGGGCGTGGCACGGTCAATAGGAACTCCATTTTCACACAGTTTTGAAATCACGCTGAGAATTTGCCTCCTCGCCCCTTTCAGTGCCTCCTAAAAACAAGTGATCATCATGTGAAACAACAGCAAATGCCCTAGAACGTCTTATAAATACTTACAAGCCCTGATCAAGTAGTTACTCTTCACCAGCTGAGAATTAGCTGGTTTAAAAGTAAGTACTTTTGTTTTTTCTTTATCATCACGATCAAACGCTCACATGCTGCAGAAAGAATCTGCAGGCCAAGTTTATAGCAGACTTCATTATGAAGTTCCTGCTCACACTTCAGGTCGGTATTTGTAGTCACCTGATTCACAGCTGCTTGTCTGTTTTGACATACAGGAGAGAGGAAAAAAAAACAGCAGCCACCTCAGCTGAGCAGCAACCAGGTGGCCTTGCGTGTTTTGTTCCTCTCAGCATTCGCTTTGTAATTGTTCCTCAAGGAGATATTTTTCATCACTGAACCAGCAGAGCAGCTTTCTGAAAGCTATTAGCTCAGCTACAGAAATCACATGATAGGAAACCCAGACTGCCACCTAAGTCATACACAACAGAGCTTGACTGAACACGCCAGGTACATTTTCTCCAAATTATTATAGAGGGTTCTAGCTAGCAACTGATTTATGTCAATGATACTATCTGTTAAATATCGGATTAGTTATTAGACAGTTAATTTAGATCTATTTCTCAAGGATAACAACAAAAAAGGGCAAACACTTATTGGTGTCACCTGCTCACATGAGGTTTTCCTTTGTCTCATTTGAGACATAAACTAAAGAAAGCGTCAGAAAGGCACTTGAATTCACAGAGCTTCTCAGCTGTTATTTGTTTTGTGTTAGTTGCAAGTCTTTCGTAAATTACATAGGCTTACCCCCATCATGACAAACGACTTCTTGGTGGTTATAAAAGGGAAGTTAAGCATTCAGAGATAGCCACATGCATCAGTTTGTGAGTTCCTGTATTCTAGTTGATGCTGAAACGGGCATTATGGCGCATGCTCTGCAAGATGCTGTCAGTGACGCACTGTGCTGATGTTTACGATGATAAATGATGATGATGACGAAAACCACGATTCAGTCTATCGGGAATTATAGGCCCTCCTGGGTCCCCGGACCCTATTTTTATAAACATGTAGGTAGGTAAAATAAATCACCGCTTCCGTCACATGTACGTTGGATGAGGGTGGAGCAACTGGAGCATAAAAACTTTACATCTCCAGAGAAGGGTAAATCGGGGCAAAAGCTTAACTATGCGTGTGCTGGTGCATTTTGGGTAAATTTCTCCCCAAGCCCGACGGTCAGGAAGTTCGGGCCGGCTGATCCCGCCATAATGTAAACAACACAGCTGATCTAAATGCTCCTGAACTGTCATTCAATCGGCAAAATCAAACATGTTTGCCACGAAACGCGCCCCGTGATGTGATGTGCCTTCCCCCCGCCCCCAGCTAAAACACCGAGCAGAGTCAACCTTACCTCTCGGCACACTTTCAACCACTTCCTGCTTGTGAACTCCTTTTGTTGGTTTGGAAGCTGGGTGTTTGGTTGAGCCTGTGTCAGTTGTGTGGAGAAGTCTCTCGCGTCAGATGCGCAGTAGACTCACAAATGTGGAAGCAATGGGCTGGCTGACCGAGATTAGCTTCCCCTAGAGTTGGATGCTGCGAAAGATGTGCTGCCCAATAATAATACAACTACCGCGGCACGCCTCGTTCCCTCTGTTATTTGTTAAAAAGTGTCACGGGAGAGCTGACACTGCTCATGTGACTGCCTACAGGGGAGGGCAAAACATTACAAATATGAGGAAAGGTACTGCTTGTCAGAGAAAACCACGCCCCCAACTGGTGGCCTCGCCAGGGCTTTATAAGTCACTTTAAATAAGTGTAGAAGAGTGCAGGTGATGACTCTGGATCGCAGTCTGTTCTGAGCAGCCTGTACTGAGTACTGTATGAACACCGGCTCATTTAGCACACAGTATAGGTCGATCTGTATCCTGGAGTGCAATGCCATTTCTTCCCTCCAGGGGTCACCAAATATCAAAGAGGACTTACTGGTCAAACATGGGCACCGACTAAACCTGTCAAATAATGGCGTTTTTCTTGATTAAAAACAAAAATAAAACCCAAAGAAAATCAATCTGTTCATCTCCATCCATTCAACTCCAGGAAATCAAACCACTTCTCGATGTAATCGAGAACGTTTGTGCGGGAGTTGCATAATGTCGGTGGGTGCATAGCCTGCAGACTGAAATGTCATGCAGCATGTGCCCTCGGAAGCACTACTGCAGTATCAACATCTGATCAGATGTTTGCAGAAGGCTCTAGTGCACGAAGTGCTGTGCAAAAGTCTCGAGCTGTCCCTCATTTCTTTCGTTTTTGCTTCCAAGTCTTGTAATTTATTTATTTTTTTTAAAGGTATTGATTGGTTCTCCAGGTTTTTTGAAGGCCTTTTAAAGATTTTTTTTCTTTTTGGACACTGGCTGCTTTTCCCCTTATTTTCAGTTGTTTATTAAGCCACTTAACATTGACCTTTGAATCATTCAAGCTCAAGAGATGAGCCAGTGTTGTGTTTACTCAAAACAGAACACTTAGCACTGAAATCTGTACTTCACAATTTCCACCGTAATGTGAAGTGTGCTACCAGAGGAGATAGAACGTTGGACCAGGTGTACACCAACATGGCGAATGCGTACAGAGCCCAGGCTTATCCCCACCTGGGTCTGTCAGACCATCTCTCCCTTCTGCTACACCCAATATACACACAAAAGATCAAGAGCACTGGGATTACAACCAAAACCGTGAGAACATGGCCGCAGGATGCTATTCCGATGCTTCAGGACTGTTTCCACTGCACAGACTGGGATGTATTCAAGGTGCAGGACACTGACAATCGTGTCGCATTGGACAGTTACACCTCCACTGTCTTGGACTACATCTGTTTCTGTGTGGACAATGTAACAACTTGGAAACGATTCCGTGTGTTCCCTAATAATCCACCCTGGATGACACACGGAGTTCAACAACTTATTCGAACAAGGAACAACGCTTTCAAATCCGGGGACCAGGAGGCATACAGTGCTGCCAGGGCCAACCTGAGAAGAGGCATCAAGACTGCCAAGCAGCAGCACAGGAGGCGTATCGAGGCCAGGTTTGAGAACAACACAAACCCAAGGCAGGTCTGGGAGGGCATCAGGGCTATCACGGACTACAAAAGAAGAACACCATCACCCTCAGCCGACAGTTCTACTCTGGCTGAGGATCTAAATCTCTTTTATGCCCGTTTTGACAGGGAGAACACCGACCCTGTCCTGTCCCCTCTCCCCTCAACCGACCCTGCTCCGGTCCTGAGCACTCATGAGCTGAGGCGTGTGTTCCGGAGCATTAACACCAGGAAGGCGGCCGGGCCGGATGGAGTGCTGGGCCGGGTGCTAAAAGACTGTGCTGCGGACCTGGCGGACGTCTTCACCTCTATATATAACACCTCGTTGTCCTGTTCACTGGTACCATCCTGTTTCAAAGCAGCAACCATCGTTCCCATCCCAAAACAGTCAAATGTCACATGTCTGAACGATTTCAGACCTGTGGCACTCACCCCCATTCCCGCCAAATGCCTGGAGAGACTGGTCATTAAACACATCAGAGCTGCTTTTCCACCATCCCTGGACTCGCACCAGTTTGCATACAGGGAGAACCGGTCAACCGAGGATGCGATCGCCACAGTGCTGCACACATTACTGAAGCACTTGGAACACAGGAACACCTATGCACGGCTCCTCTTTGTAGACTACAGCTCGGCTTTTAATACCATCCGGCCATACAAACTCCGTCCCAAACTCCACCAACTGGGACTTAACTCCTCTCTGTGCAACTGGATTGTGGACTTCCTCACTAACCGTAGACAGAGTGTCAGAGTGGGTAAGAACACCTCTTCCACCCTTGTGGTCAACACCGGTGCCCCTCAGGGGTGTGTTCTGAGCCCTCTGCTATACACTCTCTTCACCCATGACTGTATTTCCTCCTGCGCGTCCAATCTCATTGTTAAGTTTGCAGATGACACTACAGTGCTCGGACTTATATCCAACAATGATGAGACAAACTATAGGACAGAGGTGCAACAACTAGAGTCATGGTGCCACGACAATAACTTGGTCTTAAACACCAAAAAGACCAAGGAGATCATTGTAGATTTCCGGAAGAGGGGCCATAACAACCATCTGCCTCTCTTCATTGGCAGTGAGGCGGTGGAGAGGGTGAGCAGTTTTAAATTCTTGGGGGTAACTGTGACCGAGGACCTGTCCTGGGGCAACCATATCACCTCAGTTGTACGGAAGGCCCAACAGTGCCTCTACTACCTGAGGAGACTGCGGAGCGCACACATTCCCAGATCTCTGATGTTGAACTTCTACAACTGTGCCATCAGCAGCGTTCTGACGTATGGATTTCTAGTGTGGTTCCCCAGCTGCACCAAGGCCGATCAGCAAGCACTCCAGCGGGTGGTGAAAGAAGCTGGCAGAATTATTGGAACAAGTCTGCCAGAGATCAGTAATATCTTCCCCACTCGCTGTCTGAGGAGGGTGCACAGTATCCTGCGGGACCAACATCACCCTGCGCGCCACCTTTTCCATCTGCTGCCCTCAGGGAGAAGGTACAGGTCTATACAGGCCAGAACATCCAGACTGGCCAACAGCCTGTATCCACAGGCTGTGAGGCTCCTGAACTCTCTGCCCCCCTCTCACGGACAATAACCATATCCAACTTCTTAATAGCAATGAACTGGTCTGCATTGGTGCATCATATCTTTATTCTCTTCCCCCTCCTGCCCCCCCCCCCCTCTTTCTTAAATAGATAACTATCATATCTGATATCATATCTCACAGTACAATAATATTGAATGGGTTGCATTGTTGTATTTTGTCATGTTTCTCAGGTCTTTGTCTGAATTTCTACGAACATTATTGCTAAGGATTGTCTTATTGCATCGGAGTCACACTGGGTTAAATATGTACACTTGGGTTTTAAGGGGTATTTATTATTTTCTTCTTTTTTTGGGGTTGTATGGAAGCCCCAAACGCAATTTCATTGTTCTTGACAATGACAATAAATAAATAAATAATAATACTTAGCAAAGAACCTATTTTGAATATCTTTTGGGACTTTGTTACTATCAGCCTTGTGCAAAAGCACACAGTTTATTCAAGCTTCTTCAGCTGAATCTATTTTTTTATGCCAAAGATAATGGAGTTTGATAGGCATAAAATAGTATTTGCACCAACCAATGTGATTCTCAAAAAACTATTAGTCAAAAGCTTTGTATATCTTGGCATGGGGTACAATGTGTTCTCACTAAAATCTGAGAAAATTGAACAGGTAGAAGACAAAAGACAGACCTAAGACAGCCTCACCAGGTGAAAAGTATCTAAAAGATCATCAGAAGGGTGAGTGACAGTGGCTGTCAAGAAGCCATTCTTAAGGAAGGAAAACACAGAGAAAAGCTCAGGTATGCTAAATTATTCAAATCAAATCAAATCAAATCACTTTTATTGTCACATCACATGTGCAGGCACACTGGCACAGCACATGCGAGTGAAATTCTTGTGTGCGAGCCCCACAAGCAACAGAGATGTGCAAACACAACAACACAAACGAGCAAAATACAAGTATGGCCAACCTGAAACTAATAAATATATGTACAATATATAATAGTGTATGCATTTCTGGATGTGTATACTAAATATTTTCCTACGTGTGTGTGTGTGTGTGTGTGTGTGTGTGTGTGTGTGTGTGTGTATACACATTTTTACAAATTAAATAGTAAAAAAAAAAAAAAAAAAAAAAAAAAATAATAATAATAATAATAATAATAATAATAAAATATATAAAATATACAGAGTTGAATATGTGCAAAACAAGTGGCATTTATATACAGTGTGGAGTGCATAATGTTGAAGTTCCAGTAGTGAAGCTGAGGTGTCTATGACGTGTTCAGCAGTCTGATGGCCTGATGGAAAAAGCTGTCTCTCAGTCTGCTGGTACGGGACCGGATGCTGCAGAACCTCCTTCCTGATGGAAGCAGTCTGAACAGTTTATGGCTGGGGTGACTGGAGTCCTTGATGATCCTCCCCGCTTTCCTCAGGCAGCGCTTCCTGTAGATGTCTTGGAGGGAGGGAAGCTCACCTCCAATTATCCGTTCAGAGCACCGCACTACTCGCTGGAGAGCTTTGCAGTTGTAGGCGGTGCTGTTGCCATACCAGGTGGTGATGCATCCAGTGAGGATGCTCTCAATGGCACAGTGATAGAAGGTCCTGAGGATGCGGGGGCTCATGCCGAATCTTTTCAGTCTCCTGAGAAAGAAGAGGCGCTGCTGCGCCTTCTTCACTGTTTTGTTTGTGTGTACTGACCACGTAAGATCCTCAGCCAGATGTACTCCAAGGAACCGGAAGCTGCTCACTCTCTCCACAGCAGCGCCGTTGATGGTGATGGGGGTGTGTACTTCTCTGCACCTCCGGAAGTCCACTATCAACTCCTTTGTCTTTGCGACGTTGAGGGTGAGATGGTTGTCTTGACACCAGTGGGTCAGGGCGCTGACCTCCTCCCTGTAAGCCGTCTCATCACCGTTGGTGATAAGACCCACCACTGTAGTGTCGTCCGCAAACTTCACAATGATGTTGGAGCTGTTAGTGGCTGTGCAGTCGTAGGTGTAGAGTGAGTACAGGAGAGGGCTCAGTACACACCCCTGTGGAGCACCAGTGTTCAGTGTGATGGGGGATGAGGTGATGCTGCCTAGTCTGACCACCTGGCGTCTGTCAGACAGGAAGCTAAGGATCCAGCTGCAGAGGGAGCTGCTCAGTCCTAGATCCTGCAGTTTCTAGGACTGCAGTTTCTATTCAAGAGCTGGACTGAAAAATCAGTGGCAACAGTTTTCATGGGGTGATGAATCCTAATCTGAAACTTTTGGCTTCAGGTTATCATCTGTATGTACGACAAGGACAGGAGAGAAGTGCAACAGTAAGCATGCACAGCCATCTCTAAAACATGGTGGAGGCTCTCTCATGGTTCGGGGCTGCATTTCAGCCAGCGGTGTTGGGAATCTTGTTGAATTTGATGGGAATATGAACTCTGATTTACAAAGTAACTACTTTTATTAAAGCGCAGGGTAAAAACCATTCACACTCACATTTACACCTATGGGCAATTTAGAAGCAGTCACCACTTAACCTAACCCCACTGACCTGGAGAGAACAATGCTAACGCGTTGCCCTATCAGAACAATCTAAATAAATACTCAAACCTCTTTTAAAATTGTCAATTCTGGAAGGTATGAGCATGATTTTCAGCTTTAATGCACTCTATATTAGAGTTAGTCTCTTGCTCATCTATAAACTACCCCATATTACTGCAGGGTTGACAGTCTTGCACTGGCTCACTGTGTATTAAAGAATTAAAAAGTAGTGCTGTTTGTATTTAAAGTCTTAAATGGTCTTGCAGCTGCATATGTGATAAATTTTGTGTCCATACATAAACAGAAATGCATCAGCTGTGGTTGTCTTTAAATCAGAGCGGATGAAATACAGCTTTGGAAACAGCTGAAATGGAACTGTTGCTGGAGGACAGGTTGCTGTTGTGTTGTTTTATCTAATAATTCAGTTTAATTTCAATTCATTTTTATTTATATGGCACAAATTCAAACCAACAGTTGCCTCAGGGGACTTTATATTTAAGGTAATGACCCTACAGTATTAGAGAGAAACCCCAATAATGACACAGTCCCCTGTGAAGAAGCACTTTGTGACAGTGGGAAGCAAAAACTCCAGCAGAACCAGGCTCAGAGAGGGGCAGCTAACTGGATGAGTATGATGGGAAAAATAATGTGAACATCTTGACCATGAATTTTAAGGAACCCATTTATTTATTTTTATGTTACTTTTTTCTTGTAAAGTACTTTGGTTTTGGTGATATATAAATAAACTTTACTTGCTTACCTACTTTATTTTTCAGCATCACAATGATCCCAAACACACACCAATGCAGTAAATGCACACCTAGAAAGAAAAACACACACTGCCACATATAAGTCATGGACTGGCCTCCCCAGAGTCCAGACCGTAACTCTTCCTGAAGACTATTTAGAGAAATTACAAGCTGCCTAGCACAGTTCAGGCTGTGTTGAAGAATAAAGGTGGTCCTATCGAATATTGACTTTTAAGCTCGTTAGAATTGTTAAACTCTGTTTCTGCCTGATATATTGTATTTCCATGTGTGTTTTAACATGCTTCAATAAATCTCTGCACCATTTTCCCATAGCTAAATATAATGAAAGTGTGGATGTCTGAAGATTTTTATACAGAACCATATGTATTCTTGTTTATAATGGTTTGGCCCTTCATGACATAATATTGCATTAATATTAGTATTGTGTTATTTTAAGTTTAATATTTTCAACATTTGCTTAAGATCTTAAATATTCCAGAAGTAAATTCGAAGTAATGCGATTACTTTAACTAAGAAAATCCACACTTAAGCGCTAAAAGCTTTTTGTTACTTCTCTGCAACCTGCATTTCATTCATTTTATCATTTCTCTGCAAAAAAATAAAAAATAAAAATACTCTCAAAGAGTTTTCTCCACAAAAAGTTCCCTTGTGAGGGTTGACTGATTACAGTCATTCTTGATCCCACTAAGTTGTAATATCATAGATTCATGTTTGTGCATTCATCAGGGGACAAAGGTGGGAAAACTCTGCACACACATCATCCTGCACGGTGAAGGTCAAACACCCAGCTGAGGCAGAAATGCTCGTCAGGAAACAGCACGATAAACAGGACATGTTTATCAGAGGAGAGGGGCTTTACGGACACATCCTCAGTTTGGTGCACTCATAGATTTATGGGATAGATCCGAGTACTAGTCAAGCTCCCACGTGATTCAGTGATTGTTTAAACCTACTAAATCTTCTTTCTTTTTTTCAAACATGCATTGCAACATCTTCATCTCACTGAAATCGTCTCAATGTCACGTGAAATTAGACATATAATTCATATTTTCTGTAAAACGCCTGAAAATCCATCAATCATATGCTGTAGATTTTTATAAATGTAATCGACCTGTGTCTGGTGAGACAATAACTGTCCATGTGAGCACAGGATCCCCCGAGTAGTGGTCTGCACAGGAAGGAGGAGGCGGGGGGCATTGGATTTACGTGTATTTAAAAGATGGGTGTGGTTGACTTCTTCATGCCCGGATTTGAGGATCCTGCAAGCGCTCACCGCGTGATCCGGCACCCTGTTACTAAATGATTATATTCAGCAAAGAAAAGAAAAAAGAAAAAAAAAAAACAGGAACCGTGTGGATACTGCCCAAGCGGTAAGGGCCGCCTCTGGTTACTGTCTGCAAGAGGAAAACACAAAATCTTGCGTGAAGGCTGGAATTCTAAACGCTTCTTCGTCCTTTTTAAAATTTAAATTAATCAATTTATTGATAATTTATATTTGTTGCACTTTCCGGATTTTACTCTGTAATTCACTGCCGACTTGGAGGCGTCTATCCTGATGAAGTATCGGCAGAGGGAGGAGGAAACCAAAGAGAGGAAGGAAACGAGGATAACGTCACGAAGACTCGGAGTAAAACGGACTGAGAATAGTGTTTAATGGACGATCCCTGATGCGGGCCGGGGAAAGAGCTGGGGCCAATTCCGTCTGTTTACGCCGTATTGGACGAAGATGTTTTTGTTAGGTTGCCGTGTGTGAAAAGTGGAAACGATCCGTAGAGGAAACAGCAGCTCGGCAGCAGCAGATATCATCTTGTGTGTGTGTTTTTTCCTCAGGAGCTCCGCTAAAGCAGAGAAATGGAAATGTGTGCAGCCCTCCTCCGGTTGCCTGTTTACTGAAGGGTTTGGAAACAGGCTGATCGTGACACACGGAACTTTTAAAGTGGATCTCCTGTGAACTTGATTTTTAATGACTGAAAAAGACTTGTAGTTAAATCCTCCGCGGGATTTGTCTTTTTTTCCTCTTTTTTTTTGAGGGGGGGACGTTGCTTTCAGTTTCTTTCTTTTTTTATTTTTCTTTGCAGCAGGGGGAGGAAAAAGGGCAGGAAAATCATCGGGAGAATTAACAGGTAGCCACCCATTATCCAAACGCTGTGACAGCAGATAGGTCAGCCTGTGTGTGTGGCTGGGTGATGGTGTGCGTATGGCATCATTTTGACCAAATACGATTAGCTACATCCGCAATTTTAGGAGCTCGATGTCTAAAATGAGACGTGATGAAGGCCTTTATGACTGTGCTGATCAATATGTGAGGTGATGTAGCTAGGGTAGGGCCTTTTTTGAATTATGTAAATCTCTAAATCTAGACAGTGAAATAAAAATCTCTCTCGAGTGCATCCTTTGAGACTGGCCTGTACCCTCGTTCTCCTCAGTGCTGACTGTATTTCATTGGGGAGGCTCTTAGGCCATGCGTTCACATCCTCTGCCATCAAACATCCACTCATGCCCGGCATGCAGTGGTTGGAGGCAGATTTTAGCCATGCCATGTTAGAGCACCTCCACATCAGATGTGCAATCAAAGGGGTGGGGCCAGGCACTCCTGGCATCTTTGCGTTTTTGTTCTACCACATGCTCTCGGAGGTTGGTGGAGTGCCAGAAGTGCTGGGGACACCGAGGACCTGCCATATTAACCTTTTATAAAGAGCATGGCCTAGCAGCAAGGGTCGTGTCGCTGCTAGGCCATGCATCATCAGTGCGGCAGTGTGATATGCGTGTCCTCACTCTCTGCTACTCTTTACCCACTGACTTCAGCACAAATCTGCGTGTCCGCCAGTTGATGCTCAGAAGCAGCAAAAACATGCATCTGAGCATCTGGCAGGACCCATGGCCTGATATATGATCCCCCTCCCCACACCCCCTTCTCTACCTCCCTCCTCCTCATCCTCCTCTCCTGCAGCATCTATTCTCCTGATTGGCTAAATGAGCAGCTGTGCCAGGAGACTGAGACCCACGATGCACCCCTTTTGGCTTCCATTAGTGCTGTGTGATCCATCTGGTCGCAGGTCCCTCCAGGGAACAGTGGTCTACTGTAGCTAATTGCTCTTCCTTGCACAGTGTAGGCTACTGTATGCATGCTATCTGGGGTTTTTATCTTGAATTTGAATAGCTTCACATATGCAAATCTATAGGCCACCTGTTTGGGAGAATATTTGAATGTGCAACTGTTTTCCCATGAGGAACAGGAAATACTGTAGTGCACGCCGCTGGAAAGCGCAACATAGAGATGAACAGTTTTCGTGTACCTGTGTAATTTAAGAAATTAGGGACTCCCCTGTTCTTCAGCGTGAAGTGTTTGTTTAAACACAGTCAGCGGCTCAAATGAAGGATTGCTCCGTCCTGCATTAGTGCAAAGTTGGACTTGTATGAGCATTGCTACCAGGCACCAGATAGTGAGCATTCACTCACTATCTGGTGCCTGGTAGCAATGCTGGCTTTTTGATAGCAGCTTAGTCATTGCAGATTATTCTCCTCAGTTAAACCAGGATGGGTGGTTGTACAGCCATAAACAGATTACAAGTTGTATTTTTTTCCCTCACTGTGGGTTCAGTAAACCTCAGAGATTAAAATTGGGATTTTATTTGATTATTTTATTTCCCCAAATGCAAGTAGCGTTCAATTATTGATGAAAGTAGACCTCTGGATTAGTAGGTTAGGAAGTATAAAAATATGATAATCCCAAAAAAACTTAATATGCACTGATATTCATTTCATTTAGATTTATTTGATAATAGAGTGTGATATTTAAAGTCGTGCCCCATCCAGCAGGTGACAGCTCGGACAGTTTCAAAATGAGTGAGCTGGAACAGCTTCGTCAGGAGGCCGAGCAGCTTCGGAACCAGATACGAGTGAGTGATGTGTGTCTGCTGTGAACAGTTTTACCATTGAATAAAATACTGGAAAATTTGTTATTTACTAGCGGTGTCCTCTTTTTTTTCCTTCCCTGTGACTTCATAACCATTAGGACGCCAGGAAAGCATGTGGAGATTCAACCCTGACACAGGTGAGAGCAACTGAATGTGTAAGATGTATGTCAGTCACCTGGGGATGGGTTAACCTGGCGTCAATATGGACCTATATACTTAATAACATGATATTGGGCACAGTGGAGAAAGCAGGAAAGCTATTTTTTTATTGTTTTTGATCAAATGTTACTCTATAGGACAAAAAATCCATCCCTGCTACTCTCAACATGTCTCCAGGTTTCACCTGCACAGAGGAGTGACCTTTTCTTTTTGTAGCACAATTTAGAAATAATAGATGACGGCCATTTGTTGAACCAGCAGTAGTATAAATCATCAATAATTTCTGAATTTATTTTTACAGGTGCATTATTCATATTGTCATATTTGACATGTGATATTAGTTATTTCTGTCCCGGTCTTGCCTTCGGTGTCTGATAGCCACTGTACTGTTACTCTTTAGCAAAACTTTTCTGCCAAACCTTTTATCACACACCCAGTGAATGATCAAAACAGTGCTAACTTGCTAACTTTACTAACTTAGATAACTGCTGGTCTGGATCCTGTGGGGCGGATCCAGATGCGGACAAGACGCACCCTCCGTGGCCATCTGGCCAAGATCTATGCCATGCACTGGGGTACAGACTCTAGGTGAGTCCATACTATTTCTAATGCTTTTGACTGCTTCTTGGTTTAATTTTTCTTTGTATACTATAGATTAAAGTTCCACCTAAAATGGTTGAGTGTAATCGGCCATCAAAGCCACTTCAGGTAGCCACTTCCTATCTATATTAGCTAGAATAGAAAAAGGCGGATACAAATAAATGTTTGACCTAAATTTGGCCCACTTCTGCATTTTTCTGGGCATTTAGCCTTTACTGATGGAGCTGACTCAATGTGAGTCTCCTCACCTCAGTTGAGCCACAGATCCACCTCATATGGATCACATCTGACCCACAGAAAATTTGCAAGTGGTGTAAATAGGCTTTAGGCCACCTGTGTCCATCCTGGGAATTAATTTCAGTTCATTGGCTGTTTGATGGAGCTTTTAGACTACTGCATTACCCAGTTTTCCAAAGGAGAAAAAGATATAAGTCCTATAATAAATAATTCCTGTCTGTAATGCAGTGAAAATATGCTCCACTCTTTGTCTTCATGATTCAACAAATGCCTCGACAGCTATTTAGTGGATTGTAATGACACATGGGACATACCTGCTCGAGATTAACTGTAGCACGTTTGGTGAAGATGTAATGCTTGATTTTCCACTCACACATGCAAATTGCCAGCGCTAATTAGTAAATGCTGAATGAACAAGCCAAACAGTCATAGTGGGCTTGTTAGCAGGCTCGCGTTAGCATTTAGCTCAAAGCGGCACGATACAAAAGCACAAGCATGACAAGCATTGCAAGCATTTTAATTTTAGTTCTGTGAAATCATTTGCTGACTTCAGGCATTAACCATGAACATTTCTGGCTGAGGCAAACATTAAAACAACTGATTCTTCACCTTGAACTCACAGAATCATCTCAGGCTGCAGTGTTTTGACAGGAAAAGCATGTTTCAACAGGTTTGGAGCGCAGTGTGATAACAGGACTCAAATGCCAAAATTAAAGAGATCCTGTATTATTCAAAACTTTTTTGTTTTTTTTCCCCTTTTGTGTCTGCAGGCTTCTGGTTAGTGCCTCTCAAGATGGAAAACTGATTGTCTGGGACAGCTACACAACTAACAAGGTAAAATCACCAAAAAGACAAAAAACACGGCACGTCTCCAGCTGGAAGACTTGTCTGAACTTGAAATGAAAGTGGACTAACATCTTCCTCTTGTAGAAGTGCTGCTGACTTTCCATAATGGCTTCTTTCTCAGTGTTACTGTGACTGATTGTAAGAGTCACAGTGGCATCATCGTGTGTGTTTTCAGTGTTAATATCTGCCCATTTTATGCTCTTTAAACTACCTCTCTTTTCTTAGATACATGCCATCCCCCTGCGCTCCTCCTGGGTAATGACCTGTGCGTACGCTCCCTCGGGGAACTACGTGGCCTGCGGAGGCCTCGACAACATTTGCTCCATCTACTGCTTGAAGACACGCGAGGGCAATGTCAGGGTCAGCAGGGAACTACCTGGCCATACAGGTGAGAGAACATGGCGCCCTAAGCTAACTATGTTAAAATCTTCTCATGAGTAAAACTGATGAGATGTTTCAGATGAGCGTACGCCCCCGTGGGAAAGCTCCACTCCCAAACCCCTAAACAATGACTTCATTTACATGGTTAATTAATTGCAGTCTTAATGAGCTGAGATATTAACTCCTGTCTGTGTGACTCTGATTTGTGACACTATAACTTCTGTATGTATTTTATTTTTGATTTTATATTTTCAAGAAAAACGTGAAGTAGATGATTTATTGAAATGTGCAAACATACATGTAAATACAGTATGTTAGCAAAAACTAGGTTTGCACAATTGTAACGAGCTTGAAAGTCCAAATTTGGTATGACTGCCTTTATTCTTTAGCATATTCTGAACTCTCTTAGGCAGTTTGATTGTATTTTCTTCAAGAAGTCGTCAGGAATAGTAGCTTCTTGAAGAACTTTGCAATGCTCTTCTTTGAATGTTTCTGCCTTTTGTTCCATTTTCTGTCACAATGATCCTTCACTGCTTCAATAATGTTGAGGTCCAGGCTCTGGGGAGGCCGATCCGTGACTGACAGCGATCTAAAGATGTGTTTGTTCTACCCAGTTCTACCCATTGTCAATGCATTGACTATGTGTTTAGGGCCACTGTCATGCTGAAAAAGGAAGCATTTGCTAATTGGATAATCAGATGCTTGTCAGAAGGTATTGCATGGTGGATCAAAATCTGGTGGTACTTTTCCCACTGGCTGAAATGTCATCCCAAACCATCACAGCCTCCACCATGCTTTACAGATGGTCGTAGGTACTCACTGATGTACCTCTCTCTTGAACTCCTTGGAATGTATTGAACCAAAAGATTTCAAATTTGGATCCATCACTTCATAAGATGTGTTGCCACTGCTTTTCAGTCCACTTCTTGTGTAAAGACCTGTTTAAGATAAGATAAGATAACCTTTATTAGTCCCACACGTGGGAAATTTGTTTTGTCACAGCAGGAAGTGGACAGTGCAAAAGTTATGACGCAAAAATTAGAATACAATAAGAATAAATACAGTACACAGCTGTACAGAATAGAATAAAATAATATACTATATACAGTAGAATAAAATAGAATAAAAATATACAATAAGATAAAAATAGAATACGAATGCTATATACAACTGAGTAAAAATACAACGATGCCAGAAAGGATTATTGCACTTAGTGTTATTGCACATGTGTGGATGTGTGTGTTTGTTCAGTTAAAGTCTTTGTTGTGGAGTCTGACAGCAGTGGGGAGGAAAGACCTGCGAAATCTCTCCGTCCCACACCGTGGGTGCCGCAGTCTCCCACTGAAGGAGCTGCTCAGTGCTGTCACAGTCTGCTGCATGGGGTGGGAGACGTTGTCCAACAGGGATGACAGCTTAGCCGCCATTCTCCTGTCACTCACCACCTCCACTGGGTCCAGAGGGCATCCTAGAACAGAGCTGGCCCTTCGGATCACCCTGTTCAGTCTCTTCCTGTCCCCAGCAGAGATGCTGCCGCCCCAGCAGACCACACCATAAAAGATAGCAGAAGCCACCACAGGGATGCCTCTTCTTGGCAGCCACCCTTCCACTGAGACCATTCAGACAAGGCCTCAGTGAACAGTAGAGGGATTAATGTTATGTGTTGACACAACACTGGTTCATCCCTTGAGTTAGATGCCTTTTTCTTCTTTGAATGATTCATAGGCCAGTGTTACAGGGCAAATAAAAACATTCCTCTGAAAGTGGTCAGGTACAGGGACTGGACTGAAAATGAGTAAAAAAAGCAACCAATCTCTAAAAAAAACCCTCCACATTTTTACTCCTTCTAGAGCAGCTTTGCACAATTTACAGTTCAAAATAAGCCCCATTTATCCTGGCACTTCTCAGCTCATCCACTGTCTGAAGCCAAGAATTTTAGCAGCCTTCTTCCTGCTTTAAAGCCAGCTGTCTTCTGATTGGCTGCCTCTTCAGTTTGAACAGCAGGTGGGTGGGGCTGCTGTGCTTAAAGCCAGAACTTTTTCCCTCTTCACTGACATCTAACAGAAGACGAGAATAGAAAAAAGTGTCTGGAACAGGGCATTGAGGGGGTTTTTTTTTGTTTGTTTGTTTTTCTGTTCGTCTTTAATATGAAATGATATAACAAAGGAACAGTGAAAAGCATAATAAGTCACATTTAAAGAATAGATAACAGAGTCTGATTGGCTTAAAGAAGTCAGGTAAGAAGGTTACAAGAATTAGCCTGATAATGATGGAAATAATGATGAGAAGAGTTCGACAGTGTGGGAAATCAGAAGTAATAAAAAGAAGACAACAGCAGGACTGGCACAGACACGCAGACATACAGGCACCACATGTAAACAG
Source organism: Aulonocara sp. 'chitande type north' Nkhata Bay (assembly GCF_057382095.1). Lineage (NCBI taxonomy): Eukaryota > Metazoa > Chordata > Actinopteri > Cichliformes > Cichlidae > Aulonocara > Aulonocara sp. 'chitande type north' Nkhata Bay. The sequence continues at coordinate 14,335,069 of NC_141353.1, read as the reverse complement.
ATCTTTCCTCTTGAACCTATGGAAAAGCTTCTTTTTATTGCAGTCGTGGATAGATTATTATGACCACAGATGCAGGATGCAAACATGCCACATGCCCACATGTTTGCTCATGGAAAGAGTACACTCTGACGTGCGTTTCATGAGCACACCCAGCTTGCTCACACACTAATAAAAGGCATCTTAGAACTACATTACATACACAACTTTAAACTTACGGTTTCTTGCACTCGTGGACATGAAGTTTCGAGATTTTCATGAGTTCATTGAACTGTTCTTTTACCAGGTTGGAATCTTTTTTTAATTTATTTTTTTACAGCAGACATTTTTAATGACTTAAAAATAAGAATTGAGTGCAAAACTTTGATTTTATTTTGGTGTTTCTATAATCCAGTATACACAACACCACCTGCTAATATTTGGTTAAATGTCTTTTAGCAAGTTACAACTCGGCCAGACGCTTTTTGTAGCCACCAACAAGCTTCTGGCATAATTCTGCCCGGATATTTTAGCACTCTCCTTGGCAGAATTGGTAAAGTTCATTTAAACTGGAGGTTTTTCCTTCGCTCTTAAATGATCTGTTATTGCGTATTTTTCAAATGTTTGTGCAGGATATTGTATTTGTTTTGAATGTCTTGTACTTATGTGATACAGGTCTCTATTGAAAATTACATTTTTTTTAATCTCAATTAGATTTTTACCTGGATAAATAAAGGACTAATTTGAAAGAAAAAAAAAAACATAGTCCAGAAAGGTTTAGATCGAGGTTTTGGGAAGGCCAATACTCCATCCATCCATCCATGCATTCGCATTCGCTTCCGCTTATCCTTTTCAGGGTCGCGGGGGGTGCTGGAGCCTATCCCAGCTGTCATAGGGCGAAAGGCAGGGTACACCCTGGACAGGTCGCCAGTCTGTCGCAGGGCTAACACATAGGGACAGACAACCATTCACACCTAGTGGCAATTTGGATTATCCAATTAACCTATCCCCACAAGCTGCATGTCTTTGGACTCCAATACTCCAATATTTTAAAAATAATAATTAATACCTATACTATAAGTAAGGTCAAAGGTCTCCAATGGCTCCAAAATCCTGGTCATCTGCAAACTTTGCTGATGTGTCAATGCATCTATCATTGCAGCTTCAAAGAAATTAAAAAAATGATCCCAAAAAGACGCTTGAAAAAGAAGGCTTTAAAGTAGTAATCATGTAAAATATGTCAACAAAATATATCATAAAATATCTAAACGAATGAGTAGTTTTAGTGGCGCAGAGACAACATGTAGCTCTATATGTACACTCACAATAAATTTATAGTCATATTTACGTTTTACATTCTTCTCCTATACAGTAGTCATTTAATGTAAAATGCGTCATCAAGTGTCACTGACATCATCCGCGTGTTTGTGCGTTCCGTTCTCTCAGGTTACCTGTCATGTTGCCGTTTCATTGATGACAATCAAATCATCACGAGCTCAGGAGACACCACATGGTGAGTCACACAGATCAACACACACATGTGCAGCCTAAGCATCGTTTTCCTGCTTTCCAATCACTAACCCTGTGCTTTTTTTGTTGTTGTTGTTGTCGTTGCTTTTTTTGCCCAGTGCACTGTGGGATATCGAGACGAGCCAGCAGACCACAGTTTTCTCGGGCCACACCGGTGATGTCATGAGTCTGTCCCTTTCGCCCGACCAGCACACCTTCGTGTCGGGAGCCTGCGACGCTTCAATCAAACTGTGGGACATCAGGGACAGCATGTGCCGGCAGACCTTCACGGGCCACGAATCGGACATCAACGCTGTCTGTGTGAGTGTCCTCAGGGACCGGGTGCCCTTGTAGGCCCAACTGCTTTTATTCTTCTTAAAATCGCGGATTATATATTTTACAAGTGCAGTTTAGAGCTCTTGTTTCAGAAGAGTGCTCTGGCCGTGGAGTTTTATGAAGCTGCATCACTGATGTGACAGGCAGAGGAGACCTAATGAAAGATGCTTTTGAGTTGCATTGTGGGAAATGTAGTATTGGAAGGTCGCTCAAAAGCAGCATCTTAAAATGCAGTTTAGAGTTTTAAAAGACAACAGGACTTTTATTCCAATTTACTACATTCAAAATCAGGGTTTAAGGTGTGAGGATGAGAAACCCCCACAACACACACAAGGTCAGCAGGAGCATAACGTAGGTTTTTTTTTAGCTTGACCCACATCATAGATTAAAGAAACTGGATGGAGTTGGTATGCTTGAGACACCATTTTAGACATTTATTCTCAGACACATCATGAGTTTCTGAATTCCTGGCACTGTTATAAGCTAATCTGTGGCCTTAAGTGGCACTCTGGCGCTCCTGAGTACTGTCTAACACGTCATCAGCAGCATCAGCTCCAGGATTTGTCTTGGTGACGTCACACACTGTCTCCAGCCACCAGCTTTGGGAGGGATTTAAATGGGAAGCGCGCTGCAGGATTAACAAGATTATCAATTAACACCATATCTGAACATCCTGATCATCTCAGGAGACGATCTCCGGTTGGGAGTCTGGGTTGATGGCACAGGCCATCTGACAGTGTGGCAGGTGGACAGATTCGGTGTTAAAGCACTGATCCCATTCAGTTTTCTGTCTTATTAAGGGATTTAAGAAAGGCAGGAACTCTCTATAGCAGCTTATGCTGTAACTATATTTATTTATAATTAAAAATATAAATAAATAATAAATAAGAGTCATCCTCACTTTCTCCTCCCCAGTTCTTTCCCAATGGCAGCGCCTTTGCCACAGGCTCTGACGATGCCACCTGCAGGCTGTTTGACCTCCGCGCAGACCAGGAGCTAGGCCTCTACTGCCATGACAACATCATCTGTGGCATCACCTCTGTGGCTTTCTCCCGCTCCGGGCGCTTGCTGCTGGCTGGTTATGACGACTTCAACTGCAACATATGGGATGCCATGAAAGGAGACAGAGCAGGTGGGTGGAGCAAGCGAGAGAACAGAGAAAAGGGAAGGTTCATCTTCAAGCTAAGGTGAAGATGAAGTGATTATCTATCAATTACACCACACGTGTTTTTGTAGTATTCCTTCTTTTGATTTTTCAGTGCTAAAATAAAAGCTTAGTTTAGTGATTCATTTTTGCACTGCAGAGGGATGATTGTATGTAGGTGTGCAGTTTTCTGATGCCTGAAACAACAAATAGGTTTATACAATGTTCAGTTTAAATGAGAGGGGAGCTTGGTATACAAGTACTGCTGATAACAATGATTTAAAGTACAGAAATAACAAATTGGTTGTAATTTTTATTTTTTCTGGTTAGAGCCTCTTTCCACCAAACTCCTATCTGAGCTTCAGCTGTAAGAGTTCAATCAAAAACATAGAAAACACAATCTGAATAAAAAAAATAGTGCGACTAAAACTGCTTCTAAACGGAGTTGTCGTTGCAAAAAATGTAATTCTTTATTTGTGTTTTGGGGTTTGTTTGTTTGTTTTTGAGGAAATTAAGCTGCTTGCCATGTATCAAGATCAAGGTTATTATAGCTAAATTATAGCTAACTAAAATTCAACTAAAACTAAAACTACATGTAAAAAACATTACTGGTTTTACCTCTGACATATGTCCTCCCTACAAGAGTAATTAAAAGTCTAAAATTTAACACTGTTTAGGACCCTAAAACAAAAAGAACTAAACTAAAACGAAACATTTTCAAACAATAAAACCAAACACAAAAATCCCCCCATGAAACTAACAAACTAAACTGAATAAAAAAACAAAAACTCAAAATGAAATAACAATAAAAACGAATTCTAAAATGCTAAACTGTAATAACTCTGGTCACGACTTTTTATTTTTGCATGCGTCTGTGGAAACAATCACTATTTTACTTCTCATTTTTCTCTGTTGCCAGGTCAGCAACTAAAGCATTTTATACAAGATGTGTCATGTGTACTACTGTGTACTGCTAATCAAAACACATTTAAGAAGATCAAAAGCAGAGAATAACCTTAAATCGTTTAAATAAGTGAAAATTATGCCTTTTTCACAGATTCAGAAATGGCTAAACTTATAACTTAAGTTCAGCTTTGAAAATTAATAGAAACAAGTCCTTCATAGGCCCTTTTATCTGTATTACTACAAGGTCAAGGCATTATTAGGACAGTACTGTACAACAGGAAGTATAATTATTTACTTCAGAAAGTAGCGATATATATTGCAGGAAGCAGATCTAGAGTGTATACTGCACACGATCTGATATCAGATCATCCGTATGGCGCACACATGCTGGTGAGTCAGAAGTTCATCCTACCACAAAAAAAAAAGATATGAAAGCATAAAAAGAATTGACAGTAAGTTCAGTGATGGAAGAGCAGCACAGTCTGCCTTAAGCACAGTCATTACAGTAGCAGGAATTTTAGTACAAGTGTTGGGACAAACTTTCCAAACAATGATTCGTTTCCATTGTAGAAAGAACATCGTGAGTCTGTTTTGCCGCTGATTGCATCAAAAATAAATAGATAAAAATGAGGTCACATTTAGATTTTAAAGATTCCTTTTGAAAAACAAAATCTTTGTCTGCACACTTAAGAAACAGGGGGATACAAACCGTAGCATCGATCTTAAGTTAACAGTATGCTCACTGTTTGATTTTTGAAGAAGTGCATTGCACAATGACAAGTTGACTTTTGGGGGTTTTTTCGGCCCTCCTGCAGGAGTCCTGGCAGGCCATGACAATCGCGTGAGCTGTCTGGGCGTGACGGATGACGGCATGGCGGTGTGCACCGGGTCCTGGGACAGCTTCCTCAAGATCTGGAACTGAGCCATGCACATAAACAGCGAACCACACACGTCCAACAGACACCGCTCTTATCTTGGGACACAGTTTGCACCCTGTACTCTCACTGTATGTAAGATTCCACAGACGAACCGCAACATTATACTGTACATAATATATATGACTTAGATATGAGCTTACACACACACACACACACACACACACACACACACACACACACACGTATTGTATGCAGGATAAGATAACAAGACCTAAACACATGCTCACACTACCTACCGCCGATGAAAGTGCACAGCAGCAAGGCCACAGTGCAACACACACATGCACATAACAGGTCAAAATATGACCAAATACAGCCGAATATTCAGCTGTTCGGCCGAAAACACAAATCCCATCAACACTATCTGACGCACTCATTCTCACACATGCTTATCATGAGACATACTGCTTCTCGTGTTAAGCAGTGGAGCGAATGTTACCCGATATTTTCGTCTTATGACTTTGCTCGAAATACACCTCAGACTCATTTTTCTTTGTTGTTTCGGTCTCTTTACCACACGTATCTCAGCAGTGGTGACGTGAAGGCGGAACCACCTGAGTGCATTTACATAAAGAAAGTAAGAAAGAAGGAAAAACATTCACCGATGAACAGATGATTGAGCTCAATGAAGATATCAACTGATTTTCATCTGTTTCAGAACGTCACACAGTCACTGTCTTCACCCAGTTTTTTTTTTTTCCCCCCCCAATTCTACACACTTATTTTATTCCTGTTCTTCCTGTGTGCCTCAAATACACTTATTAACAGAGGATACTGAGACAGTTACATGAATCCAAAACAACCTGAGATTAAGAGAAGTTGAGAAGTAAAAGCACGTCTTATTGAGTAGGAGCCAATAATCAAACTTTGACTTTGTCACTGTATTATCTGGACATTACTATAATTGTACATATTATTAATAAATAACTGCCTCTCCTGCCTTTTATTGTGTTTTCCTTTTAAAATTGTTTCTAAAACTGACACGTTTAACTGAGTATTAAGTGCATATTGTCAGGTATTCTCATTATACAACCTCAGGTTTTTACTTAAACCTGAGATTTGAAAGTAGCACTGATATAGACATACATGGGTTATTGGAATATACAGTCCCCTGCCTCTTTATTAGATATATTAGGTAAAACAAATATCTAATCAGCCAATCACATGGCAGGAACTCATTTAGGCATGGTCAAGATTCGAAAAAAGTCCCCTGGCGTGATGAGTCTTGATTTCTGCTGCGACATTCAGATAGTCAGGCCAGAATTTAGTCCTGTCAAATAACGAAACCATGGATACATACTTTCAGGCTGCTGCATGTCAATATGAACCAAATTCTCCGTTTCCTGCATCTTGTGGAATCTGCCAAGAAGTAAAGCAGTTTTGAAGGCAAAAAGGGGTCAAGACCCTTAATAGTGAGGTGTGGCCAGTAAATGTAGTGTTAAAACTCAAAGCTGGCACACAGCAAACTTGGTTATCTGCTTAATTAGACATATGTGGCAGCAACCTGAACCTTCAGTCTCCAAAGAAATTTTATGTTGAATGCCGATGCATGTCATAGCTTTTCCACTAACTCATTGTTAACAGACTTTAGGTACATGGAAATGTCTGGCGGATGCTTTTGTCTTTAGACACCGGGGGGTGCTGCAGCTCATTCTGCATCTCTGACTCAGAAAATGAGGACTGTGAACCAAAAACAAATCTTGAAGAAAATTTGTTAAATCTATTTACAAGTTAGGCTATGAAGACTGAGTAGTGCCTTTTGTTAAGTGGACCCTACACAGTTGCTTCGTAGTAACAAAGGAGGAGTGACAGGAACATGAAGTCCAGGCAGACTTTTAGCACCATGATGTGGCTGAACACTGAAGTACATCTCACTCCGTTCACTGCTGTTGTGTGATACGAAACCGATGTCAACTGCAGCCCTCGCTGCAATAATACTATAATTCCCTACTGGGCATTTGTTGCAGTGCAAAGAAAAACAATTCAAACAGACTCAAATGCGATCAAGGTATTTTATTTTTCAAACAATCTGTATTAAGACATGAATTCATTCAACACAATCTTGAAAGTTTAAAGTTTAGTCTATGAAATACAATCTGGAGTTAATCTCTCACAAGGAACACAGACGCGCGCGCACACTAAAACATTGCAAAGATGTCTTTCTAAAAAACGAACCAAAAAGTTATTGAAAAAGAACAGGAGATATTGTGTTTCTGTCCAAAGAGCCACGTCGATGTAGAGCTCCCCATGTTTTGATCTGCCTCACTCCCCGACTACAGCTGCTAATCCTGTCACACGGGATTGATTAGAAATATAAGTTAGAAGAGAAGAGTGCCTCATGAGACGATTATCTATCAGCCATTTATCGATACTTAAGAGTTCACAAAGGCAGTTTTTGGATTACATCAAGCGTCCCAGCATGTGATTGTGTTAAACCGACATTTTTTTTTGTGTATGTGTGATTACAAACAAAAGTGAGAGCACAGAATGATTTTTGTAACACACAAACTAGCCTATGTTAAGTCTGCCGAAGGCCACTGGAGAATCACGACCTGCAAGTCACACTCGCATGGACAATTTTGAAACTCTTCAAACGCTTGTATTGCTTTAAATTAAAAAAAAAGGAAGAAAGAAAGACGAACAATCCTCCAAACCTACAACTCAAGAGTCAAATCACACAAATTCAGCGGTCAAGTCTGTCCAAGCTTACGGCCAGACTGACGCAAATCTTCCCAGAAAACTAATGAGCTGTGAGGTTCAGGTCTTTTAATGGTCGTTGGCACAAAATGAAATAGCACTTTCACAGCTTAAGGTGCATTTAGGGAAATCGTCAACCATAACCACTCGTCCGTCTTCCAGACCGCAACACCATTAGAAGATTTTCTGCTGCACGAAATGAGGCAACAAGCTGAGTGTTTGGGAGTGACGCTCTCGGTCGGGTTGGCGACAAACGTTTGTCAAAAGGCTTTCATGGTTAACGTTAATAATTTAGCTGCAGTGCTCTCCAGAAAACCTGCCAGCACAAACCATGCAGTTAAAATGACAAGAGTTAAGTGATGCTATGGCTTTTTGATTTTGTTTACATGGAAGTGATTATTTTTTTGTGTATGCAGGATATTTCACGCAACTGCGAATGGAGTACATTATGGAAGTTATGTGTTTAAAAGAGGGGAAAACGCACTGATTTTACACATCAAAGCTTTGCATACACTCAAGCTTGAGCTCTCCTACAATTTGGATGATTTTCATTTTTTCATAAGCCGTCCATCATGCTATATGTGTGAAGTAGCCAGATTCATGTTTAACACTTCAGAATCAGATCTTTTTATTTCCAGGCATGCATCCACTATCCTGTACACTGAAGCTCCCACAATCACACACTGCAATTTCAGTTAAAGATTCAGGTGTGCAAAAATGTAGTCTCAAGCAAGAATTTTTGTCGGCCTTCAGCCCCGAGCAGCGCGACCCGACATCACACGAAGCACCTACTGACACCAAAAACAGACTCTGACGTGTAAAATCAGTGGAATTACTTTCTATACTTCATGAAAACTAAAGATTATTGGCTCGTTTGTGGCGTGTGAAGAGCCGATGACCCCACACCACAGACTATTGGGCTCCTAACATCAGCGTACTTCTGTCTTCATGATCATTGCGATCATCTCCTGAGAATATTATCAGCCTGTCACACCTCTGTAGGCCATTTACACCAGAGGGCAGATCCAACCTCAAGTGTCTGAATCCCAGCCACATCTGACTCCTCCGCTAACAACAGACATGTATGTTTCTGTCTGGATAGATTTTTAAGACTGTCCACATATACACACACAGTTGTCTCCTGCTTAGCTATAACAACTCCTAATTACACCCGGACTAGTTTAATGAATGACAGAATGAAAGGGGAATATTTGGTGGAGGGGGGCAAATAAAATATCCCATCTCTCCGTTAGACTCGGGTATAGCTTTGATCTCTCAGCCTTAAAATACATTGTGCTTAGATTAATAGAGCGGTACACACTTTCATATAAATACAAATCTGTCGTATAGATGTACATTCACTTTTTATTTCTCAATATAGACTCATTTACATATTTTATAAAATAGGCTTCTCAGGATAAGTCACGCTACTCTCCCCACTACAACATTACACAATCAACATGTTAAAGAAGCGCTTAGATCACCTGTGCAGAATGAACCTACATTTTTAGGAGCAGACATCACTCACACACAAACACACACATACACACACAGTTTAACTTGATGTGTGCACATTAACTTTTGTTTTTTCCTCTACATATTCATGGCTTTACTCTATGCTGGCTCCTGCTGTGAGTACATCCTCAACACGTTACACTGGATTAACTGGACATATATTAACTTATCTGTTATTGCAATTCTCTCAATAGATTCTTGTCTGCTGATTATTTGAAGTTAGAATATATGTTGCCCAAAAAATAAAACAGAAAGAAAGAAAGAACAAAGAAAAAGCATTTAAAGTCCATTTAAGAGATAATATGGATTTTACTTAAGTGCACTTAACTGGCACAGGACATTAATCTTGACGAGGGAGCAAATATAATTGTGCCTCTTCTTCGTGTGATTTCAGTAAAGAGATTTTTGGGGGTGGGAGCGAGGGGGTGGGCATATAGGGGTGGGGAGTGGGCTCACAACCCTTCCAAAAAAAGCATCTCACCTTCCCGAGTCCAAGGCACTGCTTTAACTGTAAACATGGCAGATTGATAAAAAATAAGGATTTGATCATAGAAAGCACAAGTGCCAGAGCTCTGGGACGATTGTAGTTGTAGACGTTTGAAAAGTAGGTCATGGCACATAAAAGATACTTAGGAATAAAAACACATTCGCTTAAGGGGAAAACAACTTTGATACAGTACTATATAATCTATTTCAATGGCTTACATGCACACCAAAGTATCTGTGTGAGATATACTTGTAAATGTATGTTTGCTGAAGGTGCTTTCCATGCCCATTTATCGCATACTCTCAGAAAATTAACCACCTATTTATAGAACTTTCGATTAAACGCTCTGTCCTGAATTTACACTGCAGTCTTGATAGCCTTCTTCGTTTTTTAATGAATAAAATATATCTCCTTAGCTTAAAGAGCAGGCTTTAACAAACCTTCCTACAGATCACTGGCTAAGATTCAGTTTATAATTCTTATAATATTTACATAATAGTTCTTGATGTACAAGTTGGTGAACAAACAGCACATTTTCCCAGCAACCACGCTAAACATCCACCTCTGGCAGTGCAGTGAACCAAGTGACTCACTGAACAAAAAGCTCCATTCATCAAGCCTCTTCCTGATAAGGCTGCCTCATGCTTGTACCGTAGTGTTTGGTGTAGAGGAACAACCAATCTCTCGCTTAAGCAGCTTCCTGAAGTCTAATTCCCCTTAAAAAAATTAACAAAATCTAATCTATGCAAAAGAAACACAGAATCATACCATAACACCACTAACTCACATTTTGGATTGGTATATTGAAAGCAAAATATTGGTTAGTGATCTGTAGGAATAGTTTCTTGGTCAGCATCCATAAGCTCCTCTTTCCCTTTGGCCTTGCTTCAAACCTCTGCTGCAAAATATATACGGTGAACTTTGGCAGAATGTACAGATATAAAATATATTAAGTCTCGTGAGTTTCAGCTGTGCTCTCCAAAGTGCCTGATGAGATGGAGCCCTCTGCGGTACAGCAGAGTCCCCATTAATCGAATCTTTCTACTGGCCCAGGACAAATATGACTTCTATCACACACAGAGGGCTGTTCTACCGCAAATGCCTGGACAAACACTTCTCACGAAAAAAATCCACACTAACAAAATAGTCTAAGAACTAAAATATAATACAGTAGAGTAGATCAGAGTGGTAGGAAGGTAGCAAACCCTCCTCCCGTGTCTCACTAACATCCTCCTCCTCCTGACAAATCTCCCGTCCCCTCTCTCCCCTTCAGAGTTGCCGTCATACTCCAACACTGCTAGCCAAATATATGAACTCCCCTGCTCAAAACACTCCACGAGAATAGTATATATTGCAATATAATGGCAACGTAATTACAGTAAAATTAAAAATACCAGTAGGCTAATACCAATACAGAATCACTACATATAAATATCAAATTTGTGTAGTTTTGAAAATCTATGGAAACAAAAAAGTTTAGATACAAGCCTGATGAGACATACAACTGATCGTTTCGCCTAAACTACAAAAAGGCAAAGCAGGAAGTTTTCACCGTACTCATTCTGAGTACCGTATAGTATGGAGACTTCTGATTGATCGTTCAAAGTGAATTTATTCTGTTATTGAAGGATTTTAGGCTTATTTGCCAGTGATTAAGAACTGAATCATATTTTGGTTTGGTCAGAGAAACAAAGTAAGAGTTCCTTTAACTGTCTACTGTAGATTTAAAAAAAAAAAAAGAAGAAGAAGAAGAAAAAAAAATTTAAACAAGCTACTTCGCCGGACTTTGTCCGTTTGTAATATGTTTGTAATAATTCTTTGAGCCTCCCTGAATCTGTAGAAGCCTCAAAATAACCAGGGGCCACGAGCCGTTGCAGGTGTTTATCGTCTCACGTCGGCTATGCAAGAGGCCTGCAAATGATTCGGATCCAAGTCTAAGGTGCTATCTATTTACAGCTTCATTTTGATATATACCATTAGTAAATAATGCCTTCCTCAAAAGTACTGGAGAACCATCAAGGAATGTTAACATACTTCACAATTAGGAACTAAATATTTACGACTGAACACGGGTCCACAAAGAAAAGGAAATCAAGACAAGAATATATACAGTACAAATGAAATAGATGGTATCAACATATGAAGCTCATCGGCTGTTTTTCACGGTATCCTCGAGGGAGAATGTTTTCACGGGGTCACGGTTGAAACTGCGTCTTAAGGAGTGTAAGTTGGAATGGATTTTTAAGATTGTTTTTGTATGTATCTGTGTGTGTTGTGTGTGCTATGTGTGTGTGTGTGTGTGTGCGTGTCTCTTTGGACTATGAGTGCTTGAGTGTGAGCTTGCTGGAGAGAAAAGAGAGAGTGATGTTCACGTTTGGTGCATGCGTTAGCGCAAATTTCGGATGCACTTCTTGCTTCGATCCCTGCTGGGGTCCTTTCACCAGTTCATGATGCAGTTTCTGTTCAACGTCATGAAGTAAACCTGGCTGCTGCCTCCGGACCGCACTGATGCGAAAAACACCTGAGGATAGACACAATCGAGATGCATGTTATTCCTTTTTAAAGATGTTACCAACAAGCTGCATCCAGGAGCTGATCAACGCTGTTAAAAGGTGTTAATGGCTGGGACGGTGTGCTGGAAAGGCACTCGAGGTAATCACCGATTCACATATAAATAACTCTTTGTGTATCTCATGAGCTTCGGGGTTCTGGTGACAAGATTACTTTCTTTCAGGGTAGCTGCACACCTCTGCAATCAGTGGCTAAGCTAAGCTAATCAGCTGCAGGCTCTGTGTTCATACTAAAAGCAGAGTTAACCTTCTACAAGTGTTTCTATGTTTACCTTATCATTTCTCTCGCAGAGGAACTTCAGCCGCTGAGCTCTTTTGTGCATAAAAACACCGTCCAAGTGGCCAGTCTCCACAGAGCGGATCTCAATGGCCTTTTCTCCCCAACCCATGATCTGGTTTGAGCAGATATGAGCTGCAGAGCACAGTGTAAGGTTAGGACCGGATTAACCAGTTACAGTCTTTACAATTCAATGCTGCTTGGTGTGACCCGTACCAACAGATGTAGGCATCTCGCCCCACTGCAGGACAACGTCCTTTATTATGCGCCCATATGTGTTGACGTAGACGCCCTCGTCCTCATAGCACAGCAGCATCTCCATGCCGTCTGAGCTGGGCAGGAACACGATTGCGTGTGGTGTCACTTGGCTCTGGATCTGTTTGAGATAGAAACCCGGAGGGATGAGCTACTGTCTGCTTTATATTTTACAAATCGTTGCCGTAAAAACTTACGTGAACGGGAATATAAATATCATAGTTGTTTCCAGAATCCACATCAATGGCGTGGAAGCCAGCGCAAGATCCATAGATGACCTTCAACCTCTGGCCTTCCTCCACTGTCAAGTCGACCAAGACAGGCCTGTGTGGCAAATCTGAAAAAGACTGGTTTAAAGGGGTGGAGGGTGATAGGATGCAGAAAGGGAGAATGAGAAGATAATCAACTTGAACCCGCTTCTGGTTGACTGCCCTTGCATAACTAATCCAGCTCATACGAAAGGGGAGACTTACCTTGAAGGCCATGAATTTGTGATAAGGTTTGGGCGCCCAAGCATAAACTTCCACCGCATTCTTCAAAGCAATCACCAGGAACTTTATCCTCTCGTATTTCACTAGACAGAACAAGCACAAGGCCATCTGACATCAGACACTTGTAATTAATAATTTACTGTGCCGAATGCATTCATCACCAATTTCTCAGGAGTTTAATAAAGACCACGGATAAAAAGCCATCATCTGTCACTCACCCACTTTGTAGTGTACACAGCCCTCCATCTCTCCCACTGTGGTCCAACCCTGCTTCTTTTCTACCTCAGGATCATTGTGGAGGATTTTATTCCTCAGCCATGCCAGGTAGTAGACACGCACTTTGTTTTTCTTGCCTTAATAGATGCACAGAGAGAAAGATCAATTATAAATCTGACTACATTATAGTAATTATTTAAGTGCATTTATATAATGTGGTTACATTTTTTTTTTTTATCCTGCAATTAAAGGTCGGGAAATTACAAAATGCCACTAATGGCACAATTAAAAATGCACGTTTTTCAGCCACAGCAACACAGTCTTCTCTCAGTCTACTTGCCTTTTTAGACTTTGGCCTCACAGAAAGGAAATTAAAGTTGAAGGGTCATTGTTTTTGACATAGCAGAGGAGACTCACAACATATGACACAGCTGTCAGTACAGTGAGTGAATAAAAAAAGCAGTGAGAGACAGCTTTGTAGGGGATAACAGCCAACTTTTGTTAGTATTTTCAAATGTAGAAAAAAGAAGCTTGTTTATCATCTCATGACCAAAGGACAGACAAACTTAACCAGCTGCAGCAACAGCAGTGGGCAGCAGTTGTGACCTGATATGGTGATGAGCAGGTTGAGGCCCTCCAGGACGTCCATCTGCTGGAACCTGCGAGAGTTGATGAGGGGGTACACCTTGCCCTGACCACTACGATCCAGTAGCTTCAAACCATTCTCCGTGCCTACCAAAAGGTTCACACCTAAAGACACACACACACACACACACACACACACACACACACACACACACACACTTCGGTAAGAGTGTTTGCATTTTGCATTGATATTTTTTCATTAATAAATACTGAACCGGGTCTTACCCCAAAGTGCAGCGCACAGGATCTCAGAGTTAAACCTCTTCTTATACTTGCGGATCTCTGGTGTGTCATTAGGAGGGCGTGTGTTGGTGGGATTGACATTCACCATGGATCCTTTCCTCACTTCCATCTTCAGCTGATCAAACCTGGAGCCTACACATAGAAGCAGCAATGGGAATGGCTTATTTGAAGAGGGAAAACACAAATCAGTACAAAATACATATATACTAATGTTTCAATAATCCTATTTTAAATCAACATTACATCCATTATCAAGTCATCAGACTTATTTTTGTAAATAAAGGAAAAGTATTCTGATGCAAAAACAAGGTTAAGGTAGTGAATATTTCGCTCACCACTGACAGATATGTTATCGCCTGTACCTCCTGGTGACTGGTACATCCCCAGATCCACAAAGGTAGTGAAAGAGGATTTGCCAGATGCCTTAACCAAACCTCTGGACTGATACTGGGAGAACAGGATGTGTGTGTTAGTTGTATATTCTTGTTTAAGTCTACATTTCTTCTGAAAATGTATTTTTCTTCCATCTCCAAGTGTTTTAAGTGCTTGTGTGACATCAAAACAGCTTTAAGAGCTGCACTACTGATATTTGTAAATGCATTCAGTTATGGGTGAACTTCGTGACTGATCTGATGGTAAATGTGGAACACATCGGGAGGGAGGGGGGAGGAGGAATTTAGGGCTGATATACTTAGCATCAGTAACACTTACATCGTAAACAGAGTCCTTCCCAGGAGAGGAGTGAGTGGCTGAGTCAGTGGGGGAGTGAGAGGGCTGCACCACATCTGGCAAGTTAGTGTATCCGTTATGGCTGCGCTTCTCTGGGGTCTTTCAGATGAAATAAACACAAAACAAACAAACAGAATTATTAAGTATTACATAATGATATGACAGACTCAGATTAGGATAATCTGCTGCACCAGTTACTCAGAAACATTTAGCACATAAACAGTGACTCTGACTTTGAAAAGTTACTTTAAATGTTCAATACTGTAACAATCAGTAATGGACATCGTGCAGTTTTCTGTCTCCATTATGTGAACGACCCCAAAATCATTATCTGAGTTGTAAAGGTTCTGTCATGCACAACCACTGGATGCTTTCCCAGTCGAATTTCTTTCAGGAAAAACTGAACATGCATGAGCTGTTTTAAAGCCACATTAAGGAAAATGAGTAACAAAGAAAATAAAAGTCTAAACTGACAGGAACCTACATGCACAGCCATAAAAGCTATTCATTAAATACAAATTTATCATAAACTTTTTCACAAGTTTATGATAAATTACACCCTATATGTCCTCAAAACGGTATCTTACACATACTCGGGAATGAATGAATGAAGAATCTCATCTGCACGCTGCTATAAAATGTGATCCTGTCAAGATAATATTTGACGTGCCCCGCCAGGCTGGAGGACTGTCACTGTTCTAATGTGTCGCAGAGGGATGTGGTGCTGTCACTGGAAATGGTTTTAGGATTTGCATTAAAAACTGAAAGCATTCAACATAAAAGTAATCAACATTCTTCCTCTGTGTGCTCAGTGTGTTGTGTATGTCATTTTAGCACCAATGGCAGACTATTTAATAGCACCATATATTTCCCTGGTGATCATTAGTATCCCTCAGATGGTATAAAACATGGACGCAGCTTCCAGGTCAGAAAAATGAAGCCAGTGCAGAAGTTTCTTAACCCTGAAGGCTACCAGATGGTGATAATTGTGGTTGCAAAAAGACATTCTGTCCTACAGAAGCATATGTGAAATCAGCATTATCTGGACCGCTGTAAACCTTCCTCATGAGTTAACGATGAGCTGTTTTGGGTCATACTGAATAAAAAATTAAGTCTAGTTTGTAAATCTTTGTCCCACTATGTCTCAAAAAGGAGAATTATCTTGGATAGACTCATTTCATCCCTCCCTTCCTCCCCATCACATCCCTTTTTTTTTTCTTTTAACTGAAATGGAGACTATAGAAACGCTATTCTCGAGGCTTCAAAACACAACATTAGAAACCAATCGATGGCATCATGGCAGAGGTGTGGACTCGAGTCACATGACTTGGACTCGAGTCAGACTCGAGTCATTAATTTTATGACTTTAGACTTGACTTGAAAAAATGTTCTAAGACTTGTGACTTGACTTGGACTTTTACACCAATGACTTGGGACTTGAATTGGACTTGAACCGGTTTACTTGAAAAGACTTGATATTTTACCCCAAATATAAAATTTAACATGCATATTATATAGAGATTGAAAATGTGACGTCATTCACGGGTAGAACCGCAAAGGATTCTGGGAACTCGTGGCAAGAGGTACTAGCGCATGCAGGCTTTCAATTAAAATCAGTTATACAGCGATAAAAAGAAACACAAAAATGTCAAGAAGCCGTTGTATTATTAACTGCAATAGCCGGTCGCATGACAGCCACGGGAAGCCGACGGGTAAAGAGATCGGTTGTTATCGGATTACGTCGTTGAAGAGAAATTGTTCGAGCCATGTTTCCGAAGTAACAAAGAGGCGACTGGATTGCAGCCATTCAAAGATAAAATATAACGTCCCAGAACACTCCAGCTCACAGGTTAGTCTGCTCCAAGCATTTACACAAAGGTCAGTGTTTTTTAGTAGTTAATACGTCATTTTTCTTAACATAATTGGTGATATAGGTTACAAGCAAGTCTGGCGCTGAACAGAAATTGTCGTGCTATGCTCCTGTGTTTATTGTGCATAAATAATGAATTGTCCTGACACAATATTGCGTTTCGCTTCTGTTATTATGGTACATTGACAAAAACATATACTTTTATTCACAGGATAAAACAGGTTTTTTGTATCACTAATTGCCCAGTACGATTACAGCATACAGTATTATTGTCACTGCTACATTTCTGTGATGCTACCAGAAATTATTTCCACTACTAATTAATTACCGTTGAGCTCAAAGGTCCTATTAATAAACGGTTAACGAATGTGTATTTATGACGACAATTTGTGAGACTGGTAAACTTATGATACGTACGATGGTCTTTCGTTCTACACGGTGCATTTCAAGGTCCTGTACCCATCCGTCGGTAAACTGTACCTGGGCTTGTTGCAGTGACCTGAAGTTACTAAACTTCATGAGTGTGTGCACTCACTCCAAGAACCGTGTAATTATAAATATGCATATAAATATGCTACGATGAGATAGCTGACTTCATCTAACTAGCAAATATTGTCCAGGCTACGTTGGTGATACAGTTTTTTTAATGTGTATGATATTTTTGTCATGCGATTTTAAAGCTGGTCCTACAACCGCATCCAAGAATAACATGCAGCTTATCAC
Source organism: Aulonocara sp. 'chitande type north' Nkhata Bay (assembly GCF_057382095.1). Lineage (NCBI taxonomy): Eukaryota > Metazoa > Chordata > Actinopteri > Cichliformes > Cichlidae > Aulonocara > Aulonocara sp. 'chitande type north' Nkhata Bay. Next base: position 14,317,542 of record NC_141353.1, on the reverse strand, counting down.
AGAACTGTCGGTGAAAATTATTCTTGGAGCTAGGTTTAATTGAGCTGCATTTTAAAGAGGTGCAATTTCACAATTTGTGTATATTTTCTAAGTTCACTATTTTGTCATGTGTTGAGAAAAACACAGATTTTAAAATTACATGGTCTAATATTTACATTTAGCATAACTGCAACATGCTTTTTTTTTTTTTTTTTTAAAGACTCGAAAGGACTTGAAATTCAAAGTTTCAGACTTGAGACTTGACTCGGACTTTTACACCAGTGACTTGAGACTCGACTCTGACTTGCCTGACATTACTTGAGACTTGACTTGAGGATAAAGACTTGAGACTTACTTGAGACTTGCAAAACAATGACTTGGTCCCACCTCTGCATCATGGTAAAAATGTCCTCCTTTTATATAACTGTGGCCTGTCACAAATATACATTTTGTGCACTTTCAAACTCACACACATATGCACAAAACTACTGCACTTCGTTAAAAGTGACAACTCATTATGAGCCATCTGGAAGACACATGCTGTCATGGCTGTCTCTCAAAAAAAAAAAAAAATCAAAAGACATTTGACAATCTAACTCGGGCTGGCTAAAGGCTGTCTTCAGGCAACATAGACACTAAAATAAAAGGAGTTAAAAGAAAAGAATAATTAAAGTTACTAACAACAGCTGTGCAATACAGAAGCTGTGGTTTCACAACCTCGCAGTCCACTGTTACGCGACACAGTGTTGTACGTGTTCCGGTTTCTGATTCACTTGCGAGTGCTTGTTAAGCACTGGTGCAAAATGTGGAATCTTCTTTGCTTTCAGTGCATTGATGAAATCTGAAAGCTGCCCACATATTTATTTGTGCATGTACAATGACTCCACATTACATAATGTCTTCTTTATTTGGCCATTTGTATACACTGTATATGTAAAAAAGTATAACACCGTTGACGTGGACCAGAGGCTCTTGTCTTCCTGCTTTACAATATTCTGTGACACAAACTGTGTTGATTTCTCCGTGAACTCAATTCATTTTAAGCATCATTACATATACAGATGACTCACCCTCTGTACCAGCATGGTCTGATCCCCATAGCCTCCAGCTTGCTCTCCTTCTCCTGCCTCGCCCTCATCTTCATGAACCACCATGGTGTTGACTGAATCAGTGTCTGCATCTCTGTGGCTGAAATCAAAAAGGATGTAGGATGCTGATTTTACACAAGCAGGTTACTCTTCATTTAAAAGCAAAGCTCACACTGATCCCTGAATTGTAAGTATTAGTTGGTGTTACCGATCTGTGGGGCTTTCTTCCTCCTCTGCTCCCTCGCCGCTTTCGCTTTCTTCGCTACTCTCGCTGCTTTCCGAAGAGGACGAGTAATCGTTGGCTTTGACTGGAGGTCTTGGCGGCTCCTCGGCACGCTCCTTGGCAAAGAGGCCGTGGTCCTGCCAGACAGGATTGCACATAATCTCAGCTATCAAAGAAAATAGCAGCTAACACGACAGCATTACACAGTATGCAAGTGTTTCCCATATACTGCCTTTATTTGGTATATTGTTTTTTCCTAGTGGCACACAGACCAGGTCGCTGTCGCAGTGGCGTTTGCCCAGTCAGACCTGGACTTCACCATGTTGGACTGTAGCTGGTGAGATCCAGTGTGAGCTGGATCTCAAGAGCGAAGCATGTGAGTGAGGGTCACTCGACGAGCCTACAGAGCTGTCGAAGCTGCGGCCTGAGATGGTCCCATCGAAATCAGATCTTACACAGCAACACTAGCCTAATAAACAATAATATTTAATAATAAACCTTGAAACGCGTGTGTGCTTCGTTTTGTGTGCTCAACACAAGCACACCTTCCCAAAGCGAAAACTGCTGCTGCCACACATAAATCTAATTCTATGGGAAACACTTCATGTACTACTGATAAACAATCCAATCCAAAGACAGCTGGTAAGGCAGGCATCGGGATGATGAGCTGAAAAACAGCAGCGATGCAAATGACTCATAATGGATGCAGGTGTTTAGTGAAAGGTGTTCAAACTGCAACAGAATACATGCAAAGTCCTTAGAAAGGATTTTACAGAAGGAAGTTCATTTTATTCCAAGAATAAAATGAGATTTACGTGATGAAAGCAGGCAGTGTAGGGCATGCCTTAAATTCTGTACAAACACTGACAGTAAATGCAAATACCAAGTCATGCAGGAGCATCACAAGCACAGAAGAGACATTGATACTAACCTCCCCTATAGCTCTCTTGTAACTCTGCACATTTAAGGTAAAGTTAAAAAATAGGGATTTAAAAAAAGAAAGAAAGAAAAGGAGCAGCATATATCAGTACTGGCTCAGGAGTAAAGTTGAAGTGAAGAGAAAACCTCGAGTTAGTTTTCTATTAATTCATTTACAGAACAGGTGCATTTAATTTAAAACTAAGCGTAAGCACAGCGCGTTAGTGTGTTTTTTTATTTTACAGATGCTTGTCTGTGGCGAGCACCCCTTTGAGTTCTGTTAAAGCTGGCTATACAAGTAGGCACAGTGAGGAAACAGCCACTCACAGCAGGACGCCCAGGCCGGGAGGAGGTTCGAGATTCTCCTGGCTTGTGACGAGGATCGTGGGAGAGAATGGGCGAATCCATTTTGGAGGAACCTGAAAATAACAACGTCACAGAGAGTAGTTATGCTTCTGAAAATACGCTTACTGCAAAGACAGTCTGCTGAGAAATGGCACTGGGGAGATGGGAACTCACTGAGGATGCGATGCCTCTCTAAACTGCCCGTCTGGGGAAGATTGGATATGATGCTCATGCTGTCTCCTCTCTCCCAGCGATCATTGCGACTGAGATCTGGATTGCTGCCATGAGGTTAGAGTGAGGATAAAAATCAATTAAATCAAGTTGTCATAGATATTTATCCTATTAAAAAGCCACCAAAATTAAAGAAATCTCAGATCAAAGCATGTCTTCAGTACCTGGCTCTTACTGGGTGCCTTATACCAGAGGTTAGGTTGGTGTTGAGAGCTGTGGCGATAGACGCAGTCCTCTGTGGAATCTAAGAAAAACAATGGCAAAGTCTTACATTTTCCAGGCAGCAACAACTTTCATGAAGACTGTGTCTTGTAGACCAACCACTCGAAGATGCACAACAGCTTTTATCATGCAAATTTATTCCTAGTTGGTCGAGTCTTCCCTAGATGTAAGCAAATGAGCTCAACGTACTACCAGCAGCTTCTCTATGAGGTACGCATTTAATGTCTCATTAATAGCTGCAGCTCAGTGAACAGTTGAGGTAACAAAAAAGTTCAAACTTAGGTTGGACGCCGACTACAGAGTCCAAAGCAGCTGCTGAATCTTACCTTGGGTGGAAGTTCTACATCTGGCAGGCGGATCCATGGGCCACGATCCTCTCTGATTTGGTGTGCCTGTGGTGCCTGGGTTTCAGAAGTGGGGTCTGAATTCTGACGCACCAGCTCTCTGGAGTGGATGGGGCGGGGTGTGGGGGTCAGGGAAGGATCCTGGGTAGGGAAGGCGGACATGGTCTTAGTGGGCTGGTCACAGAGTGACTGAGAGCGAGGGACAGGGGCAGCATAAGGCTTCAGAGGAACCAAGTGAGCCATCTGGAACTGCAGGGGACAGGAGCAGCAGCAGCACACCGGGAGGGAAGCGCAGCAGTGGAAAGAAGAGCGAAAAAGGAAGGCAGGCGCAGCGAGGGTGAATGGTCGCATTTGTAGTTCAAGGTGATTTTGAGAGGGAAAAGAAGAAAAAGAAGGCATAAATAAGGTAAGAAAAAATTAAGTTGAAGGCAGCAGAGGAATAAGAAATAGGAAGGTATAAAGCAATTGTATCTGCTCCAATTAAGGGCAGATTATTATTTCAAACTCTCAGAAACACCCACCTTGCCCTGCCCTCCTTGGGGTTCAACAGGCCTTTGCATCGGTGGGGTCTGCGCAGACTGGACCGCTCCTGACTGGCTGATTGAGTCAGAGCGTGACTGGATGGCAGTGTCGGAGACAGTAGTGCAGATTTTGGGTGAGCCCTGTCTGTTGAGCTTACTTCTCTCCTCCACCTGAAATAAGGCGTGCGAGAGGAGAATTTACTCTGTAGTGTTCGCTGCTTTTACTGTCTAATGATTAAAATGCCGGAATGCTGGTACCTCACGGGCCCAAGTCGGTTTGTTGTTGGGCTCCAGGTTTTTGTTGTAGTGGTAAAGCTGAGGTTTCTTGTCTTGCTGCTGTTGTTGCAGAGACACCAGGTAGGCATGTTCCTGTTGCAGCTGTCTCTGCAGCCGCTCAGACTGACGCTGTTCCTCGAGCTGCTTGCGTTTATATTCCTGAGCAGAGAGAAACACTGCACTTAAGACATTGCTTGCCTCAGACTGGACACAAAAGCACAAGTCAAATCTGCAGATTACAGCAGATGCAATGATAATACACCGGACCTGATTTCAACCAGAGACAACACATGTTTAGGGCTTTAACATATCCAAGTGCTCCTATTTCAGTCAATTACCAGCCCACATGAAAATAATATTGATCAGGTCTGTAGCTAAATGCTTTTGTGCCGTATGTTAGACAGTGCAAAAATGAGTCATCTGACTTATTGGTTTTTTATTGAGTTGTAGGCATGGGTCTCTAACCCTTTTGATGGCCAGTGCATTCAGAAGAAAACATGAAATAACAGAGAAAAAGCTTTGGAGGTTAAAATGAGACTTTCTACCATGAATCACCACAACATAGGCTAAACTTCACAGTTTTCTTTCAACCGAGAGTGAGTAACGGAGTCCTTACAGGCAACTGAGCACTAGATTTACAGGCCAGCTGATGCTGCATTGAGTGAGAGCAGTTTTAACCATAATTTTCTTTCATCAAGCGAATTTGCACGGAGAAATATTATAACAATCCTGTTATAATAAAAAAAAAATACTGTCTATATGAACTATTTGTTCAGGAGTTTATCACATAACAAGATAAGGAACCAAAACATCAGAATAAAGGAATTAAACATTCGCAAACTGACAACGTTTTCAGAATCAGCTTGTTTTGGATGACGTGGACAGCAGGAGGTTTCTCTGATTATGTATAGTTGGTAGTGTCATATTTCTCTACATTGATTACTCAAACTGTACTGATCTTCATCTAGGAGATGATTATAGGAAAACGGAGAAAGAACAGAATTTTGTGTTTTTGGCAGTGAAGTTGCAGAGCGCCCTCTGGAGGTCAAATTATGCACATCAACAGTTACAACCACGCTGAACGGTGTTTCTTTCATCTCTTCTTTGCTTTGTTTCATTTTCATTTATTAGCTCTTCTGAATGCCACTTTTTGACAAAAACGCACAAGTCTGTATTTGTGAGAAAAGGCCAAAACCAAAACCTCATCCCACCTGCGAGGCATCATTTGAATGTTTGAAAATAATAAATTTCTTTAAAAGTCCTGATCTTAATCCCGCGGAGGTATTTGGGGCATGTTGAATAAGCTTTTTTTTAAACATATTGATGAAACAAAAATTGCTTTGTAGGAGGTTTGATCCCAAGTTCATTTTCTTGACTGGTTAAATCTAAAGCAGCAACAGAAACAATCTGATGGAGGCTGCTGTCGCTAAAAGAGCCTCTGCCATTCGCTGAGTTCACTTCTTCCTTCCTGATCACTCAGCGCTTTCATGAAAACTTGTACAATTGTGACCGTTTGTGCATTATCACTTTAGTCAGAATATGTTCGTCAATAATTGTATCAACGATCAGACCACATTTTGAATCAACTTTGAAATGTCAAATTCAAAAGGATTCAGTGTTGTTCACATCCGTGTAGCTGTCGATGTGAATACCTTCTTACAATGTAATTTGGCTGACTGGAAACATCCTGCAACTGTCACAGATTTCAAGAAGTTGGGGTTATGACCTTGTGACTAATGGTTTTGGTTAATAGACAGTTTTTTACAACTTTTTTTTAAGGCACTACAGAAACATTCCTACTGGGTTAATGTTCCACCTAGACTTAATTTAAAATAGCAAGAGAGGAATGCTGCTCGCTATTTGACGATGTACTCCAATTGTGAGCTGGAGGTAGGCTTACAGTTACTGAACAAACTGGATGTATTAGAAGTAAATACTGTGATCCACAGAAATTTGGCCTACAAGGCCCATACACCTGAATATTTTGTCTCACTGCACTGTAGGGCAATTACGTGCAGCACACACATAAACGCCCCTTTTATGCCAAACCCAGAGGAAGGATAGCGCACTTGTTTTCAGCCTTGTGCTCTGGTTCCCTGTGAAGACCTACATACCCACAGGAGCTCTGTGCAAGACATGAGAAAGCATTTGAAATTCCCTGACGCCTAAAGTAAATAGGATAGGATTATTTTTCCCACTCTACAAAACAGAAACAAAGGCTTCAGTCTTGATGACAGCAACTCCTACGCTCCACAGGTGCACGCAGAAACAAAGATGCCACGAGTGCAGCGATTCTACCCTTCAGTGTGCGCAAGATATCATTATACAATGAAAACTGCCCCCAAAATCTAGGTCACCGCATGTCTTTTAAATAACACGGAATACTGTGGGAGCTACATCCATATTCTGGAAAATGAACCGCTTATTTACATCAAGGTGCTCCACATGTAGAATCTTACAAACTCAAGCTGAGTTTTTATAGTCTGATTGAGAAAGAAAAAAAACAAAAACATCTCATCTCTGACTTTTATTCCATTTAAAAAGCATCTAAACCCAAACACAAGCAGGCTTGCAACACTGCAGTGTTTGGTTTGGAAAAAAGCTGCCCTCCTTTTCAGACAATATATTATAACCAGGAGATGAATGTGCAAGTCTCTGCAGTTTGAAGAGGAAATGATTAAGGAGTAATAAGGACTAGTTACCATTAACAGCGCTTGCTCCTGAAGCAACTGCTGTTGGAGGATTTCTAACTGCCGCTGCTCCTCTTCTAACTTATGCCTGATAAACTCCTGAGGAAAGGTAACAAGGGAGGAATGATAAACATTGAGGTGATGAAGGAGGAATGAGAGCATGATTGGGGGAGGGGAAAGACCATAGAAGCAGAGTTATGTAATATCAATCCAGTAACAGAAACCATGTGTTGCATGGATTAAAATCAACAATTTTAGTCTCAAAACAGTCACCACCCATGTTAAGAAGCTGCAACAGAGACTAATCATATGACCATTAAAACATACTGTCAGAGACCGTGAGAAGTGTCTAGATTTAAAATGAATGGCAGTAAATGTAAATATTTATCACGACACTGTGACTGATCTAAGGGACCAGACTGATATTTTAAAAAGGGGCTATTTGGCACTAAAAGGTGACTGTGCCATGATGCCAGACTCTTGTTCTACTGGGTAGACTGGAAACAGCATAAGAGGTGCAGAGAGCTCACCCACAGAAAACTCATCTCTGAGTAAATACACTAATTTAGACCCTTGCTGCTATGGCAACCTACTCCTGGAATTTCACCACCAGAGCAACCTGCACAGTGTTGCCGCTGGACACGCCTACACTTCGCTCCGATTGGCCGACTGCAATCCCACTCCTCCTGTGGTTGGTTACCTGCTCCCTCTCTGCCAGCCTCCTATCTTCCTCCCGTCTCATATCGTCAAGTCTCCGATGGGGACCCTTTTCTTGCTGCCTCACCATCTCTCCCTGTTTTCTCTGTTGCTGGGAGAGAAGGGTGACAGGAAAAAGAGTAATGAGCACAGAGGATGTGGCTGCACAGAGAAATTAGCCTACTGTTAAGAAAATTCTCCCCTGCAAAGATATGAGGAGGGTGGGGGTGAGAGCTGCAGAAGTACAGGGCAGAGAAAGGAAGCTGTGAGTCATTCTCACAAACACACACCTAATGCATCCTAATCATCTTTTCAGTGTACTGCTTTGATTCAAACTTGAAGTGACAGTTTTTCCACTTGTGACTGGGGGCGCTTTTTATCTGCCTTTTTCTAAACAGAGACTGAAACACAAAGATTTGTTCTTTGTGGGGAAACGAGAGCCCCCGCGACTTGGCAGTGGCACTAAAACGCACTCGTACACTCAGTCATCGCTGACACTTTATCGGTAAACAAAAGAGGTAAATAAGATAGACAAGGAGGTGAAGAACGCACCCTCGCTGTAGTTATAACCCTGTACCAATGTTGCACAACGATTACAGCAACAACAGCAGTGTAGGTGCGCTAACATGTGCATCAAATCCTACTGAACTCCCCAGAGATTTCACAGATTTCCCCCCCACCCCATCTCTAATTCACTGGGTTATGCAGGCATGTCTTTCAAAGTATTTAGCAACATGCTCAGCCTTTTCATTAATAATGTCTAACATAACATCCTGTCAAATCCTGACTGTGTGTCAGCTTCAAAGGAAGTTCAGATGCCGTGCAACAAAGACAACATTTTCATACAATTTATTGTCTGTAAGCTTTGAAGGGGTGGATATATCAACACTATGTCAGCTACTGTTAGAAGTACAATGCTGTACTTCTAAAAATATACAGTGAAAGACTGTTCAGGGCCGAAACATTGTGAATGAAGGTACTGAAAGAAAATAAAAAGCATAAGAATATTTCATTTCCAGTGATTCAGATCTGGAAATGTGTGGTCATTAATATTTTTTTGCTCTACTGCAAAAACTCCATTCATTCATCCTCTTCCACTCATCACACATAAATGGTTTTCTTACATTATTAAATAACACAAGCGGCCCTCAGTGCTGAGGTAAGGTTAGTGTAGAGCACTCGATCTTGGGTCACTATCACTAATGTAATTGAGCAATCATCGATTCTCAAATTGAGAAGAAAAAAGCATAATGACAATACATTTTGTAAACTCCATCACTTCAGAATACTTTGTTCTAGTCTACAAGGTGACCTGAGCTTAGTTCAGTACTTATAACTAGTTATTTAGTCACGTAGGTTGTGAAATCGAGACAGACAGGTGAGTGTACTGATGTGTCTGTCTCACTGGCCAATTTCAACATCTAAAGTATTTAAACATTGTTACTCTTACATGTGCTTTTGTAAGTCATGCCAGTTACACGGCATGCGCAGACAGCGTGAGGAAGTAAATCTAAAATGCCACTGCCGAAAGCAAACAAACATACTGAAATCAAACTCAAAGCAAGAAAAGGACCAACCAGAGACAGTTATGTGGCTAAAAGAGAAGGACAAGTACGGACAGACAATGAACTACATAGCTTCACTGCTTGAATTAAGATGTGCTGTCATATTGCATAATGTTTTTGTATCATGAGCTGGTAGTAAAACGTGCACATTTCTAATGATCGAAGATCAAGAGTGGAGGCAACTCAAAGTAACATGCTCTTGTTCCATCTCGAACAAAACATGTGTTTGCATTTCATAAATATTATCACCATAATTAATCAAAACTAACAACTCAAATCTGATGATAAGCAGCAAAGCGGTTGTGCAAATGTGGAGTAAACACAATATTAATATCTCAGAAAAGAACGAGCACTTGTAAAAAACACAGGCCTCCTTATCAGTCTTTCCTCGTTCTTATTTAAGGTGGAATCCATTTCAAAGTTCAATTCTCAATCACAGGAAATGATTCTTGTCTCAATTCCCACGACAAGCTGCAGTAAATATTTTACATCATGACTATTTTAAAATTACTGCTTTATTCGCTTTAGATTGTTTCGCTTTAGAAGGCCGTCTTCCTAAAAGAGTGGCGTGCACGAATAAATAAGCTACGAAAAGATAAACATTAATCAAGCTGTGCTATGCAGGAATTCCTGTTATTCCGACTAGTTTTAGTCGTAGTAAAACAGTGAACCCAGATCCAGCAGCCCCCAGTGACAGCTGGGCGAAAATGCCCACCTGCTCTTTTGCTGTAAGACTCATGTTTGTGGGATAAGCATGAAGCTTAAGCTACTAATTAACCAGATTAGCATAATGACTGGCAAATGCTCAAAAACACACCTACCAGGGATTCTGAATGTGCTGTAGCATCTCCTTTTTCTAATCTATACAAAACCTAAAGTGTAGAAGTGACACCAAGCAGTTTCTTTGACTTCATTGGGGTATTTCATTTGATCGTGTTTGTATTTTTTTCTTCAAGTTTTGTTATAGGTTATATTTAATTATTCTTAATGATTTGGCAGCTATGACACAATAATTTCCCAACTTCTGGAACAGATAAAGTCTCAGCTTATTTTAGGGGCAGGTCTGAGCTGTAACTAACCCTCTACAGTCACACGGAGGAACAAGAGCAAATGTTTCACTGTGTACAGATCTTTTTGTTTTTTTAGAGAGGTCAGGCTTTCTGTCCATATGCTAAGTTATGCCAACCTTCCTGTTTTGACACCCAGATTAGCACAGAGATGAGATGGGTATCATTCCAATTCCCACCAACGAAACGAATGAGCATACAGTGGGGCAAAAAAGTATTTAGTCAGCCACCGATTGTGCAAGTTCCACCACCTAAAATGATGACAGAGGTCAGTAATTTGCACCAGAGGTACACTTCAACTGTGAGAGACAGAATGTGAAAAAAAAAATCCATGAATCCACATGGTAGGATTTGTAAAGAATTTATTCGTAAATCAGGGTGGAAAATAAGTATTTGGTCAATAACAAAAATACAACTCAATACTTTGTAACATAACCTTTGTTGGCAATAACAGAGGTCAAACGTTTACTATAGGTCTTTACCAGGTTTGCACACACAGTAGCTGGTATTTTGGCCCATTCCTCCATGCAGATCTTCTCGAGAGCAGTGATGTTTTGGGGCTGTCGCCGAGCAACACGGACTTTCAACTCCCGCCACAGATTTTCTATGGGGTTGAGGTCTGGAGACTGGCTAGGCCACTCCAGGACTTTCAAATGCTTCTTACGGAGCCACTCCTTTGTTGCCCGGGCGGTGTGTTTTGGATCATTGTCATGTTGGAAGACCCAGCCTCGTTTCATCTTCAAAGTTCTCACTGATGGAAGGAGGTTTTGGCTCAAAATCTCACGATACATGGCCCCATTCATTCTGTCCTTAACACGGATCAGTCGTCCTGTCCCCTTGGCAGAAAAACAGCCCCATAGCATGATGTTTCCACCCCCATGCTTCACAGTAGGTATGGTGTTCTTGGGATGCAACTCAGTATTCTTCTTCCTCCAAACACGACGAGTTGAGTTTATACCAAAAAGTTCTACTTTGGTTTCATCTGACCACATGACATTCTCCCAATCCTCTGCTGTATCATCCATGTGCTCTCTGGCAAACTTCAGACGGGCCTGGACATGCACTGGCTTCAGCAGCGGAACACGTCTGGCACTGCGGGATTTGATTCCCTGCCGTTGTAGTGTGTTACTGATGGTGACCTTTGTTACTTTGGTCCCAGCTCTCTGCAGGTCATTCACCAGGTCCCCCCGTGTGGTTCTGGGATCTTTGCTCACCGTTCTCATGATCATTGTGACCCCACGGGATGAGATCTTGCGTGGAGCCCCAGATCGAGGGAGATTATCAGTGGTCTTGTATGTCTTCCATTTTCTGATGATTGCTCCCACAGTTGATTTTTTCACACCAAGCTGCTTGCCTATTGTAGATTCACTCTTCCCAGTCTGGTGCAGGTCTACAATACTTTTCCTGGTGTCCTTCGAAAGCTCTTTGGTCTTGGCCATGGCGGAGTTTGGAGTCTGACTGTTTGAGGCTGTGGACAGGTGTCTTTTATACAGATGATGAGTTCAAACAGGTGCCATTCATACAGGTAACGAGTGGGGGACAGAAAAGCGTCTTACAGAAGACGTTACAGGTCTGTGAGAGCCAGAGATTTTCCTTGTTTGAGGTGACCAAATACTTATTTTCCACCCTGATTTACGAATAAATTCTTTACAAATCCTACCATGTGAATTCATGGATTTTTTTTTCACATTCTGTCTCTCACAGTTGAAGTGTACCTCTGGTGCAAATTACTGACCTCTGTCATCATTTTAAGTGGGGGAACTTGCACAATCGGTGGCTGACTAAATACTTTTTTGCCCCACTGTATATCTCTTAATGTTAGAGTCTTCCTTTCAAAAGGTTGAATTTTACCTCTTCAAGTCTGCGACGCTGTTCCTTCTGTTCTTCGATGCGTTTCTGTCGGTCATGCAACAGTTGCCTCTTGTGCTCCTCGGGGTCCCGGCGCTGAGCTGCCAGTTGGGCCTGCTGCCTCTTGTGAGCCTCTGAGCGCTCTTTGTTCTCCTGCTGCAGACGCTGGAAGTCCCGCCGCAAGGTGGACTCACCCGGCACATTGAGGATTGAACTGAAGACCAAAAATCAAGATATGAGTGAAAAGAGAAACTCAAACAAGTCAATAAGTATCCTTTGACAGAAATGCTAAAATTACCTTGACTCTCTGTCATCTCCACGATTGTCCTCCTCTTCATCACTACCACTGTACTCGTACTCTGTTTCTTCTGTAAGGAAAAATAAATTCAAGTCACTCTAATGTGAATTTTTTTGCTGACTGTCTGTGAACACTCTACAAAGCTGGTGCTACACTTGCTTACCCTTCTCTCCTCTTTTTTTGCGTGTACGGTCAATATGGTCTTTGAGTTGAATTCGGACCTGGCGTTCAGTGGGCTGATCCCTGATGAAGGAATGCTTGAGCAGCTGCTCCGTGGATGGCCGGCTGGGATATGTCTTTACAAGGCAGCTCTCTATAAAGTCAATAAATTTCTTGGACCTGGCAGGATGAGGAAGGTTAGAAGATAAGAAAACTTGAGCAGGAGGCAAGCTGATAGTTGGACAAGTACTGCACAGAATACAGATTCAACAACAATGAGACATTGAAGAGGATCTTTTCACATATAGCGGGGTAGGAATAATCTTTATCAGTATTTGAGAAATAAAAGACCTTTTTAGAAATGTTCCTCTGTTAGTCAAATGTGAACTAAGTTGTTAAGTTTTGCGGTTAATGCTAGCACCATTGTGTGACTATTGCCTTTTCAAAAATTACTTTCACTGATGGGGGGGCTAGTCGCTGTGATTAACCAGTTAAAAAAAGAAAAAGAAAAAAAGGACATAAACAAACAATGTGATTAACGATTGTTTGTTTCATTAAAATAGGACCATAAACCACATGATCACTGTTGAATAATGCAATGCAGCACAGTATAGTAACTGTGTAATTACTGGTATGTGCATCAGGTCATTAATGTCCATTGTATTCAACTGATCATGCACCTGGCTCCGTCCCCTACTTTTTTTTTTTTTTTTTTTTTTTAAACACTCATGTATTGGTAGAACATTGGCAGCAGCTTTATTTTTTCCATGACAATTATAAAAACTGTGGAAGAAACATTGCATTTTTAATCCTGCGTGAGCAAAAGTAGATCCACTACTAAGTGGGTCCATTAACGACTAGCAGGAAAAGTAGCGGGTAGGAGAAAACATGACAAATTAGTTTAAATGCTTGCAAGCAATCAAATCTGGCTCATAAGGAGAACAAGTGCGCGACCTTTAATGCTTTGAAATGTGAGGGAGATTCAGCTATTGCAAATGCACCCAATTTATCTTGATGCACAAGATTTTGGAAACTAGACACCGTCCTTCAATTTCTTGTACCATCCACACGTTTCCATTCACATACAGCAGTAACCTGATACGCCAAGTGACTACACTACTACATCAGATGTAAACCGTGCCCTCCTGCACTGACCTACTTCTTTGCCATCACAATAGACTACGCTTATTTGTTGACTGTAGTTCATAAGTTATTGAATTATTATTTCAATTTAATGCAAAGTGATAACAATTACAAAGCCTGCAGTGAGGCAGTATGTTACCAGTTTATTACACAGAGGGAAATATGCTAGAACATTGTTTACTGAATGCACAATCCAACACACGCTAAGAAAAAAAGAGGCTTTTCAAACACTTTGATATAAGGCACTGGTAAGGCTGATAACTCACCACTTCTTCGATTTAAGTTTTGGAGGGGGGTTCCTGGGGATCAGGAAGAGGGCTCTCATTGGGTGCATGTCACACAAGGCTAAAGAAATAAAGGAGATTACTGGGGTTAAATCTTTCCGTCCATGCTGTGAGTCGATTTACAAAACAAAGAGCACATCAGAATGAGGGTAATGTTAGAGTATCATCCACTTCCACATGTGGCAGTTTGTGAATAACACATGCCACCATTATACATGTTTTCTGCATCCTCAAACATGGTTACAGCTGCTGTTATCCAATCGTTCCCAGTGCCTCAGGCTTATTGTTACACTGAATGTAAGAACAAGGACTGTGAGTCATTGTGTTCCCAGCGTAGGTAGGTAGCTAAACCTGACTGGTTAGCTTTAGACTTTCACAGTAAATAGGCTTTTGTAACACAGTCTTTAGGACATATCCAACGTGACTGAGGCAGGAAAGAGGAAATTTTCATTTCAGCATTTTAAAGTATGCACGAACCACAGGAATCACAGTGAGAACATGCTCCATATAACATGCACTAAAGAAATGGCTCACCCACTGACACGATGTTGGCACTTTTCTAAAAATTCCCGGGAGTAGAAATTATTTTGTGCAAACGGTTACCTGCCGCTGTCCCTTTCAGTGTTTTACTACAGACAGTCCAAAAGCTCAACACTCAAACAATTACCTTTAGGAGGTAAAAAAAAAAAAAAGCTAAAGATGAGCAAGGAGTGAGCATACTGTGCAACCAATGCTTTGATTCACCCTGCAAGGATCGTGAGCACATTACTAGAACCAGCACAATAAAGCTATCCCAGTGAAACTGTGACAAATATCATACAGAATCCTCGCCAACCCTGCTGATGATGGATGAATTCCCAGTAAATTTAGGTCATGTGATCAGTACAGAAATAAAAATACCAAGTGCAGATATTTAACTACTACTGTGACTATTTAACCTAATTAAGAATAATGTTTACTTGGAAGAATATTGATTACGGTAATAAAGAGCAAATTCAACATTCAGAACTAATAACTGACTATAATGCCCATCATGTTGTTATAGAATATAACAAAGAGAGCCAAGGCCAGTGTGGGCTTTAGCATAGTTATTATGCTTTTATTACACTTTTAAGCAGGTGTTAACAGATTCATAAAACCTGTCTTGCATTTAGGATTGGCAATATTATATTTAAAAAAAAACATATATATTAAATTGACACCAATTATACTAATCAATACTCAAAATTACTATTACATACTCATTTGTATTGCTATAAATAGTGCCATCGTTGCCTCCTCCAGTCGACACAAAACTTCACACAGCACTGCTGCAGACAGGCAGGCACACAGCCCCTCCTCTCACTAACAGCTAAAGTAGCTGACGCTCACAGCACCAAACAACATTTCAGGAGGAATATCGAGCGGTCGGGAAAGGTCCCGTTTCAACAACACTGAAGTTTTAAACAGTTATAATTGTTAACCTACTTAATCTCTATTTGATATACAACACACACGCACAGTTATGTTGTTCCTGTATTTTTTTTTTTACACTATAGCAGACAACTTAATCAGTGTTATTGATCTTATCATTTGCATTGTTTTAACCTCCATTAAAAGAAATGCTTCTTCTATCTGTATGCATTTTTCTGGGTATCAGTACTGAGTTTGAAATTCTAATATTTTGACAATATACGCCAACTATACAAACTATACTTTATAATATAAATAAAAATCAACTGACAAATGGTTTCAGCATTACTATCAAAAGCAACCATTTTTAAAAATAGAGGCTAGCTGATCGCTTTATTAGTGGCAACCAAACTTCAGTTATCACCCTGATACAGTCAGTACATGCTAGGGCTGGGCGATATGACCCAAAATTCATATCTCGATATTTTTTAGCTGGATGGCGATATAAGATATATATCTCGATTTTTTTTTTTTTAAGCCATAAGTTAAGAACAAAAAGAGAGTTCTTAGTCACACTGTGTCCCAGATGTCACACGGGCACTTTTATTTACATACAGCGTAGATATTACTCAAAAATAAATTATCAGCATATATTAAATAATCATGGTCCATAAATAAAAGAAAACAATGTTGTTTTTGTGCATAACAAAAAGCTCACAATTGTGCAGTCAAAATGTAAACTAATAGACGCTGAGCATAATAACAAAGAGACAGATTTCACAGCTGCACCACGTCTCTGAACAGGTGCCATTTGTGGTCCTTATACACACACACAGTACGTATCACTCCGCGAGGCTCCTCCTCTGTAGCCGTAATTCTCCGACAATCCATCAAGCGGTGCAGCTCCGTAGCTTAGCAAAGTCATATTAAAACATTTTTTGACAGATTGCTGAGCGCTGTGTACCACATAAAATCGGTTCGCGGTCAGTAAGCACAACCAGAATTCATACATAAGGCGCACTGTCGATTTTTGAGAAAAGGAAAGGATTTTAGGCCGTGCAGCCCCTCTGGGCTGCATGTCGTTAGCGCGGTTAGCTCGCTAACACGTTGACGCCATCCAGCCCCACGCACGGTAACTCGCTAACGGAGATTTTCCGCTTTCATCTTGTCATTGCCTGCAGGTGAAGCTATGGGGGAGTTGTGTTCAGTGCAGGAGAGGCGAGGCCGAGTAACGTTGCGTAGAGACAAAAGTGGACGAAAGAGAGGCAAACCTGCGGCTCCACAAGTATAATTATAACGTAACATAGACTATATCGATATAAACGATATTGTCACATCTTATATCTCGTATGAAAATATATCGATATTTTTTAAAAACTCGATATATCGCCCAGCCCTAGTACATGCTGCATAATTTATCACGGTACAACACTATCTTGACAGTTGGTCTGTGTGCCGCGTGTCATTCACAGCAGCAACATCATGATCTGCAGGAGCTTTCTGAACTTTCAGAATGGTCTAAAGGGACAGCAGTGGCTCTACTCTGAAAATAGAAATTTTGTTCATCTCAAAGAAGGAACTACTGCACTCGTGATGTCAACGTTTCACTAAAGGGTTCAAGTTTACACACCAGTTTTCTGTAGACTTCATACTGAATGGTGTCACAAAACCACACCAGCCAGTGAATGACTCGAGTCTTCTACTCTAAAACTCTGCACATATATCAGTTTAAAAACAACCACCCACTTATCAAATGTAGGAGCGCACTAGGCACTACAAGCTACTCGTGTTGAGCTACTGTTCGACACCTTCTTTACCAAACTTTTTAGCTGCTACTCTTCAGTGAGATTTTTTCTTTGATTCTTTGCATTTAACACCAAATTTCCATGCAGACAAACCTCCCTGCTAAGCAGACCGGAGAGATCTGTACAAGCAGCCTCCACAAGCCAACTGGCAGCTCACCATTTCACTACCTTGATTACAGTGAGTCAGCCGTCCATCTGAAGATACAGACAACAGGGCTGCATATGCAAGACAGGCTCATTCATGACGTCTTGCAGAAAGGGCTTTGAAATTATGAGTTATCTGTTGCTATGTTAATATGCACTATTTAGCAAAAACTGGTTCAAAAAAGTGTGCAAAGGTTACAAAGACACTTACGAGGAGCTCCTTCGGCCATCTCAATAGCTGTGATTCCCAAGGACCAAATATCACTCTGCAAAATACACAGGGGCCCAGGGTCAGCCTTGCACTTTGTTCATACAACATACTGCACATAAACAAAACTGTGGCTGGTGTTACCCTGTAGTCATAGGTGGAGTCAGGATTCTCATCGCAGGCAATGACCTCAGGTGCCATCCAGTACGGTGTGCCAATAAAGGTATTTCTTCGCCCAACTGTCCTGTCCAACTGGGCGCTGACCCCAAAATCGACTGAAAGTGACATAAAGAAACGAGAAATAAGAGACAGAAAAGGGTCCGAGACTGGGTCTGCTTTAGTAATGCACACTATCAAAACTAACATACCCAGTTTGACCTCTGCATTCTCTGTTAGCAGAACGTTCTGGCCCTTGATGTCTCTGTGGATAACTTTATGGGCATGGAGGTGAGACAGACCCTGTTCATATAAAAACAAGACAAAAAAAAAGATCAGTATGTAACAAGCTCTGCTGCACACACGTTAGTGGCAAAACAGCAAGTGTGTGTGTGTGTGTGTGTGTGTGTGTGTGTGTGTGTGTGTGTGTGTGTGTGTGTGTGTGTGTGTCTCAGCCTGGCAAAATGTGGCCTTGTAGATACCTGCTCTGACAAGCACTAACACAATAGCAGCGTTGAGCAGTTTAATCGGCTTTCTGCGTTATCCACACATCTTTGGGCTGCTCTTAAAAACATGATAGCATCACAAATGTGCAAAATTACAGTCACACATGAGGCTTAACAGTTGGATTTGAGGTTGTGAAATGGTGTAGTACAACCCTGCGTACTGTATAAAAGCTGTAATTAGTAGCATTCACCTGCCCTGCTACCACAGCTGGCTTTGTTTTCACCTTGACTTTGCCTACGTGTGTGCCTTATCTTGACAAAAAAATCTGGTCAGGGAGGAATGTACTTCTGTGGGAACCAGCGCATAGGTGACTTTCCCAAGTGTTTATTGGTCCATCTGTCTCTGGACAGACTTTGACACTACAAAGTGACAACTGTGCACATGACAAAACTTCACTAGTATGTGGAGGAATGTGGTCTGTCAACCCTTTGGCATTGTGGCTAAACATGGCTTCTTGATTTCTCACCCTTAGGATCTCTCTGCAGATGTAAGCAATCCAGTCCTCCTTTAGAGAGCTGCCCTTAGTGTTTTTCACCAGGTCGGTCACTGACCCCGCCCCACAAAACTCCATCACCAGCTATGAGGAAACAAACACATCTCACTTAGAACAATTAATGAGGCTTGCAACCATTAAACCATCAGCCCAGACACAGTGGCAGACAGACCCAAAGCTGGTCGTCGTGTCCCGGCGGACTCTTCTTGACAAAGGCACCGTAGTATGTGGCTATGTTGCGGTGATGGCTGTATTTTTTCAGCATGTTTATTTCAGCTTTGATCTCCTCTTCTTCCTCCTCTGTAACATCCATCACCTTGATGGCAGCCAGCTGGCCCGTCTTCACGTGACGTCCCTGAACAAAAAGCAAGTTGAATCATTCTAACACTAATCAGTAATATTTAAAGTGAATCTTAGATTCTATCTCTCTGGAACTCTTTGAATTTGGTCCATTAAGTGTGGCTAATTGCTTCTTCACATCATTTTCCTGTTCTTAATTTACATTTCCTTTTACTAGAGTGCCTTATCTTCCCGTCACTGCCACTTGAAATTTAACAGCCTGATAGCTGAAATTTTCACTGACATGACAGTGGACTAAATCTGCTTTAATCTAAGAAGTTAATGTACAGAACGTTTAAAGAACAGACACTGAAGGAGGCTGTGCAGCAACAATCCAAAATGCTCACTCAATGCACAAGTGATAATTCAGGCACTGAATTTTTTATTCTCCATTAGAATTCGTGCATTACTCATATGTCACAAGGGCATCATGGCTCACCTTGTATACCTGTCCATATGTGCCATTGCCAACGACCTCGACCAGCTCGAAGATTCCTGCTGGATCCTAGTAAAGAGAGCAGCAGTTTAAAATGACTTACAGTAGACAGGCAGAGCAATTAAGATACATCATTTAATCCACATCAGCTTGACATACTAAAGACAAACAAAGCATTTCAACAAAAACAAACCTAATTCACTTTTCTTTTTCAACATTTGGGAAAAGGCAAAATTAAAATGACTGCACTCAAAGCTCACCACATTTATTTTTGTTTTTAAGTGGGTGATACTTGCTTTGTTCTTCTTTGAATCCTCCACATTTACACTTCAATGCTGACCCCAAGTGCAGGTTGTATTTCATGTTGCTGCACTCATATTTCTTGGGTAAAGACTAACCCTTAAATACTAGCACCCTGCTAAACCTCACCTGTTCTTGAAACAGCTGCAATCAACCAGCGGTTATATTAGCACAAAGGCTAAATTAGCACGAGACTGAAAACAAAACAATGCTGAGGCCCCGCTGAAGACAAAGAAAGATCTGTGTAGTTTTTTTTTATGACTGCAATTTCAGAAGTTGTGTACTATCATTAGATGTAAGCGTAGCTACAGATCTATACCCCTTAAGAACAGTGTCATAAAACCACATAAAGCACATGGGCTTGTGCAGAACAGAGACCACAGACAAAAACAAATAACAGCAATCCCAGTGGCTTCTACTGTGTACACCAGAGACAATATCACAATTACATATTTCCATACAAATGATCTAAACTCAGTGTTCTCTGCCACCCACAAAACTTTACACGGAGGAAGCAGACACTCAGAGACACTAAATATTGATACTAGATTAGATATACAAAGACAGATTCTGACAATACTGACATAAAACTTTTGCCTTTTTTCTTCATCTGTTCATTCTGTGTTTCAGTACCACGAACACATATTTCACTGACACTAATAATGAGTAGGTTGCTTTGACTCAATTATGCAACCCCCTCCCCCCCAAGAGACAAGGGAAATGACAAGCAGTTCCACTTTCATGCAATTTCAATATGGCTTTAAGAAGATGTGTGGGTGGTGAGACTGCTGCTTTGGGTTTAGATTGTACACCATGACCTATCCTGCTTTCATCCATTTCCAATGATGGGGTTTTTACGCCTTCAACAGGGAGGAGAAGATTTTCCTTTAGGACAAGGAATTACGATAAAGAACAGCATGATTGGGAAAACTTGGCAGTATATCGGGGAAGTGACCAAAGATTCAATACACATGGTTATATGATGAGATAAACATGTTAAGTATAGAGGACAGAAAAGTGGGGAAATGGTAACGCAAAACAGGAGGGGAGGCAACAATGTAACGATAGAGTGGGTGGCGAGGCAGAGACGGCATCTTCGCCCACGTAAGCACAGAGTGGGATGAGAGGAAAGATATGATGGAAGGGGAAGGATACAGTGATGTTCAAAGAGTAGCACCACCAGCAAAAAGTCAATTAAAGTGTCAGCAGTGAACGCCAAACAAGCAAGGTGTCAGTAAAACTAGGCTAGAAGGGGGAGGTTGTAACCATGTGGCTGTACCCATGTACAAGGAGGGGAACCTCAGTGACTAACGCACATAATTGAGCCAAATAGTCAAGATGGTAAGCTAGGTTTAACAGTATGCACTGTAAAATATAGTGGTGATGGTTAAAGAGGAAGGAAAACCCATTTCCTGCAATGTCAACACCGCTAAGAGGGGATGTCTTTTAAGAAAAGAAAAAGATGTGGTTACAGACCTGCAGCAATCATCAAAATCAAAACTCATCGCGTGCCTTCAGCGATTAGAATCAGGGAACAATTTTATTGTGTTATTACAATTTAATAACACATCAAATGTGTGTAAAATAAGAATAACAAAAATTACAGGAAATGGCTATAGATTTGTTTTAACCTTTTCAGAAAGTGCAAATCAAGCATTCCAGAGCTTTCATTAATATTACAGCTATTTTCCTCCTTTGCATTTTCACCTAACTGACAATTGAGTATTGCATGGCTTATTTTAATTTAGTCTATTGTTGTATTGTTATTGTTCTAAAGTCTATTCTTCATTTTTGGGAAGCACACTGTAACATTGGGTTCGATAAATCCTATACAAATAAACTTTATTATTGTCATTGTTGTTGGTGGCTAAGGTGATTGACTTTTTGACTGTAGCAATGTAACAAAATACCTCAATTTCATTTGCAATTTCTACATATTGGCTAGTGGCTGCTGCTCAGGAGGCTGAGCAGGTCATCTACTAAGAGGAAGGTTGGTGGTTTGATTCTTGGCTGCTCCAGTCCGCATGCCAAATCGGGGTTAGCATCTTGGCTAAGGCACAAGTTCCGCTCCAATGCATCCAGCAGAGTGTGAGTGTTGGATAGAAAACACTTAAAAAACATAGAATAAAGTGTTTGTATGAATTTGTGTGAATGTTGGCAAGCGGTATAAATTGCTTTGAGTGCTCAGGCAGAGTAGAAAAGCCCTACATAAGAACCAGTCCATTGGCAATGTAAGTGTTTCTGCATAAATAATTTGTTGATGCCTGTTTGCAGTGAACTGTTGTTATGTAATGCTGGGCCTCTTCTGTACTGTGTAGCAAATTTCTGGAAAAATGCTGTGATTGAGCCACTGATTTTTTTTTAAAGCCCATTTAATAATTTCAAACGCTTTTTTTTTTTAATCTAAGAGTGAGGTCCCCTTTTGTTTGCGCAGATGTGGATGACGCAGTTCACTGTCCTGCCAACAGTTATCACGTTTTTCAAGGAGTGATGGTAAAACCAGAGATATGCTGTAATGCGAGGCAGGTAACAAGGAGAATGCTAGCCAGTAAAAAACTGACGCAAAAATATTGAATTAAACATACCCTGAAAAACCTTTATTGGGGAGGAAAACACGACTGTTAAAGCTCAAGAATAAATAAACATGCTGTCATAATCTGACGCATACGTCTATGTTTTTGTGATTGTATGCATCTACTTTTGTTTTTTGTTGTGAGTTTTATACAATAAGTGGTACTTAATGTCTGTTCAGTATGTTACATGGCTCTGTTAATGTTGATCAGTGCTATCAACCTGCCATGGATTGCAGAGGAAAATTAGCTTATACAGCTAAATCTGGCATATTTACATTAAATGGCTCTCACGCTCATGTTTACAATAGTGCAATGTCCCTTTTGGATAAATTTAAATATATGAGTGATGGTGAGTTACAGTGACAGTAAACAAAATATCTGTTTACAATAAAATTTTAAACTGTCATTTGAGAAAACTACAAAAACAATTCGACACTTATTTATTCTGGTGGCTTATCATGTAGATTTTGGTGGTGAAACTTCTAAGATGTGAAAAACAATTAGGTAAATTAATATTATTTTCCCTGTTTAAACACACCAGTAACTTAACCTTAGCAAAATAAATGACTAGTCATTGACCTGCTTAATCACTATTATCTAGTGCAGCATTAAGTATAAATTCTCTAAGACGCATCTTTACTGGTTCTGTTTCACTCATTAATCAATAGTAGCAGAGCTGTCATGTAACAATTTGGGGTCAGTGTATTGCCCAAGGAAACGTAGCACGGGATCAAACAACCTACCCTGCATTTAATGGACAACCTGCTCTATCACCTGAGCCACAGCCATCACACGGTCAGTTTTCTTCAGTGGAATACCCAGCCATAGATAGAATCACAAACAAACTACTATTTATTTCCACATCTCAGCTGTGGTGGGCAACAAATCCTGGGTCATTTTTTGCACCTACCCAACTGTTCTTATAAGCAAACTGCTACTTAAATTACTAGATCCACCATTTAAATACACAATAAATTATTACTAAATGAAGTGCAAGATTAAATAATTACTACAATTTTTAGAAACTAGGTCACATCTGCCTGTGTTGTTAGTGAAGGCTTAGGTGAAATTTCCAGGTGAAACCTCAGAAGAAGGTCAGGGAAACAGGACAAACCTGCCCAAACAATCAGTATTTGGGTAAAATATCCTGATCTGTTTAGCCCCAATACCATGTGAGAGCTACACTGAAATACTAGAAATTCTTCATCTTTTTCAGAGGGAATCCTATGAAACTATGAATCTTACTTTGTCAAGAAAATGATGGTATTACTTTAAACATAGTTTGAATTGGAGTTATTGGGTAGCCTTTTGATCACTTTAACTGTAGATGGGGATTCAACAGTCAGTCAAACATTATCAAAATGTTAAAAGGGATGTGACAGATTTCTTGACTCTCGAAGAGTTTCTAATGTTGCAGAAGTTAGGATTTTCAAACTGGGGACTTTAATGGGACACCAGTTAAAATACAAAAGGAACAAACACCAGGTCTAATTTCTTCACGAACAGTCTGATATGTTACATTATATCAACAATATTACAATATTAGAATGTTATCAGAACGACACAGATGTGCCTTTTTCTTATGGAGTCATAAACCTCCATAAAAAAAATACCACCAGAAGACAAAATGTTCTCTAAATAAACCAGCCTTCCCATTACATGATGTAATCACACAGTGGCCCAGTGTTTATAGATACTGGTGCTTATTTTCCTCCCAAACCAACAAATTAACATTGTCAGGGCAGGGTAAGGTGGTCCTTTAAGGGAGAAATCCCAACATATACTTGGAGGATTTGTGTACAGACTGTACTGCTATAACGCAGGCCGATTGATGTTTATCCCACCTTAACTTTTTCGCGTGGGTGTTCAATGGTCGTGCTTGTGTCTGAGGCGAACTGGCATATGACATAATATCTAATGAGTCCGTCTGCCATCATTTTACAATTCACTTATCTGGTAATAACAATACTCACCCTCAGAGCTGCGAGGTCTATGTCATCCAGGCTTCTTGTGGGGGCGTTTTCAGACATAGCTGGCGAAACTTATCACGCTGGCTAATAAGTTAGCCACTAATTTGACAAGAAGTGCTTAAGGGGGATTTAAGCGGCCGATCACGCGAGGTTATAACGGCCTAAACCCAGGGGAAATACAGCAAAGTGGCGGTCCAACACGCAGGAGCTGTAGCACTTAGATTAGCAAATGCATCGCAGAGAGCGGACAGACGCACCCAGCTGGCTAGCTCACGTCAACTCTGACCGAAAGCTGTAAATGTTATTCGCACTTGTTTTACATTAATGCCGCCTGCGGCAGCTAATCAAATCGCATGCAACTTAAAAAGTAGGATTTTTTTTAGACAGGCTGTCAACGTTGCTGTTAGCCGCCCATTTGATATCGATCTAACAACTGGCAGGTTTCAAATGCAGAGCACCTCCGCTGTTGATGAACACCATGCTGCGTTCATTTTGACAAGACGCCGCTTCTCCCCTGCTCTCCAACATCCCAGCTAATCTCACATATGATACACCGATGCGTGTCACCGAGGGGGGAGAAGAAGAAGAAAAACAACTACCAGACAGGTGTTGTGTGCTACTGAAACATTCCTACTTACACTGATAAAGTATGCTATTTTTTTTTATTATTATTTACGGTTTAGCAGCGCAGTGATTGTTTTACTAAGAACGCAACGTCTGATGTGATGGCGTCCCCGGGTCCGTCCGCACCGCACCAGAACCGACCGTCAGGCTCTCACTGCTGGCCTTAAACCTCCCGGGATTTTGTCACAGATTAGGAGCGTGGGGAGGAAAAAATGGAAAAAAGGGCCTCGTTTCAAATGCGATTCCCTGCGGCTGCAGTTGTCAAACTTGTTAACGCGAGTTAAATTCGCACCCCCGGGTTTCGTCCAGAGCGCACAAATAATCCGAATACCGAGTCAGGTGTGTGCGGTTAATCTAACGTTTAACTGGCCGGCTGGCTAACGCAGCTAGGCTAGCGAGCTAAATTGTCTTTTCCAGAATAAACTTTCCCTTTCCTTCTTCATCCATTTTCTGTGTTGACAGTCGCGCCTAGCACTGCCAACCTTCCGGGGGAAAACACGGGCAGACGAGCAGGCACTGTGTTATCGGCAGCCACCGTAATACTTGTAAGCCTGAGCACTCGACGCTTCAAAGTTGAGCGCTGCCGTCGATCTCCGGCGTCCAGATTTTATGAACTTGCAGTCATAGTCCGCCACTGCTAGAATCGGTGCAGTTTCTAACTGCGGTATAGCCGCCAAACTTGTTATTTCGCCATGTTTTGCTTCCCAAGTCCACTCCTCCCTTCCACTCGCAGCCTAGATGTAGTCTTGTTGGGTTTGTACTGACGATTGGCTGCACGCAACACTCCTGAAGTGTTTTCTCTTCTCGACTGGCTACGGTGCTTCATCAGGGACAAATTACCCGAAATTACAGTGGACTTCAGCCTACGCAGCTGCCTCTGTCTTGTTTGAGCTGCACAGCTAAGATCATCCCTAGGCATACCTGTCCTGCTCTGGCCTTCTGGGTCACTGGATACACGTTTAAGGCTAAAATACTGCTGAATAAACAATGCAGATTTTGGTAATAAGTGCCACATCTAACAAATATTCTCCTCGTCTTGGTTTTATGTGTGCGTCATCCAGCAGATTGGAGATTGTTATAGTCAGTTTTCCATTAGAGCAAGCTCACCTTTATAGTGCTTGTCAATACTGCATGAATCAGTTCCAAAGCTTTTCCAGATAAGCACCTGACTGTTATTAAAAGAAGAAGAAGAAAAAAAACAGACTGTATGGCAATAACCTGAACAATGCATTAGTCATTTAGTGAACATTAAGCTTTCATGCCACGAATACCAGTTTCCTGTGTAAAGCACATGCTCTCTCTTAGAGTAACTATTTGCTTAAAGGATATCCAGCTAACAAAGGATATTGCTTCCATGGTGACAAAAGTAGTTTAGATATAAACAATTAACATTTCCCCTTTTCTGTTTCTCTTGCCATGTGATAGACACGTCTAGACAGTCATTTTAGTTGCGTTAAGATTTTATACAGAATAGAAATGCATGCTGATACACATTTGAAAGTTTTATTTTTTAAATATATTAAATCCAGTTTGAATGCAGTCTTTTCTTTTTAAAAAGAAAGCACTAATGTTTACAAAAGTAATACAAGAGAAGGCTGAAAAAAGTAAATTTTTCAAACAGAGTAGATATTCGGATATAAAAAACAAGTTCATGTTAAAAAAAAACAGAATAAAATACAAGTTGCTCATAATTGCACTAACAAGACTAAGAATATTGGTCATCGCTCTCTACCCCTGAGTGTTAGTAACCCTATACATTAGTAATTATAAGGTAATGACATTGATCTACAGAGACAAGGTTTCACACAGTGACTCTCAGGAATGAATACAAACACATTTCAATGAGTAATAAATTCATAAAAGTGGTTTGGGAATGCTGATTATTGGTCTATTAAAAATAAAATTCATGAGAGAAACCGTATAAGGTCACTTTTCGGTATATTACAGGCATTTCTGCAGAACTTAAAAGGAACACCAGTTAAGACAACCACTTTGGGCTGCAAGAAAGAGGGTAGAAAATATATATATGGAAGGGCTTATAGTGTCTTTTAATATCTTACATAGGTAAGCATCCATATTTCTAAACACAGATGCTTTAACTGAACAACAATCCTGTGAGACACTTCATGTAGACTTGGTCGCATGGGGCACCTGTCCCATTCACAGACAGCTTTGCAA
Source organism: Aulonocara sp. 'chitande type north' Nkhata Bay (assembly GCF_057382095.1). Lineage (NCBI taxonomy): Eukaryota > Metazoa > Chordata > Actinopteri > Cichliformes > Cichlidae > Aulonocara > Aulonocara sp. 'chitande type north' Nkhata Bay. The sequence goes on along the minus strand of NC_141353.1, from coordinate 14,290,520 downwards.
TGGAACCGCCAAGGTAATGTTTTTCACTCATAGGTGTGTGTCAGAAGCTCATACAACAGTCTGGATTATTCACTTAACTGTGATTTACTGTCATTGCATTGTTCTGGGTCATCTTTTATCTGGTCTCTTTAAAAGAAACATGTGCAAAGGCTCAACCCCCTTCCAGAACACACACACACACACACACACACACACAGTAGTCATAACACTAGCACAAGGCTAGGAATATAAAACAGAGTCCCATTTACAAGTTTTACAGACTGGCCTTTATCCTCTTCTGCTGTTTGTTGCTGTAAAAAACTTGTGATGAAAGTGCATGTAATAAAACCTGGCCTAGTGCTTCAGATATTGAAAAATGAGTTACAGTTTTGCCCGAATGCACAATCTACAGTTGCAGAAAAATGTACATTCCCCCTCGCTTTGATTTTCCATCAACCCTTAGAATCCAATTCCTGTTTTTCTAAGGCACATACTGTACCTTACCCGCTGTATTATTACATGATATCTCAGTCAATGCAATGACACAAAAGAGGTAAAGGTTTCCTGTCTATTTTCACCAGCAATGCTACAAATGTATCCAGTAGAAGACATTTAAAGACTTCCCAACAGCAGTCACGGCTTGGTCACAGCTCAAGGGAATGACATTTCAAAAAAAACAGCCCCGTGATGCCCCAAAATGGCAATCAGTGAGAACGTGAAAACGACATCACGTCACAACTCAAGTCAGCGTTATGGCTAAAAATAGTGGACCTAAACAAACGGCTATGTCTGTGAGCAAATGTAACATACGGTACACATGAAAGATGCTGGACCCAACATAAAAATAGCTGAGATATTCAGTGGTCTCAAGTGGGCAGTGGAATGTTCTGTTCTGGACTGTCGACAGTATGGTGGGAAAAATTCACTAAGGTGTCATGGAGACTTAAAAAAATGCAACAATTAGCAGGAAATCAACCTAACACCCTTTAATTATCTTGTTCTGCTTTTCTTTCCGCTCTCACAGTTTCCCCACCTGATCATATATCCAGAAATGGTCAGCAGCCCTAGCAGAATATTAGCTTCCTTTTTCCCAGTGCACCATCCTGATTTAGTAAGTTGTACCTCTTATCAGCACTCTCCCTATTCTGCCCTATCCAGTCTTTATTTCAGCTACAATCCAGTCATCTCTTTATATCCGTCACCATAACAACCACAAATGTTCTGACAGATTTTCTGGCACTGCAGTGAGAGGTGAAGCCTCAGAGTGAGAGAGTGAGAGAAAAGAGACAGAGAGAGAGAGTCACCCACCCACCCAAAAATCGTGCACCAATAAATGTACACTATGTTCCCAGATCATGTGAGATGCTTGATTTCTAATACAACCTTGCAATCCTCTCCTGACTCATACATTCATTTATCTGTGCTCTGCACCGCCGCCAGACATGCAGATCAGATCACACTGAAGCTATTATAAAGCAGACATCACAAACAAATTGGTCAGCACAACCTAATATAGACAGGACATTGTAAAATTTGCATGTCAGTAGCTAACATCAGTCACATTAGCCCATTGTCAATCAAAAAGACAAAGTAATCATAAGTGGATCATTAATAAATTTGATAAGGGTAACACCTCTCTCCGCCTCTCACCATTCAAGTGCTGGTGCTGTAACTCCTTCTGTTTACTGTGCTGACAACAGGAAAGATGGTTGCAGTACAGCAGCAGTTGCATTGTCATGTAGTGGTCTGAACATGGCTGAGCTGCTGCTTATGTCCACAGCCCTACAGGAGCCATGCCTTCTTTAGTGTTCCGTGGAGGCAGCAAGTTTTCCTTACACAGGAACTTTAAGGGGAAATGGACCAGCACTCCTCGGATAGCCTTTAGTTCCTCTTTGGCCTGCTCGGGGTCTGTGTCACAGAGGCGAGCCACATTTAAATAGTCCCTCAGGGCTTGCATGCTATGGACACTGTTGCAGGGCAGGCACTTGAACACCTGTGATACAGTAGGGCCACAGAGCCAAGAAGAACAAAGAGCGGTGAGAGAAGTGAAAATACATATTGATACAATTAGATATATATATAAAAAGGTTTTTGGGTCAATTCACACCTTGTCATAAATGTTAACATTCGTTTTAGCAGTGTCATTCCAAACCAAGAAGAAGAACTCATCACTGATTGGATCGTCAATATTTATACTGGGGTCTGAAGCAGCTCCAACAAGAACCCTGGTATAGCAAAGAAAAGGCCAAAAATATTCAAATAACAGAAAAAAATATGGTTAAGTAATGACAAAACTGCACAGGTTTCCCATGCAGGATCAAATATTTTTGCTTGTCTGTGTGTAAAAAGAAGCCCATATACTTAGAGGTCTCACTCTCACATTTGTATCTTGTAGCAAAACTACATTAGACTATAAGTTGCTAATAAGTCATCAAGAGGCTTTTGCCCTGACCTGAAGCACTCTTTGCGTAGAGCAAGTGTCAGTGGTCCTGCCTGGTATTCCTCCCCTCCCATGATGGATGGGACCCTCTCTTCATCTTCCACAAATACTGCCAACTCACTGTCTCGGGAGCCCAGCATGCTACGGTCATTAATGTTGGCTGATCCTGGAGCAAAAACGGACAGTACAAGCATTTACAGTGTGTCCATTCAGAAGCATGATTCATGTAAAAAAATAAATAAATAAATTAATAATAATAATAAAAAAAAAAATATATATATATATATATATATATATATATATATATATATATATATATATATATATATATATATATATATATATATATATATATTTATATTTTAGCCTTATTTAAAATGAGTGCTGCTTTTTTTTTTCTCTAGTTCTGCTTTATCTAATAGGTCCATGGACTGTTTAGAACATTTTGTTTATCTTTCTTCATGTATTAAGTGCAAAAGAAAAAAATACATAGAACCTATAGCCGACAACCTATAAGGTGTACAGAATATAGTGAGAAATCTCCAATGCATTCACGTCTATTTACTCTGGAGGAGGCTGTAAAATTTTGGAAATGGAGTTCAATATGTCAGCATGAGTCTCTAAAGCTCAAATCTGTCTAATGACAGAGATTCGGAGGTGATTTGTTGACAACATCCTGATTTTTTTTTTAATTTTTTTTTGCCGCTGTTAGCCTCTGTTAGTGAAACTTTCTTTGAAGTGGTTCTAACATTTTTGACCTCGGATATTTTCATACAGTGTGAAAATGTATTCAGACTCTTTATCAGAGTGATCTTTAGGACACTCTAGTCTAACATTAGCTAGCACAATGTTAGCATAACCAGCTGTTGTTGCCATTTAGTTGGCTAATTATCAGCTCTCCAGATATTGGAGGATCACATGTCTGATCTGCTGACAGTAAGTAACTGCAGCAGTATCGACATTAAATACGATTGTTTAAGCGTGTTTTTTTGTTAGAGCACTGACTTCAGTTCAGGAGATAAAACAAACGCATGACCCTTCATACCTTCTTGAGTCTAAAGGTGCAGACATAAATTACATTTGTCTCCACACCTATGAGTTCACTTCTCCTCCACCTTTGGCGTACTGTGTATGTAGCTGTCTCTACCCACATACATAAAACATGATTAAGCGGGACGGCGATGTTCATCTGAATCACTGTATTCAAGAGGGTGGGGTAACATGGTTAACTTCCATCGATTAGTGCCCGCTTCTATGTATTTTTAATGGATTACGTTTATGAGAATGCATCAGTTTGTTGGAAAACGTACTTACACACTAATCAATATTTATAAGTATGTTGTTGAGTATAATATTCTGTTTTTCTGTTCAACAAACTCAAAAAACAACTTCACTGTACCTTTAAGAATTCAGATAAATCTTTTTAAAAGGTAATACAAAGCTAACTGTCATCAATAGCTAGTGGGTTCCAGAGCACATTTAAGCAAATGCAATCCCTCTGTTCCTCCCACAAAGACTTGCATGTGAATCTGCATATTCATATGGAGTAAGCCTAAAATCTTAAAGAGTGTAAGGCTAAACAATGAAAGAAAGAAAGAAAAAAGAATTCAAAAGTCATTGCACTCATCCATTTTTTAAGTCGTCCTATTTTTTTTTATCTTTTTATATATAAATGACTGTATTCGTTCATATCCGTATTCTACAGTTATAGGTGCTACTAAACTACATATAAAATGTATCGATTCAGTTTTATTGTTACACTGAAAGCCAAAAACACAAAAAAAAATCATATCAGCTGCAGGCAGCATTATGTCATCATCATTTTGTCATGAACCTCTGTGATGACTCAAGGTCAGAATTATAATCCTTGAATGCCCAGCGGTGACTCACCAATGATATAGCAGCGGTCATCAGCAATGAGGGTCTTGCTGTGAACATAGATGAGCTCTGTGACAGGTGACTCGGAGAGCTGGGCATGCGTCCTCAATCCGCACAGTGTGATGTACTCTGTCCACTGATCCTTCACTGCAGGCCAGAGCAGAATCACATTATTTACATGAGATGATGTGAAGTGAAGACCAGTAGAGTCAATTTAAAGGAACAACTCAAGGGGAAGGAAAGATGCATGTTAGCCAGGCAGCAAAGGCTGATGTCAGGCTGATTTCCGAGGTCTAACAAAGCAGGTAAGTGACAAAAAAAACTTACATTCGCTTAGTCTTGACAGGATGGAGAACTCCCCTCGGCACATGGTCCTAGGATGACAGAATAAAACCTTACATTAAGAAAGCCAGCCAGCATAAGGGGAAATAATTTAGGAATCTCACAAAAAAAAACCCCAAAAATATCTAGAGCATATACAGAGAGTACACTTCTGGGCATAACATCAAAGGCAGATTTGGAAATGTGATGGATGATAGTGAAACCATAACATGGCCATGCTGCATTCTGGCAATAACAACATGCTGACAAAGCTGATTAAGCAACATCACTCAATGTAATATGTAATATGACTCGATATGCTCTATTCCAGTTGGACCAGTTGATTGATAGAAACCTTACATGCATGGTAGCTACCCCAACTTCCATTACCAGTTTTATTGACATGTCTTATGCATTTTCTATCAGTGACATTTCTGCTCAATCAGAAATATGTCTTTAAACCAGACGAAGCTGAGAAGTCTTGTTTTTACTGTGGCTTTCATAAGTTGTAGTGCTTGCTGATGTGTGGGCTGAGTGCAGAGTGCTAATGGGCGGAAAAGGCTCTCACCTGTAAGTGAAGTGCAGAATAGCTTGAATGGCATTTCCACCTCCTGTACTGATGTCTCCTTCAAATCCAGGAAGCAGAGGCACCACCACATACACCCTGTACTTCTTCTTTTCTCTGAAAAAACACAACATCAACACTGTACATTGTACTCTGCAGATAAAAGATGAGGTCTAATGTATATTTCTATTTGGTTTTGTTATTTCTTTGAACTAAACATTTTGTTTCAAATGTGTACCCCCAGTTTACCAGCTCAGTGATATTTGCATTTGTTCTTACATGTCTTGTCTTAACTTCTTTCACAAACTGCTGTTTTAAAGCCACAGCTTTTCTAAACATTTCAATGCAACATGGAAAAAAAACACAAGATAAATCTGATGGCATGCAAGGACCTGAGCGAGTTTCTGCTGAATTACAAAGTATGGAGCTAAATCATGGTCAAAAGTTTTACTCATTTCAAAAAGGTGATTTGAAGTTGAAATTCTTTTTGATATAAAAATAATTTGAATAAATAATTTGTTTTCATGGAAATGACTTTTTTTTTTAGTTTCATTTTTTTCAGCTTCAAATTTTATTTTCTGTTACAAATTAATTTGTTTTTTCAGTTTCGGGCCTTTTTCCCCTGCTTTTTTTCATTTGTCAAACTTTTGACCCTGATTTTGTGTTGTGGGCATGTGTCAAGTGGGCGAGGCATGGGCAGGGCATACACTAATGATTGACAGCCGCTGTCACACATCGTTACAAGTTAAAAATGAGCATCTTAGCTGAAGATGGCCACTGCTCCTTCATGGGATGCTGCTGGCCAACAAGTAAGAAACACTTGTAACCGTTGTATGTGTGTCTGAGCTGATAGAATTCAGCTACTTCTGCTTCTTAAATTGCCCAGGGACTGCAGATGGAAATTAGCTAGTAGCTAAATCTGGTACAAAACATATTTAATGAATGCATTTTGTACACAGCCCTTCCGAAAGACAATAGACAAATATTAGAAAACCAACACACTCAAATCATACCTGTAGGCACGCAGAATTCGATTCACGATTGCATCACCAATGCCATTATGGACAGTCTTCTGGTCGGAACAGCTGATGAAGAACTGGTTCTAAGGGCAGAGGCAAGGCAGATGGTGGCTCAGTATGAGGTGAGGGCCAAAGCTAGCAGGTAGCTGGCAATGAAGGAAGTGGGCTTTGGATATACTCAGATTCAGGAAAAGTCATTACAGTAGGCATGCTGGTAAACAGATTTGTTTTTTCCAAATCAGAGCCTATTCTTGGGCAACATATTTGCGATTACGGTGACAATTTTGTCCCAATGGGAGCCCTGACTGTATCACTGCTGTCTAAACCATATTAAGGCACAGCGAGCCTTAATATGGTTTAGACAGGATGACACACTGCCTGCTTAAAGATGTACATTTATCTGTAAAGTGCTACAATGTTAATCTTAATTACCTCGATGTAGATGTAGTGTTCACTCTTGTTGATGGTGTCGATGTAGGCGTTATGGATTGAGCTCTCACAGGTTCCAGTTGACCAACGATCAGCAGAGCGCAGCACCTGAGAAAACCCCAAAAATTCAACTTAGCACTGGATATACTTATAAATCATGCATATATTTTATCTCTTTTCAATGGTGTCATTTTACTATTACTGTGGATATTCACCATTGCAATCACACTTACATATCATATTACCATGGACATGTAAATTCGCCCATTTCTATGAATTTTAATAGGATACTTAACAGAAGAAATGGAGCAGATGCACAAAAAGGGAGGGCACCTCTTAAAGTTTGAAGACAGATTGTGTAATCTGAGGCAATGAGCCTGAAACCTGAATAAAGCAGCTACAGAACCTGATAGGAAAGCTACAACATAATGGGGAGCAAGGGTTATGGTTACAGGCCACCATCCACAATAGAAGTATCTGTTACTGGACACTCACTGATTGAGCGGTTTTAACTGCAGCATGTAACACTGGCTAAAAATACTGATTAAATACAGTTCTAACATATTGTCATCTTGTTTTTGAATTATTCTAACAAAACAAGCATCTTCACAAAGTTGCTAACGCACCATCTTTAGCAATATATTATTATTTTATTATTCTGTTAAGGGGATATCTGCTAGTTGTGCTGCTTATGCTGGTGTCTCTCTGGACCATAGATCCTATGAAGCCTGTTGCAAATGAGATACTGCCACTTGTAATCCCACTCTGTCCTTGGCATTGCATTTGTTTTCTCTGGCTTTACTAAACAGGATAAATATGTTGGAAGTAGTTTTGTTCTACAGGCTTTACTTTTGTTCCACCATCTGCCATAGCACAAAAAAAAAAAACCCAGCAAATACTGAATAGCTGCATTTCCAACACTAGAACAGTGTCTCTTTGTTGTAGCACAGAAATACCCATCTGATTTCCTCTGTAAGATCTGACCTGGCAGCACAAAAGAATAAATTCATGTAAAAGTCAGTAGAGGTCTTTCATTCTTGGCTTGTTTACAGCAATTAAGGTCTTAAATAATTATTCAATAAGAATACAGTATACATATGACCAACAGCAACGTTTCATTAATGTGCACTCTACATGTTTTCAATTCTTCTTGCTGTCTTAACAGTGATGTTGAAAGCTCTCTTTACACCATGTCATTATAGCTTGGAGCTGTGTGACACAAAAAGTCTTTCATATGAGCACTGGCAGCTAGAGGCAAAGTCTTTGTGTTTTCCCGTATCCAAGGTTGACCTTCTGTGTAGGAGAACCCAGTTTCTATCAAGCTCTAGTGTGAAGCCTACAGTCCTGTGCAAATGAAAGTACAGACTCTTTTAGTTCTAAGGTTTTACATATCAGACAGAATAAAAAAAATTATCTGGTTCAAGCTAGCCTGCCCAAATAATCACCGCACCACCACCATGCATGACAGTGAGGTGTGACAGTATGAGGTGTGTGGTCTGATCTGCCGTGTCTGGTTTATGCTAAATCTGTAGAGTCTGCACACTCGGACACTGGAGGGAATTTGCTGGGACATCCACTCCTGGGAAGATTGGGGGCTATCTTTAATATTTTCCACTTGTGAATAATCTTTGTCACTGTACAAACATGGACTTCAGATTGTAAGGAAATGACCTTAAAAACCTTCCCAGATTGATAGGCAGCAACAACTTGCTTCTCTACTGGAGGTGCTCACACTTACTGATGATTAGTTAATGAAGTGCACTTGATTAGCAGCACCTGGCTGCTACTTACCCTCGTAATTCCTATGGAAGCAGTAAGATTGTACTAACTTTTTCACACACTGCTTTTCATTTTGGCTTCATTTTTGTTCACTAAATAATGACAGGGTAATAAGTCATGTTTTGAAGTTCATCTGAGATTGCATTTAAATAACTGTGCAATGATGAGGTTTCTCTTGTTACATAAAACATTAGAAATGAAAGGGGTTACACTTTCTTTTGCACATGACTGAACTGCTGAAACAGAACTGTGGAAAGTTTTACAACCAGCTACAGTTCTGCAGCAAATATGTAAGCAGTGATGAATAAAACTATTATATAATAATATAATAATAAATACTTATATAATGTATCTAGCATGCTAATGTCACATCATATGCACGAAGGCTCACATCTTAACCTGTCAGTGTTTTGACGACAATGTATGAAAGGGCTAAAAAGGTGCTCTTTGGACTGCAGGAAAGATCTGAAAAACCTATGTAAACATAAGCAGAGTCATTGAAGAAGGATTTTAACACTGCCCGTGTAAACAACACATTCCTCTCAAATGGAAAAGTCTAGGCTTTATTAAGTGATTATAATCAATTAAATTTGGATTACAACAAAGTTAAAGGACCACAACAACCAAAGTGGTTCCAGTATGTTTTCCTGCGTGCTATCCTTGGCAATAGATGAGAATATGCTGGGCACTAATGATTGATTGATTTGTTCATGCTTTTGGAAACTATACTCAGCAGCTGTGGGAGGCACAGTGAAAGAGTTAGAGCCACTAACCTGTTTAAGATTACTTGCTCCTTGTATAATTGACAGCATATAAAGAAAATGGTCATGTTGACCAAAATGATATGTTGTTTTACTTTAAAGCCCACAAAATTCACAATTTAATTTGCATAATATGAATTTGCACATCTGTGCTGTTGTCAGCAACCTGGAACACACAACAAGCAAACAGCTCCAGATACAGAGTCCACCAGCATGTTGCTGTTGTTGTGGCTCTGCAAATTACCAGCTGGCTAACGCATCACATTAGCGTTACTACTGGTGATTTAAGCAAATTGGAAAAAAATATAGTTCTCAGAGGGCCATGGAAGTGGGTAGTTACCCACAGGGAATTCCTGGAACTGTTTAATCTTAAAGCACCTAAAACATACCCTGACCACAGTAGCACATATGTGGGCCTATCTGTGAGCAAAAAGACTAGAACTTTAAAAATTTTATATTTACACAGATGTTGACGTCATCTTGAGTCTGTGTGTGAATATACATACCTGCACTTTGGCTTTCTTGGACCCAGGCACAGTGAATGGCAGAGAGTCAGCAGTGGAATGAGACTTGGGGAGTAGGTAAGGGTAGAAGTCGTCTTTGTACTTGATTTTGAAGATCTGAAGAGGACAGAAAAAATGAATCAATTTCAGTTTTGTCACTTTCCTGTTACTCATGTTTCCAAAGCATTGCTTAAAGGTTTTTAAGCAATACTTCTAATGGAAACATGAGGGTTGGGGATGTTTTTGTTTTTTTTAGGACTTACTGTATGAGTCATATTACCACACAGGATACAAGGTCCAAGTCAGTAATACAGGAGTCTGATTATTTTAAGCTCTGTTTTAGTAAAGATCACCTATTTTCAATCCAATGTTTCAGTTTCACAACTTTGGATATTTATAGTATAAATGTTAAACCAACCTGTAGCTTGTACACCTATAGACTCATTTGTAAAGCAAAAGTGATGTTTACAATATACATATAGATATTTAAAGATCAATGTTAAAACTATTGCTGTTTAACACAGCTTTCTTTTGTGTCTGACCTTGGTAAAATTCCAGCGCTGGATGAAGTGGCGGGCTACATCCCTGGCAGCTTTGCCATGAAAAGCTGCAGACAGGTCACGCCACGGCATGCGAGGAACTGTAGTACGATCAATGTTATCTGACAAGATAAAAGAGGGGGGAAAGGAAGCAAAAAAAACCCAAAACAAGTCTTTCATCTCTCTGTTCAGGCATTGTCAGTGTATGTGTGTGCATGAGCTGCTGAAAGAAATTTAGATAGAGTACCTTCAAATGGTCTATCCAGCTGGACCCAGTCTCTCTTGATAAAGTTATTGTAATCTTTGCCAAGCCACAGTTTAGTGTTACCAGTCAAATCATGTGGGTCCTGCTCTCCTTGCTTATCTGGCTCAGATGTTTTAGAGCCACCAGCCATACCATTGCCCTGGATAACAGAGTCATCCATTACAGTCTGTACGGTTCACAGTACATTCTTACATCTACATCGTTCCTCGTTTCGCCTTCAGTTACCCCGTCGGTCGTCTCTGTCAAACCAAGGTCAGTTAGGTGATGCTGGCTGTCATCCCATCTCCCAAAAGCCAGGTCAAGCCCCCCTACAAAGGCTACTGTTTGGTCAATGGCCACCATCTTCTCATGGTGAGCCCACAGAAACACCACAGAAGACACGTGGTCAGGATGCCGCATCACCTGACGGATCAGTGGGTAAAACTGGTGTTAAAATGTGCATTCAGGGCTCTTTTGACAGTTATTTGTGTCCCTCCTCTCCTACTACTCTACAAGACATTGTGCAGAGAAGTGAAAGACCTTGATGTTTGGGTGCATATTCATTAGAGTCCTCTTGCTGTGCTCACTATTGATGCCAAGTGCCATCTCTACCTCTTTGTACAGCAGTACACACACTTTGACTCCCATTTCCTGCAGAAACAGGTTCATTTAAAGTAATGTTATTTAAAAAAAACTCTACAAATTATATACATTTTGAAAAAGAAGAAGAAAAAAAAACAAGATGGCAACAAAAACAAGACAGAGAGACTCCCTACTGCTTTGCGTTTGAGGATCTCATCGAGCCGCCAGTAGTAGTTAGTTGCTGGTCTCTTTAGGAAGACTTCAGGACTGAGCCTGTGAAAAAAGCCCCAAAAAAAAAACAAAAAAAAAACAAAAAAAAAAAAAACGCGCACACACACACAGAATACGTTTCCAGGTTTAACTAAAATATTGAAAAATTATAGTTACATAAAGATTTTGATCAGCAAATCCAGACATTTTTGACACCTACCACCAATCTGTGATGAAAATCTCCTCCTTGGCTTGTTCGAGAGCATCAGCCAGGTCAGCGAAGTAACCACTTCCATTCACATACCTTCAAATAATGAAAGGTAAATTGAGGACAAATCCTAAAAGATTATTGGAATTATTACAAATATGAGCCAGACTACATAACTGACCATTTAGTGAGCGTGTTCTCCCGCGGTGGAGCGAATCCTTCGAAGCGTTGCGTTTTGAGAAAGTCACATGTTTCTGCCAGATGCTTGATTTCAGAATTCCACCATTGACTTTGCCTATAGCCGTTGCACTTGATAATCAAATTCCTGATTAAAAGGATTAAAAGCACAAAGGCAATACGTGCATCACAAACACAGCAAAAACACGCAAAACTCAGTACATATAATACACAAAGACAAAGCTGACCTACCGATTAAAGTTCTCAAAGCACACTCCATATTTGGTGCCTGTGTCAGCACGACCCACTTTTGTTTTGAACTCTGGATCAAACAGCAGCACAAAGTCGATGCTGCCACTATCTCGTTTCATGTACAACAGGAAAGAGTCTTTCACCACCAGCCAGCGGCGTGACCAGCGGAAGCAGATCTGATGATGGCCTATACAGTTCAGGCCTAGGATTCGGTGACCCCCTGACCTCTTCAAGATATATCCCTCCCTGAGTCAAGATCAGACATATTATGCAATGAACACCTGCCATACCCTTATTCACTCCCAACCCACTAAAATACATGAGCTCAGTGTTTTGCTTACAAGCCCTTGGGTCCAAGATCAGAGACAAAGGAGAGGGGACTGATGGAGAGGAACTCCAGCTGCAAAACAAAATATAACTCAAAATGCAGTCATTTTACTTGAGATTTACTTTGTATGTCGAGATGGTACAATGAAAAGTCTTGAGCCACTTCCCTTTTCTTTGTATTTTGCTAGAAACATTAGAAATAGGTGCAACAATTTATTTAAAAATGTCCAAACATACATGGGAGTACAGTATAAAAATCAAGAAAATCAGGTACTGTACAATTCTAACAAGCTTCAAAGTCAATATTTGGTCATATTTTGTCCAACTCATGACTGAGAGTGTTCCACTGTGGGTTTTTCTATCCACGTATCCTTTGCTGCATTGGCATAAACCTGTTGCCAATTAGAGGCTTTCTAGATGGGTATTGTATGGTGAATCAAAATGTGAAAGAATTTTTCTGTGTTCGTGCCAAGTTTTAGACTAATAGCTTTGTGGGAATCATTTTGTTGTTGCAAAAACATCATTTCATTCTTGTAAGACTATGTTATCTTTTGCATTTTTGGTAGATTCATTTTATGAAAGTGGGTTAAATTATGTGTTTTTATGACAGGCTGCCTGACACAATTTAAAACCGATTCTTTGTTAAGTTGTCTGTTAAGTGTAGACAACACTGGTTCATTCCTTGGGTTAGGTGCATCTTTTGTACTTGAATGATGTACTTGAATGATGAATAGGTATGCGTTAAGTGTCTTAACAAACAAAAAGACATTTCTCTAAAAATAGTCAGGTACTAGGACTGAAAATGTATGAAAAATCAGCCATTTTTAAAGAATATCTTGAAAAGGTCTGGGTCCTTGGAAGCAAAATATACAGAGGGCTGATTTAAAACTTTTGCAATGTAGTGTATATATTATTCACCCATGCTTACCATGCTGCTATCATTTTTACAGAATGTGTTCTCCAGTAGACAATTCAGGTACTCCTCAAGGTATTTCTGCATTAGAAGAGCACATATTTACAATTTACTTACCAGCTGCTACTTGTAAAATTATGTGATGCTTCAAAATATGTTCAGTGTGTGGAAGACTGATTTATATACCACTTTGCTGGAGGTTCTTCTGGCCCACTCAGTCCCATGTAGGCTGGGCATTTCCTCCGACATATTTCTCAGCTGCTGCCTCTCCTTTGCAAATCTTTGAGGAAAATTTGAATATTCAAAAACATTCTGCGCTTGAGAGAACTGCCATAAAAAAAGCTCAAAACAAACAATTACTCAGATTTCAACTGCATTAAGAGAGAAAGGACAAGTTGCACAGTTAAATCGATCAGCACACCAACCTTCCAATAGGCAGTAAATGAAGCATCATCTTGTGCTTGTAAAGGTCGCGATGCACCTCCTGAAAGTTCTTGTACTTCCTCTTTATAGTCCAGTGGAACTGGCCATGTGTTAGATGCAATGTATACAGGGTCCCAATACTAACCTGGAGGGACATCATTGATATCATACAAAAACACAAGTGTGGTGGTGAAAAAGGGGAACCACCAAATGGCAAAAATTTGAGTGATTTGAATGGAATAGAATTTTTCTTATTAGCTCTTGTTTTCATAGCAACTGGACTGTGTTTTGCCAGCCACAGCTTTAACGTAGTTCCCAGTAAGAAAGAAAGCCACAATTTGAATAGACAGATGAATTTATCTCTAAATCACTTACTTGGAAGATAAGAGTTAAGACACCCAAAGTCCTTTTTTAATTGCCATTTTGTAAGTGCTGCAGATCAAAGATGAACCAGGAAGTAGCGTAAATGTTTTTTTTGTTTCATATCCTCCTGAGAACCTATGTCCTCATATGGAGAAATTACATTTAGGCTTTTACGCACGTTCTACTTCATTCTACTCAATAAAGTGTTTTACACTTTGTAAAAATAAAAAAGAATGACCCCAAAAAGTTGATTCTGTTCATCTGGACAGTGAAGAAGTCACTTTCTCCCACTGAAAATACTTTACTGTGTTGTAAAATAAACCCACTGTTTCCACATGCAGACAGTTTTTATAATCAGCTAATCCCAAATAGCTAAGATTAAAAATGCATTAAAAAAAAAGTTTGGGTTTCCGGAGGATATAAGCAAATCAGGCAAGACATTTAGCATGTGGATTGGATTAAAACACGTAGAAACAAGTTTCTAATTCTACTTACATTCACCGTTCTGGACTGTGGGAGAAAGAAAATCAGAGAATGTGGATACCAGAATATGGAAAGTATATGCAAACTGACTGAGCCATCCAACTAAAACTCAGGAGTTAACTTACAAATAAAGTGACATGAAGATCAGTACTTGTTAAGATACCCATGAACTTCTGCTTTTTAATATAAATGACTATGTAGAAATAAATGTGACTGACTGTTTCATGGTCATATGGTTGGTTTCAGATCACTTAAATATTATCTTTAGGACTCATTCAACAACAGTCATAATAAAATTCACCACAAATGAAATTCTGCTGTTAATCATTTTGAATGCGAAAGAAATTTGATTTAAATGACTTTGAACGTGGCATGGTTGTTGTCTCTGGTGCCTTGCATCCATGGTTCAGGCTGCTGGTGGTAGTGGTGTAATGGAATGGGGGGGTATTTTCTTGTCACACTTTGAGCCCCGTACTACCAAGTGAGCATCATTTAAGCACCACTGAGCATTGCTGCTGGCCATGTTGATCCCTTTATGGCCAAAGTGACAGCACACTGTAAAACCCTGAAACAGCCTGCTCAGTAGCAATAAAGTTTTCTTTTGTAATTTTATCGCTCCTTTCGCTTCACTATGACTTAACGTCATGGCAAAGTAGTCAAATTTATCCCTGGCATGTCCTGAGTCAAAATCGAAAATGGGATTGTCTGTTGTTACACAGTTGTAAAGAGTTACTTATTAAGCATAAGTGTGTGTGTTTTCACTTTGGGCCCATCAAGAGCTTTCTATAAAGATTCATTAGTATCCCAAAAAGAAAAAAATGTAAAGGGTATTTTTGTAAGTTTATGGAGGTACCCTTGAGCGTGTAGTGTGCTTCTCTGTGTTGTCCAGTCTGCATTTAACAGGAACATCAGGGATGAAATAAGGTATACCCTTATCTTCTATTTCGGAAAGACGATGCACCACGATGAAAGGACGTCCTTCTGCGATTTGAAAAATTGAAGCAATCAAGAAAAATGGTTTTCTGGGAGCTTCTATCTTAAACTAAATTCATTTTCGTCGTTTCTCACCACTGCGCGACATGAGGCCATCTAGCTCGTCTTTAGTCAAATCGTGGCAGTCGTGTGAGAAGCGTCGTCTATTAAGGCTTTGGGCAGCTGCGCTCTCTGCCAACGGCTCGATCACGTCCTCTGGACTGGCCATAGCTCTGTTGCACAAATGATCAAATGCCCTGGTGAGAAGACAAAAGAAAACAGTCCAGAGATCAAAGACATGTGAAACTGTGGCCTTTCTCGTGATATAGATCATAGCAAAATCGGATTTTAAAGCAAGAGTATCTGACTTCAGATTTTCTGTAGGAAAAGTAGTAATAAAGGCAATAATACAGACCTGTAACCACAAACATGTCAGCTTTAAAACAGACCGAGAGATGCAGTTTAAGTGTTTGATGCTTAGCAAAATCCGTCAGTGTGATCATGACCTTGAAGTGAATCTAATGCTCAATAATGATGACATATCATGATTGCTCAACAGGGGGAATTCAAGGACAACCACCATTATCACTTCTGTAAAAACAGACTGCTTTAGATATCACTTGCATGAAAATAGAAAGTAAACTGGAAATGTTTGTCAGCAGCGACCTGCTAGGCAAGTCGTTTATGTCAAAACATATGAGAAGTTTAGGACAAGGTTACTGGTGAAAAAAAAGGGTGTGTGAAACCCTTTGTGTTGCATGTTGGTAAATGTAGAATAGCTGAATGTTTCCTGGAAAACGAGGCTTAAGAAAAAAGAGGGAGGGAGCCTGTCTCTGTTAAGGAGAGAGAGTTTGAAACAAGGGTAAGAAAGAAAGAAGCATGATCTGCGTCTGCATTCTTTTTATCAGAAACGTGACTTTCCACTTCCACTACAAGCTACACAGGATCATGTGTAGCAAAAACAGGTTCAGGAAGAATAATAATTGAAGATCCCGTCACAATTACTGTGTCGGGCGTAAACTAGCATCTACTAATAAGGAGACTAAGAGTGAAAACAAAAGGAAATGTGACAGATGAGCTTAATAATCAGCACTTTGTGGCCAAGATTTCTTTCCACTTTTTGCTCATGTAATGAATCAAAAGCACTGCTGTTGAAGAGATCTGCACATTTGCACAGTGTATTCATCCCAAATGTGTCATCTGTACAGCCAGGTTTTTTTAAATATAGATCACCACTGCGTATATGTTGTATTCGTATAAGCTTTTTTGTCTTGACAACAATCTGGTTTAGATATTAATCCCATTAGGATGGATCTTCCCCACCTTTGCTTCCCAAGAAATCACAAGTGACATTTTAATTGCTGTGGAAAAAAATCTCCACACTAAGGCCATACTCAATTTCGGCTATTTCAATTTATACTTTTGACTTTTTTTGGTTATTTCCACTTATGGAGCTGGATCTTTTTAAGACACTCACATGTGAGATCTTTGGTGTTTCCACACACTTTTAGGTGTTATACTTTCGTATGAAAGACTTGCTCACACTTGTCCCTAAGCAAGCAAGACGCACAATACAGAGGTAAACATGATAAAAACTAAACCAAAACAGATATTTCTCATTAAGTACCAAACCCAACTAGCTGCTGTTATCTGTTTACATTTTGAAGGACTAAAGTGTTAAGTGTTGACTTAACGTGATTTCCCTGCATTTTGCATGTCTGAGTCAAACTTTACCTACACTGTTTGCTCAGGTTACTTTCACGGTAAATACTACACTATACCCACACTGTGTTTTATAAAACATGAGACTAATCAAATTGGAATGCTGTGACTGGCTGAGAAGTAAGCTATTAGCAAGAGTCCAATGATCGCAATCCTTTAAACACACACGCTATGTGTCAAGAACAATGTGGCTTTGTTTGTGTGTATGTGTGGGGTGCAATGGATGACTTTTATCTCTCAGCAGTACCGACTCTGGAGCAATTACAAATACTATCAAACACACTGATAGCAGTGCTGTGTTGAATTCAAAACATATTTTGTGTTTGTTTGGATAATGAAAAGGCAGGAGGTGAGTTCAAATCCACCATCTAGTTGGAGCCTTTCTGTGTGGAGTTTGTATGTTCTCCATGGGTACTCCAGCTTCATCGCGCAGCCCAAAGGCATGCAGTCACTGCGGTTATGTGTGAATTTCTCTATGAATGGCTGTCTGTCTCTCTGTGTCGGCCCTGTGACAGACTGACTACCTGCACCCTGCCTTTTGCCCTGTGACAGCTGAAATAGGCTCCAGCTTCCAGAAATTGAATGGATAAGTGGAAGAAAATCTATGGATAAAGGGATAAATAAGGAGATTCCTGACTTTGCTGACTCCCAGTGGTTATCTCAAACAATGACACCTGGCAAGGGAAGGGAAATGTTAGGAGACGATCAGCAAAACAATCACACTTCACATAGCAGCTTAATTCCATGCAGTTTTCACTGATGGCCTCAACTAGATAAGGATGGCACACCCTGCAATGATGATGTACAATCTGACATCACAGCTGGGTGCGTGTACAGGTGCAGCAGTGTACCTCTGACAATCCTTCACCTGCAACCTTCCCCCTCCGTTTTTTAAGCTGTTTGCATACCCATCATATTTTCTTTTTCTTTTAAACATCATTCATCAGCTCTTCAGCCTGAACATCAGCTGACCTATTTAAAAAATGGTCTTCCCTTGATTAAGGGGAAGTTGTGCTTTGCATACGTGATTTTTAAAATGAATTTGTATGGGAAATCTACGGACCGACTCTAAAACGTGCAACCAAGTGACAGAAGACAATTGTTAGTCATCAACTTGATGACTGAAACAACAGCGCTGAGTCAACACTTGCTTACCATCAGCATTTTCCCCCAAAACTGTGCTGTGGCTAAGAATAGTCCGCCTGATCACGTTTTTAAAGCGTTAGGGCAAAAAGTCAGTGTTTAAAAAAACGTCTTAAAGAAAGACAAAGAGAGAAATAAAACAAACATCTGATGGAGTTTTCTTAAGCACACACCCTAATCTACACTAACGAAAATCACTTTTTAATTTTTTCGCCAAAGACAAAGCATCTATAAGCAGCAAAGTCTACTTAAGACTCCAGGCTGGAAAAGCTGAAGGCTAAGTTTTGGCGTCTCCACCCTTTCCCTGTTTCCCTACTACAGCCACAATCCACAAAGAGACTCGGTGTAGTTTTTTAAAAAAAAACTTCCCATATAAAGACATCTGTTGGAAACAAAACATAGATTTAAGCGCGGCACTAATAGGATCGCCGTATTCCTTATCTCTACCTGCGAGTTTGCAGCTGGACAATCCGCACTCGTCAGTACTGCGACAACACAGCGGGTGGAAATAGAAGTCCGACATAGGCCTGAAAAAATACTTACTGTCAGCTAAGTTCGAGCCACGGATCGGCTCACGGCGGCTCCACACTCAGGGCGAAGAGCTTAAAGAGTCATTCAAAGTAACAAAAATGTTTCATTGTAGCCCAACCGGAGTATCAGAGAAGAGTTCATCAGTGTTAACCGTGGGTGATGCACGCTTTAGTCCCACCCACATTATTACTGGCTGTCCGATGGGACAGCGTGAGGGAAAAGATAACGTGGAAATGGTTTCTGCTGCTTTGCCACTGTTATTAGGTAAATCATACTATGTCCCTTTTTATTCTTATATGGAAAAGAGCCCGGTGATGTTCGGAATTTTGACACAAAACAAACAATGACTTCCTCCCCCTCCGGTACCTGCGGCTGTGTACATAGCAGGCGCATTCATGGACTTAGTTCACGTTACTGACGTGTGGACTGCCACAATTATCAAACACGAACACAAGTCCCGATTTCATACTTGTCAGGAAACATATATGCAGGAATTCAGATACACGAGAAGGGAGTAGGCGGCACGTATGCCATTTTCATGAGAATCACGTAAGGTATCAGGAGACTTCCGATTATATATATATATTTTATTTTATCCGACGAGATGCCAAAATTTACATCTAAAACGCGTTTTTAGGACAAACCAACAATGTGTTTTGTACAGTTTTATTTAGAATAAAAAACTGTACAAACTTTAACGTTGAAGTGGGACACCGGAAGTACATGTTACGTGAGCATCAACTAAAATCAACCAGATTTAACTTTCATTCTAGTTTTATCTGTATTCCTATTTTCGAAGATAAACCGTGCATTATTAGATTAAACGAACAGAGGTATGGCATTTTCATATTGCTAGTACCTAAAAAAAGAGTTGATGACTCACGCCCATGCAAAGTGAGCGAAATCTGGAGAGTTGTTTGCATGTTAACCATAAACCAGCTTCCTCAGCCACAGCCCCGCCTGACAGGTTGGAGAAATAATTGAAATGACTAAAAAGACTTTCCGGACTGGTTTTCGAAACAGGTACAGGTTTTAGATGACAGCACACATGCCTAGCCTGTAGCTGAAGTTGCACACGCTGAGAGAAAACAGTAACAATGTAACAGCTGAACTTTAGACTTGCTGTATCTAAAGCAAACATACTTCTAGGACTTGATATTAAAAACACAGGCGTGAAAGGTTTGGTTTTTACCTTTTGAGTTTGATTTTTTCTTTTCTTTTTTTACAATCTTGGTTTAAACAGTGATGTGACAGGTTGATGTTTTCGGGAAAATCAAAGACAACTCCAAAAACTGGTGTGAGGTGGCGCTATTAACAAAGTATCCCTAGTGCAACTTTCCACCACATGGAGGCGTTCAACCACAAGTCTGACTGGACTTTTAAACAGCAGTCTATCAGTCACACAACAGTCAAACCTTTCTATGTGGTTTAATCTCACATTTTATTCCACTTTATTAAATATTATTATACACATTATAAAATTAATACAACCCGATGGCAGATCCAAACTTATTCGATGTGAGCTTTCCTTTGTTTTTGCCATAAACACACTATATTATAGAATATCTTCCCTAAATACACAACTGTGTAACTTTAAACACAGCTGGACACGAACAGAAAAACAAACATAGACCATTCAAGTCTTCAGTGTGTGAAATTTCAACAGTGTTTAGACTTGTTTTTATTTGCTAGCCCATTTCTGTCACATTTATTGAATCAGCTGAGTAACACCACTCAAAATAACTGTAAAAAATATGATCACAGTTTTAGGTTTTAGCCACACTTTGCAGATTCACACTGTCTGATGTATAAACATATAAAACACCTACTTAGACATTCAGTTCAAGATTAAAACACACACTTTGTAATAAACTAAAGAATTTGTTTTTTTTTAAAAAGAAGTTCTGGTACAGTTAACGCCAAACAGTGTCCCACTGAGCCATCTACTGTAAGCAATACATTCCAAATAATAAGTCATAGTAAGAAGAATAAGGCTTTGATTTAGAGTTGGTTGGCTCATGTTACATATATAGATAATGACCATAAGACATAATATGTGTGCAGGGATATGTTTTCTGAGTGTTTTGTAGATGGTCATGCAAGTAAAATGGGTTCTTTAGTTAAAGCATACAGTGCCTGTAGCTTCATGTTATGCAAAACAAAGTCATAAAAGTCATTTTCTGCAATAGAATTAAATCCCTTTGCACAGTGGTGCAGTGCCGTTAACATTTTTTCTTCAAAATGCATCTATAAGCTGTAAGTCTGGGCTTGCATACATTCTCATACCCCAAAACTAACAAAATAATTGTGATTTAATATAGAAATGCTGACAACTTAGTTTAGAAGTTAAGAAACGTTGAATGTTGATGCTCAGGTGTTTGACAAGCATGGAAACAGAAAGTTTTGATGTTATCAAACACAGACTTAACTCAGCCCTGAATCTTAACCATGGGATCAGTGAACAACATTGCGTTCATCATCATAAACAGCACGAGGCAAAATATACCTCGAAAACATTAAACAGAGACAAATTTCTTTTTTTCTCTCCTTTTTTAAGTTGGGACATATTTTTTACTCTCTCCTGGAAATGGTAATTCTGGGGCACGGTTGAAGTGTCCTGTTAGGAAGATCCACACTGTGCCGATGATGAATAGAGACATAGCAGCCCAGAAACACACTTTGTCGACCATTTTCCCAATCAAGACCCAGCTTTCAATTTCCTTGAGTTGGAAAGAAAGTGAACAAAAGCTTAAGTTCAAGTGAGGATATGGAAATGAAATGAAAGGAAATGAAAATTGACTGCAAAATATTACTCATCTAAAACGTCACTGAAGTTGAGTTAAAACAAACAAACAAACAAACAAACAAACAAACACTCACAGAGCCAATGGTATTTTGTTGCCTTGTACTGTCAGCAATGAAGTTGCAGGCATCCACACATTGCTTAATCTCAGGTGCAGCTTGGGCCAAACTCTTATATAGGTTAGCTGTGCTGCTGACATCTATACTGTCCACTAGAGGGAGGGAGACACTGCGTTAGATGACAATTTGCAGTGATCAGCACTAATTAAACCAGATACATTTTCTACTTTGATTTTCAAATATTTAAGTATTTGAGCTGAAATGTGAGCTAAAGACTGTGCTGAGTGTTGCTCTGTAATCAACGGTCTTACCAATGGATCGCGTGAGACCATGCCTCTCTCTTTGCTTGTCAAACATCATTTCACTGCGAGGCTGCTTGAGCACATATTCCTCTGCTCTCTGCATGAGGCCAAAGGAGCTGCGCCGCCGCTCCCTCACCCCATTTACCTCTGTTGTCACCTCACTATCGTCCACCAGCGGAGACATGCCCAAGAAGCGGGGAACCATTTTCAAGAACAGCTGCAGCAGGCAATAGAAGTTAACAACAGTCACTTTACTGAAATAACTCTTTAAAAAACAAGTTTACTCATCTCCGTGGAGGGCACTTACATGTTTGAGGGTTTGGGACATACTGTGAGTGCTGGGGCTGCGCAGTGAGAAGTTCAGCACTACAATTTGATTTGTAGCAATGAGAGTAGTGACACACATCACGAAGATCAGGTACCTGGGGAAGACATTAGAGAGATCTTTGTTGGAGGGCAGGCTCAAACTGTTTGGATTGAAGCAAAACAAACCAGCAGGGGTCAGCAGAGAGGACATGCTGACTCACTTTCCAATTAGAGGGACAGACAGAGAGGTCTCGGGGATCTTCTGAGCAATAAGAAAAAGGAAGACAGTCTGAGCCAGCAAAACAGAGATGGACACGGTCAGCTTCTGTCCTCCAGCTGTGAGGGAGCAGCAGAGAGTTAGACCGGTTGGACCAAAAAAAAAAAGGACATTCTTCTCTTTCATCTACTTCAGGCATCAAGGAATGCTTTGTAATATTTCATGATTTAAGACTTAAAAGTCAGCTGTATTACAGTAACATCAGTCTTAGAGCTTTAGCTGAATGCTTTCCACATCAAACCTTTAGGCTCTGTAGTTCAGTTACTTTGAATTAGCAGTTAGTGATTATTTTTTATTAATTAGTGACAAACACAATAAAAAGGCTAAGTCCAAATTATTTTAAAATTATTATGGAGAGCAAATCAAGTTCATTATTGTTTTGTTTTACATCTGAATACAGAAAATTATGAGACAAATGTGTTCATCTGGCATGTTTCAAACTTTAGTAGTGAAACAGGAAAAGCATTGACCTTACTGACCTTGTGCAGGTAGGAAGTAGGCCAGTACGACCAGAGATGAGATAAGGGAACAGGGCAGGATAACATTGATGATGTAGAACAGCGGCTTCCTTTGGATGACCAGATTGAACAAGATCTCCTGATACTCCAGGTCATCTGGGGAATACCGACTGTTGATCATCTTCCTGGCTGGACGATGGACAATGGCCCACTCACCATTCTCTAAAGGGTGTAAATGCAAAAACCTGAAGGACTTTCAAAACTTGAATATTATGATTGTTAATGTGGACTGAGGCATGGATTGATGTGTGGATGGATGGATGGATGGATGGTGTATTTACAGTACCTGTGAAAGCCTCAGGGTCGATGTCCACCCATTCAATAATCTCCCCCGTTTCTCCAACAGCCAAGGTAAGATCCACTTCATTGGCACTGTAAGTCTGGGATCTACGGTTGTGGCAATCAAGCCAAAGTTTAATAGAAGCAAATGCATAAAGAAAGACTTACATATAATATAAACGTAGATTTCAAATGATTAATAAATCCCACCTGAATGCAAGTGTGCAGTTTTGATAATCAAACGGAAAGTAGGTGATCTCAATGGCACATGTGCTGCGATAGATAGCAGGAGGCAGCCAGTAAATCCTACCATCACTGCTGATCAACACATTGGCATAGTAGGCCACATCAAATTTGCCATCAATGCTGTGGACAAAGACCAGAACCGGTTAACAAACAAACTGTCCAGAACGCAAAAAACAAAAGAGACAGAATTGCGCTCCTTTTTGTTACTGCCTTACTTGTTTTCAAGAACTATATCGGGAAGCCAGACAGTTTTGCACGGGACACGAATAACCTCAATGCCATAATACTGAGATGCATTCCAGGCAAGGCGGTAATCATTCCATTGCTGTGGTTTGAGAAAAAGATCAGCAGTGAGATTAAAAGCTGGACAAAGACGAGGGAGAAATGCCTTCTACCAAAACTCTCAAACAAAGAAAGGAAAATGACAACCACGAAGAGAGATACAACTCACAATCTCAATCCACACATTGGTTGTAAGAGTCTCCTCCTTTTCATTCTGTAGGAATGAGAGAAGAGATTGATTGAGCTGTGTAGCTCATGTGATAGTGGCTGTGGTAAATGCACACCAGAGAGATTATTATTAATCGCATTTTTTAACCGTAATGCTTTTGAATATGTTTCCACCCTTAAGTAATGCTCATACATTCTTAATGTGCGGAAAAGATGTATTGCAAAAAGTAGCAAAATGAAGCTTTTACCAGGGAAATAAGATTAGTGAGGGTCAGCTTGATCTGAACCCCCACTTTGTCTTCAGGATGTAATACTGGACGTATATTCTTGTTGTAGTTTTTGAACAAGTCCCCGATCAGCTCTGTCTCCTGATTACATTGCACTGCATGAAGAAAAGCATCAAAATTACATAGGAATATATCTGGTTATTATTACACAAGATGCTGTTGTGCAAAAGGTTTCGTACTTTATAATATTTCTGTTTGTTTGTGTGTTTGAGATATATATATATATATATATATATATATATATATATATATATATATATATGACTCCCAAGCTAGGCGAGTGGCTCCAGCAGATCCCGGGAACAACATCGGAGATCTCTGTCCAGAAGAGCGCAGTCCTGGGAACAGCTAAGATACTGCGCAGGACCCTCAAGCTCCCAGGCCTCTGGTAGAGGACCCGAGCTTGAAGGATAAACCGCCCGCAGGGGCGTGCTGGGTGTTTATATATATATATATTTGATTACTTCATGATTTATGATGATGGCAGAGAAGGTCAGTAAGAAGCTAAGTAAACATTACAGTATCCCTGTTTAAGATTTTGCTGAATGCTAACACACTACTTTTTCAAAACTGTGCCAGTTTTATTATTTTATTATTATTTTCATTTTATATAGCACATTTCATTCCACATAAACACAATGTGCTTACTGATTAAAAAAAAAAAGCTAAAAATGTAGGTAGATTTGCAACGTTTTGAGGTAATAAAACCAAAACTTTACAAGATATAGAATACAAATTAACACTCAAACACTGTAAGTATGTGAGAATAAAAAGGTTTTAATGTTCATTTTTAAATGTAGACATAGTTGGTGCTGGTAGTTTTGTTCCAAAGAACAGGACCACAGCAAGTAAAAACACCGTCAGCATACTTGGATCTTATTCTATCTTATTCTGGAAAAAGATCTGCAGCTGATGACCTGGGAGGTCTAGTTGGGTTATAGACACTGAGCAAGTCAGAGATGTTGATGAGAGTCAAACCACTAAGTGCTTTTTGAACTGGCAGATGTATTTTAAAAGTAATGCTTTGCTGAGTGATATAACAAAGCCATAGTATATGCAAGAGCCCGCAAACAGTTTCAAACAATACTTTAGGGCCATAATGATCCAAACTGTAAGCTGACCAGAATTCTCACATGTAAACAAAAAGCCATCAAATTATAGTGAAACCAGTAAGAATCACCACATCCCAAATAATGAGAGCGATGCATCCTAACCTGGAATATCCTGATAGAAATCTGAGAGCTGATGAGATCAAGCATGCAGAGCAAAATAAAATACGGAGAGGGCGATAAAGAAGACTGCAGTGACAATTTCTGTCTGATCTGATTTGTGCAACACACAAATACAATACAAGGAATGAATGCAGGGAAGACGGACATTGTGTAGCAATTGATGAGTTAATACACATTAGCATGCTGCCTGAGCTCTAAGGGGAGTATAAAAGAAAGTATGTAGGGGCAGTCATGGTATCTTTTTTATCTCGGGGAATGTTTGTTTCTATCAGGCAGCTTTGATTTCTGCCTCATTCAGTGACTGCCTCACACGCTTTTTTGGCCTACATATTTCCCCTTCTTTGGATATTTTCTCAGTGCGGCGTAGGGAGGTTTATTATGGAAAATCCCTACACATGAGAAAACCTGCTGATTTTCATTCAGGAAGCGAGTGGGGATGTGTTGATAGCAGCCAGGCTTCATTAGCCATACCAGGCTATAGTTCCTGTGCTGCCTGGCCAAGGAAAACATCATCTGAGATTCAGATTTTATTTTGTGGCCGAGGACAGACAATGGCTCATTAATCCTGTGGCTATATAAAAAGGTCCACATGGTTTTCTGAAATTAAGGGTGAGAAAGCTCCTTCATTATTCATACAGTAAAACAGTACAAGGAATTTTAGTCACTATACTGTTCTTAATGTCTCTTGATAGTGTCTTCCTGTCCTATGAGCAACAAAATTAAAAATTCTGTATACTGTCAAAATGTAATTAATTTTTTTAGACACAAAAAATGACATTTTGACAGTAATTCGTCATGTGCATGTGTGTTATCTTTTAATGTGATTTAGAAAAGAAGAGAAACAAGAAGAAGTGTCTGGTACCTTCCTAAGAGGATTCCAGCGCATCGTGTTCTGAAGACAAACACTAACACCCGAGGTGGAGCAGAGATTCCTGATATCACACTTGGATTACATTTGACCTCATACCAAGATCACAAGTTCATCTGTTTATCTGCTATCAAATCGTAACAACAGTGTCAGTTTAATCTCAAAATTCCTATAGTCCTCTATTGAAGTGCAAGGCATGAAGAGATTCTATCATTATTCTGTGATGTTCCACAGTCACGAGTCATATTTCCAGCATTTTAATCTTTGATTTCTATTCCTTCTATTCCTCCTATCAATACAAAAACTGAGAGTCCAGATTTCAGCTTGACACTTACACATACCTGTACTTGGTCTGAGAGGAATTTGGTAATGAATGTGATATCCACCAAATAGCTGGATTCAAGAAACCTTTCCCCCCTCAAATACAAGAACAAACCACCATAACTTTAGATCCTGAATTTACAAATGGATTCACAAGTATTTGTTTTTCAATTTTCCATCATCTCCTGGCTTTCATTGCAGCTTTATGACATCCTCTTACCTCATATTGTCATGTCATTTTATTTATATAGCAGATTTTAAACAACAGTAGTTGGCCTAAAGTGCTTTCCAGGTTAATGCATTTACATCACAGGCCTACAAAAACCTAACTGCAAAACATACAGCAACATGATAAAATGAAAATCAACCAACTAGTTAAAAAAAAGTGTAAAAACCCTGGGGTAAAGTTGTGCTGTGGGATAAGAATGATCTGGACCATTAAGAACAGCTTACACACTCTCATACTGTTGCTGTCATGAAAAATCATAGAGGAAGTTACGCTTTCCTTCTGATTTGTTAACTGACTGTGTTTTTATCTAATTGTATCAATTATACTTAATGGTTATGGAATAGACGGTCATACTTTGTATGTTGTTAACCTTTTATACCAGCGGTCCCCAGCCTTTTTTGCGCCACGGACCGGTTTATGCCCGACAATATTTTCACAGAAAATAAAACTAGTACTGGTATCGAAAAAAGATTTATTCATAACACAAGTGAAACGACCCAGAAAAACCGAGTAAACGACAAAAACAATAACAAAATAACGCTAAAAATCGATAAAAACCCTGAAAACCATACATTTCACACCCGAACCTCAACTCTTGCAGCCCAGTACCAAATGACTCACGGACCGGTACTGGTCCGTGGCCCGGGGCTTGGGGACCGCTGTTTTATACCATGCACAAAAACATAGTGCAACAGTATAAAGGAAGCAAATATTCTAATTCACTAGTGTGCACCAAAAAAAAAAGCCAAATTAGACAGTCTACAAAATCCTTGTTAGAGAAGTTGCAGATATGATATCAACAGAAGAAAAATTACTGCTTCCAGTTTAAAACAATATATGCAAGTTTACAGCTGTGTTAGTTTGCCTCTACAACTTTTTACATGTTTTCATGAGGTCTAAAGTACAGCAAGTTTTCTGTACCCTGCCAGTCACCACAAGAAGAGTTGGCTATCTCTGTGCCAGTCAGCGAGGATGTGCCAAAAGTTTGCAAGTGCGTCACTTACCCAGTCCCGCTAAAGTCCCAAGAATAGTTACAACTCCGAAAGCTATCCAAAGACTGCGCACTGCCATCATATTCCAAGACCTCTCTGCTGCTCTGCACTGTACTGTGCTGTGCTGCACTATATTGAAATATAAAGTGAGATACAGAAAGACAGTGAGACTGAAGGCAGATGAAGAGCTCTAAATCCCCCTACCAAACGTCCTGACTGTCACCCACCACAGCTGTCACTATCCGGGGTTCAGATTACACACCAGCTGAAAGCACTAAACCAGGACTTCCAGTCACTCTCCAGGCACCCACAATAATAATCATCATCATCATTAGATAGCAACTCCAACATTAGACAAAAACTAGGAGTGTCCAGGATATTCCAGATATTTCTGAAGGTAGCAATGAGACCTGTAAGCGAGACCTTATACAGCAGGAGTACTCGCATCATCAGGATAGAAAATTTCAGTTGTCAGATCGATGTATGGTCAGTGCACAGCACGAGGGCCAGTGTCACTGACAGGATTAGTGGTTGGTGTTTCCTCTTTAATCTGTCACTCACCTTTGTATCCACTAGACATGCGTAGAACTTTAAAATTTTGGTGTCAGTGTTAAAGATCGATGCAGGAAATGGCTAAATCCCACAGGTTACAGCAGGGTGAACAGGTGACTGGTGGTGCACACCTATGCGTGTCCAGAGTATTGATTCTTACAGTAAACCTTGCAGGACCTCAGCGGTGAGATAGTGTCTGCAGAATAATGGGGTTAGAGGGTGTCATGAATCGCTGTGTGGCAGGCAAGCAGGAGTGGTGGACCCAAAATGCAGAACTCAGACACGGAAGTGAAACTTAAGGCGCAGCTTTATTGCTGGGAAAAACCTCGTACAAACTAAACTCACCAAAAGAAAACCAAAAGTCAGAACAGAGGAACCAAGGACTGAAACACTGGAAAGAAACACTAAACTGGAGCAGGAGACCAAACACTAGGAACATAGAAGCAGAACACACAGCTAGTTGAGGGTACGACACGACACTGACACAGAGAAACACAGGGCTTAAATACACAGACGGCAGAAATCAAGGGATGAGAGACAGGAGGGGAACACACCTGGGAGAAATCACAGCTGACGAGACAGGGGAAACGTAAACTGAGCACACTCACATATGACACAAACCTTCACAATAAAACAGGAAACTCAGACACATGGAACCAGACAAGACATTGAACTAACCAGACAGATTCACAAACAGATGGGGTGACACCATAGACAGAGACAGACTCAAAGGCAGACCAAATATAACACACAGAACTCAAACAATAATAATCATCATCATCATCATCATAAACTAGAAAATGATAACTAAAAGCGCTGGGTCACCGACCCAGGACCATGACAGAGGGCTGCACATAAACCCCATGAAACCAGGGAGCCCAAGAGTCTGACCTGTCAGGTTGTTTTAGCAATTCATTTAAAATGCAGAGACTAGATTTGTTGTCATAATAAAGGCTGTGATTAATCTAAGGAGTGTCTCTTTGCAGTGGCAAGGGCAACAGACTGATTTTTGGAATGTGCCATGTGAGTTGCACAGTATGTGATGTACTTCTAAATATACAATTGGGGAAACAGAGTTGAGCTTCTTTAAGGTAACTGGAGCCTCCAGAAGGCAGATTGTGTGTCTCGCACTCAGAGCTCAGAAGCAGAAAGGCTCGAGCTGTGGGCCTTCAAATTCCAGAGAGCAGAGCTGTTTTATATCCAAACAGGTGTCAAATTAAAGGGAAAAAAACATTAAACCTTTGAACCCTACTAGCGGTTCTGTTATACTGTGTGGGAGTCAACTCATCCTGTCAAAGGGAAGGGTCACAGCAAATCAATACAAAGTTCAGAGTGATCTTTCTGTCCTGATGGGAGCTTTCTGTTCGAGGGGAGGCCTGTCCAGAGGACATCAGGGCTCAGTGAGTGACTTGATGATGATGAATTATATGCTATGACCCCCGTATTATGTAAAATCTATGCCATAGAGCACTTAAGGTGTCCTAACTAAGATTACTTATGGTGGGTTTCCTGCATTTTTTCCACCTGTCTATATATATGCATTATACATTAATAACAAAACTCTGTTATTTTCCCTCATTATAATAAAGCTTCTGCTTTTATACTCGACATGCCTCATTCACCCATTCACACAAGCACCTTTCTTTCTAAGTGCTTTCTATCTAACATATAAACACATTCACACTGACATGAGCAACTTTGGGATCAGTACTTTGACCAAGGATACTTTGTCATGCAGACTGGAGTAGGCAGGAATCAAACCACTAATTTTCACATTAGTAGATGGTCTGCTTTATCTTCTCAGCTACAGCCTTCCAAAACATGTTCTGTTTAGGTTAATGTTTCCACATTACAACCACTCTGAGCAATGTGCTGTGTTTATATTTGTTACCCTCTTCTCTACTGCTAAAGTACAGCATTATACTCTCAAGCCCACCCGATTAGCATCAGAAAATAACTCACATGGAGGCTAGTTAGTGCGACATGTGAGACACGTGTGTGTAACTGTTTTTATAGCTACAGCCAACAACTACAACTAGCGTTTCAAATATAGCTACTACAAGGGAAGCTGGGGGGATCAAAATATTGTTGGGTTAATCTGAATATGAAATGACACAGGCAGTGCCTTGTTTTGGAATTCAAATAAAACTCTGAAACCTTGTTGCAGAGAAGACAATAGAGAAGTCTGAAACTTCAGCCTACAAGTCATTAGGGGTCAATCCTCCAATTATCAATAAATAAAACGTTTTATGCTTTTAAATGACTACACTGCTGTTATTATATTTTCTCACCCAGCTCGGGATCTTTTTGCTCTGTTGAAATGGGAAATTTGTTTGGGAACGATTTCAACAAACACCAAACTTGATAGCATGAGTAATCCCAGCACTGTGGTTAAATGTTTTGATTATCCAGATGGGGTTTTCAGTAGTGCAGTAATGCTGTGCAGCAACTTTACTGGAAAATCCAGTGTGGTTTTATCTTTGCCCCCCCGTGTAACCTTTGAGTATAAAAAACAGTGTGAGAAACACAGCTTGAATCTGAATCGCTTCATGTTCACATCACCAGCTGGCTATATGCTTTTGTAATGTCTGTTATTGCATCTCAGTGTTTAATAGGAAATACAAGCTGTTTTTTTTTTTTTTCATTTAATACCATATAATATCATATTGGATCCATCTCACACCTGGACACCACCGCGCCATAACAGAGATTACAAAAAAAATAATTTAAAAAAGGGGCAAATAGACTGAAAAGACTTTTTATCCCAGAGCTGCATAATGCAGCAATTTCCACATGAATGTGCTCTGTGTGATAAAGTGTTTCGCAATCTGGGAGATTGAAGAAAGGTTGCTTTTGTCTGTTTTTAAAACAATCTGTTATATAGTTTGATATAGTTTATGGTTTTTGCATACTTTTTTATGACTGCTGTGAGTGATCTTTGCACTGTTGAGACTGCACTTAATTTTATTGTACACCCAACATGCTACAGTGACAATAAAGGTATTCTCTGTTTTCTGTTCTGTGTGGTATCAAATGGTTTCTGAATGTGTCCCAAGGTTTCCCAGGGATTTAGCCTCCCCTTCTCAGTTGCTGCCTATCTTGGACAAGATCAGCCATTGGTTGCGGAGAATAAAAGCTCTGTGACCAGCCCCCGCCCCAAACTGGGAATGAATGCCCCTGCTTTCACTTTTTCCCCGCTCATCCGCAGAAGAAATACCATTGTTGAGTCCCTCTTTAGGAGCACAGACGGCCAGGCTTGAGTGTGGCGTTCAATGTCTGTACCTCCTCGTGTGATAGCAGGACCAACCTCTGAGCTTCCAACAATTATCATTATCAGAGGCAATAAGGATGAGAACACCTTTTATGAGTCACATCAGTCCGCAATGTTTTACTAATATGACTCAGACGTCACTTTTTTAAACAAAAAGTTTGATAATTTGCATGTAGTAGTTCAAAATAATATTTGTATGAATTAGGTTTTGTGCAAAATATGATGACAGGAAAGAGGAAATAGCTTCTTTAATAAAAACAAAAGATTCACTTCCCTTTTGAGTCACATCTTTCTACAAATAGAGTTTCATGTGTGGAAATCTTTGTTCCTTTTGGCATCTCGACCAGTGCAAGTTTGGATTATTATTTATTAACATGTCTGTCTGTGTAGCCACCAAAATTAAATACAAACCCTTGGTCATCGTGACTTTAACACACTGCCTAATGATTGATATACTGTCATGGAGTGTATGAATTAGTGATAGAGAGAGCGAAAGGAGAGAAGAGGGAGGAGGGAAAGTGGTGGTCATGGGAGGAGAGACAAGGGAGCAAGTGTTTCCTCAAGCTGACCAGGAATATAGTGCACATATAGCGGGAGGTTACAGGAGGACACCCTGTGTTGGCTCTGCTTTATCAGCTACTGGCCACACTCAGCTGATCTCTGGACCCTGGGGTTGAGCAACGCGAGAGACAGGCAGCTCTGAAATCACAAAGGCAGCACGGGAAGCCACACAGATTTTAAACAAAGTCGCAGAAAAAGCTGGATAGAAACCGCAACCTCGGCCTTGAGGAGGTGACGAGGGAAAAGGGCAGTTTCAAAATAGAGCAAGAATAGAGTTAAAGATTAATAGGGGCCATAGTGGTGGACAGGAGGTTTTGTTTGAGGTTTTGGGGAGGAGTATGAAGGATTGGAGAGGAGGGTGGGGGGGTCAGAGGCAGTGGTCTGGGAGAAAGTAATTTCAGTGACAGCCAGTGCCAGGGGACCAGAACTCATGTGAAACAGAGGAATTAAAAGATAAAGGAAAGAAAAAGGGACAAGAGGCAGACTGGACGGCCCCACACTGGACTTCAGTATGGGTGTAAAGAGCAAGGCTGCTGCAGCTATCCTTATCCTGCTGCTGTTCCTTGGCTCGCTGTGGCTACGTGAGTTTCTCTCTGTGTGGGTGCGAGCGTGTGTCTTTGATTCTCATGCTGTACTACTTAGTCTAAACAATCAGTGTGTTGTTTGTTCCGGATCAACAATGTCACATGATACCAAGCAGCCTTGATGTACAAAATACATTTAATATTACACATTTATTTATGGTAATGAAATAGTTACCCTTATTTTTCAAATAAGCTACTTCACAAATAATCTTTTACTGGTAAAGATTCTTGAAGGGTTATGTAAGTAACCCTCCAAGAATAATCTGTAAGCCTTAAAAATGTCACTGCGTTTTGCCTCATTAAAAAGAAGTAAAAGTGATTCATTGTCAAAGGAAATCAGTAAGTGGCTCCACTGTGACCTTTTAAAGGGCTAAGGAGCCACTTACTGATCTTTCTAAAAAATGTTCAAACTCAGTCCATGTGATCTGTCTTTGTCTAGTTTGTATTTATAATTCAGAATATTGGCCCCGGTTTTTAGTTGAAAGCATGAAATGTCACTTCTGCGTTTTTATAGTCAGGATGGAGACCATTTACAATAATTCATAGTCGAGTTATTTCTGCTGTTGCAGGTAAATCTGTGCTGTGTTTAATCTGAACTCATTTGCTTGTTTGCTAGTTTTCAGTATTTTGACCAGAAGCTCGATAACCTGAATGTTTATGGGTCAGTTTGGAGGATGAACCTGTGAATGTTTCTGCTGCTGATTCTGTGATTTGCAGTAACCTCACAGCTCCCTTAAAAAACACCAAACACTCCGCAGCACTCAGCATGCTCAACACAGCTGTTGCCACTGTCACTGGCAACAATGTGTCTGTAAGGGTCTTGTTGTAAATAAACTGAACAGTGCCAAACTTTCATTAGCAACTTGCACATCAGTTAAGATGATAGGCAGGTAGATAAGTTGGTCTTTACATACAGAGATATACAATATGACGTAATACAGGATACAAGGACACCTTCTTACAATCATTTCCATGAGATAACAAAACTGTTAGATAACGGTGCTTCATGAATGTTACATTTCAGCCAGCTATAATCAAAATATCAATAACAATAGAAAATATTTTAAACAGTGACAGCGTGAGAAGGATTGTTTAATGAACCTACATAATACCACTACCTGCACCAGCAGCTCCTCTTACAGCTGCGAAGTGGGTTTCAGCTCATTGGTTTATCCTTTTAGTTCACTCTCACAACTTTGCTTCTTCTTCTTTCTTTTTTTTTTAAAAGAAAGCACTGAAAGCTCGACCATATTGTAGTAGCTCACCATGAAACTGCAGACAAACACTAGCTGAAAATAGCATGAGCCATTAAGAGACAGTTATTTAGTTCACGGGTTTGTCGACACGCAAAGATAAACCAAGCTAAAGCTGTGTGACTATCTGAAAGATTAAATGATAACAATATCAATATTGCTCTGTGAACCAAAACTAACTGTAACCCTTGGTCTTTTTTCTCTTTTCAATGGTCCACTTCAGAGGGGGGGTTGGATTACCACTGGGATTCTTGTGTAAAAGGTTATAATCAGTTAAATAAGGTAAGAGTACCTCCTGAATCTGATATTAGATTGCTTGCAGACTATGAAGTGGATTTCTTTGTTTTTTTTTAAAATAAATGTCGTGCTTTCTTTCTTCCTTTGTCCCCTGCCGATTGCACCCACATTCATGCACTGCCCATCCCCCCCACCATTAGCTTCACCAGCTGTCCAACAGCAGTGTGGGCGATGGAGCTGAGAGCCAGCTTGAGCTGTGCCCCGGTCAGACCTTCCAGGTGTCACTTCTGCTCTCCCACCTGCTGGATGCCCCAACTCACAACTCTGATGTGCTGCTGCAGCCATATCTGTCCAGCTGGGACGAGCTTGTCAAGTAGGATTTTCAGATAAAGATTTGTTTACGGCCATCAGGAAGAAAAGTTATTTGTTGTTTGCTGATTATCTGAAATCTGTAAGCTGCTTTATCCTGTTCTGTGTTACTCTTCTAGGTTCATGGACTCTCTGGGGCCAATGGTGGGACTGATATCTAAAGAGATAGAAAGTAAGACTTCTATAATTCGCCAGCTGGCCCTGACGGCAGACGGGAACCCTGAAGCAGAGGTAGGCCCGGATCTACATTCCATAAACTCTGTAAACTCACAGGGTGGTGGGACAAAGAATAAGGCGTCGGTGCACACCAGTGCTTATCACTCTGTGCGCTCTATGATCTTGGTGGAGCTGAATCAAGGCCTGGTGAGTTTCCACCACCAGACAGACTCTGGATGCCGGACTCTACTGCGCCTGCATCGCGCTCTGCTTTGGCTGAAGCTCTTCCTGGAGAAGCTGGCTGAGACACCAGTGGAGGGACGGCTCAGGAGTCCCTCTGACCTGTGTCGTGAGGCCTACAAGAGCACCCTCGCTCAACACCATACATGGTACGTCCGCAAGGCCGCCGAGCTGGCCTTCATTGCCCTGCCAGAGCGGGGTTTCTTTTTCAGGCTGGTGTGCGTGCAGAACCAGGAGGAGATGAGCAAAGTGCTGCACAGGGTGTCTCGGGCCATCGGAGAGGTTTATGACCGGACACAGAAAGCTCTGGAGGAACATGGCATGCTGGACTTGCCATAAAAAATGAGATAATCAGACTGGACACAGGGGCACTGCTGCTGTTTTACCCGTCTTTGGGTTGTGCTTCTGCTCTGTATCCTTGGCGTCATATATTGGATTTAGATACAAATAAGATGCAAGCTTTTCTACGATGCAAGAATTGACTTGTTTTTCACCCAGAACTCCGCTTTTTTTTTTTCTTCTACGGACCAAAGTGCTGAGTCAACAATCAACATGTGACATTCAGCTTTACTTTGATGTTTCTCATCAGATTTTATGGGGTACTATCTCAAACTTTGTTGCTGATGATTATGGTTTAGACTGTGCATTATTTACAAAAGTATAATTGATTTTTTTAAATAGCGCATGTGTAACTAAAATTGACAATTGGTAATTGCTATATTAAAAAGAACTGCTCTTTTACAGTGTTATTCCTCTGGTAAATTACCTCGTAACTATCGTGTTGGTCTGAAATCTCCACGCGACCAAATGGATTAGAAAGTTACTGCTTCACAGTGATGCTGTGTGTAGAGTATGGCTTTGTTATTTTTACATCTATGTCATTTTTTTGTATCATGTTAATGATTAATTAAAAAAAAAAAGAGAAGACAATCCATTTGATTATTTCTACTCATCGTGTGATCCAGCAATGGAAAAACATTTAACTGGCAATAAAATGTTCTTTATGTTGTGCACCAACCAACCAGCAGAGGTTCCAGTGCCCTGCTAGAAGTCACATCACAGTGAATATAATCTGGTCTATGTGGCACTCTTACCTATACACACTCTGCACTTTTTGTCTGAATCCAAATGCAAAGGCTTTTCCTGTCCGAATACGTTTGGTATTACTGTTATAATATCAAAGAATATTCCGTATTATATTACAGAGTACACGTGTAACAGAGAGAATAGCATGTGTATGACTCATCTGCACTGCTGGTGTTGATTAGACTGTTTTAAACCCAGCAGTACCTCCAACGCTGGCTCCATTTTTATGAAACGCTTTCTTTCTGAGTGGGCAACGGTGGAGAAAATGGGGTTAAAGTCACGGAGTGCAGAGGAGACAGGAGCTGGGTAAAGGTCAGGAAGCGGAAGTACACTTCACCTTTAATCCTGTCAACCACTTGGTGGCAGACTATTTAAAGCAACTGCCACAGGGGGGGGAAAGTACAACTTGTAAAGCATCCACATTTTTCTCCTGTCTACAGTCAAAGTGACCTGTGACATGGATGGCATAATCATTTTGTGAAAATCAAGTTTATTTTGTATATAATCATCATATATTATATATACCATATATTACTGTTTTAAACAGTAATATATGGTTACCTGTGAGGATTATGGAGAATGAGATTATATTAGTTTCATTAGTTACATTCATCCGAAAACTACTTTTAACACTAGCTGGCTTGTTTTATTGTCAACTGTGAAAGTGATGCTATATTTAACTACACGTTGGTCACTGCTATTCCACCTAGTTTCTAGAACATGCCTGATCATGAGTAATACATCAATCCCTCCGCCCATGAAACTGGCAAAGAGTAGCAGAAAGATGACTGAGAAGCAGGCACGAAAGGAAGTTTGAGTTCCCTTAAATAACATTTATTCATTTCTCTATCTTGGTTTGCAGTAAACATGAGCAAAAATATACATACAGTTAGAGCAGAAAACAAAGATCCAGAATATTTATCATCTGTTAGGGAGAGAGTGTTTGAACAAATTCACTGAATTTCCTTCTTGTTGGTTTATAATACCAGTCTTAAGCAGTAATACAGTTTAACATTAAGGGGCAATGAGATTGTTTTTTACTTATTCATGTAGTTATCTCTACTTAAAAGCCAACAGTTGGCTTTCTCCAACCTTTGCAGTGGATAAAGTGTTGTCAGAACTCTGACAGAAAGCTTTGATTATAGGTTTGTTTTAAAACAGTAAAACAAACTCAAATGACAAAAACATTCAAAGAAAAAAAAAACTCAAATCCATATCTATTCAAGTTTCCTTGAATACTATTCTGAAAATCTATCTAGTACGTCCTATCACATGATATATTCCAGGCTAATGCATTCTCTCATCTTTACAACAAAATACTCTTTTATAAACAAAACAATTCTTTTTTTTTAATGGTTCCATCATCATAATAACACACACTGGCATATATGCAGTCTTTCCCTTTTGTTCCTTACTGTTTCTGATGCACGTCGCTCTGATTGTGTTACAACCTTTCCTGTAAATATTCATATAGCCACACAAGAAATAAATATATTGCTTTTCAAAGACATTTCCAAATTATCACTGGAAAAAAAGCAGATAAATGGAGATAACAGGAAATAACATTCTGTGACACTGGGGGAGCAACACTGTCTGTCCACCAGGAGGCACTGTTATGTCGTGGTGAACCATGTTCCTTTGTGCGTATTATTATTATATAAGAGGAGGCCTTTTTATTATCACAGGGTATTTAGCCCTCCAGTTGGATCCTACAGTATCTCTGCATGGGATCCTTACTCAGATCTACTGCTGAGGATGTGTCAGACAAGTGGAAATTCAATTTTAACTGTCATGTAGATCTTTGGTTGAAGAAATCATCTTCACATGCGTGAGTGAAACAAGAGTGTCCGATTAGCCAGTGAAGCGGAACACTTTTATTTGTTGTGATGTGATTCAAACTAAACAAAGTGTAATGTGAATGTGGTGAGCAAAATGAGAAATGAATAAACCTTGAACCGGCCGCCTGACACGAGGAGGAGGAGCAACAGAGCGGGGTAAAGAAGTTCAGCGTGCCTGCTCTGGATTAGCTGACCAGATTAAGAGATTACATTGAAATTAAGTAAGTGTTGCAGCGGTGCAAGAGGAGAAATGCATGCAAACTGGGTGGCGGACTCATGAAAAATTACTGTTAGAGCTGATCATCCATTATAAATGACCTTTCAAATATAGATCAGATAATCACCTTGGATCTAATGGGCTTGCCTTCATTCTCTGTCAGATGATGCAGTCTTATTTAAACCACTGCAAGATATTTGCAGGCATACAGAGAAACACACAGCCTTCCAAAACAAATTAATAATCAGCCAGACCTTAATGTGAGCGAACAGATGCTCGTGTTCTATATTTGCTGCAGTGACATGGCAGGATCACAGTCTAACTGATCTAACAGTTTTGGAGCTGTGCAGAGGTAACGTGCCTGAGTTTAAAAGTGTGACTCCACAGATTTCTCAAGCCAATAATTTAAGGGATGCTTAGTAAACAGCTCAAGCACTAAACTCAGGAACATGTCTGACTTTTTTAGAGGCTGAAACTGATTGTCTTGTTATCAGTATGGGTTTTCCTTCAGTATGATTCATACAATACCGGGGAACACAACAACATCGAACCAAATTAACAAAAAAATATCTTTCTTCTGTGGTCAATGGAGTAAATCTTCATGTTGTTTTTAATTTGCTACAGCCCTACAAATCAAAACTGAACTAACATTCAAAATAATAAAGTAACGACTGTCTTTTAAAATAAGAGGTAAAGTGTACATTTTCGTATCTCAGATGCATCCTTTAGGTGACGAAAATGAGAATGAATGAGAAAAAAGAAAACTACCCAAAAAAACAAAACACAAAAAACAAACAACTTCCTTCAAAACTGGAAATGCATTAATAAACTCAAGTCAGCTTCACAAAAAAAGAAAAGAATAAAAGCGCACTTTCTGTGCAAAACAATACCATTTTTTTTTTACAATGGCATCTATTTCTGATACAAGTGAAATAGATGCAATACACTCAATAATACAGCTCCTCTAAACATCGATTGAATATTAATATTAAAAACTGAAACGCAAGAAATTCTAGGTTTGACTTTGGGAATAAAATGCGATATTGAATTTTGTCTGTGTGTGTTTGTGTGCTCGTGCAGAACAGAGGTCGATTTTGTCATTTTCACATGATATTCAGGTATCTTATTGGACTGCAGTCCAGGATCCACAAAGCTAGAGTTCAGTTTACCCCGTAACCGACTGAGAATTCAGGTGTTATATGACCCCCCCCATATATAAATATATATATATATCATCTGTTTCACAAGCTACTCATTCACAATGAGAGTGAATATCAAATGATCCAAAATGATTACTATTTAATAGAAGTCATCTGATGAATGGATACGGGCATTCATAATGCATGCCACTTAATGAATATTGCACATTGCATGCAACTTCCCGACCTACAGTATGAACTAAAACACACGATCTCCTGCACTCTTTACTCCTCTTTACCTGTAATGTGTACCTCATGTTCTTCTTTTTTTGGGGGCGGGGGGTCATCTTACTGTATCACATTTTTTTTTAAAAAACACAGGTTTAAAGATTACGGTGTGGTCCCTCCTGGTGGTCAGTCGCTGAACTTATTACAGATGTAAGCAGCCGAGAGGTGGGACACAGGAGCCTCCTGCCTTTGTAGCATACTAAGACAATACGCACATGCAAATGGCATCATCTCTGCATCAATCCTGTTTGTTGGAATATTCTTTTAAAGTGCAACAAAATAGACGCACTGATGTAAGATTACTATTATTATGCTGTATAAATACTGTAGATATACACGCTCGGTATTGTAATTTGTGGATCTTCATATCTAGAGGGATACTCTATGAGGAGGCAGCGGGTTGGCGGGGGGTGGGGAGCAGCAGTACAGTGGTAAAGTTGCTGATCCTTGCAAACTCTGCAAACACACGTCCACGTCCTTTATAGCCCCCTAGTTTGTCATGCAGTATAAATAGACATCACCTCAAACTAACTGATGGAAAATAACCTGTGTGTGAATGCTCACAGAAATAATGACAGGATTAGCACCCTTTTGGTTCTCACCTCGTCTCGCCACGTGACCTGACAAAGAATTTCCCACAAAAATCTGTGGAGAGGTGTGGGGTGGAGGGTGGGGGTGAGGTTGGAAAGGGTTGGGGGTGTAAACAAATCCTAAAAAGGGTGTGAATACTGTGATTTTTGTTTTCTGTGCATGTGCAGTGTTGCTGAGAATGAAGACAGTATGTTTTGGGGGATGAGGCTGGTGGGGGTGGGGGTTAGGGTGGGGTTGGAGGAGGGGGGTAAACCTAGTTTTTACTGTTGATCCTCAGCTTGAAAGACACTCGCCCAGCAAACTTGTCCCTTTCACCTCCAACGGGAATGTTTTCGGCGTTGATCTTGCACTCAATGTTCACGTCTTCATTGTGAGTAATGTTGAGGAACTTGACTGCAACCAAGGGCTGAGAGTAGTTCACCTGCAAAAACAGTCAACAAAGACGTCGTAAACCTGCGGACCCAGTAGGTTTAACTCTGTGGTCTGTGTGCGCAATTGTAAACAAACACACATTAATTATTAACAGTTACTGCTATCATGTTTACAGCACATTATATTTTAATTTAAACCACATTCTTACCTGCGCTTTCTTGCCGTAGTAAGGGAAGTACATAGGGTTGATTGTGCCATTTGGAGGAAAGTAAATCAACTCTCCAATTTTATCAGCGTCATCTTTCTGAGGGGGTGAAACGGCTTCATCAGTTATATAGCTAGAATCTCCACTTTATAAGGTGGAGGTGAGCTTTATTTGTCTACTTTTCTCTAAATTTCTTTCTCCTACATATCTACCATCTAGTTCTAAAATGCAAATACAAAACAACAATGTGATCGACTGCTACAGATATATCATATAGAAATATAATCTAAACCAGGGGAGTCAAACTCTGAGAAAGGTAACGCAGCGTCAAATTTTATAGTGACTAAG
Organism: Aulonocara sp. 'chitande type north' Nkhata Bay; assembly: GCF_057382095.1. NCBI lineage: Eukaryota > Metazoa > Chordata > Actinopteri > Cichliformes > Cichlidae > Aulonocara > Aulonocara sp. 'chitande type north' Nkhata Bay. The sequence goes on along the minus strand of NC_141353.1, from coordinate 14,249,281 downwards.
ATAACCTGTTAAGTAGAATCCTATGTAAATAACATTTTTTTAAAGCCAATTTCAACAATATTTTTTTCTACATTCAGCAACTTTGTTATTACAAACACGCGCATCATAAATCGTACAAATTACTAAACTACTTTATGTCAGTGTGATATAGCAGACTAAGTCATATGAAGACAGATATGTCTCAAGATATAATCCTAAATATAGTAAAAAGTGCAAAAATACTAATCATACTCTCACAATTTTTACACACTTTGTAAAACCACCCAGTGGGTGAAACTGGGCCCTTTGGCAGACCTCTTCTTGCCCAAAGGCTTTTTGTTTGACACCTCTGATCTAAACTGTACCAAACATGGGTCCTGGACTTTTTCTTACCCATTGATCTTTGCCAACTCTGTATTTCTGCGAGTGAACAAATTAATGGAACACAATGGAGAAAAGAAAAGGGCAGCGATAAAAACAACTGGCTTGACTGACAAGACAGCCTGAAAAGAAATTCATGATAGCTAAGAAAGGAAGATGGAGGTAAACGACAGGTGGAATACTGCAGATGACGTGAGGCACAATAGCTATGAATAAAACTGTTGTGTCAAGCCTCTGATTGTGAAAGACAAAAAGGGATTACCTTTGCAGCACAGGTGACATACGGAGCCTGGTTATCCTTTCCTGGCAGCAAACCAATCACCTGATGAGAAAATAAAGAAAACCGTTTTTTGTTCATTTTTAGGCGATATAACATAAGTGAATGATGATAAATGCAAAAACCAATCAGTTTAATTATGATAGTGACTTTTTTCTTTTTATCATTTCCAACCAGTTTGGTTGTCTCAGTCACTCCATGTCTCCTAGCAACACCAGTCCCTTTCACTCCCCTCTCTTTTCCTTTCATACCCGATTCAGCTTGATGATGATGCATGGCTGGCCTTCTCGGTATCCATAGTAACGGTCATCGATTCCAGAGCAGCTCTGGAGGACTGTGCGGTTGAACTGACAGGATCGTTTCGGGTTGTTCTTCACCTCACCGCTGTCCTCCTGGATGAAGTACTTGTCTGGGGCGCACTCGTGATTTTTCTGGGCTTGGAGGGAATCATTGTAGGCTGCAGGGAAAATAGGAGAGTGTGTGTGGGGTGAAATTGTCTTTATAATCAACTAAGATCCCAGTACAAGACGATCTCCTGTCAGCTAACTATAAAGAGATTATCTGTGTATGTCATAACATTCTGTCTTAGAGGGCAAGAGCCAAACTTACGTTGAAGGAATTTGTCCAATGTCTGGGCATACAGGTCCCAGCTCTCAGTGTCCTCTTTAGTATAGACTATTTCAAAGGTGTCATCTGCCCGAGGTCTAATCACCAAGCCTGAGAGTGACAAGAGAGACAGCAGGGAGTACATGACACAGTGCACAGACCATGATCTGTGTTCATGCAGCTTGTATCTATAGTTTCTGCACCTGGTGTGGAGAGCCTGTCTTGCCAGGTTGGTCTGTGTTCGTCCAGGGTCTGCAGCATGACATACATGGTGAGAGCAAACATGCCAGCGAGGCAGGTGTAGAAAATTAAATAGAAGAGAAAAATAAGGCCTGCAGACAATGAGAAAATAGAGCCATATTAATATAAGCAATAGTAACAAAAATGGAATATTAAAATATTACAAAACAGCATCTTCCCCAACTGGAAAAATGTGTAAAAACTATTTCTTCATCATCAGATTTGGTCAGTTGATGTTGTAGAAAGATAATCTGATCATATGCCCCAAAATTGATATCACTGAGACATTTTCATCTATAAATGGCTACATATAAGATAATATAATTTGTGTTTATGTGTTTATTGCATGGAAAATGTATACACTGTGCAAAAAACCCCAATAACCTTTAATCCTTTTTTTTGTTGCTATGATTACATTATTTAGTCTGCTGTACACCACAGCACATCTATGAATTATGCATAAAGTCCATTAGACTAACATCTGCAAGTCAGCAAAGTCCATTTCATTATAATTGCAGCACACAAACCCTTAATGAGAACAAATAATCTCACATCTGAATTGATGAGTAGTTCATGTCTATTACGTCACTCTCTAACCAAACATGTCTACGGGATTTCAGTTAATCCTCGTTAAATTGCTTCACTGCATCTGCAACATCTGCCTCTGTTTCTCTCTCACTCACATGAAACAAATCATCCTTTAGATGCAATGCTTAAAATATCATCGTTTAAAGTTAAAATAACTGGAGGCAACACATTTTCACTGTAATGCAACTAATGCAAGTGGTCTGAGAGAGAACTAGAGTCTCCCCAGGGCTCTATTTTAAGGCTTTAGATCATCTAGACCACAATAGGAGATGGTGTCCAATCATGGGTCTTTTAAAAAGAATAACAGGGAAGCACTATAGGGTAGCATAAAAAGCACAAAGTGCATGTAGGATATAAGAAGCGGTGGTGCAATGTGTGAAGCAGAAGACATCCACCAGGGCGAGCAGGGTTTGAATCATATGTGAAGCCATAACTCAATACTGACTCATTTTAGCACACATGCCAGTGGCTGTACAGTGGAAGGTGCTTAGTACAGATCAGGCAGAGCTTTTCCTTCCATGTTTCTGCCCACTGCAGGTTTTTATGTTATTTTATCAACATAAACTCAAAACACAAGCTGCACATTAATCCTTAAATTCTTTGTGTTTTTGCATGGACTGAAAAATAAGTATGACACAAAGTGAACCTAACCACGCAAGAGTTCGTGGCTGACGACCAACTTCATTATAGAACTGTCCTGTCCACAGAAAGGAAGGAAGAATGACAGAAGGCAACACCAGGAGAGAGAAAATAAGGATGCCCCGGAGACTGAGCCACAGAGTCAGGGGACTAGGTTTATTAATAACTGTGTACGAGCAAATTGATAATGATAATTACATTTGATATAAAGAAGAGTTTGTTTTTAATGCTTTACTTTGTCATTGTTGTGACGAAAATACTGAGATTTCAGATGGAGATCCTAACTTGGCATCTTTTCATTGTTATTTTGTGAGATCAACAAATTCATAAACCATTTCTGAGGCGATCTTTCTAACTTGGAACCATCAGATACATTTGAAGCAGCTGTTTGCTTCCTATCCACATACAGAACATGTATGTGACGCATCCCACATTTCAAGCATCGACACCTGAGGCCATTGTTGGGAGGCAGCTGAGTGCCTTGACCCTGCACCTCTGCTGGATGGCCCCCAGCGTGGCGCTCACTCCCTCAGTCAGCAGGCTCAGCATCGCATTTGTCTCCCTGTGCTGCCAGACTGGCAAAATGTCAAGGGGAGATGGAGGGGGGGTGGCAATCGCAGGGGGGTATCTTGATGATTTACAGCTTGTGTGCACAGCTTGTGTGTGCATTTTTTGCCTGACTGTACCTGAAGTTTTAGAATCTAATAAAAACGAATCCCTTAGTGGGATGACAATGAGCATCCCATCTACACCACAGAAAAGACACAAGCTCAGTTATTAATTATACACAGACCATGAACTATGCTGGAGGCAACGCAGCAAGAGAGACGCTACGATCCAACAAAAGTGGCAAAGTGTTTGTCTCTGTCGTCAAGGGGGTGGGGGGATTTTTGTGCTAACCACAAATATGACACCACCCAGGGGGAGAATGAATGTGCGCACATCCAGACGGGATCAAGCGTGCAGGCAAGGTGGCTTCCCCCCCTGGCAAACAGGGTGTTGGGTTTACAGCCTGCCCTCTCAGTCATGCTGATGATGGACAGTGAGGCGTCTCTGTTTCACACTGGTTTTGTATGCAGACGGTGATTGAAAGAAAAGAACAAAAGGACAGGCTCGGATGGTCCACTACCCTGTTCTTTCTTCGGTAATAATGGCAGGAGGTGTCCCTTTTTTCTCTCACAATTAATTGGGAGGACATGCTGTTTAATCGCTTTGCAACTTGCTGATCAAACGCACCTCTGAAATAAAAATGAAAAGGTCTGGCGAGAGCGTGGATAGCTCTGAGCTGTGGCTCTTTCACCGGCAAACACTGCTAATTATCTCGTACACAATGTTAAAGTAACAAAGAGCACCGTGATTCTGGTCACCATGAGGCCCTTTGAGGTTCTTTTCCTGTGTTGCAGTGTGGACTTTGTTTCTGGAAGTGGGAGGTCCAGAACACTTCATTAGTCAAGCTAGTTGTCTGACCATGTTTCACTGTGTCAGCTTGTGGCATGTGTAACAACAAACCTGCAGCACTGCTCTCCTTTATCAAGGTTATTTCCATATCATTACAGCTCTTTACAGAAAGCAGAACACAAAAGGAAGTGTTTTGCGTCTCATCCTCAAAGAAGTCTTTGATCTAATGCTTTGAATGTGCATTGTGCTGCAGAAACACATTAATGCCTTAAAGAGACTGGAAACCTGCATTTAAACCCCTCTTCAGTGCAAGCCGTAAGAAACTGTATCACGAGTAGATTAGGCCGTGTTGCCAGCACATTGGAAGTAATGGTACAGTATGTACAGCATTAGGAGAATGAGAAAGTGCTACTCTGAAAAGCCAAGTTTAGCAGACCTACATGTAGTCTCTAACTCCAGAAATAGCCTAATTACTAAGTCTCAGAGAGCGCAGCTTAAAAAGGCCAACAGACCTTAAAGCACCTGGGGCACATTGGACTGGATTAAGTTGTACACTGTGGGAGGATTCCAGTTAAGGAAGCTACAGTCCATGAGTCCCAGCCCCACACTGAAAGAATAATATATGTGCACTGATGAAAAATAATCAGAAAATTCAAACTCAAAGTAAAGACTACGTTTAACACAGTTTCTGTCATGGTCCTGGGCCGTGTTGGCCCAGTATTCTTAGTTCTCTTGTATTTTTGTATTCAGTTCCCTGTTTAGGTTCTGTTTCCTGAGTTGCCCTGTTATGTGGTTCCCTGTGTGCTTTCCCTTTGTGACTCTCACCCCCTGTGTGCCCCTCTATGTATTCATGAGCCCTTGTCCCCTTTCGTGTTTTATTCCATGTTTTCCCCAGCCTGTTATGTCTGTGTTCTCCCCGTGCTCTCTCCTCCTGTCTGAACCTCTGTACTTCCTGTTTTACTTTGACAGTCTCTCGTCAGTATGCGTCACGTTGTGTTCACTCCTGCCCTGTCTCGTTATGATTATCTGTGTCAGCTGTGTTCCCCGTGTGCTCCCACTTCCCTCGTTAACCCTCTGTGTATTTATGTCTGCGTCTCCCTCAGTTCTGTGTCGTAGTCTCCCTCATGCTGCGTGGATTTCCCTGTGTCGCTCTCCAAGTATTAGTTTATTGTGCCCAGTTTAAGTTTTGTATTTTCCTGTCATCTTGTCAGCAATAAAGCTGCCTTTTGAGTTCATCCCTTGAGTCCGTGAGTTTTGCGATTGGGTCCTCATCCTGCCTGCCACACAGCCGACCATGACAGTTTCAGCCTCGAGTGCTAAACTCAAGTCTCTGAGCTCAGATCTTCAGTGAAAATGTGAAAATGAATCCAAGTTCCTAAAAATGTTTTACTTTGCCAGAGCACGCTGAATTTGATACCTTCCTCTCCAGCCAATGAACTCATTAGATTAGGATTAAATCCCTTACTGATTTACACACACTGGGAGGGGTCGAGTTGGAGGTGATACAAATAGCATTTAGCCCTCGGCTTTATCCAGATTAAACATGCTCCAATGTCATTAGAACAGAGCCATATGCGCCCTGTCATCTCATGAATCTTTGAACTAGTTGCAGGGTCTTTGTATAGCAGAAAATGTGTCAGTATATGGCAACACTACGGTGTTAAAAAGAGGATTTGACCTGATCGTCGCTCAGCATCTCAGGGGAAAAGCCTGGAAATAAATGACATCATGTTGCACACACACTTGATGAAGCCACGGGCATGCAAACAAATCTCTGTACAACTTCAGTAAGCCGCTTTCCTAGAAAAAGTCTTCTCTGCAGCAGAATGAAAGTCATAGTTATAACTAAATCACTCTTCAGAAGAGAAGAATCGATTACATGCACTTTACAAGAAAGTGGAGCCTTTTTATTTTCAGCAATGCTGCTGTAATCAGGTTTATCCAAATGTAAAATAAAACCAAATGCCTCATCCCTTATGCTGGGCGCAATGCGCAGGGAAAGCATTGTAGAAAAAATACATTAAATTAATAAAGTAGACAGGAGTTGGGGTGGGGTGGGGTGGGGGGGGGGGTGGAGGGGTTCGGCTGGCTTCCACAGGAGCGGTGCCGCAGTCAGATTTCAGCACCAACCTGTAGTGGACAGCGACATCCATCTCATCGCCTGAAGGAAATTACCGCCTAACTTCAAGCAGGGTCGAAATTCATGTCATGGTTACACACGCTCATTTCTCTCTTACAGCATCTTAGCGAACCTTTAGGGGGGGGAAACCACTGTGCCAGAGACCTGTTACAGAGCCTGTTTGCTGCATTGCCGTAGCTGGACAGCACTTACCCCAGCTGCTCGCCGTTCTGCCCAGAAACTCCCTCGTCCTCGGGTTCCATAGAAACTCCTTCCAATCGCTTTTTTCTCCATCCTTTGCCATTTTCTAACGAACTGCTCCAAAGCTCAACTAAAAGCGGCCTGATGACACTGAGCGCCGGGCTGAAGCACTTTGCCCTGACAGCAGAGAACAAGAGGGATGGAGAGAGAAGGAGAGAGAGAGCCCTGCCGTATCACTGCTCCTACAGGAAGAAGACCGGCATTAAAGAAGTCGACTTAAACACTCAACGAGCCCGCATGAAAATAAATAAAGTAAAAGCACTGCTGTAGCCTAGATTATATGAAGGACTGGTAGGCCAACAGAAGAGGTAGCAGTTTCACACTCAGAACAGACCTAGTGACTGCCCTCCCCCCCAGCTCTTGTCTGCATGCCGCAGAGTTTTGATGAGTGGTGCAGAAATGTAGTGATACTGCGGTAAAGCACTCCCTCCGCCTCCCTCTACAAGCGCCACACCGCTCTCCACACATACATCCTAACACGCACGCACCAGCGCAGGCCTTAACCCTCCTCCCGCATGCCGCGATCCACAGCAGCTCCCGCCTACTCCACCCGCCTGACCAATCACCTGCTCGGGATCCTCACTCCTGATGCACGAGAGACAAGCCTCAGAGCAAATCGCTTGGTGGCTTAGGGCATCCCTTTATTGGCTAAGTGGTTCTTGACGTCACGTATCCAAAGAAAAATCAACAGAATAATTTTAATAATCCCTCATGGACCGTAAAGTGTCTCTGTTGGTGAATTCACTGTCCGCTTGAGGTGACTAATTTATGTCCCATTCAGGCTTTTATTTATTTTTGAATCAAGTTATGTCAGGAAAGCCTTGGAGAATTTATTTTTTTTTCCCTTTTAAAAACAGCAGTAAATGAGAATGAGGCTTTTTGAAAGGATAACATAGAAATTACATTAAACCCTATATATACATTATTAACATCGTTTACACATCAAAAATATACAGTCACCCACTTTCAGTTCTAAATATTTCCGTATAACTTATTAGAATCTGGAGCTTACGAGGTTCTTAAATTAGCCAAATAGAACCACAGATTGAACAACATACATATTACGCATTGTCTTTAATTATTTAACAAAAATTAAGCAATATTGCAGAAGTATTGCATTTAAAACTAAGCAAAATTCACAATTCTATGGTTTATTATAAACACCTTTAGCAGCAATAACTTGAATTAACTGTTTTCTGTATGATTTTTATCAGTTATTTACATTCATGTGGACACCTTTGGACTGCTGTTCTTTACATTGCTTCAGTTCATTGAGGTTTGCGCGCTCTCTTAAAGTACCACCACAGCATTTTAGTCATCCTGATGTCTAGATTTGGGCCATTGCAACACTTTGGTTCTTTTCGTTTGCTTTAGATTCATTGCCGTGATTAGGACCATTGTCTTGTTATGAGATCCAGTTTGGGCCAACCTTTAGCTGTCAGATAGATGACCTCACATTTGACTCTAGAATACTTTGTTATAAAGATGAGTTGAGTCAATTCGACAACTGCAAGGTGCCCAGGTCCTGTAGCTGCCCAAATCATTACTTGTTCAGTGCCATGCTTGACAGTTGGTATGAGGTGTTTGTGCTGATTTGCTGTGTTTAGTTTTGCTAAGCACAGTGAAGTGCAAACCTATATGTCCACTTTGGAATGATGTCCTTGTCATGGTCCTGGGCCATGTGGGCCCAGTATTCTTAGTTTTCATGTATTTTTGTATTTTGTTCTTTATTTAGGCCATGCTTCCTGGGTTGATCTGTTACGTTGTTCCTTATGTGTTTTCCCTTCGTGACTCTTACCCCCTGTGTGCCCCTCTGTGTATTTATGAGCCCTCGTCTCTCTTTGTGTTTTATTCTATGTTCTCCCCGTGCTCTCTCTCCTCCTGTTTGAACCTCTGTGTACTTCCTGTTTTACTTTGCCCATCTCCCATCAGTGTTACGTTCACTCCTGCCGTGTCTTGTTATGATTATCAGTGTCACCTGTGTTCCCCGTGTGCATCCACTTCCCCTGATCATCCCTCATGTGTATTTAGTCTCTGTGTTTCATACAGTCTGTGTCGCGTCGTCTGTGTTATCTCCCCTACCCCTTGTCATAGTTTCCCAGCCTTAACTAGTCCTAGTTTGTACTTTGTTTAGCCATAGTTTTCCCAGTCTATGTTCAGGTTTTCCCTCAGTTGCTTTGCTGCCTTGTTCCTTAAGTTTTCGGCCCTAAATAAAGGCTCGCCTTCTGTTAAGTCCGGTTTTGTGTCCTCACCTCTGTTTGCTCTTGGGTCCTCCACTCACTCCACACGGTCTGCCCTGGCGGTCCGTGACAGTCCTCTGTCAAAGGACACAGAGCCTCTGTCATTCCAGAGGCCCTGTGGTTTAATGCTCCAAACTACCAAAACCTCTGCTTTTACAGAGGAGCTCACACTTGATCATGATCAGTTAATGAAGTGCATCCGATTAGCAGCAGCTGGCTGCTACTTATCTTCATAATCAGTATGAAAACAGTAAGGGAGTACTTAGTTTTTCACATACTCCCTTTGGATTGACATTTTAGCTTAATTTTGTTAAAAATGAAATAATAACACTGTGCAGTGTGGACACACTCAGTATGTCCACACTTTTTACATACTTGTAGAACTTTGTAAGGACCAGATGATTATTTAAATGTCCTGATACACCTTAGAACTGAAAGAGGGTGTGCTTTCATTTTCACATAGCTGAGGTTAAAATGTGAAATCCCTGTTAAATCCAAATGATAAAGGACACGTCAAGGGTTACTGAGTCAAATGGCTATTACGTGTATGCGTTATCTTAAAGAGCTGACTGGATTATCACATGCACGAAGACACAACAGAATGTGGTGTGAAAACATGAAAACAACATGTGTTTGTTGTGTAAAGTTCATTATATAAAATTTATTTTCAATGACAATATCAATGCAAATATAGCACTACAGTGATTTCCAAGGTACACCGTATCTTACCATATCAATATAGTATGGCACTCATATAATGGCCACTGTTTTTAGAAGACACACAAAACCAACAGCTTCTGTAAACTATTCTGGAAATGATACCGAGGGTTCCATATCAGTCCGTGAAAAGGAATCATAGTAAGGTGATTACTTGGTATCAGCAATCAAAATTGGGCACAATAGTAAGAATCATTGGAGCATTTCAGTGTAAGGAATCTCTGCATGCATTGCACTTGCCCATTTCCGTCAACCTGGCCTGTGTTTGCTTGAAAATGGACTCTGATCCTCAAACGCGAGCAGGTGGAGCTAAAAACAAAAAAGGCCAAGTAGTGACTCTCAAACACTTAGATAGGTCTTCTTTTCACTGGGTGTACTGTACTGTACAGTTTGGTGCTTACTATCATTAAAAACGACAACAACCAAGAGACATTCAAGCGCCTTAATACTATTACAGACGGGCTCACTCTTTAACGTACGAACTTCATTTCACGTGGCTTTCAGAAAGGAAAAACAAAAGAAAGAAAGAAAACCAAAATAATAAATAAAAATAAACCCAAAACAAATATCTCACAATAAGCACTATATTAATAATGTTTCTCATGGTAACACTGTATAGTTGAGTGAACAACACCAGTAGTTCAAGATAGCAGCAAGTATTCAAAAATGTCAAGACAACGGGCTGTGGAAATCTGTACACAAATAAAAATGGATGTAGAAAAAGGGCATAAATAAATCAATAACACAGCTTAAAGGGAGTCTTGCATAAATTGAAATAAACAACTGTTGGGCTGTGCCTTTCTTTAGAGGGCTTACTGTTTATTAGTAGAACTATAAGTAATGCATGGACTGGCTGCAGCAGATAAAGTACTTAATTCTTTTAGAAAAAACAAGTGAACAAAGTTATGTTTATACAATATATGCTACATAATATGTATTGATTACAAGTATGAAAATGGAAATAATTGCTACATTTTCAATAGAGTTGTACATATCTATTTACAGTACATTAGGGTTTAACTTGTCCTAAGCGTATACAATGTTTTGTGCAGATTGTTCCAGCATTCTGTTTGAGGTGATCAATACTCACAGTCTTATCAGTTGCACCATATTGCACAGTCTGTGTTGATGGGTGTTGAGTGCCTGTTTTTCGGTGTGGTGGAACAATCACTAATGTGCAACTGTGGATAAGCATGAGCGATGAAATTTTTTTTGTACCATTGATCTGTATCTATATTTGGCTGGACTGCACAGCATGTGCCATCTGTCACCTATTTATTTATTAATTTTTTTCCTAATGAGGACCCCCCCCCCCCCCCCCACTCCCCCCAAACAACATATTCAGCTTTTTATACAACCACACGTTATCATAGTGAAGATTTGCTGTATGTAAAAGTTTGCCAAGATCATCTCTACACTAATTTTTTTATTTTAGTTGGGATTTTTTTGTTTGTTTTTGTTGTTGTTTTTTTTACAATACTGTATGTCTATCGTGACATGCAGAGAATGACACAGTAAATATGACTTCTTCAAGTCTTAGATATGTATTGTAGGCTAGTTGACACAAGTTTTAATTATGTTGCTCCAGCGTCGGGAGGATATTGCTATAAAATTGCAGAAACGTTGAGAAAGTAAATAGATTTACATTACAAATATGCAAACAGATACAGTAGGTAGCTTTTACTCCTCGGTGATGATTATTTGCATCCACAATGACAATCTATTGATACCAAGACATCTCATATACATTCACAATTTCAAGAAACACTTCAGCAACTTATCTATGAGTCTTGCCTTTTCTCATCCACAGAGTAGTTTTTAAGCGTGTTGGACACCTGCTTGTTGGCAAAAATACACAATTTATGTATCAAGTAGTCAGGAAGAAATTTGGCAACACCGACTTCAGAAAACAACCCGCTAATTATTAGTTAGTTGGCGTCTTCCTTTTGTAGCAATAATACTGGTGTTTTGTGGCAAAAAACATTAGCAATTAGAACACATTTACATAGTGTACTACATAATACAGAGCAGATACAAATCCAATTTGTAAGAAATTCATGTAGTTTGATTGTAATACTTCTTATTCTTCACCTCTTAATCAGCATTTTTTTTTTGTTTGTTTTTTCCCCAGATGGGTTCAGAGTCTCCAGTACCCTTCATCAGTTACTGTTCACAGATCAGTTTATCGCACAATAAAAATGCTATCAAGGGTTTTCTTCTTGGTCCATAGTCTCCCATTCCCTGGTGGTAATTACATCACCAAAGCCATTTAAAGAATTTTCTAGTTTCTATATCCATTTTTACTCTCATTCATAATTCTGCCATCTTCAGCTCATCTCTTCTAGTGCTGTACTCGCTGGCCTGACTTCCACGTCAGATAGCCGTGTCCCACACAACGGCCTGTGGCCTCTGGCAGGGAGGTGTGCCAGTTTTACGAGGTTCAGGTGTCCGTCTCCAGCTAGGGAGGATGGGCATGCTGTCCTGCTTGCACAAGCTTTTGTCAGGACGCCTGTGTGCCTTGATTTCTTTGCACAGGCAGCGCTTACGCTCGATGACTTCCAGCAACTTGCCGTCTCTCTGGGTCTGCGATGTGGATGGGGTGGTGACCCCACTGACAACAGGTTGTCCCTGTGCCAACTGGGCGAGCTGTTGGAACTGCAGCTGCAGGTGGTGCTGTTGCTGAAGCTGCTGAAGCTGCTGCTTTAACTGCAGCTGCTGCTGGTGTAGCTGAAGCTGCTGCTGCTGCTGCCGTGACACACCGGGACCACTGGGACTGCTGGGACTGCAGGGTACTTGAGGCTGGGCCAAACTATGCAGCTGAACGCAAAAGGGTTAAAAGTCAAGTTAGTGCTTTCATCTAGTCATTTATCACATGATAATATTTTCATTTATAAACCTACATGATTACTGCAGTGGTGTTACCAGTAACAGCTGGTCCTCACACATGTAGGAAAAAAAGAACTGCAGTTCCTGCAGACAGCCACCAGGATGCAGTCCTGCTGCATCTATTACAGTTTGAGGGAGGGTCAACCAGACACATGCAGACAGTCTCTGCAGCACACTCAAACTGCGTCAGCACTTGCTATGGAGCCAGAAACCGGGTGAAATGTGCTGCTAGAAGACTGCAGTTCACCTCTCAAAACAGAGTACAGCATGTTCTCTAACCCGCAAAGGCCTCTGATTTACTGATTGAGTACTAACCTACGTCATATACCTTTCTCTTTTTTTTTTTTTTGAGGCAGGCCAGAACCTTATTCTGCTCAGTGGGCATATCTACCAGCTAAAAATAGATCTGCAGGAGCTGTGTCTCTAGCAGTAGGGGAAGTAATAATGAGAACAATATTAATGTTCACTCTCAAATCTACCTGGGATGACGGTAAAAGAAACTGTAGTTTTAAGGCTTGGTGAATATAATACAGTGCATTCACCTGATTCAAGGCTTCTCGTGCTGGTAGACTGCTCTGTCTCTGAACGTCTCCTCCACCCACCTGTCTCACTCCAGCAGCAGAGGAGGAGCGACCCAGCCGCCCCACTTCTGTAAGGAAACAAACATTACATTGTGTGCCTGGTAATGGGAGCAGATGGATAGAACTTCATTTCAGCACACAGAGCTATGTTATGTGGCTAGACTTTTGATCTGCGACACAAACTCATTGCTCATTATTTAAGGTACTAAACAGTTACTGTCTACTTACCAAAAATTAATTATTTTGGTGTTTATTCCTGATTCAGCAATTATTGTCTTTTCGAATGGTACCAAAATAAGATAAAAACAGGAGTATTTGTTCGCACATTCCAAGACAAAGTTACCGCAAAATGTCATAGAAAGGATGCAGTCGAATCCAGAAATGTGACAGGTCACAATTGTTAATATCCTTTTAATAAGGGGCTTACCTATTATATAAATTACAATATATTAAATGTTTAGACCTTATAACTAAATTCAATTAAAATATAAGCTTTTAAAAAAAACAAAAAACAACCCAGGGTGCCTCCCTACCTCCGTTGCGACAGGCAGGAAAGGTCTGGCAGGGAAGAGGCAGCCCTACCCTGGGCAGAGCTCTGAATCCTAGGCTGCTGTCAACACCGGCCAGTGACTCATTGTGTCCAAGAGCCCTGCTTGTGGACCCACTGAAGTGGACTGGGATGCCTGAATGGCCTCCCCGAGACCCTATTCCAAGCTCTTCCTTGTCCGTCCTTAACAGGGCATCAGCACTACCGTTCCATGCCCGGCCTTCATCCTCTGAAAGAGGGAAAGGAAAAGAATACAGGATTAATAGAACCTTATTTTTAATGGCATTTGCACTTTGTAATAAAAAAGCAACCTCTGACTTACTCTCTGTCTCTCTGCTGCCGTGACTGAAGGACAATTTCCTCTGCATAGGCCAGTAAGACCCGTCATCGGCGGATAAACTGGCACTGCTGTCCCAAGGCATGAAGCCAACTTTAGACTGAAGGGATGCAGACCCTCCATTGCTCTTGAACGCACCTTCACCAATACCAGTAAGACTCGAGGGCTGCTGCAGAGATGGTGTCTGAGAGCTGCCTCTCAAGCTCTCATAAGCCGGGGGCCTCCTGAAGCCACCGGAGGGGTAGGTCCATAGCAAGGGGCTGTCCGAGGAGGGCGGCTTGTACGCTGGAAGGCCGTGAGGCGTGTGAGAACGGAGGTGTGGGCGAGAGTGAGGACGCTGGGATGAGGATAATGGCGTGGGGGTTGAGCTGGTGCTGCTTTGAGGCGTTTGGCTGCTCGTGCTGGTAGTGATGTCCAACTGTAAAGAGTGTGGACCTCCATCCCTATCACGATCCCTTTCTCTGTCTCTGTCTCTTTCCCTGTCCTTTTCCTTATCCTTATCTCTATCCCTGTCTCTATCTCTGTCCTTGTCTCTCTCTCTTTCCTTGTCCCTGTCTCCTCTACCCCTATCCCTTTCTCTGTCTCGGTCCCTGTCTCTGTCCTTTTCCCTGTCCTTATCCTTCTCACCTTTGTCAGACTTCAGGAGGAAGCTAACTGACTTGCCCTCCTTGCCTGTACTTGAGGTTTGTGTCTGGACTGTGGCCTGGTTAGAAGCCTGGGAGCTGCTCTTGGTCGGCACAGGAGAATCTCCTCTTTCTGGCTTCCGATAGTGATGGTAGTGTGAGGGGCGATGGTGAGGGTGATGATGGTGATGGGAAAAGGGGGAGGTGGATTTAGAGGAAGGAGGCAGGGGCGTGGAATGACTCCTGGCTCTCAGTCCAGGAGCTGGGCCTAACTGGGCGTCTCTGCTGTGCTTGTCCTGCTGCGCTGCACTGCCTCCTGATGATTCCTTGGAGCCCGACAGGGATACAGGAATATTAGAAGAGGCCGAGGAAGAGGTGCTCGCTTGTGTTGTTGCGCTTGATGTCTGAGTTCCCATTTTAGTGGAAGCAGATGACTTGTTCTGCACCCCGACCCCACTGGAGGCTGCTGCAGGCTGAGGGAAGGCGAGCAGCGGGGGCCGGTGCTGTAGAAGATTGGGGAAAGGCGCCGGGATCTTTGTGTTTGATTCTTGCTCCGATTTATTCCCTTGCAGCAGATAGGGTGTAGGAGCTCGTGGCGTGTGGGGGCTGGCAGAGAGGACCTGGGGCACTGGGGTGGAGGATGCAGAGGCAGGCAGAGGAGATGAATGGGAGATTGATACAGTAGCTTTAGGTTTGGAATAGGAAGGGGAAGAAGAAGATGGGCGTGGCAGCGAAGAGGAGCTGCTGGCAGAAGAAGGTGTCACATGAAAGTGTTTAGAGGTTTTCAGTTTCTCGTGTTTGGGAGGGAGGTGTCTGTGGGACTCCCTGTCCTCCTGCATTGGATATTTCATCTCCTCATAGATTGCCTCACTCTGGTCTGAGTCAGAGTCCGGTGTTGTGGCCACAGGGGTTACAGGGTGGGGTGTGGCCGTCTGACTGTCTCTGGTGAACACTTGGCCCACCATTTCTATATAGACTGGCTCATCATCCCCATCTCCTGTCTGAATCTGAGAGTCTGATGCCTGAAAGGGCATTGATGTGGCAGAAGGAGGCACACGTGAAGGAAGAGGGTCAAAGGAAAGCTGGGTGCTGGGACTTCTCTTGGGCTTTAAAGGAGGCACCTTCTTTGTTCCAATCTCTCCAGAGTCAGACTTCTTCATGGCTGCAGGGAACAAAAAAAAAAGAAAGCAATTTCAAAAGAACACATAATTTTCTCTGTAAAATATGCACCTGAAAACACATTTCCTACCATTCTTTTTCTCTGAGTGTTTTGCCTGGGAGTGAGTGGGTGGAGGCGGAGGTGGTGTCTCAGAAGGAGGTCCTCTGCTGTCAGCAGACGAGGAGCTCAGGCGAGTACTGGGGTGGCGTTTGGGTTTGGCTGGAGGGCAGCGGCCGCCGTGTTGAGATTGGGTGTCTGAGTAATCTCCATTCTCTAGACTTGTATCTCCGGCTCCGACAGCGTGGCAGGACTGCGAGCGCGGCGCCATGGCAGAGGCACAGGAGTGAGGGGACAGGTCCTGGGAGGCAGGCATGGTCATGAAACCCATTCGGAAGTGCCGTCGGAAAGAAGCCAGGTCTCTGACTTTGCCAACAGTAGCTGAGGGGTCATTTTGCGTGGAGCTGGAATCAAGGAACCGGGTCAAGAAAGTGTTAATGGAGGAAAAATACTGTAGCATGAAGAAATCATAGAGAGGTGTAAAACAGTCATGTAGTACTCCTTATACTGACCTCCCCTTTTCCTCACTCTCTCTTTGGTCTACAGACATCGTCTTTACAATAAAGAAATGCCTGCAGGGCGTCTGCTGCTGAGAAAAACACCCTGGAGGCTCCTTTACCTTTCTGTATTCCTCAATGTGTGCTTACCCTTCAGACACATTCAATTAGAAACCAATTGCCTTGTCATAAGCAAGGTACTCGTGTGCACTCTGCTACTGGAATTCCCTTAATTTTTTTTTTCACTCATCTCTCTCTTTTTTTAAAATATGTTTATATATTCAACCTACATCTGTTTTCTGCTCTCAGGATCACTAGAAGCATTTCATCTGTTACCATGGGAACAGTTGTGATTTTCTGGTGTTTGATACTTGCTCTTTGAAATCATCAATGACACAAGCTACTGCAGCAAAAAAAATGAAACTGACAAAGAAAACAAAATCTGACAGAATACAGCAGCATTTCACTAAAGTGGGCAGTAGCTGGAATAGTATTTTTTTCTTTGGGGTAACTTACATATTTGCAGGGCATGTAAAAAAAAAACAAACACACACACAATATGTCTCTTATACAGTTAGCACAAAAGGATTCAAGTATTTTTCAGCAGTCTGTGATCGAGCCTGAAGAGCACATCTTCACACAAAACACTAGTTACATTGTAAAAAAGCAAAGCTGTCTCAGTCATCTTCTTCTTCTGAGAAACACGAGATAAGTCTTTGGCCAACTGAGATCGAAGTAAATTTATTTGCTTTAGTCAATAACATCATGAGCAAAACCACAGCACTGACACTAGGAAAAAACATTCACACGTGTGATAGAATTTTGTGTGTCTAATGTCACAGAAGAAAAACACACACACAAAAAAAAACAAGGAGCATATTTAGAAGGTTATATTCATATTTGGTCTAAATGTCTGATGTTGCACCTCTCATTCCTCCATATTTTGCTACGTAAAATGTAAATAGGCAAAAGCTTTCTTGACATTTCTTCAAGTAGTCTACGAGAATAGTTCTCCAGGCTTCTCGTAGGACATTCAAAGCTCTTTTTGGATGTTGGCTGCCCTTTGTTTTGATCCCACCAATTGTTCCCACACTGCTTCAATAGTGTAGAGGTCCAGCTCTGTGAAGGATAATCCAAGACTGATTGTGTGCCACTGTGTTTTTTTTTTCTTTCAGATGTGCTTTTATTGCACTGGCAATTTATTATTACTCTCATACCAAAAAATGAAGCTCCTCGTAATCAGATGCTTTCCAGAACGCATTGTATGGTGAATCTCAATCTGCAACAACATGGCTCTTTTGACTGCATCTCCAGCACCACTGGCAGCTCCAAACCAAGACAGTGCTTCCACTATGTTTTACAAATGACTGTAGACTCTCCTGACCAACTCTGTACATTTTAAAAATAATATGAACCAAAAATGACTAAATATGAATGCATATCCAATATGCAATATTTCAGTCACACAATTTCAGTCGTGTGTCCAATATCTCAGCCTTTTCTCCTTGTTTCCTGTTTCCTTTCCTTAAAAATTGCTTCTTGACAGCCACCATTCCACGGAGACCACTCCAGATTGTTTCAGTGAACAGTTTCAGTGAACAGTAGATGGATCCACTGAAGGGCCAGATGTACTGTATCTCTCAGGTGCTGTGTCAGGTCTTTGCTGGATTTGTTCTATTTTTTAGAGACATGACTTTCAAATACTGAGTGCCATAGAAGATTTTCAGGTCTGCCACTCTTCTTTTGTCATCCACTTGTCTAGTTTCCTCAAAAACATACCATGTTTTTTACCACACCATGCCAAGATGCGCCAGGCTTTCAGTGATTAACTCTTCGGGAAACAACTTGTGGTGCAAAAAATGCTATTTTAAGCCGAAATGTGTTATATTTGACATTTTTCACACATTCAGCTAAAGAAATGGGAACAAGCTATGTGTTTCTGCAACAGGCTGGTAGTAACAAAGTGCCTAAAGACCCAATTTAAAATAGGTTCATTCCACAGTTGTATGTCATGTGCAGACAAATCTTTGGTTTATGTCTTAGGTTAAGTAGCTTTTTATACTTGAATGATCCGCAGGTCCATGTTAAAGGACTTAACACAGACCTTAAAAAAGACAAATGGAAACATCCCTCTGAAAATGGTCAGGTACAAGGAATGGACAGAAAAACAGAGGGAGAAAATGTCCAAAAAACAACTTTGGAAGACCGTGAGAAAGTCAGGAGAACTATTGGTCAAGACCACTTAAAGAAATAACAAAATGACAAGAAATTCTGGCTCCTTGGAAGCAAAACATAAAGAACTGTGTGTGTGGGAGGGGGATGCACTTGAGACTTTTGCACAGTACTGTAAATTATTCAGCCTAGTAGTTAATTGTGACATATAACTATGGGCCTTGCAGCGCTTTCTTTTAGTTCAGTTGCAATCCCTGTGAAGCACAGGAGGCAAATGGGGCTTTCGATTTGCATTCAACATTTCAAGCAGCAGAAAATGCAATGAGGCTGCTCGTAGAGAAAAGAGAGGGTTCTGTTTTCCTTCTTCATGTGTGAGGCAGTGTGTGTTTATATAAGTGTGTTAGAGGAACAGAGTGCATTGTACATGTATCTTTGTATCCTTGAATGCCTGCGGAGACATGCTAGTGACTCTTCACAATCGACACAGATACAACAGGGCCAAATTAAGCCCAGAACAGAGGCTGAGCTGCTCTTTTTGACTGAAGTCTGTGTGTTTTTTCTTATTTCCATCTAAAGGAAGGAGCTTCCAACAGTTTCAAAATGAGACCAGACTCAGCGGTTCACAAAGTATCAGGACTCCCACTTCTATATTTGCTTTACCTTCCTTGCTGCTTTGCATTAAGCTCATAATCTGCGGGAGCTAAATGAGATCGATACCACCTTCATATCTGCATTTTAGAAATGAAGCTACAGCCAGCAGCTGGTTAGCTTATCTTACTATAAAGAGGGAGAAACTCTTAGCCCGGCTCTGTCTAAAGGTTACAAAATCTGCCTTTCATCACTTCTAAACCTCACTAAATGAAAATCTGTACTGGAGAATGAGATGAAGCTTGCCATTTCAGGACAATGAGCTCTTGTTAATTAAAGGCACAATATGATTCCTGTGCAAATGGGATTTTTTTTAATCATGAATACAAGACTAACAGAAATATTGGTCAAAACAATTTCCATAAACAATCTTTATGCTGTAATAACATCCTCTGTCTTGCTTTTTCTTAATGGTATGATTGCCAGCAGATAAATTTAATGTCTTGATCCCAGCAAGCACTAGAAAGAAGAAGAAGGTGATGTCATCTGCTTCACCCTTTGAACCACACCTTTAGTAGAACAGACTCTTGAATACTACCTCCATCTCCTTCTCAGAATGCAAGATATTCGTTCGCTGGAGAAATCCAGTTCATATCATCCTACCCCTGTAGCAGCATATAGTCCTGTTTCTAATTCACCTTTTCACTTGGAGGCAAGGTTTAAGAGCGGGTTATGTTTAAACACCTAAATCAGACCTGAAAGAATGTTATTTTTGAGAACATCAAATCTGATTCGAAGGCAAATCAGAGCAGTCAAGTCGTCTGTTGTTAAAGTCAGGGGTTAATGCTGAACTCTAAGCGTGTGTCTGTCCTCATTCTGTTGGACCTCAGTGACATATCTGACACAGTATGCGACACTTTAATTGATTGCCTTAAGTTATGGGTTGTCACCAGTGTGGTTTCAAAGTGATCCGATTCTTCTTCTGTCACCAGAAGAAAATGATACAAAAAGTGAAAGTGCCTTATGGTTTAACCAAAGCAATCAAAGGCAGTCGTTGTGTATTGATTCTCTTAATGATATTATTACAGGGCTGTTTACTAGCATGTGAGAGTTTTAAATGCCCCTAAAGGAACTAAAGGATAAAACATGCCTTCCTTCCGTGACATTAAATAACCACATAGTGAATAATGTCTTTGAATTTTCCACAAGATGACAACAGCTGTCTCTGTCTGTGCGTGTCACTGTAGACAGTCACCTCTTCTTTTATGTTTTTTAAGTTTTTCTACTATCATGAGGCCGTGCTGACAGACACAACAAAGTGGGGGGTTTTTTTGAGAGAAATGAATGAGTTGTCTATTCAGAGCAACCTTTAAATATCTTTAACCGACAACTGTCGACCTGTTCAGTGTACCCCACCTCTCGTCCTATGAGTTGCCAGGCTTTCCCTCTACCAGACCACTAACACTTCCAAATCAGCACAAGAATTTATTAAAACTATTTACAGTTGTCACGACTGGGAATTGTTCATGCCTTGTGCCATAAGGAACTGTCTCTATTTTTAAAACTCATATTAAAATTCACCTATTTACCATTTGCATCTCCACAGCCGCCTGCGCTTCGTGTGATTTCTCTACTGGGAGCCTCGGGATGTTAAACTGTCTGTCAGTGCACAGCTTCCTTTATCCCTCCACTCTTTCCGTCTCCTTCTCTCTCCAGCCAGGTCTGCAGTTGCTGTCCTCCCTTAAGTCCGTTCGGTTTTCACCCCTTTTGTCCCTGTGCAGTTTTATCCCTGACCCTGTCCTGTTCGTAATTATCACCGGTCATGTCCCGCTTCCACCTCTGCTCCTCTGGCCCCACTCGGCTCTGCTTTCATCACTCATCGTGTCCCGTTGTCCTACTTGCTGCCCTACACCTTCACTGGCTTGATGCTGCCATGGCGTTGATCTCTGCTGCCAACACGAGGGCCTCCAATTACCGCCGTGAGTCATAAAGCAATGGATGGCACATCTAAACAAACTTGAATTGTTGTCTTTGATGCTCTCAAATAGCCCGAACCCCATGCTGAATTCGGTTAGTTATAGGTGACTCACATTTGAACAGCACATCCTTCCTTCTGCCCCCAAACCACATGCTCAGATACACAAGATCACTCACTCACAGGCTTTTCAGCACAATGCTGTCACGTGAGTGTGATGACGTTAGGTCTGTTTTGACCCTTTTGAAGAGTGCTTGAATTAATTTGCTTGTTTGGGGGTTTGATTCTCTTCTTTCTTCCTGTATCTAAATACAAATCTGATCTTAATTCTGATAGTCCTGCAAAAATAAACAAATTATACTGGGCTGAAAAATCACAGAATTATGTGGGACTTTAAATATCATTGACATCGCACTTCTGTGCTGTGATTTACTATGATTGCTTTTCTGCTGGAAGATTGTTTTTAAAAAAAAGAAAGAGTCTGGAGGTGATGCATCAGCAGCTAACTGTGTTCTACTGGTGCACAAGTTATAGCCTTGAACACACACTGCACAGTGTTTAGCAGCAAGTCCTCAATGCTACAGTGAAATCAAGCAGCTGCAGAAGAAGTATTCAGTAACCTCATAGTGTGAAAATAAAAGATCTACCTATCCTGCACGTCTCAATCATGAAACCAACACAAAAGTGCCTTAACGCTTACCCGCCATAAAGACAACATTTGATGCCCTCACTAATGTCTGATTCATTTTGTTCTGTAAGCAGGCCTGAAATATGACAGAATCCTCTCCGTTCAGAAAAGAGCTTTAAGGGTTATTCCTAGCAGGATAAAGAGTTAAACTTGTATTCTTTCTTATAGTCAGCAGGCGTTCAGTGCTCTGTTTACAAAAGGAACTGTGACTGGGTTAAAGTCTATGGGAAGCAACACTATTTTGCGACGCTTTCAGCACTTTGCTTGTGAATTTGTGGTCTCAATAGTTGATTTGAAACCATATTTTAAATCAAACATTCAAAGAAAACATAGCCTACTCTATTCTATCTGTCAATTTTGTAACTCGTTTTTTAATTCACTGTAAAAAAAAGAGAAAAAAAAGCAAAAGTCCCAGTCAGTAACCAGCGTTACCTGAGGCTTCAGATTTAATTGGTGACATCACGGTGAATGTGTCCATCTTTGCCATGACGTCCATGTGCAGAATTATGTACTTAAGAAAAATCACTCATTTAAATTTATTAATTTTTTCTAAAATCTTTTTTCTTTATTCCTTGTTTACTCTTTTGCTTCTGAAAAGCTGCAGGCCTGCAGAATTTGAAGGGGGCGTGTGCGTGAAATGTACATTAGTCAACCTATAAATCCTCACACTTGCTTCTTAAAAAAACAGTGAAAGAGTGAATGGCCCAGATTTATATAACATGTTACTGCCAAAAACCATTTGATTTCATATCCATGTACTATAACACTGTAGTGTATGCATTCAGAAATTACGCAATAACTCAGTTTTCTCATTTCTATGTGTGCTTTTGGCCCGTTTTTGCCTTGTGCAATTCAGCTCTACTAATTTATCTCATCTAAAGACCGTATTAACTTCATCATGACCTGCCGCTATGCAAATCTATGAGATTCACTTCCAGGTGAACCCTTCTGACTTCACGAACAGTGGCTGGAATTAAGATTTTGAAAATTAAACTCGTTCACACTGGATAAGAGGCTTATATTTCCACTGAACTGAACCCTATTGTAATCCACTCACCTCTTTTTACTTCCCTCTTGGTCTCTCTGCCTCCAGTCCAACCGGCTCTTACGATACAGCAGGTTCATGTCGCTGTGGGATCGCTCCTCCTCGCAGCCTATCACAGCGCAGTGTAGCCGCTTGCTTCGCCTCTCTATGTCACGCAGGAAATGCTCGACTGCCACATCCTGGGCAGAGCCAGAGCTCATGGTATAGAAGAGGACTCAGGGGATGGCGATGTATGTCACAGGCAGCCCTCCTTTAGACAAGAGAAAACAGGAGCTCATTAATCATTAAAAAAAAAACAACCCAAAAAAAACAAGTTTAATAACTTTCCAGCCTGCATGCAGATGACAAGATTGACAGTGATTACTTTGTTCATGCGGCAACATAAATAATCAACTCCAAATTACTGGCAAAAGTTGTAAGGGAGTCATTGCTTATCACGCTCACTGTGTCATAGTGAACAATCCTTCCCATTACTCTACCTGGCAGCCGTCATAGCGAAGACACGGTGATGCATGATGATGATGATGATGGAGGTTGCAGCTTTGTTTACCCCTGCCTCTAGTGTATCACATGAAAACTATTTATACTTTCATTATCCAGTTATGAATATTTGAGTAAGCATGGTAAATCAGCTGCAGAGCATCTTTGGCTGCAGGCCCTGGGATGGCCTATCTAAGCCTGTCTACTAGCCAGAAAGTAATGCGGTTTGTCATATGTAGTGCATGCACAGCTTCCTACTCACGCTCCCTCCATGTGAAGTCAGGCTTGTTGTGGGGCAGATATCTGGGAGTCCAACAGTGTTTTCATGTTGGAGAACGTGAGTGTGCAGCGCAATTGGCTAAGAAAAGAGCAGATGTCAGCTGATGCACGATGCTAGTGTTTTTCCACCATAAATAGAAATTGAATGTGTTTTGATGGTGGACACTCAAGTGGTATCGTCGGTGCCCCTGGCATCAGCATGAGTTAAACAGCTTTGCTGGGGAACTAAATTGAATCAGCCACTTTACATGACATGCATTATTAAGCTAAGCTTGTTTGCAGTGTAGCTGGTGAGTAATTTTAATGGTCCGCATTATCAGATATTCTCACAAAGCATGAACGGGGGGAAACAAGCCATATGAATCAAATGTGGTGGAACACATGCGAATCCAGTTTAATGAGACCCGATTTACAATTAAGGTCCTATGATGCTTCACACAGCATGAAAATACATCAAAAAGTATATATTGACACTTTCCAGCTGTGCTGTTGTTTTCCTAATTCTGTAGATATTTTCGATAACTTAAGCAGTTTACCATCGTCTGCACACCATTTTCACTGCCAGTGCAGTAGCTCGGCTATGTCTTACTATAAAGAGAAAAAGCACACAGTGAGAGCAGCAGGCGCTGTCACCTGGGCCAGGTGGCATGTTGATCTGTGTACCTGTGTGTGATTCTTTTGTCACAGCCCAGTGTGTCATCCAGTGTGTCAGCGTGGCTACTGCTATTCTTGTACCCCACAGCTCTGACCACAACCTCGACCGCTGCTGCTGCCGTGTTTGCTGACTCAATGTTAATTAGGTTAGGGAGCTGTGACTGTAGGTTGGGCTTTTGTTAAATGGAGCTTTGATTTTGGTTTCTAGGATCTGGCAGCTGAGTAGGCAGCCCCACAATTGTCACATTACACCCTGTGGGTTGGTGTACAATTAGCCAAGCTAAAAGAACCGAGAGTCCAGCATCTTATATATCTACAGGCAGGTTTGTGTCATCAGACCAGGCTGCAAAATATTGTTTTTACAAGCATGCAATACGCTCATATAGGGTGCCTGTTATTAATCCCCAGAGTCACTTTCTAACCCAAATAAACTGAGAGCGTTTAGGAAGTTGTTTCAGGAGCATCTGTAGGGTCAGGAGTCGCTTGAATTCCTCATTAAAACCAGGAGGCAGATGGAGCCATGATTCACGTAACTCAATCTGCATGCAACGCTGCAAACTACTCATTCATGCACATAAGCAAACATCACACACACATACTCACACACACACATATTCAAGGCCCCCATAACACCCTTCAAACACCCTCTGTGTGTATAGCAGTAACTGAAAAAGCTCCGCCAATATGACTACTATAGAGAAGCGGGAATTTATCGAGGCACATCATAATCACCTATGTAAAATATGACAGTGTAAAACATTTACAGTGTGATTTATGAGCGTAACAAAAGTTATGAGTGAAACATTATGCAGTCAGGGGATTCACTCTGGGTGTACATTTTGTGGTATCTCATGTCGAAAACCTTTCCTTCTATAGCTGCTACTGGATTCACAGCACTGGAAGGCTTTGTGCTGCAGCCCTCTGCCCTCCAGTCTCCACCTCAGCAAGCGGTCCAGCAGTGTTGTTTTACCTCGCTGTGAGTGAGACAGCAGGACTGCAGAGTGGACAGACACATCATCACACTGGCGTGGCCTCGATAAAAGTGAAAAATTTCTACAAAACATGTATGTTTGCGTTTGCAGAGGCTGGATAGTTAACATGTTGCTAACACGTTGTAGCAAATAATTCAATAATCAATCTGTGACAATAGGTAAGGAAATCAGGGAGGGGGGGGGGTCAGGATTTTCTCAACACCATATTTTTGGCTCACTTTATCAGATATTTAGGAAACAGTGCACTATACATATCCTTCACTTTGTTTGGTTTCTCCTGAATACCAAAGCCATTCCAGCCCACATCTGTATGGTATCTCAGCACCTGAGCTGGACAGCAAAGCCTGAGAAACAAACAGAGGAGAGGAGGAGAAGAAGAGAGAGGCGGTGAGGAAGCAGTGCATGAGGATGGAGCAAAACGTTCAGTGGAAGAATGAGCAGCCTGAAACACACACAGCTAGGAGAGGAGGAGAGACAGAGGCAGCGGGAAATGGAGAGAGAGAGAGGAGGGGGCACGGTGAAAAATGGGGGAAACCAACAAAATAGAGAATCACTGATATAGCAACACGGGGAAGAAGATGAATATGATTAGGCGGGAAACGTACTGCCCAGACAGACTGACGGAGGGGAAGATAGAGACAGGGAGCATGGGAGCAGAGGGAATGTGCAAATGGAGGCAAGTGGAAGGGAGAGAGGATAGAAAAAAAAACAGTGAAAGGCAGCCAGACGACAAGAATGGGGGAGGGAGGTGAAATCAAGCCTCTCACACTAGTCGCTGTGTGTGGTCTCCTAGCAACACTGTCAGCATCTCTTCCTTAGCCGCTGAATATTCACAAAGCAGGACGTCAGCCTCATCATACAGGATGATCCCAGGGTTAAACTTCACTGCAGCTTCATTTGTACCTGACTCTCTCAGGATCAATAAATATCACATGTTTCTTAAATAGCACAGTATGTATCTTAGTAGTATCTGTACTGAGCTATACAGGGGCTAATATTAATCCAGGCAAATACACTCAAATGATAACGCTTAGTATTTTAAATCCTATCAAGCCAGATTTGAACCATTTTCTTTTTCAATGAGACAAAGATTAATAAAAAATACTTAAGGTGAGAATATACATACCAGCTGATATACTAAATACTGTAAAGAATTAAACACCAAAGTAGGAGGGATGTGAAATCCCACCTCCTTCTTCTCAAATAGCCATCACAAATGTTTTTACAGTTAAACGCCAACTTTCACATTGGCTGGATACACATTATTGGGTGAAACAGCTCATTACTTCTTTCAGCCCAAACCATATCAGCTGTTTTTATGTCTATGATTTGCTTCAGTCTGAAATACTTAACTCCAGGCACAGAAATCTATTCAGTTTCTTATTATGCAGGAAATCTAAATCTGATAGAGTCAAGGCTCATTTAATGTCAAATGTAAATGATGACTTGTGTTGAGCACTTTCCTTAACAAGGTAACATCTGGTGAAGAGATGCTTTTTAACAATCGAATGAAACACTCATTTATAGTAAACATATTACAGCATGATACGAGAGCTTCCGCATAGCACTAGGGCACTAAATACATTATTATGGGGGGGGGACTACTACATGATCATTTAAAGGTTATTATAAGTTTAAACAATTTTTATAAACTCCCTGCAAAGCAGAGGAAAAGGGATTTAACAAATTAATCCACCAAATCATATCACTGCACATATTTTTAGAGCACTATAAAATGCTTAGAGAGTGAGATCAGATACAAATCTAATGTCTGCAAGGTAAAGCCACAAGCCAGTTTACTTTGGTTATCGGAGCTCAAAAGACAGAAAGTGGGGGGAAAAGCAAACCTGAGCTGTGTCCAAAGATAACAAAATTCCCCAGCCACTTCCTCTGAAGATCACTAATTAACACACTATATCACATTTATTTATATAGTGTGTTTAGAGGTGCTGGCAGGCATTTTTTTTTTTTTAGCATAGTAAGGCTTGCTGTTTTCCCACTTCCAGTCTTTGTGCTAGTCTAATATAGCAAGGTTTTTTAGCAGGTTTTTGGATCTTCCCATGAAAGAACTCTCAAAATATTTTGTTAAATTTGGTTAATTTCAGCAGAAAAATATAAAAAGTTAACGCGACGCAGAGACGGCGCGTGGCAGAGCGACGAGCACTGGTCAGTTGTCGAAAAGTTGCCTTTTTGCAAGTACAAACATGCTTGCAAATATATTAATGGCCAGATTTTTCTCACGCTTTCTGTTTACAGAAACTGAACTTGCAGTGGGAAATGCTGTCCTAAACATTTGGTGAGTCAAATCCTTTAATAATTTATGACAAGCTGTCCACCTTTAACGCATCTGAACGCGGGAACAATGTCACATTCATAAATTCTGCTGTTTTGGGATCAGAAGGAGAAGATGTCCATTTGGAGCACTGATAAATGATCCATGATCAGCTCAAGAAATACTTTGCACGTGTTGTTTCTCCAGAATCGGGG
The DNA here is from genome assembly GCF_057382095.1 of Aulonocara sp. 'chitande type north' Nkhata Bay. Taxonomy (NCBI): domain Eukaryota; kingdom Metazoa; phylum Chordata; class Actinopteri; order Cichliformes; family Cichlidae; genus Aulonocara; species Aulonocara sp. 'chitande type north' Nkhata Bay. The sequence continues at coordinate 14,221,789 of NC_141353.1, read as the reverse complement.
TTAAACTTGTTTAATGTCAGGTTCAGTCAACCGCCCGCTGTGTAGGACCTGACTTCGGCTCTTAAACACTTAAAGATATTTCTGCCTTTAAAATCAAAGACCCTTTACACTCTGGCCAGCTAACCTGCAGGCCAGAAAACACTCCAATTGACACCTATTGCTTTGTGGGCCCGTGCACAAAAACAAATCAATGTAACCCTTCCTCAAACCAAAACAATCACTTAAAGTAAAACCTGTGAATGTGTGAGCCTGTGCATTGTGTGACTCACAAATTTACGTTTGTGTGCGGTGTGTGTGTGATGGGAAGAATTCTCTCAAACCACAGTCACTACTTTCATCTGAGGGTTACGGGGGTTCAAGCGTGCCTTCGGCTTCCCTTCGTGCATTGCTGTTGTGTGCTAAATTCTCTACAATATTGCATTGTGCAATGAGATGCCTGTGGATGATGAGAATGGACAGGAGGAGGAGGAGGTGGAGGAGGAGGAGGAGGAGGAGGAGGAGGAGGAGGAAGATGTATCATTTCAGGACAAGGATGGAAGGCTGGTGCATAAGAGATAGAGAAACGTTCGAGATGTCTTTCTCATGTTTTGGGCATGAAAGAACTGCAAAGCAGCTATCAGGAAAAACTGGGATGTAAAAAAATCAAAAAACCCTCCAAAACCCTTAATGACAAAGTCATTGCTTCAAAACATTAAACACACAGAAGACACATGTACACTCACTTAAAAGTATGTGAACGGGCACTTCGCACACTTTGGGTTCTCCTCCTCAGCGTTGTTCAAACTGAGTGACCACTAAATCTTTCATGGAGCGCTACCAAAAATATCCCACAAAAAGCACTTCCCTGATTCCTCAGGATACAGCCCTGAGCCACAACAAACGTTCAGAGATGCTCAATGTATGCACCTATTCGCCCAAGAAATAAATCCACTATTGTTAGAGCAAACAACACACGGATCGTGGATAGAAAACATGACCAGTCACAGCTGGTCAATAATAAAATAATTGCAAAAACAATGGAAATAATGTCACTGCAAACGATGTCTTTCTGGTCAAAAAGAGGCAGCGAGCCAATGACCTCCCAATCTCCAGCTCCCACCTCAGCTCGCCCTTGCCTTCATCATCTTCTGCTGGAATCTGCAGTAACCAAGGTGACCCACTGCACTTAGCATACATGAACACTTAACAGCTTGCACATTCGCAAGCATTTACACAACACTGGGCAGATTTTCCTTCGGTCTGCAGCTTGTTGTTCTATCACATGCATAAAGGGTTGTGGGAATATCAACTCATACCGCAGAGATAAGATTCAGAGCAGACTTTTCTCCGGCAGCGGCATGTGGACGCTGACGAGTGCCGCCACTAGATGTGCTACAATTTAAAAACCGAGCAGGGTCCCTTTAAGTTAGTCTGGCTTTCGAAGATTGCATTAACAAAAAAACGAGGGAATTCACATCATATAGAAAAATGTAGTCTCTGTTTTGTTTGTCTTTTCATCTGGCTGTTGAAACCCAGACTGTGAGATATAGCGCCGCAGGGACAAGAGTAAGAACTGTGGAAGAGGGAAGAAAAAAAACTCCTTAATGCTTCCACTTGTGCATGAGGGGAAGAGCTCCACTCCGCAGCTGCACACGCTTCACTGAGCCAGCATCCTTCTCTACCCAAGATCTGACTCATTTTCGGATGTGGATTACCCTGCAATATTGTCTTCCTGCTAGTTTCTTCAGCTTAAAGTCATATATTTAGATATCTAGTTTACAAAATTATCGTGAAAATATCCAAGTAGATAAAACTCAAGATGCTCAGTTTTGAGCATCTTGCCTTTCTCTGTTAGGTAGAAAGGCCTGTTTTTCAGTAAATTATATCCCTTTGCATGTTTTATGTATTTTATAACAGCCAAAACCAAAATAATCTGCAGCTCTGTGGGTGTCCCTTCCCCAAACATGACAAACCTTATAAACTATTCAGCAACAATTAAGCAAACTCAAATAGCCCAAAGCAAAAAAGGATCAGCTGAACATCACTAACATATGATTTGCCTCACAGCAGTTCATGGGCTTGACTCACATCTTCCCAGAGCTAACGCATTCAAACAAGCAAAAAAAAAAAAAAACAAAGAAAATTTTTTTGCCTCTGGCTAGAGAACAATGTCCAGAGATAGCTGCAGAAGAATAAAAAACAAGCATGAGGACTGAGGTGACCTCTATTCAAAAATCAAATCAAAACATCGCCACACACAAGAAAGCATCAGAACTCTCCCCCAGTTAGTCATACTGGAAAAACAAAAAACCTGCATGTCAGACCGGCCTTCGTTTGATTGACAGATGAAGCAACGGCAGCGTTGGTGTGATTAGCAAAGCCAGGTAGGCCACAAGTGGTCTTCCAACATTTGAATCAGCCTACTCTTCGTGCTCAACATCCCCCGATAAGCGAGTCATAGTGTAGGCTGTACAGGATAAGCACACACATGCCCACACACACACAGCTCTCCCACTCATCGATCTCATTACAAACAAATCATATCTCTTAGGGACCATGTTATGCACCCCATAGTGTTCAAGAGCAGGACAGTAACTCACGACAAGAGGGTTTTGTAACACATTAAGACATGACAAACTTTACATGATGTTAATAGCTGGTAAAAAAAAAAAAGAAAAGAAAGAAAAACACACACACTTAACTGCCAGCTCTTTTCTGTCTTTGTATAAGGTGAATAAAATCGCAACAGGGACTTTTTAAAGGTGTTGAATCAGGTCAAGTATGTCTGAGAGCTTTTCAAAGCCGTGCAAACTGAAATGAAAGAGAGGTGGTACAGGTGTGTCGTCCATACAGGTATGATTGGCAGGCTTTCAGCAGGGGGGTCTCACTTGAGCAATTCCTATTCTTGTCATTCCTGCTGCTCACTGTACTGACAGTGATGAAATGAAAAGGCCATAACTGGGGCAAATGGCAGGTGATGGCAGATTACACACTGCAGGGGGCCCGATGGAGGCAGTGCTTTCATACGCTGTACTCGCGTTGTGGTCGCGTTGGACACATGGCCAGAAAAGGCAGATGGAAAAAAAAAAGTCACTTATAACAAGATGATTGTGAGATACGTGTCCAAAAAACAGGAGTGTGATTAACATCCTCTGCGTCCGCTTTTGATGTACCTGCTGTACGTCTTGCTCTCTTGCGCAATAATGCTCAAAAGACTGCGAGAAAATGTGGCGAGCTGAAAAAGTGCCAGCTGGATTTTGAACTAAAATGCTCAAGCGTTTAAACGCGTTACAGGGTTTAAAATACTGACTTTTAAAAAATGAATTATTTCTCAAAAGAAAACGGCCCAGATTGGGGCAAAGATAAAATAACCTGCATGATTCAGAATCCCTTCCCCAATCCCAACAACTCATATTGCTTGTGGGACCCCCCAGCATATTTTTTGTGTGCAATTAGCTGGAGTTCCTTTTGCTGCCAAGTAGCTGAGCAGCAGCAGTCTTTTCTCTTTTTTTAACAGGACAAGGCAAAATTGCTCTGACATTTAAAAAGCATATTTAAGTTACACTACAATTAGAATTTACATTTCTGAATGTGCGATCGCCAATTTCCAACACTGCTGTGCTCTCAGTTTTTGCTGGTTTACGATGACCTTTGGCAATGTCACAGACAATAAATTATCACTGTGAGACACTCCTAAGACCATCATGTCTCCCCATCAGTTTGAGACCCACTCACTCACACAATACAGCGACATGTGGAGGAGCAATATTTGCGGAACATGATACGCTTTTGATTGTTTGCATCACACAACTGCCCCGATTAACACGTTTCTGCCTCCTAATCGTTTAGCAAACATTAATGAAGGTCTCTTGAAGGTCTTTAGCATAAATGTAAAACATTAATGAGACCGGGGACATTAATATAACACTATGGACCACTTTGGTCCATTTATGCATGCCTAAACATGTATAATTTCAACAACAAAAAAGAAAAGAAAAGCTGCATTGTGTCCCTCCTGTAATTTCAGATTTTGCCAATTACTGTTCCAACATAATGACCCTGAAATGACTTTGCTAACAGCTTCTTGCCAAATAATAATAATGATTAAAATAAAAAAATAAAAAAATTTGAATGGCTCATAAAAATGTGTAAATGTGTAAACTTATGTTTTGATGAAAACATCTGCATTTTGTTTGCATTTATTTATGATGCTGCAAAGACACAGATGCACACAGGCGGCTGGTGATTAACGTGGCTTGAGCCTGGCGCCAACAAGAGAGGAGTGACTGCTGGCTTCTAACTTTATTTATTTTGCATGGTACCATGCAAATGACTTTGAAAGGTTTAATGAGAAGAAAACAGAGGGGAAATGAACAAAGATGAGTTGCCTCAAGGAAATCATTACCACACATCATTACTCTTGACTACACACTGCAGTGAAAGTGGATGCTCTAAGATACTCACAATCCAGAAAAAAAGCATTTAAATGGGGCATTTAATTTAAATTTTCATTGGTTAATTTGCCCATATACATTCAGTCATCCTCCGGTCAGACAAGGGACAGACGTCTATGAGCTTTTAATGTGAAGAGTCACAAAGCAACAGCATCCAACAAAGTGGACGCAGAGGGACGTCCCAGATAAAGCACCGAGGAGTCATTTGTAGCGCAAAATAATAGCCCCACCTCGTCCCTCAGTGCGTGCAGGGTCTGCCTATTATTCTATTATATTTTGCTGTGTTTTTGTTTTGCTTTTCAGAACCTGTATTTAGAGCAACACAGAAAAGAAGAGTGGCCAGTATTTCAGTCTTCTCTACTGAGAAAAAAAAGGAAAGAATTTATAGTGGGGGATGAAGATGAAGAAGAAGAAGCTTAATGAGAATCAATTTAGGGTTCTTTTATTTCTGTGTAGTCTTGGAGTAAAAGGGGAGGAAAAGCAGAAGACAAAGGGGGGCAGTCATCGAACAATGTTCAGGTCTGGGTTTGTATCCAGGACATGGTTTGTAAATGGCATGCCCTTTAATCAAGAAGCCGCTAGAGACCTTTACCTTTAGCCCTATATGTACTCCTATACACTGTGTCTGCTTAAAATAGCTACATGAAAAAGTGGGTCTGATCTACAAGCAAAGGCTTTAGTGTTAAGGTTTGACGGGCACTGGTGATATACTGGTTTAAAACTGAACCAGGAAGCCTGGTAAATTTTTATTTTATTAAATTTTTATACAGCTTTAGATTAAAGTGGATCTGTTTTCTGTTTCCTTCTTTTCTATAAACATAGAAATCACCGGGGGAAATCACAATAAACATGGCCAAAGTTTGAAATAATGAGATCAGCATATGTCGGTGTTTGTTATCCCGGTGAGGCACAAGCTCGGGCTTGAGACAGCTCTACACACTTTCTATTCTACAAGAAGTCAGAGAGAGGGGATATCCCATCTAAGGCACACGGTTCTGGCTGTAAGCACCAAAGTCCCACTCCCTTCTGCTCTGAACTGTCTGTTTAAAAGGGGCAGCCAATCAGGACAAAGCTAGCTTAAAGGGAATCCAGATCTAAGAGTAGAAATATGGACCTGGAAATGAAAATGTTGCATTGACTTTGTGACTTTTTTCCAAGTTTAAACATTAACCTTCCTGTCTGAGTTTCGACAAACAAGGGGAATAAACCTTAGCAGAAAAATAAGGCCCAGACTGGTCCTTTTGTGGTGTCCTATGGGATGTGTAGACATTCTTATGAGGGCCTATCACAGGATATCCTCTGCTCTTTCAGCTGTGAACATTTTTTAATCAGTCTCTTAGAGTTCTCATTATTTAGCAAGGTCAGCGCGACATTATGGCCAGAATTACGCTACATTAACAACTGATAACTGTCGTATTATCAGTTATGTGACACAAAAACAGAATATCAGCCTCATCACGGGGTCATATGTTTATAAACCAGAATTTTTTCAATGTGACAAAAAAGAAATATGTCCTTAAAGATTCCTGATTTATAAGCATATAAAGCCTTAATGACTTTTCTTTTAAACCCACAGCTCTCCTCTAGCATATCCACAACACAAGACTCAAGAGAATATCACAAACTTTCCTCAAAGCATCTGAATCTCCCTTTGTTAAAGATTCCCATCAAATATAAACTGACACAGGAGTGCCAGTAAAAATACAAAGAGGATATGCTGTCATTTTAGAAAGGAGCATGGGCAGTAACAATTAATAACATGGATTTAAACTAATACAACACTGCAAAAATCTTAGTTTGACCAAAAGGTTTTTTAAAATGTGTGTAAACCATAATTTTACTGTTAGATTTTACAAACAGAAGCTGAAAATCTACCTGTTTGAGAAGCAGGAACACGTGAATGTGTAGCATTATTTCACTAGCTTACCTTAAAAAATGAGTTAAACATGGATCAACATCATATGTTGCTGCCGTTTGAGAAAAAAAATGATGTTCAGCTGTAGTATTCTTTTGGTTTTTCATCACTTTTGCAAGCATTACATTTGTTGAACATATACGGGGGGACGTGAAGATGAGCGACAGAGGTACAAATGTGGCCAGACTTCACCCGGGAAACCCACTGAAAAGATGTGAACTAAATATACACCAAATAAAGAGGAAGAGTTGATCAAAATGCACTTTTTTAACTGTCTGCAGTCACTCACATTGATCACAGTCTGTAACAGAGGAAATCGTGGTCATTTCTGATTCCATATGTCTCATGTTCTTCCTTAAAAATAGCACTGTATGCTAACATTGCCCACATTACACTATAGTATTACTTTTAACAGCATGCTAATATTCAAACTCTAGGGAAACAATCTGTTTTGGTGCTTCAGTTTAAAAAAAAAAACAACCATTAGTGCTCATGTAGACACGGGTATCTACTCCACCAGAGAAATGGGCTTAAAATGTCAGCATCTGCCAAGTCTGTCTCTCATCCATCAGTCCCCTCACTCTCTGTGTTTCTTTCCTATTAGTCCCCTCTCCTCTGTGGCCATGCATAGGCCATCCCTCATCCTCACTGGATCCAGTAATTTCTCATTCGTTTTTAAATCAGACATGATGCACACAGCGGGCTAGAGCAGCTGAGCATTTCCATCCTCTTGATGGAAAGAAGCTCAAATGCAGTCAGAATCTTTCTTTCCTCATCAAAAACACTTGGGACTTCCTTTTTTAAATTATTTCCGTTAGTAAATAACAACAATAACCTCCGCTCAATTTCATTTCTTCTTCAAGTCTTTTGCTATATTTCATGTATTTTTTAAAAGCTCTAAATATTAATTTAGTGGGATAAACCTCTCTGGGATTGAAGGGCATGAAATGAAACCCACTCTATTTAATTCCCACCACTTCCTGCTTTTAATACCACAATAAAATGACTGCGGCCCGCAACGCAGAGCTGCCACTTCCTGTTTTTAATCACATTTCGCTACAATCACATTTTGAGATCACTAGGTGAGCCCGGCAGTCAGTGACAGGTGGTCTGAGCACCGGTTTTCTTCTGCATGCAAAACACACTGCACAGCATGCGTAGCTCATAGCCTGCACTCAATGACCCCAAAGTCACAGCTGCTCTCACCCAACCCCGATCCACTCTGTAGCTAGGAGTGGTTAAGCCAAACTGCACAAGAGATGCTCACATAACTGACCCTGATTATGTGCATCTGTTAACCTAAGCTAGATTTAAATGAACGTATAGGAAGATTTTGGTCTTATTAAGCTCCAAGGTCAACTGGGACTGGCTAGTAAATAGTGTCAGTCTCAGTTTCAAGCAGTGAAGTATTCAGTCTTGCTGGTCCAGCATCTTTAAAGGCAAATGATTACATTAATTGCACATTCAAAGGGGAGGCCTTCATTATTCATGTTGGGACTGCTTTGTCCTTTTTAAATGCTTTTATTTGTTTTGTGGCAGGCAGTTAATACCTACAATAAACTGTATGGATATTCCATTTTCTTCCAACATAGCTTCCTATCTGTAATATTTTGAAGCAGTCTAATTACAAGTTGTTTTTTGGGGTTTTTTGTGTTTTCTTGCCTTTCTTCTTCTTTTTAGGGTGGACTGTGACGAAGAAATCTCTCAGCAGGAGTGCTGTTCAGAGGCTGTTTAGAGGCTGTCACGCCCGGAAGGCGGGTGGGGTATGGGTTGAGGGGGGGAGACATTGCTGACTAGCCTTAATTTTGCGTTCAATTCACAACTTCTCGACGCTTTTGAATCGTCTTATGGAGGATCTAATGAAGAACACTGCGGCAGTTGATCGAGTATTAATCACCAGATGGCTTTCCCTTTAGAAAAGAGAAAGAAATCTAGTGATGTGGCTCCCTCCATCCAGACGCCTGCCTCTCTCTCCCGCACCTCCAAGACGCGCCAACACATCCTCACCTGGACGCGCACAAACAAACGCACACATACACACACACGTCACCCCTATACTCACAATCAGAGTATTACCGCCCGTTCACACACGCACGCACGAACGCACACACAAAAACACACAACCGTGCTGCATTTATCCGTAAACATGCAGATGTTTTCCATCAGGGCCATGCAGATTAAGACGCCAAACACTGCCGCCCCTGTCACCGCTGTGCTGTAGATATTTTGATTAACAGCGCCGTGCATGCTTCAGCATCAATAGTCAGCTGATGCGGGCTTGTTTTCTGGTGAAATATTTATACGGGGATGTCACGACTGTACACGAGCTGTGGGTTGTTACTGCGTGGCGATGTGGCGATATCTGCACGGATCTTTTACGTTTGGGGCTAAAATACGGGCCTCGCATTGAATGACGCGAGCCGCGAGGCTTCAAGGTTGAACAATTTGGCTAGTGAACACACGGCGGCTCGCTGTCACCCGTGCACTCTGGTGAAATTTACGCGTAAAAATGCCCGACGTCCCTCCGCAATATAGCATGTTTTCATTTGCTAATAAGGCAGACCATAACCACCATAACCACGACAGCTCTCTACGTGGGCTAAACGATTTTGTGATTTATGCAGCAAAAACAAAACACAAATGAAGGTGTGATACCTACCTTGATAGCTGTAGAGTCTACGGCTGGCGCAGAGGTAGACTGTGCCGATCGCCTAAACCAGTTGCCCAAAAAAATCAGACAACAACAAAACCACGCCGGTTGTTGATGACACAGCTGTCTTGGTAAACAGAAGGGAAGGGAAATGAATCCTTTCCCAGATGTGTCAATTGACGTGGAAATAAAAAATTAGATATTCAGACGCCGATCACCGGACTGACGCCTTTTCTTGACGTGAAAGGTCTTCCATTTTTAGGGGGATAAACGGCGCACTGTACTACCGAGGATCGCTGTAGACTGGCCGGTGCGAGATCTTATTGAAAACCAATATGCAATTCAATGCGACGTTAAAATGCTCCCCAGCCGACATCATCCTTGTGTCTGTGTTTCTTTCAAAATCATCCGCAAAAGAAACACGCTCACAAATGCGGGGATGAACAGAAAGAAGAAGAAAAAAAAACGTCAAAACAAAAAATGCGCAGATGTCAGCGCGCTGTGCTGGTTCAAGCGCTGGGCATCCTCACTGAGCATTTGCATCCATATTAATATTCATACAGTACTTCCTGAGAGCAACCCAGTGGTTGTTTTGAGAAAACTGATTCCTGTTATCCTGCTATTTATCGCTCAGTGAAAGTGAAAGCCACAGAAACTGCTCATATTAACAGCACACTCATTAAATGTCCTTACTTTTTTTTTAAAGGCTTTTTATGCAAACAACAAAAAGCCCTTTTATTTCACCAGAGTGCTGTGATGTGCAAAAACAAAGTCAGCCTGCCATATAAAACATTGTAGGAGGATCGCGGTGATATAATGGAGGATAAAATACTATTAAGTATAAAATAAGCTCGCCAAAAAGCCCGCGCTGAGTACCACAAAGTAGGCTAAGCCGTCAGAGGAATATTAACATTTTGTATTAACTGCCTCCAGATGACCATGCAGTGAAAGCAAAAAATATTAGAGGACATCATAATATTAAATGTGAAAATACCCACTGTTTAGTGCAGATATATTTTCTTTCATATTTCCCGGTGATGTGATCAAACACTGGCATTTTCCTTTTTCTTTCTTTTTTTTTTAAAGGTCGTTGTCACATGACCAACTAGCCAACACATGGCCTGTGTGAGGCTGACACGCCCCCTAAAGTCAACGGGAGACTATATGGGTGACTGGGTTGGAGTTAAAAGTGAATCTTTCAGATATCTAGATTAGGAGTGCTCCCTCTTGAGAAACACGCTGTAATCATGTGTATCGGTGGAATCTTTGGACTGCCACAAGTGGAGCCGTGAATCCAAAGTCCAAGTTTAGGTTTGATTAAAACTTTTCTAAATATTGATCAGTCACTGTGTTGGATGTTTATGTCATATGCATCTATCGCTGTTGGAGCCTAAAGATGATCTGCTGGGATAAAATCTGGTGTTAGCCCATTTAGGATTAATCTAACTTAAAAGCACATGCATGCTGACCGTACACCTGCACCTGACACATTCCTTAAAAGTCATGTCCATAACTAACAGATTATTATCACTGTTATCAGTCAACAGTGATATTGCAACATTAGCAGCATAGGTTCAGAGGCCCAACCAGAAGAAAATCCAAGCCTTTAATGTGCAGTAGACAGGACATGAAACAAAATAATCAAATTTTTCTATGTTTAAACGGCATGGTGCTGAGCCTGGACTGGCCAGTACAGTAGCAGATGACAGAAACTTCTCCACTGCACAGGATATATAAAGTCAGTGAAATAGAGATGGACCCAGTGGGACTTTAGCTCTTTATATGATTAAGGATCAGAGCAGTTGAGTGGTGGTTAGTGTTATGAGAAGTGGTGTGGCAGTATATCTACAGTACTTCAAATGTCTGCTTTGTGTTTTGTATTCATGTTGTTGTTTTTTTCGTGGATGCTGATGGAGAAAACCGCCACTTGAGAAAGTCAGATTTTTAAAAATTGCTCCCCTTATTCAAATTTTTCAAAATAAAGTATAAGATTTTGCATTAAATCTTTGATTGACAGGAGCAAATGTGCAAGAGGAGGAGAGCAAGGTCTGTGCTGTGGTTTATTTCTGAATGTCTCATTTTTAATATCAGTTTGTCAAAAAAAACTAACTTGATCAGTCTGAATCTAAGCCTCACTCTTTCCTTATTTGATCCTATATGCCAAACTATTTCACTGTTGCTATACCAGTTCATTATTCCTCATTATTTTACAATAGAAATCTCTCAGTGCTGCATAGGGCACAATCACTTGACTTTCCTGAACCATGCAGGAAATGCTGAGCTTTCAGGGCAGAGCCTTATCACCAGGCAGGCATGTAGAAATGATCTCAGTAAATCAGTGAGCAAGAACAACATTTAGGAGAGAAACACATTCATGACATTTACAGTAGCAGGAAAATCAGCATCAGCTCATGAGAAGACTTATAGGGAAGTCTGCTTTATGTAATTTACAAGTGAAGTGGCTGTGAAGCTGCATGAGACGATTCCTAGAAATAACACCAGCTAAAGAGACTGACATGTAATCCTGATGATCACCACACCAAAGACAAAAAGGACAAAATCAAATTAAATCACTGTATGTAAAAGTACAAAGATTAAATAACTGCAGTATCTTATTAAATCCCATTAACGTTTGCTGTGTTTATCTCTGACATAAGTTACTTGTGTCACAAAGTATTGGGTGAGTGGAGTTGTTATCAGCAGCTGTACACGGTCTGGTCAAAGTGCATAGTGCTGATCTGCGGGGAAGCAACGAATCTGCATCCATTCAAATTAACTTTGGAATTAACTCTACTAAGGTAAAATACAACATTTTATGGAACTTTGCAGCATAAAAATTGCTTTTGGTTAGGGTTAGGTCTTGTTTTACGGCGTTACTAGGCTGGGCTGCTAATAGTTTAACTTTTAAGCAGGTTAAAAAAAAATCTAGCATGTAAGTTTGCCTGTGAGCTTGTTCATAAGCGAGTCATTTGATCAGGCTCCTGCATGTCTGCCAAGGTTTCAAGCCTCTTTCTTCCCTAAAGGAAGTTTAAGAGTACATGCTTATGTGCTGGTCATCAATGAAATCGGTTGTCTGTCATAAAGTCATCTATTTAAAATTTTATGATCTTGGATAAAGCCACTTTTGTCGTTTCAAAGGCCATACGCTATACTATTCATTACAGTCGTGACCTTTACTAAATGAGAGTCCGCATTAAAATGTTATTGATAGCTGAAAAATGATGGTTTGGCCTCCAGGTTGCAAGAATGACTCGAGAAAAAACTCAGCTGAAGGAGTTTTTAGAGTCAATAAGTGTTCTGCAGTGGGTGCTAAGCTTTCTCCTCTTGGGTAAGAAGTTGCCATACTATCCTTTTTTAATGATTTCCTAACAAACATCAGTGTATTAATTGCATTATTAATTAACTCATAAAATAAATCTCTTGCTCCTTCCCAACTCCAATGCTGGTCGACATGGCATGAAAAACATCCATCTCCAGGAGTGGCTTGTATCATACTGATGGTGTATCTTATGTTTACCTCTCTGTGGCCGCTGTCTGCTCTCTACTTTGTATGGTTGGTGATGGACTGGCATAAACCCGAAAGAGGTAAAGAAATTCAAGTATGCATGAAAATAATGACGATACAAAAAACAAAATATGCAGTTTATACACTAATAAAAGGCCTACCTTTTAAAGTGTGTAACAGCACACTCAAAAATTATGATTTACAGTATATGCATGTATACTGGCTACATTAAATGGGTTTGCTGCTTAAAAATAGCTTTATTTTAGTTTTACCATTGTTTTTATAACTCTTAGTATTTAGTATACAGTTTTTGCATACCAGTGATCACATCAGGATACTCTTTAGCTTTGCTAACGTGCACTGTGAAACTGGGACACTCAGTGTTTCTAAGGTTTTCAATGTCTCCATCAGGGGGCAGAAGAACGATGTCTGTGAGAAAGTGGAAGGTATGGGAGCACATGAGAGACTACTTTCCCGTTAAAGTAAGTTTTGGGTAAATATCTTTAGATCTGTTTATTTGCTTCTAACACACAGATGCTTACTGTGTACAGGACAGCTAATATTTTCAAAAATCTCAAACCCTATGAAATGTCCAACTGAATTCCATGTTGGGATGTTTTTGGGGTATGGAAAGATACATTTTTACTCCAGTGCACACTTGAAGCACTGGAAACCTAAAATCCTGTTATTAGTCTTTACAAAGAGCATATTATATTTGAGGCCCTCACGCAGGGCACGCAGTCAAAAGCCTGCAAGAACAAGTGTCTAATCTTTGCCTCAGTCAGATGAGTGAAAATGGGCATGGCTGTTTAACAGCAGCAACATCCGTGATCACCAACATTAACCCTCTTGTGTCAATGTTCTTTCTTAGCTGGTCAAGACAGCAGAGCTGAATCCAAACAAAAACTACATCCTAGGTTCTCACCCACATGGCATCATGTGTACTGGAGCCTTTACCTGCTTCAGCACGGAGAGCTGTGGCTTTGCTGAGGCATTTCCCGGCGTGCGAGCCAGCCTGGCGATGCTGGCGGGCCTGTTCAGGATACCATTCTTTAGGGAGTACATCATGAGCGCAGGTATTTATCGCATGTTTTAGCAAGGGGACTAAACTACTCCATTTCTTAGTCCGAGAAGCATTTTGCATTAGGCCGAAACAGCAGTTTATTGATCATACTACAGTATACAGTTCATGTTCTGCAGAAAAAAGTGATTTTACTTTGTGGAATGCAAATGGAAGAAAGAATACCTACATGTTACTGATGCTAACTGAATTTGAAAGCCTGTTGACAGTGTAGACCTGCATGTTACAGCTTAACAAAAAAGTCCCTGTTATGCTCCTGACCTGAACTACTTCTGTTCTTACTCTGTCTGATAAGGACTTTACCCAGTCAGCAAACCAAGCCTGGTCCACCTCCTTTCAAAAAGCGGCAAAGGGAATGCAGTGGTAATTGTGATAGGGGGCGCTGCCGAGTCTCTGGCATCCTCTCCCGGACTCAACACAGTGGTCATGAAGGAAAGAAAGGGATTTGTCAGACTGGCCCTTGAGTTGGGGTGAGAATTATACACTAAGAAAGAAAATATACAAATATGTAAAACACTGAAACCTGAACTCTGACCTTCCACAGTGTTGATCTGGTGCCCGTTTATTCATTCGGGGAGAATGAGCTCTACCAGCAGGTGATTTTCGCAGAGGGCAGTCTGTGTCGCAGGTTACAGGACTTGTTTAAAAAAATCATGGGCTTTGCACCGTGTCTCTTTGTCGGTGAGCGCTTTGTTCTCATGCCCTACAGGACTCCAATCACGACTGTTGGTGGGTATTTTATTATTCTTTAAATAGCCAATACCACTTTTATGTACTGAGCCCATTTTATTCTCACACTGTACTCTTTTCAGTGGGAAGTCCAATCTCAGTGCCAAAGCGTGTCACGCCCACAGACGAGGAAGTCGACCATTATCACAGACTTTACATGCAGGCCCTTTCCAAATTATTCCACGAACACAAGGTCAGCTGCGGACTTTCAGAAAATCACGAGCTTCGGATAATTTAGATATTTTGACATAAACTGTTTGCACCAAATACGACTTGGAGTCACTATGGATCTGACGTGATGGACCTATATTAACATTGAAGGTTTCCTGTGATCATCAGTCTATAAAAATGTGCCTGTATTTAAAACTGCTCATCACATGTTTTAAATAATTATGACGTGAAGCCTTTATGTGGCACTGCTGTTTGTATGGAAAACACTGGAGGATTATTAGTTTAATCATGTTTGGCAATAATTTTAACAACATATTGAAAAAAATATTCTCACGTGTTTCTGAAAGCTGTACATATTTGGAATGATTCAATTATTATCTCATAACATGACATACTTTTCCTTTTTTGTTTGCATTATTAAAACAATCCCACTAGTTTTCATGAACAAAAGAAAAAAATCTTACTGGATATTGTGTTGTTTTGAGCTGTACCCCCCCCCCCCAAAAAAAGCTGTGTATTATTTAAGATCCACTAAAAAATTATGATGCGCTTTGTCACAGATTACTTCTTTTTATATCAGATCGACTTCACAAGTAATTGAATACTTATTACTGTAATTTGATCACAACTTTATTAATGAATCTGTTTACAGCAGTTCTGGTTGCACAATAATTACAAAACAAGCCTTTTAAGAAAAGAAATAATCTCATTACTCCAAAAAGCAGGCAGAACACAACACTGGTAAAGAGCAAAAAATGTGAACCTTCTAAAAGAAGTCCATATCATCTGGTGCATCCAGGTCACGGTACTCAATGATGTTGCGTGGGTCACCTCGTGACATTCTGCAATGGATGGCAATGCAAACAGAAAAACAGTAGAAACGATCTTTTAAAGGGAGTTTCAAACTTCCACATTAGCAGAAAAAAGAAAATGTTTGTAGCAAAATAAAGACACGTACAGCGGTCTCACCTGATGTTGCGCGGCTTACCCAGGTATTCACCTTGTCCGCGGAAGTTGTCATAGTTGCCTCTGCCTCCACCATATTGGTTGGGTGGATAAGGAGGCCCACCAGCTTCAAAAAATGATTTTAATTTGAAAAAAGAAAAAGTGTTGCGACTTGACTGGAAAGCACATTCTCATTTTTAGTATAAAAGGGTAAATTCAGAACATACCACCGTAGCCCATCAGAGGAGGACGAGGCTGTGCAAAGCCCATTGGACCCTGAGGACCTTGGGGAGGAAACGGCATACTGGGACTGAGCAAACCTGCGAGATGAAACGGGCCCAGTGTATCTTTTTCTTACTATTCTGTTTATCTCTGTTGAAGAATATCTGTAGTTCTGGGTTTACTAGACAAAAATCTCAAACCGACCTTGGCTTGGGCCTGGAAGAGGAGGAAGTTTCATCTCTGGCAGGGATGGCCTCTTGGCATCCATCAGGAAATTGTTGAAGAAACTAACCTCCTTTTTCACTTCTTCAATTTTATCCCCATGTTTGTTGAGGATGTGCTTCCGTACAAACTCTGGACCCTTGAATTTGATTTGAAATAAAAAAAATAAAAAATATATACAGAAATAATTCTTGATTATTATTTTTTTAAAATTACAGCAGAACTTCTAACAAAAACTACTGGTATATCTCCTTTGTGTTTAATAAAATGCATTGACTGTGGTCATGCTGTACAGTCCTGAATACTATTCATTCCAAGTGCCAACCTTAAATTTCTTTCCACTTAGAGGGCAGAGCCATTTATCTTTTCCCAGTTCTTGTGTGTTGGCAGACACAAACTTCTCCACTTCTTCTTCAGGGTCCTTGCGGCCCATCTTCACCCCCTCTTCTTCAGACAAGACTTCTTTTAAACTAAACAAGGGGGCCAACTTCTCCTCCATCATTTTCTCCCACTGTTGCACTGTTGAATGAGGGGATGTCATCTTATTAAATTCTGAATCAACACTAAAACTTTAAAATCCTCACTTAAACTTTTTTTTGCAATCTGCATTGCCTACATTTGGCACTGTTTATGATAGGTGGCAAAATAGTCTAAGCACAGCAAATGTTTAGCTAGCAAACACAACAGTTAAAATTCACGTCAACTTCAGGATGTTGGAAGATTCATTTTCACTACAGCTGAGTCAACATTTACGTTTTCATCCCAGAGGTCTCTTTTGTGTCACGTAACATGAAAAGGGAAGAACACTGACCTTCTCCATGTGTGATGCGGTTGGGAGGAATGGGTCCACGTACATGAATCATGCCGCATCGGTTGGGCATTTCATCCTCACTGGGGTATTCACAGGTGTTGTAGTAGTCAACTGAGTGCACAACACGGAGGTACAAGACCAAACGATCCAAAACCTGAAACAACACATGGTAAAATTGACAGGCCTAGCACAGTGAAGATACAAATGGAGAAACCCACTTTTAAAAGAGAAGATCAGATGGATATTATATCTTAAACTGTTCTAAGTGTGGTAAAGGAATGACCTTGACAAGTTTGTCATCCCTCTCAACAGTCATCTCTGCAGGGTTTCCTTCCTTGATGCCCTCCTCAGAATCCATTCCACTCCCGGAGCCCAGAAGCTCCTCCTCCTCAGCACTGACCTCCTCTATCAGGTAATCGGTAATATTCTTCAGGATGGGGTTCTGCGCTGGCAACTGTGGAAATAAAAAAAACCCACAAATGATGATGATGGTCAAATAACTTGAGAAAAATCGGTTAAATTGCATGGGTACAGGTACTATACCTCACTGCTCTGCCCTTCTTCCTGGGACTTGTTGCTCCAAAGTTCCCCTTTCTCATCTAAGGCATGAATGAGCTTGGCAGCCAGCTTGATGTCATTGCGGAGAATCTGCTTGTGCTGAGTAATGCCATTAACATTACGCACCCTCCGAGCCAGGTCCCTGTTCACCCCCGGTGCCAGTTCACAGTCTCGCAGCTGTGAAGGGTAAAAACAGACTGGTAAAGGCCTCAGCTGAAATTTGAACGATCTCTGCATCTCTAAAGCCACCTGCAACACAAAGTTATAGCAGTGCCAACACTTATGACTGGTGCACTTACCCGAATGTTCTGAAGGTTCCAACAGACTTCTTTGATGTTGACGCTACGGTCAAATGTCACCCAGCAACGTCTGAAAAACCTGAGACGGTGCAGGTTTCATGTCAAAGTAATGAATGACTACACTAATCCAACCATTTACACTTTAGTGTAGCAAATAATGCCAAGTTTTCATTTTTCATACCTGCGCTCTGGATGGGGATCAGACAAGCAAACACGCAGAAACCCAGGGTAACGTCGACACAGCTGAGAAGAAAAAGAAACCACGCTCAGTTTAAACCAGGACACGTATCTGTTTAGTGCACTTAAAGATCTGGATCTGATAGGTATGCTTCTTTTATACAACTCACAGCAATAATCTCAGCCTTGGAGATGGTGGGAGCGATGCTTCTCATGAACAGAGAGCAAGTCCTGTGGAGAGGCCGTGGTCTAGGAGAGTCGTCTTTGGGCTTTTTCTCTTCCTTCTTGTCCTCCTCGGAGTTCTCCTTGGGTTTCTCCTCTGGATCATTAGACAGGAAAGGGAGATTTATTTGATGAGTGCTAAATTACAGAAAGATACATATTATACTCCTGAAAATGTATAACCAGACACTACAGGCATGATTTCTCACCTTCACCTTCCTCTTCCTCCTCATCCTTGTCTTCCTCTTCCTTCTTCACTGGTTTGTCAGAGCAGTTAGAGTTGGAGTCTGAATCTGAGTCCGAGTCACTCTCTGAGGCGCTGGCTTCATCATCGCTGTCCCCGCTGCGCTTCCTCTTTCTTCTTGGCTAAACAATCAAATTGAAAAACAATCAGGCCAGTTCAATTTATTTCTTTCTCTTGGTAAGAACTAATTCAGTATCAGAAGGAACACTTACTTTCTTAGGTTCAG
This sequence comes from Aulonocara sp. 'chitande type north' Nkhata Bay, assembly GCF_057382095.1. NCBI lineage: Eukaryota > Metazoa > Chordata > Actinopteri > Cichliformes > Cichlidae > Aulonocara > Aulonocara sp. 'chitande type north' Nkhata Bay. Next base: position 14,203,379 of record NC_141353.1, on the reverse strand, counting down.
GAATTTCTTTTGCTGGTTCTTTCTCTGCCTCCTCTTTCATATCCTCTCCTTCTGCTGTGGCAGCTTTCTCTGTGCTGGCTGAGTCACTACCCTCCTGTGCCACAGTTCATTGTCATCAACAGAGCCTCATGAAATGTCTACCGCCTGTCTAACAGAGCACACATACCTTCTCATTTCTGTCTTTCTCCACTGGTTTGCAGTCACTACCCAAAGCTTTGAGGTCTTCTCTCTTGGAAACTTCAGTGCCCCTGGAAATAGATGCTGACTTCTCTCTGTCTTCTTCCTCTTCAGATGGCAGATCCAAGATGCGAAGATCATGGTCTGTGCCCCCTTCCATTTTTATCACAGCTGAAATGCAGAAAGAACGTTATGGTTCAGCCATAGAAGTACTCTTCTAAGTACCATCCATGCAATTAGGTCAGATCATTTTTGCTTTTATTGTAAAAGCAGACTTAATTGTAGATACAAATGAAAACTCCACAGGTTAACAATGCTCTTTAAGTTGTTTGAGACCTCACCTGCATCCAAAACTTTGATGATGGCTGGGGTCTGTTCAATGTCCAGGGAGACATTATCAAACCAGCCGTTCTCCATTAGGAAAATGAACACATTCAGGCGGTTGTGCAGAGCCCTCTGGGCCTCTGCCTTAAGTCGTCTGGCCTCATCAGGGTGGTACTTGGATCGGAACCTGTGTCCAGAGTTGGGCGTCCACAACAGATTGGGGAGAGAATGATGGGGGTTGGGATGAGCGGGAAGCAAAAGTTAGAGAACAAATAAATATTACAAGCCTACGTTACATCTGTGTATTTTACACTTTTTTTTTTAAGTTTCTTCTAATCACATTTTTAACAGAACATTTATTCTGAATAGGGTTTTTTTATGTTAAACAACTCCAATTCAATAAGCAATCTAGCATATGACAAAATTTTAATTTGTCTTCAGTATATCCTAGTTATTATAATTTTCTGTAATTCTATGTTTTGACTGTGGTCTTCATAGCCAATTACTCAACAATGTTAGAAGATTTGAGATTAACTCACCAAAAAAGAAAGAAAAAAAAGGCAGGAAAAAAACAACAGAGATGATCAAATTAAACATTTACATATTCAAAATGTCACATTAAAAATGTTAGCATTAAGTGGACTACAGTTACCTTTTGTTCTGCCAGTTTAATAACAAATAAATACAGAGAGCGGGGTCTCTTCTGTGAAAGTGCGCTCCACTTCACCCCAATGGTGTGTCTGTATGCACACAAATTCGGTTTTGGGATTTGATCCGAATATAAAAAGAAAATTGTGTCGAAAAAGGATAAAACAAGAAAAAAAAAAATTTCCGTGTGCGGACGACTACATGGCTGTCTATCTAAAATCCCTGTTACTGTGTGTCTAAGAGCAACTGCATTGTGCGCAGTGCATGCCCTGTCTGTCTAAGACCGATTCTTGCGGATGAGCTCCACTTTTTCTCATCTTGAAAAAAATCGTCGTCAACGTAGTAGTTGAAATGAAGGGAAGAAAATGGGTTATGACAAAACAGAATAATTTTGCATGATACCTGTGAAACAAGTGTCAAAGCATTAACAGACAGCACACAATTACAAATCTTGTGTTACTCCAAATAAGACAATCAACCCAAGGAACAAAGACGTTTTGGTCAAAGCACCAAATGATGACTTTAAACAATTTCGTTACATGAGAGTGACAATAAACAATTAACACACATTACTTCCTAGATTTTTTTTTCTATACCCAATGTTTGACTAGTGATAATATTTGTATTCCTGCCTAAGGAGCTATGGATATTTATGGATAAAAAAAAATTAAACTCCTAAAATACATTTATAACAAATATAAACTAATGTTGAAATTGGGTTGATTTTCTTATTTTGTCAACAAGTACTATAGCAACAGTCATTAGTTATAAATTAACTGTGTGTGCCTGGTCCTCGTACTGGGTGAAACTGTCATACCAAACGCCTTTCCACTGCTTTTAATTTGTGTGCATTAACAGCACCAGAGTTTAACAAGAACATAACGGAGATGGCATATACATGCACCTTGTTTTAATGTACCAATTTCATTAGCCATCAATTACAAATAAAAACATCATCTGAATTTTTGAATAGAATTCTAAGATAAACCCACCAAAAGGACCAGGCTCAGCCTATTATATTTGCCTTTAAATAGCAATTAAACCTAAAATGATGAAAAGGCCAATAAAGAAATAAAGAGCCAATTATATTTGGTGAGGACAACAAAAAATAACAGCTTAAGTAATGCTAATGGATCTGTCGATGCAATAATTATATTATGACTATAATAAAAAAATTATATTCTTGATAAGGGCTTATGTAGTAAAGGCATCTGAGATCGTACCACTCTTCATCTTTATGAGCCAAAAAGAAGTCCTGCATCTGCTGTCGCCGGAAGTCGATCTTGTACTCATTGTAGCGTTTGACGGCCTCAGTCTCATCCACAGAATCATCTAAGGACAGCAGAAACTCCTTAAAGCTCTTCATTATTGGAGGAGGAGGACCTAAGTCCAAGTCGTGGATGTTACCAAGCCTAATGAAAGAAAGATATGTTGGATGGAGCTTTGACTATCCAAGAAGCTAGTTGGCAAAAAGACATATCTGAGGTAACAACATTAAAAATATCTTTAAAGATATGTAAAGTAACATTTAACTTCAAAACTGAACTTAAATTAATTACCTGGCCTGAATGGGGATGCCTTGATGAGGCTGCATGAGGTGCATGTCGGGATGGCCCCAATGTTGTGGTGGTCCATAGCTGGGCCCTCCTCCACCACCATAACCCAAGTCATACCCACCACGGTAGGGGTCTCCACCATGGTCATCCCTGCCAGGAACGGATAAGGGGCTTTAAGTAAAATAAAAGATGGTTACAGACATTGTGCAATAGTAACATTGCAAATCCTACCAGTCTCTTCTCATGCGTTTCTGCTGGGGACTCATGTCGTGTCTGGGTGGGGTAAATCTCTCCCTTCGACCTCTATCATAATCCCTGTACTCTCCACGACTTCGCCGCTCCCTGCCTCTATCCCACTCCCTGGACCAATGATCACAATCAGAGGAAGGAGAGAAAACATGAGGAAAGAAAAAAAAAGGTAAGAAACACACAAGTCTATCTTTAATATCCACTTTACTCAGTGTAAGAGCAGCAAAGAGCTACAATTTATTAGCATTTAGCTGTTCATCTGAATATGATTTGGCTGTATCAGGTTTCACTGAATCTGGCGTGTGCCCAATAGCATCTCTCTTTTTAACCTGTCATTCCAGTCATCTCTGCGCCGGTCCTCTCTCTCTCTTGAACGGTCATAGTCACTTCTCTCCCGTCTGAATTTGTCCCTTCTCCTGCGATCATGGTCATCATCACTGTCTCCCATCTGCACGAAGAAAGAAAATCCAGATCACGTGTAGTATCCATTGATTATTATTAAGATGGCTACAAGCAGAATCGTTTTAAGGAAGGTTTTACTTTTTATATTAAGACCTGATAAGTGCAAAGCGAAAGTTTATGATTTACATCTCAAAAGAAGAAACTGCTCTGATGTAACACAACTCAAAACACATGTGCATCTTCCTTTTAAGTGACAAGTCAGTAAACCATGTCAGCAAAATGCCCCCCATGAAGATTGTTCTCGTTGAATATTGTTCTCATTATAAGCCAGGGAAACTGTTTCCTTTATTTTGTCTTCAGTATGTGGGGTTGCCACATGGAGACCGGGACGGTGCTTATAACAAGTGACTATTAATATTTGACCTTCTAATTCAAAAGGATTTTGGTGACGGCAGTCATTCAAACAAGGGGGACCGTGAACAAGGAAATGCAGATAGTCTGTCACAGACGACGTGCGTAACTTGCCGTAAAGTAATTCCTTTGTCTTGCATAATAGCGATCATTGATATCATCAGACTGGGATTTACAAAATTTACAAAAAACAAAACAAAACAAACAAAAAGAAAGATCAAAATTAGTAGCTATCCGGAGATACAGGTTTGAGTCTTTCAGTCGAAACAAAACCTGTAAATTCGTGTTTTAGGGCGAGTTAGGACCCTCGATAATGCAGCCATGTATCGTTAGCCACTACGCTAGCTGTGTGTTAGCTGAAAATAAAATGAAAGAAATAAAATTAAATGAAATAAACTGAATTACGGTCTCATTCTACAGACCTGTCTTATTCTAAATAACAGACCAACTGATATAACTGAGGAAAAGTCAATAATTACGATAATACCTTAACAATTACTCGTTGGTATGGTGATCTCGTTCGTCTCCCTCTTTCTCCGTAGCCTTCACGTCTTCTTGTTCTTCGCTTGGAAATTGGTGAACAACTAAACATGGAATTAGCGCCACCACCTGGTTTGGAGTGTAAGCCACAATTTATCACCTCCGCCTAGGTAGCGTTTACGTGCGTGTCATTCTTTTTGGTTGTAAACACAACAACTCGAAACGTTTTGAATGACTTTTGATCGAACTTTTTAGGAGTGTATACTGGGGTCACATGACCAAACCATTCAAATCTGGCTTACATCCTCCAAGGTCTTCAAGGTCAAATTAATGATTTATTGGTCAAAAATAGACAAAAATCCTTATCACTTAGAAACTATGATTATTAAAAGTGCAGTGTGTGTTGTCAACATATAGAAAGATTTAAAATATCATGTCACATTTGACCTTATCTTCAAGGTCAATAGATTGATCTGAAGGTCAACGGGATAATAATGCTATATAGAGTTATTTAAAAATATGTTTCTTACTGCTATTCTTTCTACTGACCACATATAGGCATAAAGGGAATGATATATGGGGATTCTAAATATTACATTACTTTGGATTTTCTTTAAGGTCAAATAAAGTCAAACATTCATAAAATGTCTTTTATACTGCATTTGTTTGTACTGGTAACATTTAGGAAATGCTACTGGTATATGAGGATTTTAAACATCACATTATAGTTTGCATCACATTTTATATTTGAGCTCACTATTACGTTCCGTATCTGTCTTTCTTTCAAGTTGACCCTAAAATGTGTTATATCTTTAAAGAAAGTAATGTAAAAAGCTATTTAATAAGTTCAAGTTATTCATTTCCAGTTATTTACCTATTATTATACTTATTATCTATTACCTTTCCTAGATAATTTTTATGACCAGAGAGTGAACTGACTTGGTGGAGGTTTGCACCCCAGAACGCTTAGTTTTCCATCTTTCACACCGTTTAGAAAATCTTCTGTTTTGATAGTATGTTTACACATAATTTAAAGGGAAAGATTATTTCAGCCCACACCAGCCATGGTTTTCATAGACCCAAACCAAAAATACATATACAAGAGGAATAATCAAGAAAGGGAGATAAAAGTGAAAACCCAACACTGCAAATGCATTGGAAAATATGGATAATAAATGGAACGTAGGTCTTAAACATGTATATTTATCCCCTCACCTTTTTCAGATCAGAATTTTCATTCTCATTCTCTACGTATAACACACAAATTATAACACATCAGTACTTCTTCAATATTTTTTATAGTTTTCCCTCTCTATTCACTTCAGTTCAATTCAATTTAATGGATAGATATAAATATATCCCCTTAAATATAGGGGAGAAAGACCAGACAAAAGACACACAGTGGAAGAGAGCCAGAGATGAACAATAACAGCGAGTGAAAAGAAGTGAGTGAGGAAGAAACGCTCGGTGCATTACAGGAAGCCCCCAGCAGCCTAGACCTATTGCGGCATACTAAAGGGAGGATTCATGTCCACCTGATCCAGCCCTTTTTCTTTTATCAAAAAGGAAAGTTTTAAGCCTAATCTTAAAAGTAGAGAAATTGTCTTTGAAACCATGCAACCTGAAGGCAATGCCCCCCACTTTAGTGGTCTTCTATGGCCTTTCAGGTCTCTTTGGTGTTGCTGAGCTGACCAGAACTTCATCAGAATTCACCAGAATGTTGGTTTTGCAAAACAAGCTTTTGCTGTGTCTTCACCTGCATCAACCTCTTGAAAAGCTACCAAATGCCAAACACTTGGAAACAAGTGTTTATATTTAATCTGACAAATTTGCCACGACGTAATAAGGGAACAGGTCCAACTTGGCCATAAAACTGCTTTTAGATAATTGTCCACTTGCCTTTGAGCTCTGGAAACAGGAGACTGTGTATGAAGAAAACGACTGGATACTATTAGAAGAAATAAATTAAATCCAATACATTTTGCTGGATTTGCTGTCTTTAGGGTTCTATAACTCTTATCCAAGATGAGTCCATTGAAAAATGTATACAAGACATAATGTATGACTGTAAAATTGCTGTGGGATTACCTTATTTTCTATTGAACACTCATCAATACCATGTTCCTTGAAGTGTTTCTATAATTTAAAATTAATTGTTGAATCATATATCATCTACATTATTAATGTGCTTATTCCAGACATAAGCCGTACCCTACCTTTCAGTTTTATGGTTACTCATTAAGACTTGATTCATTAGGGCTTTATGCATACGATGAATTCAAGCCATTTAATCCTTGTTAATTTCAGTATTTCATGTCCCTTTAATGATGTCACCTGCTGTGTTAAAGAAAAGCCAATTTACATTTGAGCTGAATAAATCTTTTTATACCCCGGATACATGATAGCCATGCATAGGTTAGCATCATCACATTTAGAGTTCTCCTCTAAACCAGAAGAACCTTTACAAGACTCTTCGTCAGCAAAAAAAAGCTTGGATTTGCTGCAAAGAATCTCGAAAACTCTTAAAAACTCTGAACTTTCTCTGGAAAAGATGCCATCAAGCTGCTCTTTGCTGAGATCATCTTTCCTGTTAGTCTTAACTTTAATTATGCTTCTGGATTCCAGAAAGATCTCCCAGGACGACAGTGAGGTAAAGTACATTTTCTTGTGACTTTATTTGCTAACTTTCATCACAGAAATAAAAACCAGAGGTAATTTATTGACTGTACCAAGAGAACTTACACCCTAGTGTGATATGCATTTACTTTAATTTTCATTTCAGCAGAATTATTCCTTGGGCGAGTTTTAACTTCCCTCTAAAATAATTTAATCTGATATTATTTTACAAATTATGTTGATATGAAACAAACAAAGTGGTTTAAGGTTCAAAGGTTTTTTGAAATTATCAAAAAAATGCAAACAGCTTTTTTTTAACCTCAGATGAAAGTAAGTTATTAGATCTGGTTCTGGTTATATCCTAGATGCCCTGCACTCCTTCCATAAGCAGCTTTAATTAATTCTTTAATTGATAATATTATTATCAGTGTATTGTCAGGCAATGCTTTTATTATCCTAACAATAATCATAATAATATTGTAGAAATAAAAGAGAAAATAACAGTTTTTACTATTCACATGTTCACAGGCTTTTCTGGGGAGTCCTTATCACCTGCACATCATCTCCACTCCACTTGCTATCCTGGACTACATGAGGCACCAGTTAAGGTTCAAAGGACGAACAAAGAAAAGCACAAAGAAAGGATATATTTGGAGGTTCACTGTCTAGTGAAAGTAAAACGCAATAGTGTGAGATCAAAGGAGCTTGCAAAGAAAAGCGTCTGGACTTCTTTAAGTTACTTGAAGACGTTTCACCTCTCATCCGAGAAGCTTCTTCAGTTCTAAGGTCAAATGGTGGAGAGTCCCAGATATAAACCTAGTGGGAGTGACCCCCCACAGAGGGACAAAAGGACCCCCTGATGATCCTCTAATCGCCTGAGCCAAGGTGGGAAACTGGGCGTGGGTCCCAATCAGCCAGTTTTGGGTGTGTTCATTGTGAAACCTGGCCCCACCTTATCATGCGAATTCCTGAGGTCAGATGGCCCAGGATGTGAGTGGGCGTTAAGGCGTCTGGGAAGGGATCTCTAGGTTTATATCTGGGACTCTCCACCATTTGACCTTAGAACTGAAGAAGCTTCTCGGATGAGAGGTGAAACGTCTTCAAGCAACTTAAAGAAGTCCAGACGCTTTTCTTTGCAAGCTCCTTTGACTACGATGACCTGGATGACTGAGAACCTTCACAGACAATAGTGTGAGATCTAATAAACTACTTCTTAAATGTCATCGTTTTCTGTAAGTTTTTTTTCTACATCTGTTCTATAACATCTCTGATCTGTTGTTAAAACTATTTGGACTTTTTCAGATCTTAAATTCAATAAACCCAAACCAGCTGTAGATAATCAGCCGCATAAAACTGAAACTCGTCAGGCATTTCAGGCAATTTTATTTGAGGCAGTGTTTAGTCGAACCAGAATCATCTTTCCCAGTTGGAGCATAGACTTACAGCCATCATTTGTTGGATAATGACACACCTGTTTTATAGCCAGGTGAGGCCTGTTCCTTGTTATTTCGTGACAAACAAAACATATATAATATTTTAAATTGCTTCAAAGTGTTGAACTTGTATTTTAGCTTTTTTTTTTTTTTAGCATTATTTCCATAGTTTGAACAAAGAGATCGCAATATGTAACCAAGAAACAAAACAAAAAACATCTAAAGGAGATGAAATTCTAGTGAAATAATATAAATAAAATAATAGTAAAAAAACCTTTTGTTAGATTAAACGAGGATGATAGAAAGACAGAATTATGAGAAAGGAAGAAAGAAAGAGCTAATGAGCCACGGCTAACCACAACATCTGTCAAACATGATGGAGGCAGTGTTATGGCATGAGGTGCCAGAGGGACTATATAAATTGTGTGTGCTGATGATGGGACTGCTGATAGAAGGAGCAGGATGGACTGTGAAGTGTTCAGAGCTGTACCCTCTGCCCAGATTTAGCGAAATGCTGTAAAACTGATCAGACGATGCTACGCAGTGCAAATGGATAACAACACAAAGCAAACCACAAAAACAACAGTTTGCTAAAATGGGATATTCGTCAAAGGCCACATCAGTCACCCGACCTAAAGCCAATACAGCATGCTTATGCTTAACATTATGTTGCGTTGTCCAATTACGTTTGAGCCTCTGAAAACAGGGGACTGTGGGTGTTAATGAAGTAGTTTTGCAAAACCAGCAAAAAGTCTGCACTTGAATCACATCTTAACTGTTTAATCTGAAATGCATCGGGGTGGTTTTCAGTGTAATTATGCAAAAAACCCAGGGAAGTAACGTCAATTAAGGTTCTACTCCTCTCCATGCTCCAGTCAAAGAGCGCCTTTAAGAAATCAGCAGATGCATCTTCAGATGTAATTTGCACCAAGAAATGTCAGCTCTGCTGCTCTCTTGACTAAAGTTGCATCAGCTGACCATGAGCACAGACTCTGCAGGAGGACAAAAATGAGTAACTTTGGGAAAACATGGAGGAAAGGAAGCTGATTAATATTTACTATATAGGAAAAATATGTTTAATAATGCTGTTTTTTTCACTTAAATTCAACTTGGATCATTAGTAAAACATTATTTTTAATGATTAACTTTAAAAAACAAACAAACAGTGAGGTGGGGGTATATTTTCCCCCTTCTGGAGGACTAGAAGGAGACTGAGAACCAGAAGAGTAACTAACGAAAACGTCAGATGAGAACAGCTCAGCTGATAAAAGCATGGTTTAAATATTATTATAATACATTACTGACCTTACTATATTGCAAATATTTATAAAAGATAGCAGGTGTTCTAATAACAAAGTAACAAAGTCAAAACTTTTCAAGTGGCTTTATTAATAAAATGATCACATCAATAACCATTTGTAAGGAAGATCTACTTAAGTGTTCTCATTTAAACGAACAGTAACACAGTCCTACTTTAATATCATTAACCCTTCCACAAACAAGATCTTTATTGCAGCTTTTCACGGATAGTGTTTCAACATCTGAAAGATTCCCAATCCTGCTTTACACATGGAATTACACTTGACACTATACATTTATTATTTAAGTCTGATAACCTAGGCACAGTCTAAAAAACAAAGAACAAAGAATGAAAAAATGAGTGGGCATTATAATGTTTGAGTGTTTCGGTGAACAGTCTCTAAAACTGAGACATAAAGAGCAAAAAAAAAAAAAAAAAGTACAGTACAAAAGATAGTTTAAGTATTTTGTAAAAAGGAGGAGTTTCTATATTTTACAATACAGACTATTGCAAACAAGTCCCAAAGAGATCTTAGAAGTGTCGAGTCTTTTAGTCAGTAATGAAGGAATGTATTGATATGACAGCCCTATTCATTCAGAAACAGATTTAAAAGGTTTCCAGCTGTACGTCTCTTTGAAAAACATCAAGGGCAAAGACCTCACCAAGTTCATCTCAGAAAGTGGAGAATCAAACCACAGCTGCTCGGCTTTCAGGTGCAAATCAAGCATGACTATGCGAGCTTACGTTATCGTTACAGGAGCCAAACATGTGGAAAGCAATTTATTTTTGATTATTTAAAAAAAATGGCCTGTATTTATATAGCGCTTTACTAGTCCCTAAGGACCCCAAAGCGCTTTACATATCCAGTCATCCACCCATTCACACACTGGTGATGGCAAGCTACATTGTAGCCACAGCCACCCTGGGGCGCACTGACAGAGACGAGGCTGCCGGACACTGGCGCCACCGGGCCCTCTGACCACCACCAGTAGGCAACGGGTGAAGTGTCTTGCCCAAGGACACAACGACCGAGACTGTCCAAGCCGGGGCTCGAACCGGCAACCTTCCGATTACAAGGCGAACTCCCAACTCTTGAGCCACGATCGCCCAAGAAAAACACACCGACAGATGTTCACACTGATGAATAAGAGCAGTCTTAAAGACAGCTCGATAAGAGCAGTGTGGGTGGAGAGTCAATCAATCTTGTTCAATTTCCAGACATTTAACACAGACATGTAGATGAAGGCCAGTAGAAGGCAATGCTCTGCTTTTCCTAAAACCACCACCTGTGTCCCAGTTTCTCACATTATTGTTCTACAATTTTTTCTTTTCTATTTTGTTGTATAAAAAATAAAAACAAAAAAAAAATGAAAGAAGAAAAAACTTAATTACATACATTTAAACAGATTCGAGGAAAAACGCTAAAACACTTTACAAGACCACAACCCCATTACCTTATTCTTATCGCCACCAACAATTTATTGGAGTGTAAACCTGAGTTTGATCAACAAACTGTATAAAGCTAAAAAATAGTTTCCTTAAACTGTCCACAACCGCAGAGTATTAACAATGTAAAAGCAGCAGTAACGTTACATATCTCCTATATTTTACTGTGACTTAATTCAATATTAACTTCTCATATTTCAGAAAACTTGGATGCAAAGTTAAAATGTGTGAAAACAGAACTGGGGGTATTACAATATAAAAAGAAGACAAATATTACCCCATTATCCTTGTTAGAAAAAAAATTAAAGACAGGAATTATTAATTTTAAGACAACATAAATCCTTCATACTCTATACTAATCCTAAACAGAACCTTGCACAAGGTAAGATCCCATCCCATTTTTGCACAACTTTGGCCACGAAGACGTCATCTATGGACATTTCACTCTTGCCTAAAAGGGAATCGGTAAGTGATCTGGACATTTTGTACTGCACTAGTGATCCAGTTACAGCGGACATCATGCTTGAAAGCTAATGGACTACAGTAAATGTGTGGATTTCAGTGGTTTATGCTCAACATTGCACTTGGTAAAACTGACCAACCGCAGGTTCTGCATTTGTTATGACACTTGAAAGAACTCCACTGGTTATTGGGTGACAGATTTTTAACAATCAGCACTAAATCAGTGAACTAACTAACTGTCAAGCTTGCCACAAATCTGAAAACAATTTAATTTTTTTTTTCCCAATAACAATACGTATGAGGATAGAAACTTTTTTTGTCCTTCTGGTCAAACTAAATAATCTCATTGTAGCTAATTTCTGGCCATCAGATCTCCTCTCAGTCCCTACCAATGAGCTGAGCTGTGTCATCGTCAGAGTGGTGCCTGCCCTCTCCTGTGTCATCACATTCTGAGTCTGTGTCCTCCACCGGTGAGTAGCAACCTTCATAACCTAGGATGGGTGAGTTGCAGTGTGCAGGGGAGGTGAGGCACTGGGCGGTAGTTGTGGTGGTGGTGGCTGAGTAGGCCCCTGGGCTTCCTGTGGGTGACCCCGGGTTGGAGGGTCGAAGCAGAGGAGTGCGCTCCGAGTCTGCGTCACCTTCTGGTCCTTCTTCCTCTCCACGTCCTCCAGTTTCTGTCTCAGACTCAGACTCGGACTGCTCAGGGTTGTTGCGGGTAACGCGCTGTTTGCACACTGGACACGTCTTCTTGGTCTGTGTGAGCCACGGGTCTACGCATTTGCAGTGATAGGCTGAAAATCAAAAACATTTTGAGGAACTTATGAAAAACCTACCAGAGGATGACGATTAAAATACTAAACAAGAGTTTTTAAAAGATAAAAAATTCATATTTTAGAAAATAGGATGGGATTAGATGATTGAGCACTTAAAAAAAAAAGTTCAGTGCCTCATCAACACAGAATATCAGATATTTACCATGTGAACAAGGCAAAACACGCAACTTGTCCCCTTCTTCATACTCATCCAGACATATTGCACACACATCATAGTCATCCCCTGAAAGAGACTGAATGTTACCAGCTCACATCATTAGACATAAACAGGCATGTAACTCTCAACGCACGTAAAAGTCTTCCCAAATGATTAAAAAAATAAAACGCAGCCTTCAAATTTACCGTCACTTCTTAATATTTAAAAAAATTATTTATTATAATAACAGCAAAAATGGTTACCTTTACTGAACTTGTGTATTGGAATGCGTTTCAGCTGTTCCTTGGACAAACGATTTTTTCTCAGCCTTTTTCTGTATTGTACACATCGTGTAATCTGAAATATGGAAAAAAAAAAGCTCAGTTTTATCGATGGAAAAAAGATTTACAGTGGCGTCTCAACACTTCCCTTAACCCTCATGGCCTGCCTCCCTAAGAAATAACAAATAAATAAATGGGGGAGAACTGCTTAATGCTCATGTACTCATTATTACAAAAAGGGTCGTTTCTCTCCTCTGATGCGTTTGTGGCAGGCTCTATTCATGTGTGCTCTTCTTCATCTGCCCCTCACTTTGCCACACATTAAGCTAAGCTGAGCAGAGAGGCGAGACCGATAAAGTGAAGGTGACATTACCCAAGTGGAAAATAACCAGATTCATTTCTGTAAGTTTAATAAAAGCTGCCTAATAGACATCACTGGGTTTGTTCTTTGTGTTCATGTTTGACAACTATCATTAGATACTAAGAAGCTGGATTAGAATAAACACACAGAGATATGTTGAGCTACAGTTAGGTCACTCTTTTATAACACAAAAAGCCTCTACTACCTCTGGTCTACTTTCATCATGTGTTATTGTATAAACAACCCAGAAAAGATCAATTCATGCATATACTTACGAAAACAACAGACATCACAAGAATGATCAGGCACACTACTCCGGTGAAGGGAATAAGGTAGTAGGAAAGCGGAAAAGGAAAGTCTGGCTTGAGAATCACATACGCCCTACAAGTCAAGAAAAGAAAAAAGTAGAAATATGTTTGTTTCTGCAAACCTAATACATATAAACAGATCTGCCTACAGGTTATACATTTCCATATGTAAATTCTGTAGGCAAAGTGTCTGTACTGGAAACCTTCTGGTTTCCCTTTGCAATCTAAGGTCTGTGGACCAACAGTGTTTGAGGTTGCAGAGCAAAAGAGCGAAAACTTTGCAGAAATTCAATCTCAAAAGCATTTGACAATCACAGATGCAATTTGATTAACAGAATTCTCTTTCTTATTTACCTGCATTAGTCACGTGACATGATAACAGACAAAGATATAAGCTCGCTACAGTGGAAAGTCTGAAAACTGGCCTTTGCCTGAGAAGCTAAATCAGCAGCCAAGCCAAATGGTTTCCAGATTGGTACAAATCTAATGCTGACAATAAAAAGTTGGTTTAATCTACAGTTTATGTTTAATATTACTGGTATTGTTCTTCCTTACCCCTGTTCCGGAATTATGTAATTCCTAAGAATGTGCGAGGCATAGTAGCTGGCGAATACAGAGGGAATATTAATCTGTTCTGCAATAGTTTCTGAAAAAGAAAAAAAAATACAAAACAACAGGAATCAGACACACACAGTAGGACAGTACAATAGCAAATATTTATATTTGTAATATTTGTTTTCCCATGTTTATAATAGCACAAATAATTACCATTGCTGTAGTTCATATTGAGCAGAATTTCTGAATAAATGTTGTGAACGATTGCGGCATCGTATCCAGCTTGCTGTGCATTTAAAACCTGAAACAAGTTCCTTACATTAGAGCAGTGTGCTTCTCAGACAACAAATATTCAGTGTTAAACTCTGCTTACCTTTATATCAAAGTTACAGTCATAACGTTTGATGAGAACAACAAATTTGGTAGTTGTGGCATTAAAAGATGGGGGCAGTGGTGGGGGAGGGTCTATTGTTGTGCAAGCATTAGCTGGATGAGAGGCAACCAAAACTCCCTAAGATACAAAGAAAAAAAAAAAGCATCATTATAAAAGAAATCGACCTGCATTTTACCATCTGTACTCCTCCTTCAACACTCAGTTCTCACCATTATTCCATCCTTTGGAAGTGCAGATCCAAACAAAGCAATGCGGTCATCAAATGTTTTGGTAATATTGCTATAATGCTGTAAATACAATATACAAACACTATGAGAACAGGCAAAAGTTTCATAAGAGTCTGAGGCTCATCTTTCCAAACAAAGGTTACCAAATTATATGATTTAAAACTCCAATTCTACTTACAGCATATATATAGGCATCTGTAGGCAAGGGGAGCAGTATGCTGCAGAAAACCAGTATAAGCACACTCAGTCGAGTTCCCATGCACCGACAGCCAAGCTGCACCATCCTTGGTTACTTACAGTTGAACTAATCTATAAAAAAGAAGTAGTCATGTTGAACTAGAGATTTATGCTTCAGCAGGAAATCTACACCATAGCTATATTGTAACCACAATCCCTTCTGAAACCCAACAAAGTGACCTACCCCATCATCTGACGGGCACCTCCCTACAAATATTGTAGTTGGGTGTGCACAGCCTCCAGCTATTGTGATTGGCCTGTTCAGTACTGATGATTCCTCCTGTGCATTTCTGGCTACCTTTTCAACAGTTTTTATTTTATTTCAGAGAATAACAATCATGATCTAGATATGAGGACAAGTAGTTACAGCATTAATATAAGGACTGTGGCTCCCAACATCCTCTAGCAGATCATTACATGAAGGAACCTTTTAAATACAAGCGCACTCATGCTCACAGGTGTACACACGGGTGCTCACACACACAAACTACACCCTTTTTGGCTCCTACCTCAAAGCACACTGTGCGCTGTCGATCTTACGTGCTGCACAATAATGTTTAGTATTTACTGTGATATTCCCATAGATCATCGTGATGTTGTTTATTATGTTGCTCTTTTTTTTTCTTCTGCTTGTTTTCTCTTTTTTCTTTCTCAACAGGTGATCAATATATGTATTTTTTGTCTGCTTATTTTGTTTATTTTTTGCCCTTTGCCCTTTATCCCCGTCCCTCTTCCCTGCTGTTTTTCTTTCCCTCATTTTTTCTCCCCTTTCTTTTCCCCAGTCAAGTCTGTCCCGTATTTAGCAAGTGAAAATAAAATAAACAATAAAAGGTGAATCAAATAGACCAATACGGTAAGGCTGGGATGGTCCATTTGGTAAAGTAAATCCGTTGGGCATCTTTCTTCACCTTTAGACAATAATTCTCTCAAATGTCAGCAAATTCCACAAGGGAGATTGCTGACATTGTTGGGATGGGCGTGATAGAATGAGCAAAGTGGAAAAACTAGAGGAGCGAATATTTTTGCCCTGGAAAAAAAAACAAAAAGAAAAAAAAAAACTGACCAGAACAAAGAATGGAGAAAGAGGAGGGGAAAAAAGTGCCAGAATTTTATTTGTTTCTACTGGATGGCACCGCACATAAAATGTGATAATTAACACATGACGCACCACGCACAAGCATAAAAGCTGGCAGCCATCATGTAGGTTACGTCGCAGGCTCTGCAAAGATTCACCACAGAAATCTATGTGATGCCTTATTATGCAAATTCAAATAGTTCAATCTAAGTAAATCTGTAACCTGATTCATCAACAAAGAATGAAGTAACCCACCATCACGCATTTACACGAACTAGATTGTTATGGAGTAGCAAGACAAGTACTTTTGGAGGTTATTGCCATGTTGTTGTCCTCATTTGACTTCTTTTAACCCAAGCTAATTGGCATTTTCACAAGCAAAGGAGCATGTTTACATAAAACACTTAAGTTCACTGACTGTTTGCAGTTTCCAGAGGTTTGCTTTGTTGACACTCCACTTTTTATCACTTTAACACAGATAAGTAATCTAACCAGTTGTTTGGAAGCTTTGTGATTTACCACTCACATGCAAATCAGAAGAACCACGGATCTGAAGTAGACTACATCTACATATTCTCCACATATCACCCACAAATAAACACCCTTTTACATGGAAAAGTATGAATACGCACAGTATACATTCAAGGCCCTTATACTGGTACAGATGAAAACAAGCCAGTTGACTCAAAGTGTACTCAACAATGCGGAATCTGAATGCACGTACATGTATACGCATACCTTCAAGAAAAAGAGATTTTAAACGACAACACGCTCGCTAGGATGAGGTAAAACAAGTGAGATTCTTTTTAGCAAGATAGTAACATTCCCCAAAGGCCACATATGGTTTGTGTCACTAGTTAGCCATTTAACCCATATAGAATAGAATAGAATAGAATGATCCTTTAATTGTCCCACAAGGGGAAATTTGGGTGTAACAGCAGCAAGAAAGACACATAAACAAACAAACAGTACACAAGACACAGAAACATACACAATTTTTACATATTTACATCAATTATACTGTCTCCTGTCTTTCTAACAAAACAGGAATGTAGCAACTTTTTGTCGCTTTTGTTGTTTACAGGAAGTTAGCCTGGTATCTTTGCATAGGCTCTGTCGCAACAATAAAACTCATGACTTAACTATGCAGTTAGGTCAAAGGTCAAAGTAGACTGACTAGCTGAAATGCGATTAGCATACAGTTAAGGTCAGTTTCTCCTTAACTCTGACCAAAGCACAAGTAACATTATCTCATGTGTTTATAGTGTGGGAAGGACATACCTCAGTATTCCGCTAATAAGTGCAGTGGGAGGTTTGTGACCTCACCTGAGATTCTCACATATAACCGTGTTTTTTTAATATATAACACTTATTTTGCTTTTATACTCCCCAATTATCTCTAAAGAGTTAATATTTCCACGACAAAACGACAAACACAGCGAGGATTAACTAAACGTTAGTTGCCGTCTGGCTAGTATTAGCTGACGTTAGATAACAGCTACGATGTCTTCGTAACAGATACTCATATATCTATTGCGCAGCCCATTCACAACGTTTTATAGAGAACTAACAAAACAAAAACCGATGATACGTCGAATAAAGACAACATACACTTCCACCAAGTTGTGTTACCTTACAGCCGCTAGGTTTGTTTGTTATTGCTTCTTCTTCGGTGTCTTCCTCGCTCGTAGTCTAGGTTCTGTTGGTGGTTGGCAGACCAGCGTTCAGCTGCTGTACCGCCACCTATCGGACTGGAGTGTGAAACAGTAGACGGGAGTTTTGCAAGCTCTATTGAGTGTTTAAAACCTTTGGTTACAGTAAAATGAAAACAAAAATCAATTTCAAGTACAAATATAAGATTTCAACATAGAACGAGTGCATGAAACTAAATTCCTGAGTGTGATAATAAATGAAAAAAGTTGCTGGAAGTCAGAATCAGCTTTATTGGCCAAATATAGTAATCGGGCTAAGTTTTTATCTTTGCTCTCAGTGTAAATAGCATAGAAAAACAGACATTACAGACAATAGCAAAATGTATAGCATATATGTGCGATGTGCAAAGTGTAAATGTATTGGAATAAATTATTAAATAAATAATGGATTGCTAACTAGCTGGTTAAGATATCAATAGTATACACGGATCTCACAGTAATGATATTCAAAACAAACTGTGTTAAAGCATTTCAGTCTTGCCTAAAGTGAGGCATGTGAGACATCAAAAAACACTTTACATCCTTTACAATTCTTTGGTTTTAAATTGTTATGTTACTGTGTGGAGAAAATACTCATCAAAGGTCATTACAATCACCGTATGTATTGAAAAAACAACAACAAAAACAAAACAAAGATCCATGCGAATTGTTAGTAATGTAAAGTTTTATAAACAAATTGATCCAATTTTTTAACAGTAAAATTCTTTAATTCAAAACAGCATGAATGTAAGGAATAAATTGTTGCCAGAAACCATTCAGAAATTGTTCTGTGATAGAGATGAATGGCTACAACTTAAGGGGTACAACAAATTCTAAGATACAAAGAATTTGGACTACGAAAAGAACTTTTTCTATATCCACATGTGGCATAAAATCATGGAACAGTTTAATGAAGGAACAGTTTAACAGTGGAATTAATGGTCAAGCATTACTCAGTTTACAAACAAATATAAATAGATTATTTTAGAGGGAGGAATGTAGAGGGCTGATAATCACACAGTGATTATTCAATGTACAAAATGCATTTTTTTTTGTCTTTGTTGGTGAAGTATATAATGTTTTATGTGTGTATTGTGTGTAGACTATGTACAGTTATGTTGTACGAGGAAATAAGGTTTTAATTTATCCTGCTTAAGGAAGTCTGCTGCATGTGGATAGTACTTCAGTGCTGCCCTCAAGTGGTAGGATCTCTGTAGTATCACATGCAGTGTTTTTGCTGTTGTCAGTCTGATGCCAGGACCTTATCTTCAAGGGAAATCAGCTGTAGTACAAATAATAACTCCAAGCAAAATAAATAAATAAAGCTTGCATATATACTAGGAAAATGGACCCACTCTCTTTTGTGTAAAAATGCAGCTTTTCACCAGTAGTGTCAGGAGTATCAGAGCACAGCGGTTATAAAAGAATGACAAAGAATCTACATTTGGATGAGCTTTTGGACAAAAATCAGCAGCTGTATTAAACGTGTCCATACACTGTTAAATGTTAAATTTCTTTCCCTATTTTTACCCTGTTGCTTTCTACGATAATGATGCTGATAGCAGTGATTTTCTTGCTTAAAAACATAGAATCCGTGCATGCTAATAGCTTGCTTTTTGACACTAAGGAAACAAATGACACTGGGGATATGAAATTTTGCATCATGATGGCCCCAAGACTTAAATAAAGCTAAATAAAATAAAAAATAAAAATAAATAAAGAGGAAATTATGCTTAGTTTTAGTTTTATTTGTTAGTTTGGTTTAAAAAAAAAAACAAATATTACAACTTTCCTGATGAGGCTTTGATGGACGTGTTTATTGAGACTCTGAGTGAGTCAGCTGCTTTCAAAAGGTTGAGTTTTTATTTTAATATCTGGACTGTTTTTCCTGAATGGCTCTCAAATGTACGGCTCCATTAATAATAAAAATGAATAAAACTAACACTGAAACTAAAGATTTTCCCACAAGAAAAACTCAAATGAAAGAAGAAAATTCGCTGTGGAAACTAAGTGAGACTACACTAACTTAAAAACAAATAGTGAAAGGGAGATATAAAATGTTTATGAGTGAAGATGGTTGTCTGTCTCTCTGTGATGGACATCATGGTGGTGTCCATGGTGTACCTCGCCTCTCGCCCTACGACTGCTGTGAAAAACAGCCCCCATTCTTCACCACGACCAATATGCCGTGGTGAAGAATGGGAAGGATTTTTTTTTAAATTGATGAGATAAAATGAAAATCGCAGAAAGTGAACAAACACATGAAGGTTCATACATAAGGTATCGTAATGCACTTAAAGCTTTTTGCACTCTTTATGAGAAGATTGAAGGAACTGTTTTATGAATGTGTTTCTCTCCCTTTTGTTACAGCAACCTGTCTGTGCAGCTTTGTCAGCATACAGCAAAGTCTAAAAACATGATAAAGAAAGCCACACCTCCTAAACTTCTCTGCAGTAAGCTACTTACCTTTGGAGTTATAAGCCCATCACCTGAGATGCAGTCTGCTGTAACAATCCCAGTGGCTCAGGCTCTTAAAGCTCAGTTATGTGCACAGACCCTGACTCAAAGGGGATTAGACACTGACAGTAACTATCGGGTGAAAGCGTTTCTTGAAATTTTGCCATATTGTTTATTTGTTGCAGCCAGAAAACACTAATAATTTCATTTCATTTCATTTATTTATTTATTTCACACTTGGTACAACAGATCAAACAAACCAACCACACTTTCTATCAATAAAGCACTACAACCATGTGTGAAAAGGAGCAGGAAGAAGAAAATATTCTTATTAAACCCTGCCCCCTATCTACAATCCAACTTATATTACAAGTGGGCACCAAAAATCAGGGAACAAACTAATATTAACATTTCTCTCCGGTCCTAACCCAAACCAAACAACAAATTTTGTAAATCAGAATATACCACTCCACATAGTAACAAGGAGAAAAATAAAATTAAATAAATAAAACAAAAAATTATAAAGGATCCTTTTTCAATGAACTCCAATTTCATTCACATTCTTCATATTGAGTTATCGTTTTAAGCACATAACACTTTTTAAAACAATGTAAACTTATACAATTCTTTAAATTATAATGAAGAGAGTTCCACAGTCGTATACCCCTAACCGTTGTACTCATTAATCTTTGTGTTTTATAAATAATTTATTTGTATGTTCTCTATATTTAACATTATGAATCATTCGTATCACTTTCTTCTGTAATAAGTTTAGAGGTTTTATAGTATTCTCATATGTATTCCCCCAAACTTCAACACAGTAACTAAAATATGAGAAAAACAATGAAAAATATAAAATACACATTGTTTTATAATCTAATAAATCTCTTACATTTCCCAAAATATAAATGCTTTTAACCATCTTCTTTCTAATATACTCAATATGAGATTTCCACGTCAAATTTTCATCTACTACCCAAAAAACGAAATTCAGTAACTCTTTCAATCAATTCTCCATCAATGGACATAATGACTTCATCCTCCTTTACACGATTGCCAAATATCATGAATTTCGTGTTTGTCAGATTCAAAGATAATTTATTTACATCAAACCATTTTTTAAATCTTAACATCTCAGAAGTCATAATTTCAACCAAATCTTTCAAATTCTCTCCAGAGCAATAAAAATTTGTGTCATCTGCAAATAAAATAGAATTTAACCTTTTTGATACGTCACAGATATCATTGATATATAAATTAAAAAGTTTAGGTCCCAAAATAGAACCTTGAGGAACGCCACATACAATCTCCAATCTTTCAGAAGTATTGCTGAGATAATGTACATATTGCAACCTATTTTCTAAATAACTCCTTAACCAATTCAATGCCACTCCCCTCACACCATAGTTATACAATTTAGAAATCAAAATAGAATGTTGTAACGTATCAAAAGCTTTTTTTAAATCAACAAATACCCCCACTGTATATTTATTATTATGGGTTGCAGATGAAATATCGTCAATGAAAGTCAACAATGCTAATGCCGTTGATCTATTCTTACGAAATCCAAATTGATTTTCATTTATTAGTTGATATTTTTCAATAAAACTATCAAGTCTTTGCGCAAAGAGTTTTTCAAGCACTTTTGAAAACTGTGACAAAAGAGACACTGGCCTATAATTGTTAAAACTATGCTTATCTCCTGATTTATATAAGGGTATCACTTTTGCCACTTTCATTCGATCAGGAAATACTCCTGATTGTAGCGAAAGATTAAAAATATAGCAAAGAGGAATACTTATACAATCTAAAGTCTTTTTAATTATAACCATGTCTATACCATCACAGTCAGTAGATTTTTTATTTTTAAAATTTTCTACAATTGCTACTATTTCTTTTATGGTAATATAATATAGCAGATATCGCTGGATTTTGTGTTATAAACAATCTTCTGCCATAAAAAATATTTCAAACTGCAGGAAATCAAGTAGAAAATGAAATTTATAACCTGAGGTTTGTTACTGTGTCGTTATATATTACGGAGCAGTGTTGTGTGTACTGTAAATTGCACTTGTGGTAATAAACTGTCTGCCATGAGATGTAGCTTTGGCTATTAATGGCCTTGTGCTCCTATTTTACTGAAAGCATGCAACTTATTGAATTAGATCAGCCATATTATCACGGTTAAAAAGGTTCAGGTTGAAAAGGATTCCCATGGAGGTATCTTCAATTATTAAATGTGATATTTATGGGAAAGTAGTTCTTTTTTTTAATCCACATTCTGTGTTTTCAGGGGCCCCAAGTCCCCCTTTTGATTGGACTTAATGGATAATCAGAATCAGAATCAGAATACTTTATTGATCCCTGGGGGAAATTGTTTTTTGTTACAGTGCTCCATTTTAAACCATAAAAAGCCCATATGAGTTAAAATAAACCAAACCTGAACATGAGGCAGAGTATTAGAAGATTTCTTGTTTCAGACCAAATTTGAATCACATTCTTACTAATAATCCAAAGTTAGATTCAAAAAATACAATCAAGCTAAAATGTTTTTGTAAGAATTCACCCTTAATTTAGCTGCAAAAAAAAAGCCCAACAAGTTAACACAAGAAGTTAATTTAATATTACAAAGTCTGCCATGTTACATAGAGTTAGAATGCTAAATTCAACCCTCCACAACAGTGCTTTCTGTTTGCCTCATCCTCTGTCAGGCTTGGTAAGTCATCTGGTATCTCTGACTTCAGAAGTGCAGATACAGTCCAGACATGCTTTCCTCATAGAAAGTGAGACACGCAACACCTAAGAATAACATTGAAAAAGTGTGTATTAGCAACTATACATATACAGTGATGTACTCACATGCTGCACATGAACATTAACACTTACAGGAAGCCTTTCCCACAGCCCAGAGGTCCAAAGAACAACTCTGTTGGGAGGCAAACCTTTCTACATACTCCACTTAGACTGGGGCAAGACCACGGGAAGGATGCAGCCTCATTTAGAGCAACTGTAATTTAGAAAAAAAAGAAAGAAAGAAATTTACTGTAGTTTTAGGTAAAATCCTTTTGCTTTAAGCTTGAAAAACTTCAACCCCTCTTGGTCATAAACTGGGCAGAAAAAAAATCTGCAGAGATCTGCAGAAATACTTACCATTTAGCAGTAAGACAACCAAAAGTGCCAAAACAATCACACGGTAACAAAACATTCTCGCGTCTCTCAGTTTTGCACCAGAAATGACGGTTCGGTGTGGATCTGTCTGTTTCAGTCAGAACGGAGCAGAGGACACAATACGAAGCAGCACACTGGTCACTGGGTTTTATATTATGGAACTACAAGCACTGTTAGGAGTTCATGCTTTCCTCAATCACATTTAAGAAAATTAGATTACTGTGCCCACCTCGTGTCTAAAAGTCATGAGACAAGAATCTGACTTATAAATGTAATTGAAAGCATGCACAAGCCTTCACTGCTTGCTGGCATTAGCACACAGGCCGTCTCTTTCTATGTTAAATGACTGAGAATGCATTCTCCCATAACACATGTATTTCTGTATCTCATTTCAACATTTACTGAAGAGAGTAGCTTGTAAACAACAGTGATTTTTCCTTGCAAAGCACGAATGTTTTCCAGCATATTTGTTTAGGTTTTATTATTTTTGCACACAAGTTCAGTGGAAGTCGGGTGACATGAACATTTGTCAAACCAGTTTTAAAGAGAATGTTTAATCAAATGTAAATTGAATCATAGAAAGTGCAGTTGTCGCCATTAGATCACATTACAGTCTCTTATGCTGTGTGGTTGTGAATAGATCAGTGCTATGTAAAGCTTAAGGGAGCGTGGACTCTGGTCAGGTTAGGTGACAAGCCTAAAAAAATGAGAAGAACTGTGTGGGCGGTATTCTTTAGTGAAGCAGAAGCTTTCGAATTACGGACAAAGATTTAATTTTCCATTTCTCTTGGTTAGAGAGATGAGTTTGGAAGTTTGATCGTCCAAAGTGGTCTTAAAGAAATCAGTGCCTTGCTATGCTGGGCATTTTCTGACTGCCTATTCTCTAATGTGAGCACCTTAAACACAAGGTTCTGCCAACAGACTTTGAGATAAGCAATATCCCTGAGCTAGAACCAAATAGGTTCACGTGTCTCCATTTTTTCTTTTTCTCTTTTTGTGCTGCAGCATCCAATAGCAATCGATTTCTTTGTCTCATAAGCCAGATTACTTAGATGAAGTTTAGATTTTAGTCAAATTAGTTCACAGGCTCCTTTCACCCTGAATTATCTGCACCCTGTATATTCAGCCTCAAAAGAGCTGTAGTAACCCAAACATCTTCGCTTTAGCCAGCAGTTAAAGAGGGTTCACTTTGTTGACACAAAACTTAAAACAGTCTTATCTTAGGAAAAAGTCTCTTTTGAGAAGCCCAAAGCCCACAGACATACACAGTGGCTGATTGCTATTTAATTGGCAGTATTTATCTTTAAATGTCACTAGTAAAGCTGAAGGGGCATAAACCTGCATAGAAAGCTGATCACAGTTTAATTAAAGTTAATATTTTGAACTTTTTGAGCTTTCCCACCATGCTTAGAGTGGAACTAAAGTTTTTTATATATATATATATATATAAAATGAATAGCTAGAAATATAAAAGTTCTGCTGTCAGCGTCTTAAAAGTTATTGTTGTATTGCATTATCTCAAAGGTTATGACCCTTTGGACACAGTTTCATCAACGTTGCATCATTTTTTTTCCCAAAGGGATGTCATTACTACTGTTTTCCTCTCAGCCCTCGTCTCCATCCTCCAGGTGCTGTCCAAAGAGGTCTCACCTGTGGCAAAACAGTGGTATCTAATTGCTTTCTAGAGGAATAGAAATACAAAGTGGACTAATGACCTATGATGTGTTTACCTGTTAATGTGTAACTCTTCAGATTTAACTTTTTTTTAGTGGCATCATTGGCAGATGATACCTTGTGTACCCTTCAAAATACACCAAAAAATTATGTAAAAAAATGTAACTCGAATTTAAAGACATATATTTCTGTTTCAATCTTTAGTTTATGGAAACCGAGTTAATAAATCAGGTTTTAAATGAATGTTTTAAACACAAGCTGCTGATATTTAAGATTCTGCAAAGTAAGAATTTCATTGCTCTGCATAACCGTTTGTGTTTTGCTGGGTACATGACAATAAACTTCTTGAATCTTGAATTATGTTTAATAAATATATTCCAAATCGTCATTTTCAGAAACTCTTCAACAACACAGAGTCAGGCATGAATGTATGGAATTCCTTTTAAACGCTTCGCGTGGCCTTAACAAGTTATGATATGAGGGCCAAGTCAGGCTGGTTATTTTTATGGAGGCCTTGCCTAAAAGCTCAGTGGAAAGTGAACACAACATGAGTCCTCCTTTAGCTTCTATAGACTTGATTTTTAAAGGCAATCAGCAAAAGATTTCAGATTTGACTTCTCTTTCACAGAACGGACAGCCTCCTTACTTAAGGTTTGGCTGTTGCAAGACCAGCTTTGACACTGAGGCCTGTTTTGCTATTAGTTTTTGTCTGGTTCTTGGGCACTGGGGACCTTTACTAAACCTTAGAGCACAGAATGCTGGAATTAAAGGCAATGCAAAATTTAAGATGATGAGTGGCTCTGAGCTTCATATGCAGGAGCCAAACTTTTTATTTCTCTGTGTGTAAGGGGGAAATTTGATCTGGATCCTGGCACGACCCGGCGCTGGTGGAAAAATAATAGTGGGGTGATATGTGTTTGAACTAGTAAGTAGTCTAGCAGCAGCATTCTGCCAATTCTACCCAAGGGCTGACTTGGTAAGTAAAGAGAAATGTGAACTCCGATATTATAAGAAGAGCTCAAGGCATGCACGAACATTTCTCAAATTCTTTTGAATCTACACTTACTTTCATTGTGATTCTTTGATAGAAAGTGGTGAAGCTGCTTAATGTGTGCACCAGAGGACATGCACTGATCAAAACTAGAACGGGGATAATAGTGCTGCATGGTCACAGGGGCACCAGTCCAAAACTCCATCTACTAAGTGTTGACTTGTTGGAGATCTTTTTCTCTCTCCCTGTCCAGTCTCTTATAGCATTAAAGCTGTCTAGGAGCCTAGAAAATGTACAGACCCTATCAGCAAACACACAAACACACTCTTACCAAATTTGATTAACAGAAAAGCTTCAGTTTCCTGCTCTTAGCTGACAGGAGTGACACCTGGTGTGGTCTTCTGCTGCTGTAGCCCAGACATGTGGTGCATTCAGAGATGCTTTTCTGCATACCTTGCTTGTAAAGAGTGTTTATTTGAATTACTGTTGGCTTCCTATCAGCTCTAGGCAGTCTTCCCATTCTTCTCTGACCTTTGACATCAACTAGACATTTTCACCCAGCCCTTCTTTTTTCTGTCAACCCTGGAGATGGTTGTGTGGTAAAAGTAGTTCAGCAGCTTCTGAAATCCTCAGAACAGCTTGTCTACCAGCAACCACGTCACATTCAAAGTTACATAAATCACCTTTCTTCCCCATTCTGATGCTTGGTTTGAACTTTAGCAGTCTTGTCCTTGTGTACATGCATGAGCATAAGTGAGTGTATAATATCAGGCTATAGCAACCATACACACACAAACACACAAACACATGTGCGTTAGGTTGTCCACTGCTTATAGGTCAAATTTGGGAAATTAACAATACTTTTAACTGTCAAACTGCTTCATTTAATCAGGCCGACAAATGATTCATGGCGAATGATTGAGCAACGCAAGTAAGAATTAAGACTTCAGCAAGCTACGTTTATGTGTTTTCAAGAAAATGCAGCATAAATGTAAAATACAGCAGAATGGAAATAAATGTCAAGCACTAAAAGCTTTTAAATGAAATGTGCAGTCTCCACTGGATGTGTTGTTAATGTATCGATTAGTCATTTAATATCTATATCTATTTGCAAGACCTTTATGGTATTTATATTATGTGCATAGGAGGAAAGGACAGTTGAAAGGGGTTTGTGAAGCAGAGGGACGTTTTTTTTTTCACCATGGTAACAGGAGAGATCAGCACACCACTAACCCACCCTGAGCTGCGATAAAAGGCTGCCCACTTAAGCAGCGCACTCTGCAGTAAGGAGAGGAGGAGAAACAGGTACAGTAGGCTCAAAATAGCTTCTAAATGCTCTGTATATT
Organism: Aulonocara sp. 'chitande type north' Nkhata Bay; assembly: GCF_057382095.1. Lineage (NCBI taxonomy): Eukaryota > Metazoa > Chordata > Actinopteri > Cichliformes > Cichlidae > Aulonocara > Aulonocara sp. 'chitande type north' Nkhata Bay. The sequence goes on along the minus strand of NC_141353.1, from coordinate 14,176,141 downwards.
CCTGCTCACTGAACCTGTAACTGTACAGCTTTATAACTATGAACTTCAGTGGCAAATCTAGGTTAAACTCAGCACCATAAAATCAATAAATCAACAAATCATGATTGAACACTTTAGAAATAACCGATCATGCTGATATCTTTTACTGTGTCCAGTGTGTATTTTATGTGTCATTAATATGTCATATATTTATTTTGAAGTTCATGTTTTTTTTCTTTTCAGAACAGAACTGAAACATGGACAACACAACTGCAGCAACATTCAAAATGACTGCGTATGCTGTCATGGAAAACTACAAACATGGGCTGTTTAGTGTATTTTTCCTGCTCTACCTCATTACCCTTGTTTTGAATGTACTGCTCATTTCTGTTATACACCAAAACAAACAGCTGCATCAGCCTATGAACGTGTTCACCTGCATGCTGTCCCTTAATGAAATCTACGGCAGCAGCGCTTTGTTACCTGCAGTCATGGCTGTGCTCGTATCAAAAACGCACGACGTGACCGTGAAGTGGTGCATGGCTCAGGCTTATTTCCTGCACACATATGCAAGTGGGGAGTTCTGCATTTTAGCTCTTATGGGATATGACAGATATATTGCGATATGTTCCCCACTCCATTACTACAGCATCATGTCTTATTCAAAAACATGCAAGCTCATTGCATTTACAGGTCTATACCCATTTATTGTTTTTACATCTTTTTACTCCCTTACCTTACAGCTTCGCTTCTGTGGAAAAGTCATGCCAAAATTGTACTGTGTGAACATGGAACTGGTCAAAAATTCATGCAGAAATGCACAGTACATAAGCACTGTAGGACTTGCAATTCTTGTGCTTTTTATAGTCCCCCAATTAGTGATGATAGTTTTCTCTTACACACACATTTTAAGAGTATGTAGGACATTTCCAAAAGAATCTCAAGCCAATGCTTTTAGAACGTGTGTCCCACACTTGTTGTCTTTGTTGAACTACACTATTGCTTCCCTTTTTGAAGTAATCCAGACCAGATTTAACATGAGTCATGTGGCTGTCGAAGCACAGATCTTCCTGTCTTTGTACTTTATCATCATTCCACCCATTGCCAACCCAGTGCTATATGGACTCGGCACTCAGACAGTGAGAGGTTGCATAATGAAACTGTTTATTAAAAACAAAGTCATGACAACAGTGCTAGCAAAGACACTGACTGTGGGTTAGGATCTGACATGCATTGCTTTGGCAATAATTGTTAGAGATTAAAAAACTATAATGACAATGTTTCTCTTTTATCTCTCATCTGGCCAAATGGATATTTATCCGTCTGTGACCTTTAGTCCGATGAAAGCTGATTTGTAAATCTTTTCATATTTGCTTGACTTCACATTTCATAACCATGTGTTAGGGGGGGTTAATAATGTAATTGGTAAATGATACAACAATTTCTCGTATGTGTTCATTTTTCTGTTAAATAAACTCTGAAATCACAATGTAATTTTTATCATTTTAACTGAGATGGAAAGTTTAAAAGCTTCACCTTCAAAACTTGAAGTAAAATCAAATCAAATCAAAGGTAGTTTCTTGTTTGCCTATCTCTATGGGTCTTTTTAAATTTGCTGTTAATTCACTTTTAATTTGCTGCAGCGAATTTGATGCACTCTTTTTTCACAAATCTTTCTCCTGTGTGCCTTTTTCCCCCAGATGAAGCATTACTCAGACCATGAAGTAAAAGAAACAAAAGAATTAACAAGGCGAAGCCAATTGTGGGGGGGGGTAGTCTGTTCTATTAGCCTGGCCATTGCTAGTCATGCACATTCATTAAATCAAGTTGATAACACCTATGTCACGTTAAGAGGATATTACCAAGTACTTAAAGGCTTAGAGTGGATTCAAGGAGATTAAAGACCTGATTCTACTACGTGGAAGAAGTGCTGCCGAAATGCTTGAAGAAAAAACTCCATATCAAATCTGTCCGCGTTAACAAAAATGCGTTTAAAAAACACATTTTTGCCACTATTTTTAGCTTCTGTAACTTTGTCAAGTTAGACGTGAGTGGGTAGAAGTTCAAACTGACTGCAAATGGTGGTGAATCACTGGCAAAAATGGTTAGGCATTGAACACAGAGCTCACTACAGGCCAATGTGACAACAAAAGCATTCGTAAATGAACTTTCTCGGGCCCAAATATGATTAACAAAGCTTCCTGACGCAGCTCAGAATAGATGCCGCATGAACAGAGAGTACTGAATTAGAAAATATGTGAGTCATTTTGGCTGGTATGTAACGTCTGGCTGAGTCTGCACGTATGAATAGAGTTTTGTTTTCACTGTTTGCATGTTTCTCATTTTGTAAATGGAAAATTTTTGCATGGAATTGTTTGCAGTAACACAGCCCTTCCCTGGATGAATCCTGAGCCTCATCGCAGCTGTCGCAACATTTTTGTTAAGATGCCTGCAATTATGCAGTGTAATTCCTGTGTTATTGGGCTGGAATTTCACTATTTTTCCTCATACACTTTTAGGAGTATCTATCTATTTTATCCAAAATCTGATGATCACAAATTACTAACTTTGTAATTTGTGTGTGGGAATGTATGTGAATTTTTACTGTTACATCTTATTAGTATTTTAAGTATTCTATCTATTTTATTTATTGAATTTTATTTTTTTATTTATATTTTGATATTGCTAGGGATGATGCAATGATCGGGGACCATTCTTCATTTCGTTGTTCTTGTGACAATGACAATAAAGTTTCTGATTCTGATTCTGATTCTGATTGTAACTGCTTAGAAAATACAAAATGGATACATGCAATTAAGGCACAGAGGAAGTTATGTTGTAATACTTTGGCTAATATCCCCAAATATATGAAGTCCAAGACCCTGTGAGTGAATATGTGTGTGTAGACCTTTTTTGTGACTCGGTTTTGGCCTAACCTAATAACAGAAGCATTGGACTTAGAAATTTACACTCAACAAAAATATAAACGCAACACCTTTGTTACTGCTCCCATTCCCCATGGGATGGACGTAGAGACCTAAAATTCATTCCAGATACACAATATAACCATCCCTCCCAAACAGTGGTCACAAATCAGTCCAAATGTGTGGTAGTGGGCACATCTGCTATATTGATAATCCATCCCACCTCACAGGTGTGCCACATCAGGATGCTGATCTGACATCATGAGTAGTGCACAGGTGTACCTCAGACTGCCCACAACAAAAGGCCACCCTGGAATGTGCAGTTTTTTGCGCTATTGGGGGTCTGGGGACCCAGAACCGGTCAGTATCTGGTGTGACCACCATTTGCCTCATGCAGTGCAACACATCGTCGCATGGAGTCTATCAGATTGTCAATTGTGGCCTGTGGAATGTTGGTCCACTCCACTTCAATGGCTGTGCGAGGTTGTTGGATATTCGTGGGAACTGGTACACGCTGTCGTATACGCCGGTCAAGCACATCCCGAACATGCTCAATGGGTGACATGTCCGGTGAGTATGCTGGCCATGCAAGAACTGGGACATTCTCAGCTGCCATCTGCCCTGAACAATGTGAACCATGATTCATCCGTGAAGCGCACACCTCTCCAACGTGCCAGATGCCATCGAATGTGAGCATTTGCCCACACAAGTCTGTTACGGCGACGAGCTGGAGTCAGGTCAAGACCCCGATGAGGACGACGGGACCTGAGACGGTTTCTGACAGTTTGTGCAGAAATTGTTTGGTTGTGCAAACCAATTGTTCCAGCAGCTGTCTGGGTGGCTGGTCTCAGACGATCTTGGAGGTGAACCTGCTGGATGTGGAGGTCCTGGGCTGGTGTGGTTACACGAGGTCTGCGGTTGTGAGGCCGGTTGGATGTGCTGCCATATTCTCTGAAACGCCTGTGGAGACGGCTTATGGTTGAGAAATGAACATTCAATGCACGGGCGACAGATCTGGTTGACATTCCTGCTGTCAGCATGCCAATTGCACGCTCCCTCATTGCTTGTGGCATCTGTGGCATTTTGCTGTGAGACAAAACTGCACATTCCAGGGTGGCCTTTTGTTGTGGGCAGTCTGAAGTACACCTGTGCACTACTCATGATGTCAGATCAGCATCCTGATGTGGCACACCTGTGAGGTGGGATGGATTATCTCAATATAGCAGATGTGCCCACTACCACACATTTGGACTGATTTGTGACCACTGTTTGGGAGGGATGGTTATATTGTGTATCTGGAATGAATTTTAGGTCTCTACGTCCATCCCATGGGGAATGGGAGCAGTAACAAAGGTGTTGCGTTTATATTTTTGTTCAGTGTAGTTCAGCTCATCTTGTCAGAGTTTAGAACAAATAGCTCAATTGTTCACATCACAAACAGTTGCATTGTTTTAACACGTGTCAGCACTATGATTTAAATTTTCTGTTCAGTCTGTTTTATCCTATATCTGTCTTTAGTTTTTTAAATGTAGCAAACAAACAAATAAATAAGAACTCCTGTGAATGGATGATGAGTCTTATTAGCAGCCAGTATTTTCTATTTATCTGGATACGATTATGACCTCCTTTACAATGAGAGTGAGATGAAAGCAAAGCTGACCTGTTAGAAGTACCTGGAGAACAAATGATCCCGCTGTGTAAACACAGGTTATTACCTCTGATGTTCTAAAGGGGGATACACTGGGAAAAAGGCATCTAAATGAGAATTACAAGTTTGATTTTATGACACTGAGACTTTTGTGCTGAAATCTGGTGAAGTAAATATTGTCTGCATGCAATCGTGGTTGTTTTGCATGTGTAATGTAATGTATAAAATACAGATTGTAGACACAGAGGATTATTAATAAGGAAAACACATAATGAGGGTTTCTTGGTATGAACCAAACATTTTAATATGGAACATGATATAAGAAAAATGCATTTAATCATGTGTGTTTTGACACAGTAACAAGACTATTACTAAGTATAATCGTGGGGTAATATTTGTGGGACCGCTCCTTAATTTCCAGTCGGTAGCAGCAAAATTTGTACTTGCAACATTACTCTAAGTCATGCAGAATAAATGCAATATACATCACAGCAACAACAAAAAAGTCATTACTATTTACACCTATGAGGCAGTGTGAAACCTGGCAATTCAATTTGGGGTATTCTCTTCCACTCTCTGTTAGCTTCAACTACAATTCAATCACAAGTCCCATTTGAATATCTCCATATGGCCATAGTGCAATACCTTGGCTACACAAACACAGTGGGATGGAGTACCTGGCATCTGCAGAAGGACGTGGCAGAAAATTAAAGGCTGTCTTTTTTCTGTGCCTTGTGGAGGTTGACTGATTTTTTGTCAACAAAGTTATGTGTAATGACACTGGATTTTCCTACCAACTGTCATGCAGAGATTCACAATGGGCACACGTACAGTGCCGAGCAGTGCTGCTTCTACAAAGGCTTTTTCTCTTCTTTAGACCAGTAGTAGCATACCTAAATAAACAGTTATACCTGCACTAAACAGAGCACTATTCCCACGTGTTCCATTAATTATATATTATGAGAAAACCTGAAGTTTCATGTAAATTGAGCAGCCTCATCATTACTGAGGGAAGTAGAAAAAGAAAGAAAAACACTCAGCAGAGGTTCTCATGTATGTACTTTATTTTAAAAAAAAAATGCAGCTACAATATGGCACAGGTGTGATATGTGAGTCACATGGCTGGGTACAATGTTTTAGTCTTACAAAGCATGCTTGCACATTAAACACTTAATAAATACGGTTATTCTGCTTTTTACGGCGCACAATCAGAAAGAAAATGATTCAATTTTCTGGGGCCGTTTGTATAAGAATTAAAAATACACTGTGCCGCTTGTGTGCATGAGTGTGTGTGGGTGAGTAAGGGACTGCGGGTGAGCCGAGGGGTGGAGAAAATGTCTTACAAACAATCAGGTAGACAGCATGCATACAAAAATAGACGACTATTCTGATCGTTCATCTGTAATTTACAATACGAGTTCATTATTGCCAAGCCTTTTATTTTTGTGCCTCTGGTTTGAGGGATAGCTTGCGTTCTGTGTCTTCTCTGACCTCTCTTGGAAAAGTACAATGTACATTCACTATCACTGAGGCACAGCACTTGATTTACAATTTGTATAAGTAACCCAAAACACCGTGTAGTCACTTTTGCTGTAATGTAATATCATAATATCTGTGTGTATATATATATATATATATATATATATATATATATATATAGCATCCTGTACACTCGTACAACAAACATACCCATGAATCAAACACACATGCATAACCAAATGTTGTGCACAATGAGCAGCTGCACACAACTCCAGCATAATGTTCAAACAACTCAACAGAAGCAAAGGGACGTGGCCATGCACTTGAGCAATGATTTAAAAACCTCTCTGACAAATTTCTGACATGGAATCAAAGTGCTTATTTGCCATAAACCCTGGGGGCCTATAACTTATTTCATCAAGCCAGGCATCTTTTTTTGCCTTTTGTTAAAGCCCTCATCCTAAAAAGAAAGCGATGAGGCAAATAGGGATAGCGAGTCTTTGTGCTCCTGCAAGTGGACTGCAGTTGAAGGTGTTGTAAGGGAGAGGAGATGGAGAACCAAGAAGGTAAACAATGGTTTTTGGTGCCTTTCATTTCTGTCACTGGGACACCAGCTGTGTGAAGTGCAGACAGAGGTGTTATAGCTTAGTTGTCACCGCCACACCGATTCTCAACAGGCTACCCTAAAAAACCCAACGATCGATTTGTGTCTTGAAGGGGGACGTTCTGCAAGAAAATAAAAGCACGAATCAGAAATCAGCAAATGCAACTCATTTATAAAACAATAATTCATGCTTAAATGTGTTGTTATACATTGAGTGAACTGTGGAGAATTCGTAAGCGGTGAAGTTTGTCATTCAGCAGGGGGTCGTTAACTCGGCGGACAAACGAGCGCTTGTATTCCAGGCGGTTGGCTGGTCTGTGATCAGACAGGTTTGTCTGCTCCAGGGCACGGTACAAATCTACCAGAGAGTCCGTCTGCATCCTGCAGTCACGTCCATGGCCTGGCAAGACACAAAATGCACCAAAAAACATATATTAGTAAACTAAAGTCGAAACTGAGATTTGTTACCTTTTCACACCCTCTAACAATGCTCCCCCTAGAGTGATTAAAAAAAAACATTTTGCTAATTGGATGAATCAATTCTAGTTTTCATTTTTTACTGATTAGCCTATTGACTAATTATGTAGCCTATGGACGTCTCCCGAGATGAGCAAACATTTCTTTTGTTTTTAAGACATTAGTCAGAGCTACATGTATTATTTGTGCTTTTTTCTTCAGACAGCAATAAAGGAAGAAAAAGGACCTTAAACCTAGGAAACTGGAATCTCATGCATTATTCTAATAAGCTACCCAAACCCCATTTGTCTCCTGTTTTCATGCACTGCCCCCTGTTGCCAACACTCATACACTGCACTCGGGCTCTGATTATGTGAGTTGTCACACACTGTTTTGTATTTTGGAAGCAGGGTGGTACATTCTGAGGCTTTTGGGCTGTGCTTTGAAATGTATCGCGCTTTGTTTGCCGCCTGTTTTGTGTCTGCTTTCTCATCCCTATTGGAAGTGGTGGAGAGACCGAACCCACGGAGCAATAGATAAATGAGGACAAGAAGAGAGGGGCCTTGGGCGAGCTTCTTTATCCCATTCTGAATTCAACATTAACTTGGGCTGAAAGGATTCCTCCTCGCCTCGCCATCCAAACACCGCCGAGAGACACGACAACATCTCGATCAGGCAAGAGGGAAAAAGGAGAGAGAGAAAGCGAAAGAATGAGCTAGAGAGAAAAAGAGAGTGGGCTGCCAAGATAAATCAGTATCAAATAAGACTAAATTTCATTTCACTTAGACAACTTCCCCGGAGGACTTCAAGGGATGGCGAATGGGCTGGCTTTAAATCCAATCCAATAAAGCAATAATAGCGAGTATTCAACCTCTGACATTTGCTGGCTCTGACTGCCTGTTAGCAGCTTTAATAAAATAAATGATGACAAATAAGCGCATTTGCACAGCCGTGTGCTGATGAAAAGACTGATCTGCATATAACACTGAGCAGGAGAGGCTCTCACAGCAGGACCATTCAGTGATGCTGTTAAGTGTGCGACGTCTTCATCTCTACCTCAACATTTTTGTACCCCCACAAAACTGTCAGATTAGCTCTAGGAACTCTTCATCGCAGCCACCTGTCAGGCTCCAAATGTGTTAATCTGAACTGATTTTCAGTTCAGAGGTATTTAACGCTTTTGATTAAACGTAAGTGGATATTGTTGTTGACCTCTCTTGAATACAGCAGACACGGTGATTATAGCATTGTTTATTGTAAGAGGTGGTGCCTGACTGTCTAAATCGAAGCAATATGCCTCAAATTTGTGAGAAGAATGTCAACTTGTGCTAATAACGAAAAAAATCTTCCCAAGCATATGTGAATACTTCAACCCATCCATAGATTTCATTCATTTTAACCAATTCAGGGTGGAGTTCAGTGGGGTCACAGCCTATCCCAGCTGTCATAGGATGAGAAGTGACGTAGCACCTGAACAGATCGCCAGTCTGGGCTAACGCACAGATTCAGCCAAGTTTTTTCACAGTCATGAATTACCCAACAAATTGGACAGAGAGGCCAAAGCATGCACAGTGAGAACATGCAAACTAAAAGTAGGAGGGCCCCGTCCGGCCAGTGGACTCAAACCCACAACCTTCTTGCTGTGAGGCAGCGCTGCAAACCACTGCAGTTCCACTGCCCTGCCTTTTGAACCATATTACCTGCAGCAGTGAGGCAGGCAATAGTCTGAAGGCAGCTTGCGTTGCACTTTCCAGTTTCACTACCAATCAGTTTCTAGTATTAAGAGATAAATCAATATCTTCCATGCAGACTGTGGGCAGCAGCGGCAATCTACCAATAAGCAAAGCAATCACAAGGACTTTTTTTGTTGCAGTGCCCTCCTAGCAACTAGAAGCAACCACCTGCCAATCATATCATTCTCTAGCAACCACAGGTTGCTAGAGGGTTACCAGCTGTGTGACTGAGGCCTAAGCTTTATTGGTATATAGCCCAAAAATCCATCATTAAACAGTTTTTAGGAAAATAATTATTTTATTAGTTTTTCTGTTAGCTATAGAGTGCAACAGGATTTTACAGTTTGCACATCTCATTCCCTCATCCATGGTCACTTTGGAATAGGATGTTGGTTTGATGCTGGAAGTAAGGTCTTGGATGAATACGGGGTTTAGACATTTGGTTCTGTAACATGAAATATATAAATAAAAAGCCCACTTAGAGAAGCGTTTTACTTGTCCCAGAAAAGTTTCCAAAACAGTGATTAAATAAGACTTGTTGGGGATTGTGATTACATTAGCCATAGCAGCATGTTGCTATTGCTTTATAGCCTAATAGTGTTATTAAATCATAAGGGGCTTTGGTGAATTCAAATCCTGTAAAAATGTTATAAAATAAATACAATAAAATAAATACAAAAGAGAAGACTGCAACTGTTTGGCTTCTCATGACAGGCAGCATACTGTAGTAAATCTGAAAATTCATATAAGGAATCTGACCTGCATCCCTGGACCGGTCCAGTGGATAGTGCTGCGGTTCCCCCTGATCAGAAGCAGCAGTGGCAGCCAGGATAGCATGGAGGCCGCTGTCCCTGGGAAGTGTGAAGCTGCGAGGTTTTCCTCCTGCCTCTGAATCAATACTGGCCCTGAGGGGCAAGGGCAGGGCTCTGTACTGTTCCTGCAGCAGACTGCGCTGTGCAGGCAGCGTGGCCTGCCTGCGGTACTCCATCGCCAACTGGTCCCTGTCCTGGGATAACAAGGATTCCTCCATGGGAAACGTCTGGAGGTAGTGCATCCGTGTGTTGCTTTCCATCTGGTCGTGCCACGAGTTTCGATGGCTGCTCGTCTTTGGCCCGGGAGAGATGCCATTGTTGCTGCTGCCTTCCTGAGGCTCCGAGCGGAACTCCTCGTGAGAAGAACGAGACTGAAAGGTGTCAGAGGAGGAGAGATGCCCGCGTTTCGGTTCAAGGTAAGGACTCACCTAATTACAAACAGACGTAAGAAAAATAAGGGACGTGTGCCACTGAGGAAAATTCAGTAAATCAACCATAAATTTCTGAACTACAGGCTGACAGACTCACTGAGGATGCTCTGGGATAGGTGTCATAAGGTGGTGGTGGACTGTCCTGTTTGGACATTGAGGGCATTTCCATGTCCTCATGATCACTCTCACTCCAGTAATCTGTCATGTACAAAAGTACTGTTGAGTTAATACTTCTAGGCTCAAGCAAAATCAACTGTTTCTACATGCAGCAGAAAGGGGTAACTTTTCTCACACGCATACAGTTTGCAATCTGAACACCTGCATAAGGTCGGAAAAATCAAACTCTGACTAACAGCTCTGACAAGGGCACTGTGGCAGGAGTGTGGATGGGTAGGTGTGATGTACAAGTCCGGGTCCACTCTGGAGTGTGAAAAAGGATGAATCTAAGATGTGAGAACTTCCTTATAGGTCTTCTGGAGGTGTTATGGTTCTAATTTAGAAACTCTTCTGTAAAGCAAAAGACCCTGTTTTCATGAAGCTTGTGATAAACCTGCTCTCACCCACCCACCCATGCAAGGTTCCTACATAGGCTCCTCTAAATAGCGCAAGGGTTAGTTACATTATTTCCGGTCCATCTTTAAGAAGCTGAAGAAGTTATTCAGCCCCTTAAAATTACTATTTATACTCAGCACGACGAAGCGATTCTTGAATCTGATGTAAAGCGGAAGTACAACGCCTCTGCTGCTGATCTAAATCTGTATATTGAATCCTCTGCATCTGGTCTTGTTTTTCCAGGCCATAGCATCAAATTTACTCTGAGCCAAGTTATAATTTTCAAATCCCCAATTCATTTCCTTGTAATTCTTCTAAACTTTGACAGTCAAATAAATAATTAATGAGCTCATCTCCCAGTGGAAAGATTCAGACAAAGAAGTCTTTACTTTAAAGCAAGTGAACCAAACTAAAGAAGCAAGAATTTAAATGGAGTCATCTCTACAGTCACTTTTTTTTAAAGAAACGTTAATGTTGGAACAACCAGTTTTGTCCATTTGTGGTGCAAAAGTTGTTGCACCTCCAGTTCTAAACAGTAAAGACAGGAGCTTAATTACTGCTGTGAGCCTCTGACAGCAAATCAAAACCTCTGCCAAATGAAGACTAGGCAAAATAATTATTCACGCATTTGTTTCAACTTTTATGTACGTAATTCCTCAATCGAAAAGCAACAGCGTGATGCCCCACTGCTTAGAAATCATCAGTTTTATATAACTGTTGACCTGTAACAGCTGAAGAAATTCTTGCAGCACCGTGAACACAGACTGTGACTAATCTCACCTTGGTCTTGGCGCATTTTCTCCTGCTGCTCAGAGTAGCCTGCCACGGCCATACTGAGACGACTAAGCCACCTGTGGGGGAGAACAACAGCACTGACGCACAGCAATTCAACATCCAATGAAACATCTCATACCAGTGTGTGTGTGCGTGTGTGTGTTCAACTGGTTGACTAATAAACTTACAAAACTACTTTGTTTCAAACAGAGAGGGCAGTCTATTAGTAGGGGGATTCAGTTTGCAGACAGTATGGGTTTAAATGTTTGGGGAGTGTGCAATACGGCTATAAAAGCCTCATTAACTCACCGGGACATGTCGTCTACATTTTCCGCAGCAAAGTAGAAGGTCTTTATCTTCGGATGGCAAGCCTTGAAAGCACTAAAAGGGACATATTTAATCACACGTAAGCAGAAGGACAGCAACGTATGGCTCGCATTTCCATGTGAATGCTGTCGACTGGAAAAATAAACCGACACATGGCCGTGCATATACTGATTCATGCTGACACCAAAACAGCAAGACTGCGCGTCATGAGATAAAGCGCTTTGATTATTTTGGGGAGTTGCACAAGTTGGAGTCAGCCTCATGAAGTACGATTCCATTTATATACAGTCACAGTCTTCAACCCAAAAGCTGAAGGGCATCATTAAGATAAATAATTAAGATAGAGCCATAATTATTAAACACAACTCCGAACCCTGTAATATTCCTGTTGTTTAACTCAGTACTGAACAGCAACCCATCAAGTCATACATCCTTCTGTTTATCTCATTCGTGGTTGTGGGCGTTAGAGAATATCCCAGCTATCACTCGGTGACAGGCAGGGGGCACCCTGCAGAGGTCGCCTGTCACAGTGCAACTACAGAGAGACAGACAACCGCCTATTCATGCTCAGGTTTACCCCTATGGCCAATTTGGAATTGCCAATTAATCTCACATGTCTAGACTGTGGGAGGAAGCCAGTATACCCAGTGAGAACCCATGCAGGCACCAGGAGAACATGTAGACTCTACACAGAAAGGCACCAGCTATCTAGCAGATTCAAACTCGACCATGAGGCAACCATTGTACCTACTGTACCACTATGACAAAACCCATCTAATCCTTCACTCCTAATGATTTTAACTCTTTAAGCTCACAGTAAACCGCAGCAAAACATCATTTCGACTGTTGTAAACGGTCCGTGAGCCAAATGCAGCCAAATTTGATCTTAAGTGAGCCAAACCACTGAAACATTTAACTACACTTCAATTAGTAAACTTAACTACACATTAATTCCCTGATACATAAATATCCAATTTAATTCAAATGTTGATTTGTCACCAGTTCAAAACAACAGTCACTCCAAGGCCTTTTATATTCAAATATAATATAAAGTAATATAAGAAAAACAAGTGCCAGAAATCTCTCAGGAAGACTGTTTGGGCTTAAATTATAAGAAATAAATATATAAATTTACTATTTGTTTCTGGTAGCACACTGACTAGACAGTCCTCTCATTCAAAAACATTAAAAACAAACATAAAGGATGTATTATTTTTGTTGACTGACTGAAAATGTTTTATTTATTTATTTATTAATTAAGTTAGCTTGTTTTGTTACTGTGGGCCAATTGTAGAAATGTTGGTGTAACATAAATAGTCATGGGCAAGGTATTTATCAGTAGGAAAAGCTGTAAAACTTACGCCCTGCTTAACAGTTTCCAAAGCTGTTCAGTGGGCTGTATTGGAGTCATTTGACATCCCTGGTCTAGACCAGCAAAATTTTGGAGAATTTTCTTTTCTTTCAAGTTAAAATTAGAAAGAATAGCTCTTAAAATAACCAAAAGTTAAATTTATTTTTCTAATTATACAGAAAAACCTAAATAAATTTCTTCCCTAAAACATAGTACAAGCTATAGCTCCATTAAGCCCACTGTAGTAAAGGAAGGTAGTTATGCAATGATACCAAACGCAATTTTTGTGAGGCAGCCATGCTCCAATTAAGATAGAAATCACCTTATTTTCTAATCCTGCACACAGTTTGCAGTGTTTCGTATCTGCCTGTCTTTATCTTAAAACTTACAGTTTTGCCCCAATCATCAACTACGTCACAGCCTTCCCCTCTTACTCAATTACTAAATGCATGTGCACATACTCATCACGCTTCCAGCCCTCCATCTGTAACCAGAAAGCACTCCGGGCCCAAAAAGCCCCACAAGAATTTCTTAGAATTATTTCAAGTTTGACTCATAAAATGTGTCACACCCTTCTTCAGTGACATTTTCAGTCAGCAGACTTTTTAAAGATCTTTGTTACTGTAATATTTCATGTTGTAGTAATATACCAAAAACTATTAGTACAGCTGCTGCTTCAGCAATTTCTCTCTTGTCTTCATAATTTCAGATTTAAATTAACATCTTAAACTAAATAACATCTGCTGTGCTGTCAGAATATTGCCTATTTGTGAGTCAGGCACTCGATCCCACCACTCTGAATGGTCAGTCCATTAAATTTTCAGTATAGAGCTGTATGAAAAGCTTAAACAAATTACATATTTTGCTCATTTCTCGGGTGAAAAGATAAAATCTGGCCCAAAACAGACATTAAGAATGAGCCCATTTTCTTGCCAGGAACCAGTTTGCAGAAGATAACCGCTTAACTGATGTTTATAGGGCTGTGTACAAATATGTGACATGCCTAAATGCAAAAGAAATGCACATTTATATTTGGTGTTCAGGTAAAAACAGGCACTCACAACTTCCTTCTGCATTCAGTGGCACGATCTATCTTAAACTCTGGTAGGCTGACGAAGCCCTCCGCCTTCTCATCCTGAGATAAGCAAACAGAGAGTCAATTCAAAGTTCAGCTTGAAGAATGAAGTCTAAAACGTATCAATTGCTCTTTTATGGGAACGATCATATTCACCTCCTCATTCATGTACCAGTACAGACACGTGTCTTTCAGGATGAACCAGTACTTCTTCCACTTCTGCGAAAAATAGGTTTTAGCGTCTTTCTTTTTCCACAGCCAGCCCTGACAGTCGCCCTGACCCAAGTCCCTGCAGGAAATCCGCCGTTTGCTGATTGAAGTGAGAGGACTTCCAGCTGCAGGCACCAGCAGGGGAGCAGAACAGAGGAGGGGGCTCAGAAAACTCTACTTATGAAGCACCTGCTTATATAAGGATTTGAGTACAAGTGAGCATGCACGTAAAATTCAATCCCAGAAAAATGATCCTACCTTTACCCTTTTTCTTTGATCTTGAAAGCAATGAGGATCGTTCAAAAACCTGCGAAATTAAAACAAAACACATGACGCCATGAAATAAATCCCGGTGTGGATTCTGACAAAGAATGATTTCACTTTTCGTGGACAGGACAGACTAACGTGATACAAGGATGCAGAGTCAGAGCTAGACGTGGACCGGGAGACTTCCATCTGGAGGGCAGGGACGAGTGTGTAATGGGTCGGGCTGGCTCCTCGCTCGGTCTTCCTCCTGTTCTGACTCAGGCTGCGACCCAGGAGGAAGTCTTCGTGTGAGGTCTTGTCTTCGCTCTCAAAATGCATCAGAGAATTCTCTGCAGGGACACAACAGAGGCAGACTATTATACACATCACAACAACCCAAAACTGATTTATATTTTTTTTCCTTAAATCCTAACGACACGCTCTTACTAACGTCAATAAACACCGAATCTGCTGCCTATCGGCAAGACTTTGGTTCAAGACTTTCCACTTAAAATATGTGAAAAGTGTTAAAACATCTACCAAGGAAGCCGTTGTCAGGCAGGAAGCCCTCAAAACTTCCAAATACTGCCTCTTGTAGATAAATATAGCTCCATCACTTTTTCTGAAAAGCCCAAAGGAGCAACATATCAGCAGCATCCTCAGAGGAAACAAACACATCACTCAAGTCGTTGTTTGAGGCTGAAATAAAGCAATTCAGTCTCCTCCCACTCCATTTACCACCTAGCTCAACAGTCACCAGCAAAATGTGAAAATCTTAGGAAAATATATTTATACAGTTGCCAAAGCAACAGCGTACTTTTTATATCCAAACTCGGAGGCACGGCGAAGCTGAGAGGGAAAAAGAAACAGAGAGAGGGATGAAGAGGGGGGAGAGCTGTGATAGATAATGAACATATGGAGGAGATACAGGCAGGAGCTGATATCCAGCATGTTATCAGTTTTGACAGGCCAGCTTATCCTTCTACTTTTTGGCTGGGAGAGCTGAGAGGGTGAGGATATTATGAGATCTCCTCCCACTCACCTCAGCTTCCTCTGTCCCTTTCTTCCTCCCTTTCTTTTTCTCTCTTTCCCACTGCCTCCCACTCACCTCTCCTGCTCTCTCTCTTCAGCTTGGCCAGGTCTTCGTTGTCTCCCACCCAGTTGTATTCCACTGGCATTGATATGGGCCTTAGCCTCCCTAGAGCAAGGAGGCACAGGGAACGGCAATATTACACAGCCTGCCCCCACACACAGACACACACGCACATACACACACACACAAATCAAAAACACCTAGAAACATTAAGACGTCACATCTGCACGGCTTTAAATTCTTGGCTCCCACGATTACAGCGGTGAATCCTCGGATGAGGCAGAGGTCTTACCGTAGGTGGGCGTGCTCCCCCTGCGGACTGATGCACCCTCTTGGTTCTGGTCGTACTCGTAACAGTACAGTATAGTATCCTCCTCCACCAGAGGAAATCGCCTTCGACACTCCTGATCCAAGTAGGAGTTTGGTGACTCAGATCCCTCTGCCACATGGACATCTGATTGAGGATCATCATCCGGCAGACTTCCCTTGTCATCTCTTCGGTAACAGAAAGCAGGAAGTCATTTTATTGTCAGGGTTTGGAATAAGATCAGAGAGAAGACGTTGTTCTGCTCCGAGCCCATCTGTCCCCATTGGAGATATATATTTTTGTATATACTTAGATTTCTTGGGGCTAAATCATTTCCACTGCCAATGTACTTTAGTTTTGAACAAACATTACTCAAACAGGAGTATATTCAGCTGCAGATTCCTACACATTTTGTGCTCTAGTTTTTATGGTATTAGGTAGTGTTTACGCAATTACACGTGTATTAAGTCAAACAAAGCACAGCACAGAGAAAATAATCAGGGAAATAGCAGCAGGGAAAAATAAGGAGCACATCTCCCCATTCAACACCTTTTTTTTCTCAACAGCAGTGGTCAATTTATTATCAGTTTTGATGGTTTTAATGGTACAAGTCCAGGTATTTTAATGGTATTTATTCATGATTTAAAATTCATAACACATATTGTTGTAGCTATATTCCCTTTCTTTAAACCAGTTGCAAATAGTGATCACTAACATGAGATTTCTAACATGCATCCACTGAGGACAAATACAAACTTCATATATTTAGCTCAATAATGCTCACCAGCCTGATTTGGCATTTGGGGATATCCAAAGTAAGTAAGATTCATCCTCTTGGGACAATACATTCAGTAAAACATTACACAGAAACAAATATCTCTGGGTAAACAATACTAATCGTGTAGCTTTATTAGTTATTATCTGTAGTCGCGTGTTGGAGCTGACCCTGGGAAATCAAAGCTTTCAAGCATCAGTCAAAAATTCACGATTTCTCTATGACTCTCAGAGGAGAGCGTTTCTTTATCCACAGAACACGATGCACTGTGTTTGTTGTTTGCATATGAGAGAAGCTGAAATCTGAGGAGGAACTAATTATTACTCGTGTCACCAGTCGAGCCTTTCAATATGTGACATGGCTCCGTTCTTGTGGGAACTTTGTGACAAGAGTGTGGGAGAAGCACCTGCAGCCACCGTGAGGTGCAACAAGCTGTCTGCATGTTCAGAAGTTTCACTGTAAAGCTTATCCAAATGTTGCGCATCATATTTGCTACCAAACAAAAAGGAAAACAAAGATTCTCACTGTCTCATTTTCTCTCTTAGTCCCACTCATTCCTGTAGAGTTAATCCAAACAGCAGAGGGTACAGCTAATGAGCTAGGCTAGATATTGTAGTAGAAAACTCAGACTGATATCATTCAATAGCAATGAATGCAGCAAACTAACCTATTTAAAATGGGTAATCCTGTGAATTTCATTGCATGGCATCATTTACTCTTTTTATGTATTTACAAGTTGTCAAAAAAGTGGCAAAGTGGCAAAAAAAAAATGGGTGAAATTAGACTGAAAAGTTTTGACAAATCAAACTGATGGGTAAAATTTAAATCACCAAACAATTTTCTTGGGGAAACCTAACATTTTGTCAGCCAACACATGGCTTTGACTTAATGCATTAAGACACGTAGACATAGTCAAGAGAGCGCGCTGAAGTTCCAACCAAGCATTGGAAATTATTTATGTGACTTTAAACGTGGCAGGGCTGTTTGGTGCCACACAGAATGATCTGAGAATTTCAGAAACTGCTGATCTGCTGGGATTTGGTACGGAAAAAAGAAAATGTCAAGGAGCACCACTTCTCTGTGTGAAAATGCCATATTGATGTAATTCTCCTCTGTCAGGGGCCAGAGGAAAATGACCAGTGCGCATCGAGCCAATAGCAACTTTTTAAAAACCAAGGTATGCGGAAGAGGTCAATCAAACCCTGAAGTAGACAGGCAACAGCAGAAGACAAAACATGCTGCCACTGCCAATCAGCTAAGAACAGGAAACTGAAGCTACGATTCACACAGCCTCACCAAAATTGGATAAGACTTGGAGAAACATTGGATGCTCTGATGAGTCTCAGTTTCTGCTGCAACACTCAGTTAGTAGGGTCAGACCTCACATGAAAGCATGGAACCATGCTATATTAATAGTTCAGGCTACTGCTGGTGGTGTAATGGTGTGGGACATATTTTCTTAGCACACTTAGTGCCAATTGAGCCTCATTTAAACACCATAGACTACCTGAGTATTGTTGCTCACCATGATTCTGATGGGTGCTTTAAGCAGGATACCACCCAATCACAATCCCACCCATCACAAAGCTCAAATCATCTCAAACTGGTTTGCTGAACATGACAACGACTTGACTACTCACAGTTAACAGATCTCAGGCCAACAGAGCATGTTTGGGTTGTGGTGAAACGGGAAGATTCAAATTATGGATGTGCAGCTGATTTGCAGTTTGCAACAACTGTGTGATATAATCCAGTTAATATGCACCAAAATCTCTGAGGAACATTTCCAGCACCTTGTTGAATCCATGCTATGAAGAGTTAACGCAGTTCTGAAGGCACAAATGGGTCCAACCTGGCACCAGCAAGGTGTAATTAATGAGTCAGTGGTTGTTTTACATTAAAGATTTCTCAAAATATGAACTGTGCATTCCTTTTTGTTCTTTTTTTCACATATTTTTCATTGTTTTTCACCTCTATCTTTTAAAACAGACTCCCCTCCTCTCACTGCCATTGTTGATACAACGGTACACCTTCACTCAATAAAATAACATGACTGTGTCGTACATAATGTGCACATAAAAACACTGCCCTGTAGTCACACTTAGAGCAGAAAACTCTGGTAAAGCTTTTGCAAAGCAAGCAAAGTTTTCTGTGTTTTACATCTGCGTTCACCTGGGGGTGTAGGGCTCTGCTGGAGGAGGGGGAATGTAGAGGTCCTGCAGGGCGCAGCTACTCCTCCTGGACGGAGTGCTTAAAGTGCTGGTCGGCGTAGCGACACTGCTGCTGGGGCTCTGAGGGAAGATTGGCTGTGTGTAAGTGAGTGTATGTGTATGTGTGAGCATGTGTGAAAGACAGAGAAAAAGGCAGACAGAGAGAAAGAGCGAGAGAAACAGTTACAGGGACCGACACAATGAAAATTTGGAGCTCACAGCAGTTCAGTCAGTCAGTTCGGGAGTGTTCACTCTGTTCAGACTGTGCAGCTGAGCATCTCAACCATGAAATGAGCTGTGTACTGTACGTTTCTGATGCTTTAGTTCTAACTGGTGCACAGAGGAAGAGAGGCTGGCGTGCGGTCTAGTCATCCCTCTTAGTCAGGTCAAGGAGGATCTGGCCGTAGCCTACTTTGCTTGTTATGTACAGTAGACTGTTTTCTAAAGAAAACATGTCTTTGTGTTTAAGCACCACAATGTAAAACAAATTTGCCAAATGTATTGTAAGAATAAGAATATGCAACATCAGCTTAACTTGAATAGTCGGAGAAATGTAATCCAATCGCAAGAAATCATCGACTTCCAAAAAAAAAAGGTTTTTCAACAATAGAATACTAATAAGACATTACTCAAACTATGCTGCATAAACTCAGCGCTGACCAATAGCTGAGATGTAACACTGAGTGGTCTGTGTGCTCCATCATAAGACCATTATATGAGTCACCGCGCAATGTTCTTTTCAATAACTTAACAGAATACCTTGACATTTTAAATTTTAGTCACAGCTCAGATCAGAAAACACCACAGTCTCTGGTTGGCTTTTTTCTTTTTTTTTGCCCCAGAAAAATGCCAGCGACATAGCAGATTCGATTTAGGTGGAGAAGAAGAATGTGAGGACGTGAAGGGGGAGGAGGCTGAGCAGCACTGCGCTTCAGGGCCTCAGGGGGAGAAAACATTTTCTCTGGAATGGGACTCAAAGAAAGGCTGGACTACTTTAATACACGTCCCTCTCATTTCCACCCATTCTGGCGCAGGCACACGGTCCTAATATTGTAATTGGTTTGGCTGAAGTAGGACAACAGATGCCACTTAGGGCTGAAATGTCAAAATCTGTATGGATCATGCTGGGCATCAGTTAGTCAAAAGAAGAGTGTTTGAGATTTGTAAGGTGCATTACAAACATGTAATAATTGATAAAAAAAAAAGTGTTAAAGTCGAAAGTTATGATCACAAAGTGGGTGGAGTCAAGTGGATTAGTTTGGACGCTACTCTACAAGCAGATTCATGTTACACTCTCATTTTATATTCTACCTATTTTAGGGTGATCGCATTTTTTGGTGTTTAGCTTTGTACGTTTATATTCACCACAGGCACAGAGATGAACACAAGCGAACAACATCAACAGCCACACAGAGACATGAATGAAAGCTATATCTGTGGAGCATGAAGGCAGTCATCATACCTGCAGAGCTAATGGTTTCCATCTCATGTTTTTCAGCAGAGCAGGGGTTGACGTGAGTGTGCTCTGGGGGCGTTTCTTCAGCGTCAGGGTGACACCTGCAGGATCTCCACGCAACAAGTTCACCAGATTTTTCAGCTGCCAGCCCACCTAGTGTACAAGAATAGCTCAATAAGGGTTTCCTCAACCCACACGGGCATTTTAATGCCTTAGACTGCAGAAATAACTGGAAATATTGCCTAGACTAAATAAACAGGGAGTGTTTTGTTTTTGTTGTTTTTTTGCCATATGTATTAGTGAAGTTTACCTTTGCATATTTGAGAATATGACCGTCATCATGTAATCAGTTTTTTACTATTACACAGAAATTTTCATATAACTAGCTGATGGACTGTTAAGCTATTGCATTTCTAAAAATTCACCTTCATCTGCCAGATGCTCATGCTGCAGTATCTGTCTCTGTAGACTCATATATGTAGCGATCATTATAGAATTTAATAGGTGGGCTCTAAAGTTTGTTATCTGAACAATATTGAAATATGGTTGTAATGTATCCTTAAGTTCCAGAGTTATGCTCCTGAATAATAACCAGAAGAGTTCTTACAGAAAAACTTGACTAAATTTGACATTTGTCCATTA
Organism: Aulonocara sp. 'chitande type north' Nkhata Bay; assembly: GCF_057382095.1. Classification (NCBI taxonomy): domain Eukaryota; kingdom Metazoa; phylum Chordata; class Actinopteri; order Cichliformes; family Cichlidae; genus Aulonocara; species Aulonocara sp. 'chitande type north' Nkhata Bay. Next base: position 14,155,057 of record NC_141353.1, on the reverse strand, counting down.
CTTTATTACTTTATCATTCAATACTATTAGACATTTATGTGAAAAATGTAACAATTTTTGAGTTTTGGATCCAACCAGAACATCAATGATACTAGTAGCTCACCCAGTTCAAGATTCATGACAATTAACAGGTTAAAATGCCTGTAAAAAGGACAAAGGTGACATTAATCTTGAGAAGAGTGTGGGCAAAGACCCGTTAGGTGATCATTGTGTGTAAGTTTGTTTAAATTCTGACCAATACTTTAGCAGGAGGCGTGAGTCTTATGAGCTGTGGTTGGACAAATGGATGGGTTATCAATGGACCCCTTACCATGGCATAAGCTCATTGGTTCTTGAGCCAGATGAGCTTAAAAAGCATGTTTTGTTTTTTTAAAATGGTATAAATGAACAGCTGGACCAAACCTGAACAAATTTCTTCAAAAAATTCCTGAGACAGTCTGATCATGAAAAGGGGAAGGATGCGGGTTTAAAACATAATGTCTTCAGTGATGCTATCATCAGAGAGGAGGCATAAGAAGCTGATATTTCAGTGTAACAATGCCACATTTAGTCTTCTTATTAACTGTCTGTATTTCAGGTAGTTTCCATTCACGATTTGAAGTCATTTCTTTATGTCTAATCTTTTTTTGAAGTTCAGTTCACCAGAAAATGCGAGCTGTTTTATTTGAGGTGCTGTTACTTTGTTATTTTGGTAATGCACATGGATCCTGATGGTTGACAACTGTAGCACAGCCTGCAGCCCTCTGAGGTTCATGTTGATGATGATGTTTAATGCAAAGCTGGATGCCTCAGGGCATCTTGCACGCCTCCTGCCATGTTGTGGTACAGCCTGATGTTGTGTGTTGCGAACAGCTGCATGCCATGTAAATACTCTTTAACCCAGTTTTAATGATATTTGGCACGAATAGCATCCCGCCCAGAGAAACACTCTCTGCTGCTGAACCAAATATGCCAGGTCCAGTTTGGGGAGGAAAATAAAAAATTCCCCCGCTCGGTCAACCGCACTGAATTTTCAGTATGTCTCGTGTATTTCAAGCACCCTGAAGTACCAGACATTTTTCAGCCTCTGACCTGGCAATCACTTTGTTCCTTGCCAAGTAATTTTTCACCCTTACAGCCACTACACAGAAATTCTTCACAGAAAGTGCATTAAAGACATAGACTGACTGAACAGGCAGACAGACAGACACTTTGCTTTTATTCTTTATTCTATGGTAGAGAAAAAAATGTTCTTCTGTGCGAAGACAAAAAAGTGTTTATTTAAAACAGTAAATCCCTGATTTTCAGCTTTTTAAGCTGTTTACTTGGTAAAGAAATGCTCTGCTTTAAAGTGTTTCTTATACAACATCAAGTCATTGGTTTCTTCCTTTTGTTTCATCTCACTGGAAATTCAGATAAAACTCGTGAGCGTTAAAATGTACCATAGTGTATGTGATATTTTATGTGTTTGAAGCTTTTCATTTAATGGCCATTCCTGCACCAGACTCTATCACTGTTGTCACGAGTTATTTACTTCTGTGTGCACAACACCACCAAAATAACCTACAAATTAGCAAACCCTTAGGTCTTTCTACATGGCAGAGCATTTTTTTTTCTTCATTCGTTTCCTTTGATGTAACTCGTTTGCTTTAGCTGCCATTTCTACATCCACTTCTTATGAAAAAAGATGCTCAGATCCAGTGAACTCTGCTCTGTGTCTTTTTGCTGGAGTACTCCCTACTGCCTTAATTATAAATCCCTCAACTATTTATAACATGCCTTGTTTTTTTTCACTTGGTGGTGTTTTCGTCCTTGAGTATTAAGATATTTAACAACTTTTCTTTATGACTTGTTATCTCATTTTCCTGTAAGAAGAGATGGTGGCAGTAATCTGGGCCATCACAGACAAATCTAGTTCAATGCAGTTTCTCTAAACCCTCAAAGGAACGTTTGTGAACAATCAGCCGTAATTAAGTTGCTCTACACTGTGCCATAATAAATTAAATGCATTAACAATGTTTAAGCTGGTTTAAGCGATGTTTATGAGTAACAGTGGAGTTTTAGCTCAGCATGTAACTCTACTGCAGTAATGTATTGCCTACTTAGGCTGCTGCAAGAGTCCATCCTCTGTTTGAGAACACCTATTACTCAGTCCTACCCCACATACTAATTTCGGGCAACCAATACATCATAATCGTGTTGTTTAGAAAGAGCTGAGAATGTCTTGCAAATCAGTCTGCAAAATCACTCAAATCATTTATACTATACTTCAAGGCCCTATTTCAATTAGCTGTTTCTGTGTTGGGCTTATGTAATGCTAATATTCACATTACTATGACAGGCTAAAATAGCTTCCGTAGAAGTTTTGTTTGAATACATTGCATTTTCCTTTGGTGCCCCATGAGGAGCATGACTCTGACTGACGCATGCTTCGGTAAAATGAAAATCAACTCTGCATTTCCACTTTTTCTCCAAAACATGGCTGCATTCAGTGGGTGACTTGACTGACTGAAATGAATCTGACTTGAGCTGTGTAATTATCATAAATCTCGCTGTTGCACACACAAGTAGCAATTATTTTAAACAATGGGTGCTATATTTAAATTCCACTCTACGGAAAAGTGAAAGTTGAAAGTTTTTTCCCTTTCATTTCTGCTCATCATGCTGTGTACGCTGCAGAAACAGACATTTTGTGCAGTTATGCCTCTCACTGACAGAAACAATGGCAATTACTTTGGCTGATAAGTGCTCATGCTGAATCTGGGGACAGCTGAGAACAATTTGAGGTCAAAAAGCCATGTATTGAAATAAAAAGAATGAACAGCAACATCCCCACTTTGAGCCTGGATTATACACTTTATTATTTCCATTTCCCATCTGCTTTTCAGTTCTTTTCTGCTATCTATTAAAAAAAAAGAAGAAGAAGGCTAAAATTTGGTAGTTGCATTCAGGTGCATCGCAACTAGCAAGAATCGTCTAATTATCAAGAAAAACAATGTGTGTGTACCACTAGTTTCTAGGAACGAAAACAGAACTCTCGCTAGCACAAGTTACCTTTTTGAAGCAGGTACCTCTTGATCTGCTTTTAACAGAAAATCCAACTGACCCCATGATAGCCCTCAAAAACTACTACAAGAGACACTACAGCCAGTATCCTAGACAATAACAGTTGAGCTGCAGTGGCTCATAAAAGCACTGAACTGCAGGAGCGTATAAAACAACAGCATGCATTCATAATTTCTTTATGTATGTAAAAAATATGTCAAAATTAAACAAACATTTGCATAAATAATCTGCAAATGCAATGCAAATAACGTGCAAATTCAAATAACACAAATTTTCTTTTAAAAACAACAATAATAAGGCAGAGAAAGAACACGACCATACCACTGTCTGATGATTGACCTGAATGACTTCATCTCCAGCATGGATTTTCTTGCAGCGGTCAGCCAGTGACTGATGGAAAAACAGAGAGACCGAGTCATTAAAAGCAGCTCTGATTCAAGTAAAGTATAAATAGTGAACGAACAGTGAGGTGAAACTCTGCAAAGGTGAGCAGAAAGACATTTGCACTTACTCCCTCTGTGGTGCCGGTGATCACATGCAAACCATCATATGTTGATTTGATATACATGCCCTGTGGGAATATAGCAGATATGTAAATGACTGCCTTGTAAAGCACAGCATTAGGAGTCAGCATCATCTGCACCTCAGCTCAGCCCCGCAGTCATTTACAGTACAGACTACTCCATATTTGCAAATCTCCATTTGTTTTAATCTGCTTGTGGTGCAAAACTGGTAGAAAATCTGGGTTTTTACTCAGTGAAAGCCTGAGAGGGAAAGTGCTTTTATACACATCTCAATTTGTTTCAGTAGTCTTAAACAACTAGAGGAAAGTCATAAAATATCACACGGGTGCACTTTCTTTAAATGCACAGAACACTCTGCAAAGTTGTGTCATGTAACGAGTCCCTCGCAAGCAGATTAAATCAAAGATAAATGATTGTTTATCTGCAAATACTTTTAGTCTGGTGCTGCAAAAAGAAAAAAAAAACCTTCAAGGCTTTCACTAAAAGGGGTCAAAAGTACAAGACAAACAAACACACAACTATTTACACACAGATATGCATGAAAATACATGCATAACTATGTGACACACACACACACACACCGAGTCACACGCAGAAACGTAGAAGCAGCATGCCAGTCTTCAAGATGAGTGGAAGAGGTTTATTTTTAGGCTACTTGACCCACTGTTGTGTTCAGGTTTCACTGAACGGATGAAAGAACTTCCATGCCCAATGCTAGCGTTTATGTGTGGGGGGTGGGGCTTTCACTGTGGCCCCAAGCAAGGAGCTTGTGCCCGAGTGTAGGTCAGTGCAAAGATGGAGTCCAACAAAGGGGAGCGTTTATATACAGTGCAAGAAAAGTATTCTCTGCTTCTAAACAGTTATATACAATCCTAAAAGTAAGTGCTAACAGAATTGCCGGTTGCTGTATTCTATTTGCTTGCATTTCACTCATCTGAATATGGCCAATATGTTGTTTTTATGTCACATTTTATCCACTGACTCACATGCCCACCAGCTCAGCAAAACCTAGTTTGGGGTCAGCTAATGTGAGTTACATTAGATATCGTGCTGAAAAGCAGCACGCAAGGTTTAAAATCTACAATCCATATTTCAGATGTTCTGTTTGCTTTGAAATGCAATTTTGGTCATTCCCAGAAAACTTGACATGACATTATTATCCCCAAGTTGAAATTCCAGAGATAGATATGACAAAAAAAAGTAATCAAAAGAAAAATTGTATGCCTACTTCTTGATGCCTCTACAGGTATGTACAGATAACCAAATATATATACAGCTGTAGTCAGGCTTGACCAAGCCTTTAATGAAAATAGCCTCTGTATGCTTCAAAAAGTAAGTGTGTGCTGTTCCATTAGAAAACTGTATTTATAAAAACTTTAACTGGAAAATCAGGCAAAGTTAGTACTGGGCTTGAGCAGAAATATGTTCGCAGTGAGTAAGAGAAACGCTTAAGAGAATTTGCACATGCCATATTTGTATAAAACAAAATACTCTGTCATGCTGTTTAATCGTCATTAGTACGATTCACATTAGTAAGTTTTGTACTTTACTGTTTTGGCTTTTCCCTGTGTTCATCAAACCTGAAAAACAATTTAACATCTTGATATTTTAAGTATATTTCAAGTTTGTGAAAAGTATATTGAAATGCTTGTTATGTGTATTTGTTATGTACGCCTTGTTACGTATAGTGAAGTACAAGGTGTGTATGCCTGGGATTACTGTGTGATAGATGAACCACTCCTAAGAAATACCTACAAATTTCTGCCTTTCCTGTAATTATTAGTTAATCAGCTATGTGGCTATGTAGTCTACATAAAATGTGTCATTTATTTGTTGACTTATTATAGTATCTTTTCAAACTAATAAGAATTTATTACGTACTTATTATTATTTTACAATAAAGCAGCATGAATGTTTCTGCTGGGTTTCTGAAGCTACACCAAAAAAATCCTTTAAAAAAGTTCTTTCAAATCTAGATTTCATAAGTCTTGAAAAAGTGAGATACAAAATCTGAGCTGGATAATTAAAACCGAACCCCTTTCCCCAAAACGGGTGTGATTCTGAGAGTCTGAGGGAGGGTCACTCTTACCAAGCCTTCAGTGGATTTTATGTTGGGGAGCTGCACAACCTCCAAATGTGCAGACTGGGACACCATGGGATCCGAGGAGAGCGAGATAATTTGGTCGCACACTTCAGACAGTGTTTTACACTGCGGAGGACACATTAGGGATAAATACAATCTTCAGGCTTGCACATATTAGTTTAATTATTTCTTCGATAGAACAACATTTCAAACTCACCACATTCAGGATCTTGTTTTCTGTTTCATACACAGAGCAGTCCTGAGGAATATTCAGAAAGCACTGTTACCTCAAGAGAATTTGTCAAAATGAAGTTATTATTGGCATTTCTGCTGTAGGTGGATATAAGCAAAAACCGAGCAGCTTGGCACCTATAACCCCCAACACTCCCACACAGGCAGGCACAAACACAAAACAAATGAATCACCAATGCGGAGGCACATCTTTCCCTCTCTCTTTCACTCTGCCAGTCTTCCTCTCTCTCAGCCTTCAATTATTTTCCCTTTTGCCCTCTTTCACTCTCACTTTTAATGTTTTCCCACTTTAATTTTTCTCTTAACTCTATATAAACATTATATTCCACAGAGCCCAACCTAAAACCTGTATAGTTCTCTTAGTTTTAACTGGTCTTTAGAGGCTCTATATGACTGACAGACCCAGATACAATAAAATGAAACTGCAGTTTATGATAAGCATCTATCATTTCTATCACTTTAGAATATATTTTTAGGTCACTCTTTGAGGTGGCTCTAATTAGGATGCTGCTTTACATGAAAGCATATCTGACAGATGAGAAACAAGTTGTGAAGTAGTCAAGTCCAATTTCAGCTTCTCATTATCACTGACAGCTGCAAAATCTAAAACTAATAAAAAAGCAGGATGTACTGAAAGGGGAAAAAATTGTGTAAATGTATATCTGCTTTAGGGTTTAGAAAGATTTTAAATTTATGCAGGGAATGAAGAAACATTTTTGAGATTTCATTTTAAAAATCATAAGCACATTTACCAAAGAACCAGGTATTTTTCCAATTCTGCCGTTATACTTTAATATGGATCAGCTTCCTTTTTTCTGACAGAGGCTTTGTGATGATCCCAAGTTTGCTCTGTACAGTATGAAGTAATACAGTACAACAGGATATGATACAATAAATCATTTCATATTTGTTACCTGTTGTACAATTGTAGTGAGCTCAAGACATAGCTGGATAACATTGTTTCTGGTCACAGAGTAATCTGCCACTGCTGCAAATGGAGATCTGAAAAAGAAAGAGCACCTGGAATGAACCATTAGATCATTCTTCCTTTGAGACTCAGTCACTGGTAAATTTTACATATTTTTTTTACCAGCATTTCTCCCTTTACATTTTAGGATCCCTCACATTTCTGCCTATGTTAGTCTGTTTTGGGGTTTTTATTTTGGAATGTGACGTCTGTAATGCTTTTAACACATTTAATAATATTCACATTTCTCCTAAGGCCGAGAGCAGCTGACGTAGAGCAGAGATTATTAGTTGCTGTTCTGCTTTTTCCAAATAACCTCACAAGTGCGTCCTATCCACTGTCAACAAACGCAGCGTCGACTCCCACGTTTCTATTTGTACAATTTGGTCAACAATTAAGCATTTTCAAACATGAAATGAAACACGGATTAGTGAATTTTAATTGGGATGAATGCTGTAAATCATGTCAGCTATAATGGGGGAAAGGCAAAGCAAATCACTTTGTTATTTTTGCTGAACGTTGTCAGCTTTGAACTTCCAAATTCATCAAACACAAACAGACACAAACACACAGACTGGCACAATCCCACAGGGAAGCAAGGATAAAGAGACATATAAATAGACTTTCTCGGTGTCTTTTTGGCCACCCTGTCAAAATCTACTTATATAAGACTTTTGCTCATCTTTTCTTGTCAAATGATTGGTCATGGACATTACACAGAAAAACAAAACCAGTCTGTATCTGTTAAAAAAACAAATCCCAAATCAGACTACATGTACCAATGCATGTAAACAGGACTGTCTCATTCCTGTTTGATGTCAGTTATATATTTATAATTAATTCAAATTATTATTATATCTTTTTGCTTGCAATTAGCACGGTTGTAAGTTTGTATCTAAGACGAATCTAAGGAAATGTATGCAAGAATATACCCAGTATGCATATAAATATGTGTCCATGTGAACCTGTATTTATGTGTTTGTGTATGTAGTTGTAAATGGGACCAGTACCTGAATCTACACAGCTCTGTGGGGCCCTTTTTCACAGTGTGCGTCCACATGTTTACACATGACTTACCAAATGTTTAAATTCATCTTTTTGCAAATCTCACCTGTCAAGCCACGCCAAAAGGCTTTTGGCAGCAGCAATGAGGTCCACCACTGAAGTTAGAAAGTCGTTGGGCAGCTTGCGGGTGGCTCGGCCGTCATAATGGCCACTGCGCCGCCTGCCTGTGATGAAATTCTGCAGGTTCTTGGCAGATGCGTTAAGCTTATGAGAAAGCGTTTTGAGATTCTCAGTCTCCAGCCCATAATTCTAGAGGGGAGAGGAAAGTAAATTCACTGTGTTTGACCAGTTTGTCAGTGTTTGCTTTCACTGTGACACATTCCAAGAATATCCCCAGCCTGGAGATAGAAACCAATTGTTCTCTGATGGCACTTTATGAATAGGAATACTACAGCCGACCAGCCCACCACGCTCCACAACAGAAAGGCTCCACATATGATGAAAATGTGTGAAATCAGCTGTCACTTTGCACGCCTGAGCATCGTTGAGCGCTCATTACACTTTGCGGCTAACTGCACGTGTAGGCCTATGGGCAGCTATCATGTCATGGGTTTCTTGGGAGGGGAGAGCGCAGCAGGAGGGCCACTAATCATATTTAATACAGCAGTGCCTGAGAGACTTAAAACTAAATCCCAGTTACATAAGAAGCTTTAGGGCTGAAGCAGGGCCCCCTGTGCAGCGATGCAGGATGAGTGGACTTTAGATTCAGATTGCATCTGTGACCTTAGGCTGGTAATCTCCACCCAATTTTTCTATAGATCTCAAGAGTTAACACAAACCCAGGTCCAACTTTATTGCACCTTGTCTCTGTTATTTCTGCTTCTCATTTATCATTTACCATCTTTTACTTTTATATTACTGCAGTCTAACTTTCTTTGGTTCAAAAACAGAAAATTTGAATTAAATACTGGAATTATATGTGCAAGTGAATATAAAAAAAACCCTCAAAATAAAGGAAATTATTAGGAGAGAAAATTATTTAGCTGGATGCTAAAGACACCTTACAAAAAGACTTTACATTTTCATTTCCTCTTGTGGTAAACTGGACAGCATGGCCAGAGTAAGTATTCTCAATTAGATGCAAAGCATTTATATGATTCACCCTTACACCCCCTACAGTGGGGCAGGGATAGCTCAGTAGGTAGAGTGGTGGCCCCATGATTGGAAGGTCGGGGTTCGATTCCCCTGAACAGCTACCCTGAGGTACCCCTGAGTAAGGTACCGTCCCTACACACTGCTCCCCGGGCGCCCAATGGCTGCCCACTGCTTCACTGAGCGAATGGGTTAAATGCAGAGAGGGATTTTCCCCACGGGGACCAATAAAGTACACTTACTGAGCATCCAATCCAACACCAAATAGTTCTTTCGTGTAGTTCCTGTTATTTAAAGTGAAAAGTTTCCAAACCCCAACATAATCAGTACAAACTGCTTAACGGTATTTGTCCCTTATTTCAAACAGTTATTTTATAAATAATCTAAGAGTGAGGAAAAGAGTAAAAAACAATAATAAATTACTTCATCAATCAAATCGTGTTTTCCAGAGTAAATAAATTGTAACATTTTCACTGCAAATTTTAAGCACCAATATGGACACTTTTAGTAAGTAGGGTCTAAAAATATGTTCACATTGACGGACAAAAGAGAACATTTGGGAACAGCTATCCTGGGAAAACCTCCATTTAAGAAAAAATGTTCCTTAAATGAAGCAAAGCCTCCAAGCTAGTTCAGAAACACAGCTCAAGCTGCTCTGCGTCACTCTCCTTGCATCATATACCAAATATACCTTCCTGATCTGGTGGTCTATTTAAGCTACATAACTTTCCATCTCTCCGTCTGACATGCTAGTGCCGCTGCCGAATCGCCCCTTTACGCTCCAGGGATATATTTGCTCATGAGTCCCCAGTTTTATATGTAACATATTTGCACACAGAGACCAGAATCTGCTTCCAGTGCATTTTTTAATCTGTAGCATGCTTCTGATGATTGCAGTATATATTCGTTCATTTTAATGCCGTTCATTTGGCCATTACATGACTGACCCCTAAATCTTACATTCTCGGGTTAGAAACAAGTCGAGGTCTCTACTCTGTATGCAGTAACATCCAGAATGAATATTATAAGGAGAATAAATATTATGCTCCAGCTACTCCAGCTGCACATTAGCCAAATCAGCAGAACAGCAATCTATCATGCTGACACTAACAAAACTTGTGTTTTGGGAAACTAAGAGCAGAAATCCCTTCGAGATGAAGCAGTAATCCATGTCAACACTAACGACAGCTGTAAGATTTGCCTGTGGAAGATCTTTTGGCCAGATTAGTAACTCTGGTAGATTTGCTGTGATGTTTAAAAATTGGGGCCTAAAGCAATCCTATCTACATCCACTTATTCCTGGAATGACTGATTTCGTTAACTGACAGTCTTTGCAGTGATAATAACAATATAGAAATTGCATCATTACTAAATATATCAACTGCTTACTGGAAAATATCTTTATTCTGTAACTTGTTATCTTCACTGACTTGTTAAATGATTTCACAGAGCTGCAGAGGTGCCAAATGTTCGACAGAAACTTCATCCGACAGCACTGACTTTCCAAAGTGACAGTAGAAAGTAGTGGGAAGATGGTGTGGGAAACTTGGACTCACCAGAGCACAGAGTAAGTCCACAGCCTCCAGTATCAGCTCCTGGTGGCCAATTCTGGATACTCCCAAATCTTCCAGCTCCTGGTGGGTGATACGCAGCAGCTGCTCCCCCCCTACTTTCTCCTTCTCAAAGGTCTTGATGTACTGCTGCAGGCAGTCGTCCAGCCCTTGGGGGAACACAAAGGACAAGAAAACTTTCAGCACAGCTCAAAAGCATGAATTTTTATTTGCAGACTGCATCAGATTTTCAGATTTCTTGTGAAACCACTGTTTGCATTATGCATTCTAACAGGACTTGATATCACTTGCTTTGCCAGAATATGTGCTGTAAATCTGTAAAGTGTGAGCACAGGTTGTATTTTGCTGTGTGCGAGTGTGAAGCAGTCTGTGTCAAGACAAGAAATCTGACACACTCCCCCTCGTCAACAGTTCTGAGCTGCATTTTCAGCTTCAAACCAGAAAACGCTTTCAGCTAGAAAGAAGCTATGTAGGTGTGCTCGAGTTACATATTCAGCTACTGCAGCAGGTGTGAAATCTTTTGGAGAAAGAGTTGATGAAGTGCAGCAGACGAAAACAAACTAAGTGATTCTGTAACTTCTGTCTGCGTCAACAGACACCCTGAAATGTATGACTAGAAACTGTTTTCTAAAAAGTATATACACAGGGTAAATCAAAAACTTACAAAAAAAAAGAAAGTCTGTTACCAAAGCATCCCAAGAAAAGCCTTCAAAAAATACCTCAAGCCGTGATGAGGGGGCCGAGCAGTTCAGTAGGTGATAAGGGGACCTAACAGTCCCCATGGCAACTTATTTTGATCATGTTAAAAGCATGGCTGTGAGCTCTGATTGGAAAAATGTGTTTTTGCTTATTGCACATCCCCAGTGGTGATTTTTCTTCACGAACAACCAAAGGAAGGACTGCAAAGTCCATACACCTGTTCTGAAGAAAATACATGTTGCCACTGCCTTACGATCTTACAGTTAGGTTGAAAGGTCTCATAATTAGTTTTAAGGCTAATAATTCAAGAGGTATCTGCTTATTGGAGTCCCAAATAATGGTAAAAGCCACAAATTTGCAAACATGCTCTGGAGTCCACGTACCACGCTTGGTTTTGGTTTTGATTGATCAAAGCATTGAGGAGGTAAGACCTCACTTCCAGTTTATCAGTTTAGCTAATACTTAGGCCAGTACTTTTGAAAAGTTAAACTAAAAAACTAGGCTTGATCTGAAGATCATCTTTGCCAGTTTTTGTATAGACTGTTTTAAGTCTGTCACATTTTTTGTGATAATCTAATATGGCAGCGTGTCCCCAGAGTGCGATTTGAACTTGAAAGGTTGATCTGAGGACTTGATCATATGGTTGAATGGTTAGGAGAGGAGTGCATAAAAGCAACTCTAACTTTAACTCGGTACCTCAGCAGAGCTGGCAATATCATCAAGGACCACTCTCACCCCAGCAACCAACTGTTTGAACTATTACTGTCAGGCCGACGGTACAGGTCACATAAAACCAGGACAAACAGATTCAGGGATAGCTTCTTTCCCAGAGCTATCACCGTAGTAAATAAGCACAAAAACAACTGAACCTATTCCATACCGTCACTGTCATTATATTATGCTGCTATTCATACTGTCATCATATTAATGCTGCTATCCTGTATATATTGTACATACTATTGTTTGAGTACTTACGATTGTTTTTTTTGTACTTTTTATATTTTACATTTATATTTATTATTGAAACTTGCACCAAGGGAGTGGCACTCCAATTTCGTTGTACTCTGTACAATGACAATAAAGGCTATTCTATTCTAACCCACTGGTCCTCGAGGTGTTAGCATTAAACATTGAAAAGAATCAGGAGACTGCCGCAGTTATTGATGGCGTGTCTCTGTAATGCATGAAAGTATTTACTTCAGAAGCTGCACTGTGTCCCGATGATGTAAATTATGTTGCAAATCGAGCATGCAGAATCATGTTGCATAAACTAAACCACAATTTGATTTATTTTCTATATGAAATTTGATTTGATAATTGATGTTTCTGCCTCAGGCTTCCTAGAAACTCATTTACTTATTTATGTTTTATTCACTTTCAGATCAAGCAAACACATTAATAAATGAGCTACAAGGGAGCAGCTTTTGTATTGCTTTTCCTATACATTTAATCTTCTCAGGCCCTATTTCTCCCTTTTCACTCTCTTTCTCTTTAACACACACAGGGTTAGTTCTTTCCTCATCCTGTCTTTTTATTGCAGTGGACCAATCATATACATGTGTCTCAGTGCTAAGCTTCAACCCCATCAAGCATTCAGATCAGGTTTAGCTGGCAGCTAAACGGTCGAGAGGAAACATAGGGAGTTTCATGGTTTTGCATAACATTTAAAGGCTTAACTAATGAGCCTCTTTACCAAGTTAATTGAGACTCATCATGTCAATGAAGTATTCCCCATGTTGCCATAGAAACCACAAAGCAGGTTTTTCGGCAGGGGTTCTCGCTGACCGTGGGGTAATATAAAGAAATAAGAAAAGGGAGAACATGATAGTTTGCAAAAAGTGACTACATGCTAGCATGAGATATTGAGCTGGTGAAGTTATCAGCTACTTTAGCATTTTATAACTCCCAGAGCGTTTCACATTTCTAAATGACATTATAAAGCATCTTGTGGATATGTGCTGTATAAATGATTTTTACTATAAATAAAAGGGGAACATGGCACAAAATGGCACTAATAGTCTCTATTCTCTATTTTTCCATTGAAATCTGCCATGTTTTGTTGAAAGCCTTATGCAAAAGAACAATGTGCAATAGAAATCCCTTTTTGGTGGAATGGAAAGACATCTCAGCCACATCAATTTTCCTGTCTCTTGCATGTCAGTCAGATTATCAGGCACGCTGAGGAGAAATTAAAAGCACAGCGTTGACACATTATGATCTTCATTCTAGATAATCCACTGGCATTGTAAGGAGAGAGAGCTCTTTAGGGCGGTTAAGCATTGTTATTATGGATCTGTGTTGATCTGACTTGTCATTGATCGCTGTCGTCGTCTGTGTTAGACAAGAAGACAGTGAGGGTTTGCACTGAAAGATAAAAACTGATATGCCTTGCAAGACAACAAATATGTTTAAAAACACCCAGACGGTACAAAGTGCAACACTGCATTGAAATGCACATATTTTATGTGTTTGCACTGATACCCTTCACCTAGTAAGAACCAATTTCCAGTCAAGCTGGAATTCTTTTCGCTTTTGTGATGAGGATCTATTCTTTAAAGCAGCTTGGGAATAAAGCGTCTAGCTCACACAAAACACTAACAGGGGGTGGAGAGTGGGACTGTGGGAAGGTCACGGGGTGCCCCTATTTGGCCTCCTGTGACATCACGGAGCGGGTATGGTAATAATGGAACCTGTGAATGCTAACGACAAAACGCTGCCAGTCCTCCGGGTTCGATAATGGATGCGAGACAAGAATGAAACCCCCTCCACCCCATCGTTTCCTCTGTTTCAGTGTCTCTCCGTGCCACTCACTCCCTCACTTTAAATTACCATTACTGGGCTCTAGGCACAAGAACTGTCTCTGCTCCACTTGTCAGATGTGGGACACTGAAGAGTCCTCTCTCGTTTCCAATCTCCACTCCTTGCTCTTTACATACCTCACTTGTGCCACCAGCGTATTTACAGATCATCTTGGATCTCATTTAAAACTATTGCGGACATTCAATTTCAGCCCATCTCAGCGTCTAATCATCCCTGTGTGTCTCTATAAATAAAGCTGCACATGGATCTTGTTTCCTTTCTGAGCAAGCATCCAGTCCTAAACAGCCTGTTTATAAGGCCACATCAGATTGAGGTACAATCTGTAATACACAACTCATACTAAGAACCGTCTGATCCTTGCAATCATGACATATCTGAGCCAGCAGAAAAGGCCTACAGGCTTAGAATAATAATGCTCGCTTGTGTGTATGTGCATATGTGCGTGTGTGTGTGTTGAGGCGGTAAAGATGCAGGCCTATGGATGTGTATGTTTCATCTGAAACAGGCCATTGCCTGACACGTGAGCACATGGCTTTGAAAAACAACACACATCGCAGGAGCGCTTATGTGAGTTAAAAGACAAATACACAGGCAGATCGCGTCCTCCCACTGAGTTTAAGGTCTCCTCTTACATTTCTATCACATTTCCCCTCAAAGTACCAACTTTGTAATGCAAAGAGACAATAAAGCAGCATGGCTAATGAGAAATCTGTGCCCTGAAAGTATTCCTGACAGTCTGTGGAAGTAAATCCTCCACAGCTGTTTGGGACATTTATAGATCTTTGGAGCCTGAATAAGCGGACAAATTTCCTCAAAGGAGCCGCTCATCCGACAGCTGTACTGAGACTAGCGGATGATGAATTAATTGCAACAACAACTGTATGTCTATCTAACCCCTTTCCAGTCCTCAATTCAGTCTAAATGTCACAGTCTCTCTCTCTCAAGAAGAAAATCTTAAAAGTGCTTCATCACCAAACTGAACCTCATTATTCTGCTGGAGGATCCCTGAAAAATGAAAAAAAAAAAAAAAAAAAGAGGAATGTTTTGATTCGCATTTAAGTGATTTTTGTGGGGATTTTATGTTTGTTTTGTTTTTTTTTGAGTGAATAATCTTTATGATAGGCCTCAGGATTTAGGTACCCTTGGGAGGTTTTGAAACTACTAGAAGCTCATCTAAGTCAGCTGTGACTTCTTAATGACTTGAGCATCTGTGGATAAACATATCACAGATGGCTGTACAAGCTCTGATAGTGTACTGCTCTCCCAGCTCTGTTTTTATTCTGTGCACATGCAAAGCCTGGTCAATAACTCGAACCTCTTTTTCTTTCCTCCTCCACACAGATTCTGCACCCAGATCCAGCGAGAGGGGGAATCATTCGTGTGTAATTACTAGATCTCCGCTACAACCATCTGCGAGGCAGCCTTATGTTAACAATGACCACCGCAGGACACAATAGACGGGTTTTCCGTGTAGAGCTGTTTGAATCTGAGAACATCTTTTTTAAAAGGAGTGGGGGGGCAAGACGTCTGCAAGCTAGAAGTGCTTGAAAAAAAAAGATCGATTAACTGATTTAAGGCTGTGATTAAAAGCTTCCCGAAGCTGCAAGGCGACGAGGCGAAACCCCGAGGCTCAGCAGGTGTTTTGGCATCTCGAGTCAGTCTGTGTTGAAATGCATTTCAGCGCAACACCACACATGCGATTCACTGCAGCGCAGCAGTTTAATGGTCATCGCGTCTGATGCCTTACCTTTCATCCAGTCAACCACCTGACTAGAGCTCCACTTGCTCACGGGCTCCATAACCAGTGCCATGGTAGAAGTTTGTCTTCGCGCTTGACAAAAGAAAAAAAAATCCCACGCACACACACTCCCCACAAACCAAACTCCCCACCCAAAACGTTAAAAAAAAAAAACAAATAGAAAGAAAATTAGAAAAGATATTAAAATAGGCTTGATTCAGTGACCATCTAAAGTCTTCTGTGATTGGTTTGAGTATTTACAAACAAATCGAGGTAGGTCCAAAAGGTCCAAAATGTCGCTGTGAGAAGCCCGAGTGCAGCTCGGCGGACTTGTGCACATTCATGTGCTCTTCACTTGCTTGAAAGAGCTCTTTTACTTGTGATTCATGTCAGGCTCGGATGCTGGTGGGTCGCTGCTGCCCGACCCCTCTTCCAAAATGCATCCCAGTACCATCCAGAGCGGAGAACAACGCGCAGACTGTTACTTCACACTGGCGTCTGGGAAGGATGGGTTCGCTCTGAGCATCCTCCCTCATACACAGACATGGAGTCATAGCTTTCACCGCGCGGAGTGTACCCTCTGTATGTGGTGTGATTAATGCCACAAGAAGCCAGGAGGAGTGCGAGCGGGGTGGGGTGGGGGCTGTTAACGGGAATGAAGGGATCCAGATTATAAGGGATTTTGATAAGAAGAAGTGCTGGATCCATGTAAAGCTTTTGGAGTGGCAGAACTTATTTGCCATGTTTTTAGCAAAGCACTCAACCATCAACCACAGCCCACAGGAAAGCAGTGGTAATAAAAATGTAAATAAAAAAATTAAAAGTGATTTGTATATTAGCTTGTATTCTTTAATTAGAAAAACCCTACAAAATCGTATCTAGAAAATTGTGACTCTAGTCAAGTATATAAGTTTTGATAAACATCTAGAAAGATAAAGATACATAATAGAGCTTGGGACTTAATTCCAAAATCTTTCTGGATCATTTGAAAATTGAATTGTACTTTTTATTTCTTTTGGTTAAATATCAATAAATACTAATTTTACCGTTTATCTTCAGGGGGCTACAGTTCAAGAAGACACCCAGACCCACGAGTCACCAGTGTTTAGGCTAGAAACTAAACCCCGCTGATTAATCAGTTGGCTAATTTTACTGACCAGTGGTAGATATTTGTCAATTATCTATTGACATGGTATTTATAACAGCTGATAAATTAAAAATTGAAAAGTAAAGAAGAGATGGAAGAAGCATTCCATGAGTGTTGAGATTGCATAGTTTGTCCACCAGAGGGTGTGCTGCATCGCCTGTTGGCCATATTTCTTTGTAACACAACAGAATCAGGCAGTGTGTAAACAAGTAAATTAATAACTACAGACAACAAATATTACAGAAATCAGCTCCGTCTTCACCACAACAGATTTGCATTGAGGCGGTCCAACTGTAAATCTACTTCTCCACTTTCTCATCACTCCTGAACAAAATCTTGAGACTCCTCCACTTGGGGCAACGACTCATTCCCAGCTTAGGATGCTGTTTCCACTCATTCCCAGCTGAGAATCAAAGCCTCTTTAAATCTCATCCCAGCCACTTCACACTCAGCTGCAAACCAATCCAGTACGAGCTGAAGGTCTTCGCCCCATGAAGCCAGTAGCGTGTCATCTGTAAACAGTAAATGTGTATCCCGAGGCATCTGCGTTAGACATCGAGCAGTTTTGGCCAATGACAACTAGAAATGAGCCTTAGCATATGTATCATTTTTTATAAAAATATTTTATAAATACTTTAGTTTGTATTATTTTTAGTTTCAATAAAATGCTAGGTCCAAAAAACACATTAGAAAATCTAGTACTCACAGAAAGAGCCCAATGAGACACTGTCAAATGCTACTGAACTGAGGAGTCAATGCCACACTTGACCCTATTCGCTATTATGCAATAAGAACCTGAAACCATGTTTTCAAATGCAGATGTGGTTGTCTGTGTTACTGTGTTCGTGTCCATGTTTCCATAACAGTTTGCCAACCACACCACTGTGGTCACATTTAAAAAAAAAAAAAAAAGTGTTCACTAAATTAGTTACACATATAATGTTTAGGAAATGCTGCACTTAAAGGGACCTTTGTCATTAATATCCTATGCTTTCCCCCACAGGGAATAAGCTTTAGCAGCACTGATAACAGGCATGCTGCTTGGGAAAAGAGAACAGCCTGCTTTTTGTCTTCTGAACACTGCCGCAATCTGACGACGACGCGTCATTACACATGCCACTAACTCCACTAGGCAGAGTGGGTATTCTGGGAACCACTTCTCCTCTTTTCCTTTCAGGCCCTGGGGCACTAATCACCCCTCATACAGCCCACTGTTTCCTCCTACTGTCTTTGTCGCTGCTCACGCCTCCATCACACAAAGCGCAGTGTAGTGGAAACAACGATCACCACCGAGACAAGGATGCTGACATGTGCCTGTGTTTTTTTTTCATGTATGGGTAAACAGCTTCGGGGGGAAAGCTTAGTGCCTGGAAATGGTAATTCTGCATTTTAACTAAGTGCAGTAACACATAAATACACATTTTTTTAAATTAAAATATAAATTAACTGATGAGCGCATATTTCATTCGGTTGCTGTTGTTTTTTACTTTCTATTACATTAATTCACATTCATTAAAGAGATATATATATATATATATATATATATATATATATATATATATATATAATGAAAAATGGCACAAAAAAATTACAGGAATTAAAAAAAATACTCCTCTTAAGGTTAATGAACAACATAATGTTGCTTTTTTTTTTTTTATGTCAGAATAAGCACCCAGATAGGCGGAAGTAGATTAAGCTGGGATCCAAGATCATTGCAAATAATAGTGGTACTCCCAGAAGAACTCAGTGCTATCAGGAAACAGTCCTTATCATTACACAATTGCAATAAAGCATTTGCATTGCACTCATGATATAATGTATGAATTATATCAAAGCAAATTATGAATTTACTTTGTTGAGGTGTTTGTCCTCTTTTTGTTGATATCTTTTTAAAAGGAATCATGAACTAGGGAAGACCTTAAATTGGTGGGGGTGGGGGTGGTGTGGGTGGGTGGGTAAGGATGGGGGTGTAACCTGTTAGGTTGCCTGTTTATTTTAAATTTAAAAAAAAAATGGCAGCAGTGCCTCCATAAAGTAATGCAATAGGAAGCAACATATTATGCTGCCATGCCAATATCTTGCCCCATCGCTCAGCATACAGAAAGTGTGAAACTTAATCATTTCACTGGCTACAGCTCCTTTAAGCAATGTTGGATTTTTTTTTTTTTCACCTTTATGACTCATATTGTGCAGCAGGGACACAGCCGAGGGAAATGTGTGTATTACTGTGCAATGAGCACGAGCTCTCACAGGTTTGACATTCAGTATTAGACTTATATAACAGCAGGGTCATCATATAGTTCAAGATGACACTGATTTGTGCAGTGATGGCAGTGATGGAGGAAGTACATTTGCACACCACTCTGTGCAAATTTCAATACCATATTTATCTAAAGGTATAAGAATAAATCAACAATTTTGTAACAGTGGTAGCCAAAGTTAACGTGTCTATAGCATTTTAAAATGTTAATTATCATTATTGTTAAGGAATTCATCTGAATCCGAATACTTTATTAATCCCTGAGGAAATTATATCACCTACTCCAATAGATCAGATTCTGTGACATTGCTTTATATAATAGTAGTAGTGCTGTCCTGTGAGAACCACATGTAGTTTTTCATGAGCTCAGAGAAACAGGAAATTAAAAGTTTGGTCGGGAAAGGTGTTCAAAATGAAAGCAACGAAGTGGTACTCTACAAACATTTCGCATCTGATTACATGGGATGCACCCAGTTACTGTTACTGGTTTCAGGTTTGTCACTTGTCTCAAGTGATGTTGTTTAAGTCTGCCTGAGTTTAAAGTCCACAAGTTTGAAAATGAAAACAAAAGTAATCATATGGAGCTAAAAGCTTTGCACGTCTTTGCAGTCCAGTCATCATATCAGCTTGGAGTTGGCTGTTTAAAGTTACATTAGCTGCTGGCATAAAAGCCAAAATAGTTAACAGTCGGCATTTAATATAAAGACTGTGGAAAAAATAAAAGACTGTGCTGCAGCAATTTTCTATTTGTCATTCGAATAACTGTGCGTGGAGAGTCCAGCAGTGAAAGGACTGCAGTTGTAAATTGCTGGGTGGCGAGCACATCTCTGCGGTAAGTTTTCCAGTCCTTTGGTCACTTATAATATAACTCTAACAGCCAGGATCAGAACACCTAAGCAGCTAAATTTAAGCCAGTGTTTTTCCACGAGCCCTGTACATTTTCAGGTTTTCCTGTGTAATATTTTCTGTGGTGAAAGCAAAGGTGAAGAGTCAATTTTACAGGCAGCTTAGGTGGAATTTATTACACTACCACATTTATTTAGACATTGATAAGATTTACATACAAAACCGATTGTCAATTGTGTGTGTGTGTATAGATAGATAGATAGATAGATAGATAGATAGATAGATAGATAGATAGATAGATAGATAGATAGATAGATAGATAGATAGATAGATAGATAGATAGATAGATAGATAGATAGATAGATAGATAGATAGATAGATAGATAGATAGATAGATAGATAGATAGATAGATAGATAGATAGCGTTTTGTGGGAGAAATGTTTCGTCACTCATCCAAGTGACTTCTTCACTGAAGAAGTCACGAAATGTTTCTCCCACAAAACGTTATCTATCTATCTATCTATCTATGTCCAGATGAACAGAATCAACTTTTTGGAGATTTACTTTCCTGGATGATTGAGAATGCATCAAGACCTCTGTGTACTGTACCACACCTCCACTACTCGTCTTTTTTCTCTTGATTTTCACATTTTATCCTGTAGGTGGTAGTGTAGGCCTAGTGAGGTGTAGTATAGCCATAATAAGAAGAAGAAACTTAAGACGAAGAAGAAGAAGAAACTTCCAGTCACGGAGAAGGGTAAGCTATTCACTGTTCATTGCATGCTTTTAATGTAGTAATAATGTATTTATTTTATAAACAGTGAAATTGCGTGAGATGATTGAGTGTCGTGAAAGCATTTGTCATCGTTTTGTGTAAACGTCGTGTTCCTCGCTGCTTGTTGGAGTCTTCTTATTGCGCTTCATCGAGTTAGCTTATGTAAATCTCTAAGTTCAAAATCAACACGGCTAGCATTAAATCATTCAGAAAGACATTATGAAAAGTCGCGGGCATAATCTTATCATGGTATGTAGAGGCTGCTGTAGGTCAGACAGGTGCCACGAGCTCCCATTCATAACATGAAGAAAAGGAAAACGCAAAGCGGAAGAGTTCCCAAAAATGTCAAATTAAACCAGTTTCTACTCTGCTTTATGAATGTAGACCTCAAACAGTTAGAGTAAGAAAGGCCAACAAATTCCTGTTAGCCAGCACATGGATACAGTAGCGAAACAAGCTTTGCTTTAAGCAGGAAGAAACCTGCGGCATGACCAGGCTCGGCGTGGGCGGTGATCAGCTTGACAGATAGTAGGAATACATGTATAACAATAAACCAGAGTTGCCTGCAGGAGTGCACAGAAGAAGAGAGAGGGAGGGGACAAAGAGCAAAGACACAGCATATTAATAGACACTGGTAACAAAACTGTGCTGATAGCTCCAGGCTCCACCTCCCAGTCTACTTTTCAAAACTCAAGGAAGTGTAATTAAGGCAAAGTGCTAATGTGATATGAGACTTACAAATGCTAGCAATTGGTAATGCTGTGGGAAACGTGATCACTTTGATACTAATAGCACCCTTGCTGCACCTCGAATTGCAGTAATCTAAAAAGTAACAAGTGCACCGTTATTTGTTTCTACATTCCTACTTAGGACTTATGTTACTTATTTTTCATGGGAATGAGGGTGGGTGGCGTCTAGTGAGAGAGTTTAGGTTTACACATAAAAGAAGCCATAATTACAAAATAATTGGGAGCTGTCCATCCATTTTCTTCTCATTATTCGGGGGTCACAGTGTGCCTGGAGTCAGTGTATCTGATATCCCTGTGTTGGTGTTGTTTCTGCATCACCATAATAATGTCGGTCCAGGATCAACATTGCAATTGACCAGCCATGCTGTTGTTGTCATACCTTTGCAATGTGAGGGAGAAGGAAAGAAATGCTAAATGAATGCTCAGACAATGTGATTGGTCAGTTGCAATTCTGATCCTGGACCACAAGTGTTATGACGGTTCGGGAACAACACCAACACAACAATATCAGATCGTGTCCAGGAGCCTATTCCAGCAATCATAGGCACAAAATGGGATGCACTCTAGACAGGTCATCAGTCATCCTAACATGCATGTCTTTAGACTGTGGGAGGGAGCAGTAGCAGGTGTAGGGAGAACATGCACACTCCACCAGCTGGCTAACCAACAACCTTCTTGCTGTGCTAACCCCTGCACCGCTATTCAAACCAATGTAGGAGCCAGTGTCAGAATATTTGAAACCACAGTCTTTTATGCTTATTAGTTACTTTCTCAAGACCTCTAAAGGAAAGTTGTATGATTTTCTTTTGGCAAGGCAATGTCAAAAGATTACTAAAGGCATCTTTAACAGCAGAAACGTGTTGAATAAGCACGAGTAGAAAGCTTAATATCCGTCTCCTTTATTTCCCCAGGATTTTTCTTCTTCTTATCAGTGCTGCTCACTGACCCTCTCCATGACATCATGAGCGACATAGACGAAGCGATGGGCACGCAATCAGAAGGCTCTTCCATTGGGGAAGCAGCTTCTGGAAGACCGGAAAGTGGGCTTGAGGAGGAGGTAGAAGATGAAGATGAGGACCTCTACTACATTCCTCCGAGAAGACCTTCGCTTGACCTGGGACCCAGTCCAATGGACACAACCCACTGGTATGGAGAAATGTTTGACTTGCAACCCCTTCCTGTGCTTCTCTCACTCTAACACTGTGTTTTTGTAGTGAAAATGCTTTTTAAGTATTGTTAAGTGAGTAAAATTTATGCCGACCTACGCTGTGACTGTCTGTAATTTCTTAGGTTACATTACATAAAAATAAGCATCACTCAGTTTGCAGTGGGATTTCCGGTCTTGATGTCTTCAGCTTCAGCTTGGTTTTTTTTTTGGGTTGTTACATGTACAACGTTACATGTTACACATGTACATACGTAATTTATGCATCCATCTTTGTTTTCTTTTCTACGCATATTTAAGTTGAAGATGTCAAACTATGTCTTTGAACTTTTGGTTTACTACCAGTGCATAAATACTCAATTACATTCAGAAATGATTAAAAACCAGACTAGTTACATGAAACTGTTAATCAATTAGTTATCAGCACAGGCTAAAGACAGGAAAATTGAACGCATCATTAATAGTGAGAATTTCACTGGGTTATTGACCGGTCACACTACTAAGTGGTTGTGATTCTGCTGACAGGGGATTTTCCCCTCATAGTTGAAGTCTGCTGAACTAGAATTTCGGGGCCAAATAGAGCACAGTTTATTTCTACTTTATGCATCAGCACCTGCTCAATAAACTACAGTTTTCTGACATATGTTGAAAAATATTTGCAGACAGTGAAGTTAAACTGGAAATATTGGAAACTCCAGTTGTTCTTGATTGCGTCATTGCTTGGCTGTTTTTGTGCGCAGGTGGGATTTTCAGTCTGCAACTTTGGCTGTCTTTTTGCTACATCACATATGCTGAGTCTTAGTAGAGTCACTCCAGTGAAGGAATGCCCTTCCATCATGCATCATAATTGCTCAATATCCTCAGTTTGAATAACTTAGACTTTTCTAGATACGTGAGAAAAATCACAGACTGGGCTATTTTGCATGATGTCTGGAAATTTACTTGCCGTGTGGTCACTAAGTAACTAAAAGAACTGTCATTCTACCATTCCTTCTTTTTTAGGTATTACGTGGACCAGGCCTTGTCTCCAGCTCAGAGCTACAGCACAATGACAAGCGAAGAGTCAGACAAAATGGGAGAAGACGACACATCTTCCACAAGGTGCAAACAAGTCATGTCAGTTTTAATCAGAAAGCAGTTTTTTTAAGGGGGAAAAAAACAAAAACACTAAGTTGAACCAAAGTACTTTCCAGTTAAAGAAGATGGATTAATAGTCCAAGCAACCTATCCAAAAAATACACAAGCTTTTCATTAAGAATATTCAGAGGGGACCAAATCTGTCTCTGTTAAATTAATTCCTGGAAAGAGAGTGAAACACTTCATTTAAACACAGCTTTGTCTCCCTGTTTTTAGTGTCCGCCGACAGAGAGCAGATTCGTACTCCAGCTGTTACTCCGTTGACAGTGACGACTGTGAAAAGAAGATTCGCAAGTAAGAAACTTGCACATGTTACTGTGTGTGGCTTTTTCCAGTATTGTCACTAAAATATTTTGCCACATTTTCACTGTGACGTCACTAGGGCCAGGAGCAAAGAGGATGTCCCTGAATCTTCTGACACAAACAAGTTAATCGAAAACATAAGTGAGAAAAGGCATCCATCTCTAACAATTCCTTTCACTTTTAAGGTCAGTCACTGTTCTTTTTTTGCCTTTGTCCATTTTTTGTTAAAGATAAAAACAAGCACTATATAGACATAGTTATATTTGACTGCTGTTTTGGGTTTAGGCTATCTCAAAAACCCTTGGAAAGCTGTCAGAGTTTGAACTTATGGGATTCCAAAGGAAGCTTTGGAAGTATTACCCGCAGTCGTTCAACACTCCTCCACAAAACACGGACCTAGTGGACCTGGTCGACCGCTTACTCCAGTGTTACAGCCTTGAAAATTCATTCCAGATCACCAAAACCGTACTGGCTGAGATGGGGAAAAAGAAGCTGGTTGAATATGTCGATACTTTGTGCCTTAGAAGTAAGTGCCCTTGAGTATGCCTTAATGTCTTGTTTTGGCTGCTAATTTAACCTTAATGAAAGCAATGATGACACATCTGCACAAACTTCTTCATGTATGCACATTTTATTTTCTTTATTTTTTTCAGATGAAGTACGCTACGAATTAGCCGAGTGTCTGAAGCAGAAATACGGTGAATGTGAGGATTATGGTGGTGAGAAGAGGCCCTTTGACGATGTTCATACTACTCTCAAAATTGTTTCCACGTGTGATAATGGCCCCAATATCGAACACGAGGTCATGAAAATAGGAAAGCTGGACAGCAACCAGGAAGCACCCAAGGAGATTTCTACTGCAGATATTTTAACTCCTAACTATCTGGAGACCTCAAGTTCAAGGTTTATATTGCTCACTGGAGTGGCAGGATCAGGGAAGTCTATGGCAGTCAGAAGGTTAGTCCTCGATTGGATTGAAGAACGAGCACACAAGCACGTGACTTTCTTGTTTCCTTTGCCATTCAGAGAACTCAAACAGTTTGAGGGCGAAAAACTTTCCTTGGTAGGCTTAGTTAAAAAACTCTACCCGGCAACAGAAAAACTGAGAGATGGGGATTACAGGTGCGACGAATGCCAAATGATGTTTGTCTTAGACGGACTGGATGAGTACCACTGGAAGATTGACTTTGAAAACACAGAGCTTATGACTGACCCCACAGATACCAGAAATCTGAAGGTCATCGTGGTCAACCTCATGAGAGCGAGGCTGCTTTACCGCGGCCTGTTCTTGGTTACTACTCGGCCATATGTACACGCCTGCGTCCCATGGGATATGCACTACAATGAGATAGAAGTACTTGGTTTCCGTGACACTCAACGGGACGAGTACTTTCAGAAGAGGTTTAAGGACTCAAACCAAGCAGCTCGAGTTATTGATTATATCAATTCTACCAAAACCCTCCGTATCATGTGCCACCTGCCCTTGTTCTGCTCTATAGTGGCCGATGAGTGCCAGCGCGTATTTAAAGAAAAGGGCACACACGCAGAGCTGCCAAACAGCATCACCTACATGTACACAAAGCTGCTGTTTGCACTCCTGCGTCAGAATCGCAAATGGAGAGCTCCAGAAAACAGCGTCGATAAAGAGAGAGACTTTCTTATTAAACTTGGAAAGCTGGCCTTCTCGATGCTGGAACGCGGCCAGTACAAGATAACACAGACTAACTGGAAAGAAAATGGCATCAACGATCCGGAGGCAGTGCCCTACACAGGCCTGTGCACGCAGTATGTCACAAAGCCATACGTGCTGGTCAACGAGAATGTCTTGAGCTTTATCCACCCCACCATGCAGGAGTACCTGGCTGCTCTTTATGCAATGCTCACCTTCGCAAATCTCGGGAAGAACGTTTTCGAGGAGAAACCGAAAAATAAAGTTAAGGGGATGTTCAGGGGGCCCACACCCTCGGAGATGTACAAGAACGCTGTGGACAGGAGTCTGCAGTGCGAGGACGGCAGATTGGACATTTTTCTGCGTTTCCTGTTTGGAATGACACTTAAAACCAACCAGGAACTTCTGCAGCCCTTCTTCACCTCTCCCTTAAAGTGGCCAACTGCCACTGGAGATGCTGCTGCTCTCATCAGGAAGAGAATGAAAGACAGTCAGAATCCTGAGAGGAATAGAAACTTGCACTGCTGCCTGAAGGAGCTCGGGTCACAATCACTAGGCTCAGTGTCCAGTTTAACTGACTGTTAAATGCTGATGACTGCGTAGAATTATTCATGTCCAAGTCTTCAATGAATTCAAAAAGCTGGCTGCACAGTGAGCTACAGTCTCTCTACATTATGACAACGTGATCAGTGTTCAGCCAACGTAAACACTATCGAGTTTAAGGGAGCTAAACTAAGGGTACAAATGCTTATTTTTAGACTTTTAAAATCGTCAGACATAACAAGGATGTGTAAAGCGAAGATTTTAAAGTGATGTTTGTTTTAGAAAAGGTGTGAGATTAAGGTGCCTTATATTGGAAGTTTGGGGTTTTTGTGTTTTTGTTTTATTTTACATAGTGCATCTAGGATCAAAGATTCTTGATAATGTGTAAATTCTTTTGTCAAGTGTGGGGTTGTGTTGCTGCTGTTGCTGTGCCTGAAATGTGTTAGTCTATAAAAATAATCTACCTTCTAAAATCTGCTTAAAAAATAAGGATCAATATTATAATAAAAGTGTCTGACTAATGCTTTTACTCTGAGTTCATTCTAACTGCTTGTTGACCTCTTGCATTATTTAGTTATTCATGCAGTCGTTACGCTTTTATTGTGATTACATTTTTTTTTGTTTTTAGACAAACGTGAACATATAACCGTAATGTGAAGTATGATCAAGGAGAAAAAAAAGAAAAGTGTTCTGAAAGAAGGAAAGAGGCAAAAAGCAGACAAGAAGGGGAGATGAACAGCCAAAGAGCAAAAGATACACTGCCTGGCTAGAAAAACAAAGATCACAGACTCTAATATTTCACTGGACCGCCTTTAGCTTTGATTACAGCACGCATTCACTGTGGCATTGTGTCAATAAGCTTCTGCGGTGGATTTATTTCCATCCAGTGTTGCATTAATTTTTCACCGTGCGTTAACGATGTTAGAGTCTGACCATTCTCCAGCACATCCCAAAGATTCTCAATGGGGTTATGGTCTGGACTCTGGTGGCCAATCCGTGTGTGAAAATGTGTCATCCTCCCAGAACCACTCTTTCACCATTTAAGCCCGATGAATCCTGGCATTGTCATCTTGGAATATGCCCGGGCCATCAGGGAAGGAAAAATCCATTGATGGAATAACCTGGTCATTCGGTATAGTCAGCTCACCTCATTCTTGGAGCACATACTGTTGCTGAACCTAGATCTGACCAACTGCAGCAACCGCAGATCATAGTACTGCCCTCACAGGCTTGTACAGTAGACACTAGGTATTATGGGTGCATCACTTCATCTGCTTTTCTTCTTACCCTGATGCGCTCATCACTCTGGAACAGGCTAAATCTGGACTCGGACCACATGACCTTCTTCCATTGTTCCAGAGTCCAATCTTTATGCTCCCTTGAAAATTGAAGCCTTTTTTTCCGGTTTGCCTTACTGATTAGTGGTTTTCTTATGGCTACAGAGCTGTTCAGACTCAATCTCTTAAGTTCCCTTCGCATTGTGCGTGTGTAAATGCTCTTACTTTCACTATTAAACATAGCCCTGAGTTCTACTGTAGTTTTTCTTTGATGTGATTTCACCAAATGTCTAAGTGAGCGCTGATCACGATCATTCAGGGGGTTTTCTGGCCACATTTCTTCCTCGAAGACGATGGGCCCCCAATATACTTCCACTTTTTAATAACACGTTGGACAGTTCTTAACCCAGTTTTAGCAATTTCTGCAATCTCCTTAGATGTTTGCCAATGACTTGACCCTTCTCAAACACACTAACATCTTTTCCACAACCACGACGTGTGTCTTTTGACATGTCATTAAGGAGTTCTTCTATAGCTTAAACTACATAACTAAAAAGAATATGGACTCCTGTAGCTTTAATCACATTTCTCATGAATCTGCTTCAGATATCAATATAAAGACCCGGTGATATTTGATAACTAGTTTTAACTCAAGAACAAAATCAATGTTAAGTAAAACTTTTTTTATTGTTTTTTTTTTCCTTCAAATCAAATTAAATGAGCTGCTATTTATCAATAGAAATTACATCTGCTTTCAAGCATAAATCTAAAAAAGATTAAACACAACTTAGACATTGGCATGTTGACTGCGTCTACAAAACTAAATCTAGTCCCCAACAAAACAAGGTTGAGGAAGAAAGCTGCTTTGCTGACCTCTGCTGCACAGATGGTGGAAATGCTTACTCAGATATTAGGAATAGTGAGCAGTTGGCTTATTTCAAACATCTAAGTGTGAATAACAGTAACTCTCAAGGAAAACATGGTTATTAATTTAAAAGTATCTAAATTTAATTTTCACTATATTTTTTTTCAGCAAGTACAGGAACCGTACACAGGCATAGAAAACAGTTTGCTGACACAACATTCAACACATTCACTGTGTGGTACAGTCGTCTAAATGACTGTAAGGTGGGTAAGTGTAGTTACAACTGGACCACAACACTGCTACATCAGATGGCGCCTCTGTATGTTTGTCAGATTGATATAAAGGAGAGCATTCAGCAGCTACTTGCTTTACCTTTGAGCGTAACTGGAGTTTAGGTTTTGAACCATCCAGGGCCCTGTGCTTCGTACGTCGCTTACTACATCCAAGATCAAATGAAACATCCAAGACCAAATCATCGCGCTAACTCTGAGCTCGCTATTCCGGTTCCCCGAACACACCTGTTGTTGACGATTAGTATAGCTGGATGAAGTAATGTGAGATCACTGGGTGGCCCAACAGGGGCTACGCATCGATAGTAGAAACATTGATCGGCAACCCTTTGATTGGTCGGCGAAAATGTCGAAGGAGCGCGCTCGGTATTTTTCGGCAGCAGAGCAAGAACTCTTGAGTGAGGGATTTCAGGAGTTTCAGAGTTTAATTAAAACGCAAGGGAACACTGCAAAGGCTGCAAAAGCAAGGAGAGAGGGCTGGCAGAAAGTTGCTGACAAATCAAACTCGTAAGTAATTCAATAATAATAATAATAATGGATTGGATTGGATTTATATAGCGCTTTTCAAGGCACCCAAAGCGCTTTACAATGCCACTACTCATTCACTCTCACATTCACACACTGGTGGAGACAGCTACGGTTGTAGCCACAGCTGCCCTGGGGCAGACTGACAGAAGCCAGGCTGCCATATTGCGCCATCGGCCCCTCTGGCCAACACCAGTAGGTGGTAGGGTAGATTTATCATATCACACCATATTATCCAATATTATATTACATTATATTATATTATAATATGTTATATTATATCCCCTTTCACATTAGAGCCACAACAGGACCCACTAGAACATGGGAACAAGTAAAAGTGAAATATAAGAATATTCTACAGAATGGTAATATTTATCACTTATACTGCTTGTCGTCTCTTGGAAAGAGACCCTGGAATACTCTGTTTGTTTGTTCATAACAGCAACCAAGAAAAGGGCAGAGCAAAAACAAAGACAGGTGGTGGTCCTGCACCCCCTCGTCAACAAGTTGGTTAAGTGAATAATACCCTCACGGGAAAATCGATATCTCTCTATGAGCACACTGTCGCGCTGAGCTAAAGGATCCTGTCTGTCCCGCAATATACGCTGAATTCTGAGGACTCTCCTTATCAATCTTGCACCTTCCGCAATGGGTTGCTCGCGTAAACGGACAGGACATGGCTGCGACAGGCTTCCCAAATCCACCTTCGCTTTTATAGCCGTGGTCTCTCATCTTGATTACACGAAGTAATTTACAATTGCTACTCTGAAATATGAATTACATCTGTAATAATCACATACATGTAATAGAATGTTAATAGTACATTTCCCTTTTTTAGGAAATGACCTGTATGTATCTGTGTGACATCAATAAAAGGATCAAGTGCTGCATTATCTTTAGTTACATTGATGTTATTTATTTATGGTGAAACAGTGGTAAAATATCGCTGTTGCTTTCGTATGAATGACGCGGACATACCTGCGTGGCCGCGATCTAATCCTGTTTACATAAAGTAAACCTGCTCCCCAGCAGGTTTACGCTTACGGCTCTGTTGCTATGACAGCAAGTCCCGGATGGGCTTCGGGGAACCGAACGATCCAGGATCACGCGAAATCGTCAACAATCAAATCCAGCTAACTCACTTAGCGCGGTACGAAGAACAGGCCCCAGCTCTTCAGCAGAGTTCATCCACAAGTTGCCAAACAAAAGTATTACATGAAAATGCTGACATGCAATGTTGACTCTTGACAGACATGACTTATATCACAAGGCAGAGGACAGAAAATCAAGATCTTTTACACAGTTGTCATTTACTATCTTCAGTCATTCACGTGTTGATATTAATTTAATGTGTTTTTGGGCCACTCCCACAGCATTTGTCACAACGCACGTGAAGGTGGATTTGAGGTCCTCGGATGTGATGTTCTTCAACAGCAAACTCCTCTGAAGGATTGCACCCTCCTCTAGAGTGGATCTAATGAAAACACAGCCATTACAGCCCAGCTACAGACTGTTTTAATTGTTTTAATTTAATGTACACTTCCACTGTAATTGTAACAAAGATACTCACTCATTAGATTCTCTTATCCTGTCGCTGCTGGGGGCGTCTTCGGGGAAGGTGTCATTGACAAGCCAGTAGATTAGAGTCATATCGTCCTCACAGTTTACAAACGCATCACAGTGAAGCACCAGCGGTGCACCTAGGAGGCAGAACACATCCATACATTGAAGAAAGGTTTCACAACTACACAGCCTGTCCCATCAAAAGAGGCTTGATGCATTACCTGGATGAGTTTTTATTTGGACAAACCCTGGTCCAATTATCTCTGGAGATTCATCTTCAGAAACTGCAAAACATTCTAAGGTTAAAAATCTTACTACACAAAAAAAAAAAAAAACTTTTTTCTATTACATAACTATTTTGTACCTGGAAATCCATCTACGAGCAGCAGACACAGAGATCCCAGAACTGTTAGAGAGACAAAGCGTTCACCAGCGAATATAATGCAAAGAAAAACAAACTGTTTGGTATCATAATAAGTCCTTACCTTTCACAGCAGATGAGAGCTTCATATCGATTCCTCGAGTCTTTTGCTGCTGACCAGTGTTTCAGATTACTGTATATATATGTATGCGGGCACACACACGCACTTAACTCAACTTCCCTTTTCACCCACACAGTACAAATGAGATGTGCTGACTAATTCTTTGTGACATTATGGAGGGTTGTGAATGCTACCTCGCAGACATATGGACAAAACACACATGATCGAAGTGACATTTATTAATCGGTCTGGATCAAAACAAAATGATCATATTTTGGTCTGGTTACACCCAGTCCTTTTATCATTTAAGCTGGTGGTGAGGTGCACAAATGGGCCCTAAAACAACTGCTTTATGCATTTAGTCTGACAGGTACCCACAAAAAGATTACCAACCATTCTCTTCCAGAAATTTCAGGATGGAAGATAATGCACATACCACGTGAAAATAAGACCGTCCCCATCTGCATGCTCACCGGTTAAAGGATCATTCTGGGATATTTTTCATCTTAAATTTAATTTGAATACTTTTGATGGATTTTAGTTCAGTTACATTATAACTTTGAATTGTTTATTTCTCTCCACACACAGTTTTGACTTAAATTTGCCTCCCTTATCATCATCTCTGCTACACCAAGACAATGCAAGGGAATTTAACTTAGCACTCACATATGCTGAGACACTGGATAAAGGTCAAACCAAAATGACTCTGTTACTACTTGGCTAAAGATTGGTGTTTCCCTAAAAGAGGACATCATGGATTCCAGTAACACTAGAATTTCCATCGTAAATGTAGGAGGTACCGTTCTTACCAATATGAGTAGTACTTTCTGACATATGATTACAACTTGGCTCCATGAGGCATATGACAGGCCCTTATGAAACTGGTGCCACTTGTGGTCAAAATACGTGACCGATGTGAAGCAGGAATTGCAACTAAAGCAGATGCGAAACTAATGTCTGTGGATATAGTGTTCATATATTTAGGAGTCCAGAGGAAATACTTATTACTCATGTTTGATAACCATCAGACACAAGGATGACACATTCCAGTATGATCCTTTAACCTTTTAACACTTAAGACATAAATTAGTTAAAAAAAAACCCTCTAATGATTTCAAAAACCGCTTTACTAGGCCATGAGATACAGACCAATCAAATCCTGGGAAAATGAGACACATCCAATTTTAGGTTACTAAGAAAATTCAAATAAACTGCAAATACAGATATGTGCCTATAAATATGTACAAAAAGTATAGACACTTTTTTTTTTTTTTTTTTAAATTGGTGTTTTAGTTCAATGTTAGGCCCTCAGTCTTTTTGAGCCAGTGCATAATCTTCTCCACATGGTATGCGTGTCCGTTTCTGCCGGTTTTTGCCGGCTACTCCAGACCCAGGACGTAGTTGATACCTTGCACAAATCCAATAATAACAGGTTGCCAGGCCACCAAGTACCGAAGCCAGTCTAAAAGTTGTCCGTACATGACGTGCGGTCTTTCCCAGCTAGAATAGAAATGGTTAAGGAAATAACCCTTGACAACAATCAGAAATGATAAATAAATGGAGAACAAGAGGTCAACATGTAACCACAGTGATAACGCAAGGAAGCAGAAATCTTCATTAGCTCCTGAGAAATCATTAATTATATATAACATGTATTTGTCAGTTATATAAAGTGTTTTTCCAACCCACAAAAAGGAACAGGAACCTCGTATACAATTTATGCTTTGCTTTTGTTTGTTTGAAATAGCCTGTACTTAGCAGTCTGGAAAACACACACACACACACATGCACACGCGCTGTGACTTGGCATAATTAGGTTTCAGTGCTTTGTCAGATCTCATCTGTCATACTTAGTTTTGGACTTAAAAGTAAATTCAAAATCTTCACAGGGTCTGTTTTTGTCAGCATTTTTATGCAGAAAGTTATTATTTCATTAGAATCTTTGAAATTACAACTAATTCAGGAATCATTCAATATTTAGTTTAAAAAAATGTAACTAATGCAGACAAAATCCCAGAATAAAAAGGATACGGGTTACTGAACATCCTCTTCAGATCCACCTTCTCTTTGCAGTACGGACACATCTGCTTCTTCCCGACGATACACCATCCTCTTATGCAGAATTCATGGAACCTGGATTTGGAGTTAAGGCTCAAATACTTAATACTCGGAGATCTTTGAACATTCATCCAACATTAATGCTCTAATACCAGTCAAAAGGACAACATTCATCTGATACTAAATTATTTATACAAAACAATAGTACAATTTAAGGACAAAGGATAATTTCCTGCGCTAGTTTAACTACAGATAGCACTGCACTGTAGGGCGAGACACTTGTACTGCACTATTAATTAATAATTACATTTCACTTTGCAAATATGTGTTGTTTTTTGTTTTTTTGTCTTTTTATCTAAACCTGGTGTTGCTTTTATGTGTAATAAAAGAATAATCTTCAGGTGTGGATAATGCATTTTTGATCACATCTTTTTGTAAGGAAATAAGATAGAGGTAAATTTTAAACAGCATTTTAAATAGAAAGTTGATTTCCTATAAAGAATACATCAAGGAACGTGTCAAACTTGATCCAAAACAAACAAACAAAACAAAAATCGTGAAATGGCACTGTGTATCATTTACAACACACAACAGATCCTTGGGGAAGTAACAGAGACATCAACAGTCTGGCATAAAGGTCAGGTAAACCCTGGCAATTCCTCTTTAAGCTGTTAATTTGAGTACACAGTGTAGTTCCATGCCAACCCACGACATACCTTTTATACCAACAGAATTCTCCATCACGCACCTGAACTTCTCTTTCAGCGGTAACCATTAAAGGCACGAAAATGTGTCAGTAAATGTCACAGGAAGGATACACATGGTTGCAAGATAATCGATATGTGTTCTCAATGATCCCTTCCTCACTGACATCGACAAGGATGGGCTGACCGCACACAGCACAGATGTTGTCTGAGAGGTGTTTGGTTGGCATGCCAGATGCACTGTAATACTGCGGGAGGGAAAAGCTACATTAAATTTTAGGTTACAGCCAGGAGAAAATATACAGTTTTAAATTTGCGCATTTACCCCAATGGTTGAAGCCATGAAGTCCGCACACATCTCTGCAAAGTCCCTTCCCAGGACCCCGTAGTACAGTCCATAGAAGAGAAGTGAAACACCAAAGTCCATGGCATCCTCTGGACTTATCCTGGACAGAGAACACAGTACTGAAATCATCTGACTGATAATGTTGTTATTCAACCTGAAGTTCAGTTTGCTCCATAAGACGGGCAAATGCTTTACATTTTGCATGAAAGACTAGACTATAAAATTTCAATTTTCTGTTTTACTGTGGCTTTTTTCCCCTCTGTTTAAAAATAAATAAATAAATCACTATATTTCACCAAGCTAAAATTAAAAATTGTTAGAAATCTATCCTTTTATGATGATCCCAGAACATCAAACCATAAACAGTGATAACAGTGAAACAGAGCAGACAAAATATGACGTTTTCAAACTGAAAATTACATTTTATGAAAGCACTGTACTATAAAACGAATCAACTGACAGTTGTAATTCACCTTTTTATACATAAAGTGTCGGGAATAATTATTTGATCCCCGGTTTAAGTTGCTCACAAAGAAATGAACAGTCACTAATTCTTATGGTAGTATTTTTATTTTAATGGAGAGGACAGAGTATAAACCAAAAACAAAAATGCACTACCTTAAAAGTAAACTGGCCTCAGCCACTGAGTCTGTCACTGAGTGAAATGAGTATTTGATCCTCATGCAAAGCATGAAGGTGAAGCCTCCAGATAGTAAGTCAGTGTCTGTAATTGATTGACTAATCTGTGTGGAACATGGGCACAGTGTCAATCTGTGGGAGCCAGAATTCTGCCTGCGTGGTACAGGACCAAATACTTATTGCACTCAAGGACAAATCAATGTATAACTTTTGTAATGTGTGTTTTAATGGTTTTTGGTGCTCATTCAGTCTCAATTACAAAAAAATGAACAAACTCAGGAAGGGCTCAAATAATTATTTCCCCCACTGCACACGTGAGGCCTGTTAAAAAAGGCAGGTTTAATGAAAGAGAGATTTTGAATGGTAAAATCATCATCAAAGTAGTCAGTCAAGTAAACAGATACTTTTCACTAAAGCTTCTCCTTGTAATACTCTCAGCTCTCAGTTACGCTGGAAAAAAAATTTAATCGCAGTGTGTGCAACATAAAGTACTTTACTTCATAAATTAGCAAAAAACCAAATCACATAGATGGACAAGTACGAAGGAGGAAAGAACTCGTAATATGGAAAACAGCGCCATCTAGTGGCAGCCAAGTGCTAGAGGATGCATCCAACCTATCACAGAACCTCAGAATGTGTTTCACTGAAAAAATATTTCTATAGTCTCCCAATTGAAGGGTTTTAATTGCAGTAGATTGACATTCACTGACATTTTTAAAAAATTGAACTAATGTGCAATACATACCTGAATATTAGGTTAATACCAAAAAGTGTAAACATGACGACAGTGTAGCCAACTATTCCCGTGGCATAGCTGATTTTATACAGGAGGAGGAACCACTTGTACACCAACCTACACAAACAAAAAAGTTGAATCAGAATATATCAGGAAATTTTCCTGACAATTCTGTTCCCACACAGAGAGAGGAATGGGTATATTTACAGGAACGTGTGAGTGTAAACAATGGCTTTACCTCGGTGTGGTGCAGGCCAGTGGCTTACGGGTAGCACGGAAGGAAATGTACGCTGTGATTACAGAGAAGATAAACCACGTGGTCAGGAACCTCCACCAGTGAAGTTTGGTAGTAAAGTAGAGAGGAACTACCCACATCTGGAACAAAGTCACCAACTACAAGACAGCAAAGTGTGTGCGTTAGAATATTCATGCAGTCCTGACTACCATCAGACAGTGCAAACACAAAAACATATAACTTCAAATTTTTGATGATGTGGAAGAAAATAAGAAATTACAGGATCTCTCTTTGAGAAAACAGGTTTAACTGGAATTATGTATGACAACTAAGAAACCATAAAAACCACAGCATTTACTGTACACTTTCACTTCCCATTCTCTCTCTCTCACACACACACACACACACACACACACACACACACACACACACACACACACACACACACACACACACACACACACACACACACACACACACACACCTAAAACTGTGTTAATTCAAACTGAACAATTGCCAAATTATCAGTGTTTCTTTTGTGCCTTACATTGTATGACTTTGGATGCCTCTGTTTCCACTGCACGAGGACTAGCTGGGCGACAACCAGGGTAACAATGAGGATCAGCACCATCTCTGCGTGCATGGCCTCATGGCCTTTGTGTTTGGCATGCATTCTTGCATGCTCCATCCTGTGGAAAAACACAAACTTAATTCAGCAACTGGCAAGCCTGATTAGACTGTGATGCCTTAAACAAAACTTGAATTAATGCGTAAAAGCTGTTCCAAGATCAACTCTACATCTTCAAGTAAAAAACATTTTGTTATACAGATTAGTCAACCCCTTGATATGGGTCAGCAGATGGATGAGAGTATAATGTCCAATATCTTTTTTTTTTTTTAAAGAGTGCAAAAGATATCCAAAAAAAGAGGGATGAGTAATTTAGAAATGGTGTCCTGATAGTTTGTTCAAAAGATAAATTACACCTCTGACTGCACTGTGTACAACAGTCTCAGCACTGTCTGTAGCAGTGTATGCATCACGGCTAACCAGATAGTCATGCTGAGTCAAGCAGCATTATTACATTATGCTGCTTCTCTTTTCAACACAACTATAAGACATTGTATGGATAAAAGAAGAAGTCACTCGGATGAGTGACGAAACGTTTCTCCCACGAAACGCTACGTCCAGATGAACAGAATCAACTTTTGGAGATATGGGTAAAAATATTTGCAATCAATATCTGATTTTTCAATCCCTTAAAATATAATAATAATAATAATAATAATAATAATAATAATAATAATAATAATAATAATAATAATAATAATAATAATGGCCAAAGAATCCAGAATCATATTAGGAAAATGTATACATGCATGGCAAAGACACTAACCTCCACTTCTCTTCTGGTGAAAGCTTGGACAAATCATACTAAAGAAAGAGAGAGAAAAATAAGTAACAAATTATCAAACTAAAAGCTTGCATGAAATTACATCCTTCTTTTTTTAAATTGGGACATATGATAGTGTGCACACTGATCACAGAATCGTTTTAAAACTCCTATAAAACAAGTCAATCCCACCAAACTGCAGCATTTGCTTCACCTTTTACACAGTTGGCTCCAAACCCCAAGATCTTATGCTGCATACTAATTACAGAGCAGCTAAAAAAAAAAAAAAAAAAACTGTAATGGGACTGAAACATTTAGGTTTGGTTGAGCAGCAAGATATAAGGCAATTGCATCCTGAAATATCTATATTTAAACAACAAGAACACTGGCATGATTAACCGGTAGTCCCTCCCATGTTGTTGAGCTTGTTAAGCTACTATCCCTGTATTCAAAACAAAGAACTGTTGATGACTCCTCTATTTATCATCTGCTAAATATGGTATATGAATAACAGACACAAATACACATTTAAGGGCTCACATCCATATAGTACGATGTTCCTTGTAAAAAAAAATAAATCAGTTTTTACCTTTTATACCTTGTTACCATGAAAACAACACATTTTAGGTATACCTGCCAATCATTAGCGTCATTGCATTTTACTCACTTAACAGATTAGCTCATCTACGTGTTGTTTTTCACTGCACATACTAAGATGTAATACAAAAATAGGTCAGTGTGCCACATTAAAGTTCCTACTGAAAGATAGATAGATAGAGTGAACTCATCAGTGACGGATATAAAGACCTCTTTGGGATTTATTTCAGGTTGTGATGCCACTTTTGCATCACAGTAAATGTTCTGCCTCCTACCACCTGCTCTTCACATCTCAGACTTTGAGAGCTTTTATCACGGACTCGGTTTACACCGTGACCTTATTTAGTTTAGCATCTAGCTCGATTAGGTTTGACCAGAATGTTGAAATCCCACAGGAAGTGATGTAGTCTTTTCTTCTGTCTGACTTGTCGCGGCTAATGCATTTGGTGACCTTTGACCCCCAACAGCCACATCAGCTTTATTTGTAGGGTTATTAATTCAGACGGTCACATATCTCACAGCTCAGATCAAACAATCGCGAGTGCACAAATCTCGTATGAAATACAGTATTTTTTTATAAAAATAAGTAAACTTTGGTGCTACTTTAGTCACATGAAAGTAACTAACAATAATTAGCTTGGCAGTTGGAAAAAGAGTCCTTTTACGCTTGCACTGTCGCTTTGACCAGTGAACAGAACAGAGCATTTTATACACACACCTCTGCTCAGTAAAATATGGCTAACAAGCAGTTAACAAGCAGCTAGCTACTTACCGGAGTCTAAGCCCAGGAGTAGCAGTTGGGTTAGCAGCAAGTAATACACCACATCATAAATCCGTTTTATTGTCACAATACCTCAGAACGGTCCGTTATTCTCACCTGGTTCGGTTCATCGTGATGCTCCAGTCCATGATCGTGCTCAACACCATCAACCTCCACCTCAAACACCCCGGCCATCTTCGGAGTGCTGCTTTATCGTTCCGGGTACATTAGCATTAGCGAAAAACCGGGCACATCCGGTCTTGGATGTTTTTCTTCCTTCAAAATAAAGGGCGGGACATGTTCAGAATTTTTAGCTTAGCCTTTTGTTGTTCCCTCTTGAAGTCATAGTTAATGTTTGAAAGTCTCAGGTCGTCACCGTAAAAATTTTCCCCACATCTACACGGTGTTTTTTGGACGGCGCCCTGTATTTTAACGCTATAATTGTGTAGCAATTTGCTCTGAAGATTAGATAAGATAAGCAAAGATTAAATAAGATAAGAACAGATAATCCCACAAGTTTTTACAGCAGTTAAAAATTCCGTTCAACGCAACATATAACAGACCTGCTTAAATTAGTAGACTAGTATATAGCTTACTGAAATAAAACGGGTACTAAATACTGAAATATGATATGACAAAATAAATGTAATACAATTGTTAAAAAAAAAGATAATTAAAAAATAGAAATCAAAATTAATAGAACAAAGCTACCCAAGTAAATGTATAAAAAATATGCACAGTCCAAAGACATGCAGTTAGTGGTGGATAGGTTAATTGGAAACTATAAATTGCCCATAGTTGTACCCTGCTTCTCGCCCTGAGACAGCTGGCTCCAGCCCCCCTGCATGGATGCATATATACAAATACTCCTCTGTCACACACAATTCTCTGCACGTACTCCTTCACTACATTCATGAATCTTCTATGTGGTCTTTCTCTTCTCTTGAATGGTAGGTCCATCTTCAACATCCGTCCACTGCACATGTGCAAACCACCTCAACCTTGCCTCTCCAAAAAGTTGAACCTGAGCTGTCCCTCTGACAAACTCATTTAAAATCGTGTCAATACTAGTGATGTGCGATACCACTGATTTCCTTTCCGATCCGATACCAAGTAAAATTCAGGGTGGTATCGGCGATACTGATCCGATACCCATACTCTGTACAAAAACGTAATCTTTCATTGCATTTCATAATACAATATATAATTGTATTATGTAATTGTAATAAGAACATAACCATATTGCTTCATAATGATTAGAGGACATCAGACAACTTGTTTTTATTGCTTAATAATGCAGAATAATCATATAGAAATAAAAAAAAACTGACGTTGTGCGCTATTTGAGCATGTTGCCTGCCTGCAGCACTAAAGGACTCTGCGAGAGACGTCTGTCTCGCCCTAGCAGCACCTGTCCCTGTCGTCCTCTTCAGTTCGCCTCAACATAAGCTTATCATATTCTGTGATGTGATTTACTCCGAGGTGTTTGACGACGTCAGTGGTGTTGCCACAACAACTTGTCCACACAGGAGTCTGTTTGCGCTCAGCCATTGTTGTGAGTGTGCACGCCAGGGGCGGCCACACATTTATACAGCCGTATTCCGCATATGACTATGAAAGGCAGATGTAGATTTCCTAGAGCTATGCTTGTGGCACATATAAATATGAAATTCG
Source organism: Aulonocara sp. 'chitande type north' Nkhata Bay (assembly GCF_057382095.1). Classification (NCBI taxonomy): domain Eukaryota; kingdom Metazoa; phylum Chordata; class Actinopteri; order Cichliformes; family Cichlidae; genus Aulonocara; species Aulonocara sp. 'chitande type north' Nkhata Bay. The sequence goes on along the minus strand of NC_141353.1, from coordinate 14,114,464 downwards.
GTGTTACAACTTGTTTCTGGTTTTCAAGACGTTTATAAACACGTCGCCAAACTGCACGGACGAGCCAGTCCTGTTGTAGAAACATAATTGCATGTTCTACTGTTGCATCCCGCCAGATTTTTGGTCCGGAAAGAGGTCACCGGAAAACGTAAAAGGACGAACGTGATTGGTTTAGAAGCCTATTAGTCTCGTGTGATTGGCTGAGCGACTGACACACTTTGGTGTAACTGACTTCGGGCTCTTTGGCGCGCTCAGTTTGAGATTCTGCTGCGATGCTTGATTGTTCTCACAGGGTTTATAAGCTTGTTGTTAGCTACTTTGCGCCACAGTTTCTTTAGCTCGTTTCCAGCATCCAGCTGAGAAGATACCAACAGCACCTGCTTTCTGAGGAGACCCGCCGCTTCATTTGTCATCATGCATGTTATCAAACGAGGTACTGTAGCTAACTTTAATACTTCCATTATCAAAGAGGCTGATGCAAACCCGGTCACCGGCTTTGGTACAGTCGTGGGAGGGGGAAGCCTTGAAATGTATTTACGTTGCAGTAAATATTAATAGCACAACGAAACATTGCATATTTTGTGTGCATGTGTGTTAAATACACGTTAAAGGTGCTTTTGTTTCTTTGTGTGGTGTTTCCGTCGAAACGCCAAACAAAGACTCCCGAGTTATGAAAGGGCAGAAGAAGCGGACAGAACCGGTTGCTAATTTTCCCCCGGCTTCTTATGTTGTTTTGGTCTTCTTTATTTACATATGTAACATTTGTATTCAAAATAGAAGCAGGACAGCTGAAATTTTAAATTTGTTTTACACCATGTCCACAGGCTTCCCTCTGTGACAGATGTGTGTGTGGGGAGGGCGCTTTTGGCGTGTTTTTATCATCTGTTTTTTTTGGCGCGCAGCAGCAGCGAGGTGTTGCCTTTTGTTGACACTAAATGGTTGGGCAGCTGATCACTGGGAGCCTCATCTGAGCTAATGAGTAAACTGGGGGAATAAATTGAGCAGGAGAGTCAATTAGACGGTGATATGCGGTGTGTTTAAGACTAAGTTATATTAACTAGCTAGGATACTTTACTTCAGATAAACGACCAAAGGAGTTTGAAGACTACTGAATTAAATTTGTGTTATTTTTGTTTGTTTGGTTTTCAGATGGACGCCCTGAGGCAGTTTCCTTTGATAAAATCACTTCTCGGGTCCAGAAGCTTTGTTATGGACTCAATTGTGACTTTGTGGATCCTGTAAGTTGCTAACACCCCCCCCCCCCCCCCCCCCCCCCCAAAAAAAAAAAAAAGACAGAGAGAGAGAGACAAAGAAAGGTCAGGTGATGAATTAATATAAAAGCTGATATCTTGTGTTTCCGCAGGCCCAGATTACCATGAAGGTGATCCAGGGTTTGTACAGTGGAGTCACCACAGTGGAGCTCGACACTCTGGCAGCAGAGACTGCTGCCACTCTCACAACCAAACACCCAGACTATGCAGTCCTGGCTGCACGCATCGCTGTATCTAACCTGCACAAAGAGACCAAGAAAGTATTCAGTGGTGAGTTTCATTAGTCCTTTATTTATCCAGGTAAAAAATCTCATTGAGATTAGAAATTGGTGGCACGGTGGGGCAGCACTGTTGCCGCACAGCAAGAAGGTCCTGAGTTCAATTCCAACATCAGGCCGGGGTCTTTCTGTGTGGAGTTTGCATGTTCTCCCCGTGTTTGCGTGGGTTCCCATACTCTGACACTTTGATCTTAAGTAGACTGGACCAGTGAAACTACATGATAAATCTAAAAAATGACACGCACAAAAAAGTTCTGGTAGTTCAAAGGACAAAGTCCTATAGTGGAAAGTTTTATGTCATTTAATTATCTTTTTAAAAAATTACTTTGGTGTAGTATGAATAGCAGTAGAGTCTTTATCATTAAGAAACACTGCAAAACTTCTGAAATTATAATTAAAAGTCAAAATCTATGCATTACCATCCAGTGGGCCAGATTAAAATCTTCTCTGGGCCGATTCTGGCCCCTAGGCCTTATGTTTGACACCCCTGCTCTGCACCAACTTCCTGAATTTCTGTGCATTTCATGAAATGTATCTATAGGTATGACTTTACATTGAAATCATAGCACCTGTAGTCTACTATAACACCCCCTGGTGCACATCTTTTGTAGTAACTAATAATGCTGCACACAGGAAGTTGCTTAGCTTTTTAGGAAGACTTAAATAATCAGCACTAATATTGAACTGACATTCCTCTTTGCTTGTGTAGACGTTATGGAAGACCTCTACAACTATATCAACCCTTTAAATAAACGTCACTCTCCTATGATCTCCAAGGAGACGCTGGACATTGTTCTTGAAAACAAGGCTGTAAGTGGGGTTTGATTTTATCCTTTGTTCGTCTCCTCACAGTTAAGGTTTGGTGAAGCTTTTTAACACATTTTCCTCAATTTTTTGCAGCGCCTCAACTCGTCAATCATTTACGACAGAGATTTCTCTTACAACTTCTTCGGGTTTAAGGTAATTTCTCATTTTACCCTACATTTAACATCCTGTCCATTAGACACACATATTACCAGAATACGATACTTTTGCAATGTTTAACATGTTGCATTATGCAGAATATTTTACCAACACTGTGGTTTATCCCGGTTTTTCAGCTGCAAAATATGTCGTCAAAGTTTGTCAGTATCTGTCCATCCACCCCCCCCCCCCCCCCCCCAAAAAAAAGAAAAAAAAAGATATATATATATATTTATATATTTATTTATTTATTTATTTATTAGGGGGAGGGGGAGGGGGGTGTTGCTAAACCAATGGTGTCACTAAAACCTGCCGTACATGTTGCCATAAGACGGCATCAGTCTGGTACTAAATGGGCTGAAGCTGACAATAATAAGCAATCTGTTACTGATAATACAGGAATTAACTTATAGATTGTCAAAAATCACATATCTGTTGCTGTTTACATAGAGAAAAAATCACATTATTGCATTTACGCTCAAAAACCTGTTCCAAAAATTTTGTGCCAGAATACAACCACCTGGCAGCCAGTTGACTCGAGTCCCCTTGAATTGTGTTCACTGACAAAGATTCATTCAGACTGATTGCAACATGTTGGCAATCTATCTGTATTTACAAATCAGACAGGGATTATTTGCAAGCCTTCCACAATCTCTGAGAGTGATTGAAGGAAAGTTGCCTCTTATCAAGCAGTCATTGGTGTTCAACACCCTCAGAAGCTCTGGGCAACCATTTAGTCACCACAAGTTGCAAAGATGACAGAATTTGGAAAAACTATTTTCATTATCTAATAAAATATCGAAATTATTGGGATACTGTGAAGTATTGACTAGTGGTGTGTGGATCGATACTGAAATATCAATTCTTCCGATACCAGCAATTTATGTTCTAGAATCGATTCTCATATTATAATATAGGGCTGGGCCATATTATACCGTTCACGGTAATACCGGTATAATGTTAGACAATGATAGGAAAATGAAATATCGCGATAGAATATAAGTAAAACGCGCATGCGCAGTGCCTTTGTTTTCATACGCACATGGCCGATTGTTGAGTGAAACAGATGAACCAGAATTGGTTTGTAAAAATGGTACAACTTCAGTGATGTGGAACTGGTTTGGTGTTTGTCCGTCAGATACACGACAAAGCACTTTTTTTTTGCAGAACATGCAAGCGGCCGTCGTTATTGTCGTATTTGTCGGACTAAGATGCTCGTAAATCTGGGAGTAATCTGGGTCCTAAACCCCCCTCTTCAGGTCAAACGAACGCTGCACTGAGAGTTAAAAACTGTCTAAATTCTTTCATCTTTAATAAAACGATCAGCATTGCTGCTTTACCAGGTGTAACTATGAAGTTTAACTTCCAGGCATCCATGAAAACAAAAGTTATTACATTTAACGGAGTTAGAAGTTAGCAGGAAGCTAGCGGAAGTTAGCTCGCTAGTTTCGCTAGTTACCTAAGCATGATATAGCATGTTCTGACTGAGAGATTTCTGAAAAAAATCAAACGTACAGCTCTGCTATCACTTCCAACATAAATGAAGACAGGAAACTAAACAGCAGTGACGTTTGTAGGGTTACTGAAGTTGGGCTAGCTGGTATATAAGGATGTGCTACGTGATCGCTAGCGACACAGCTATGTTAGCATAACATAAACAGTGAAGCTGGAGGACGAACACTAACACTTTTCCACTTATAAAAGTTAACGTGAAGGTTCCTCATGGTTAGAGACAAATGCAATCGCATGGCAGGATGCTGTAAACGGACCAAACTTCAGTCAGGAGAACAACTGAGATAATCCATCCACAATACGAGGTTAGTCATTAATATACTGCAACAACATGGGAACAGAGCAGCTGCCAGAGAATTCAACATTAATGAATCAATGGTACAGAAGTGGAGGAAGCAAGAAGAATGAGTTTAATAAAGTTTGATTTATCTGACTGCTTTGTTTCGCTTAATGTGCCTTATAATCAATCCCGTGCACCTCATGGTCCGAAAAATGCGTACTGCACACTGCAGTTTAATGTTGCAAAGCACCTCTTTTTAACTTCAGTGGATATTATACATGGTTATGCTCAGGATGTGTCAGCCCATTTCTACTGGAAATGCCTTTTGGTTAAACTTTCAGCAAGGAATTTGCATTTGCACTGTTACATTTTTATAAAGCTTTAATGTACATAAAAACCAGCTTCTTGTTTAAGTGAAAATAAATGGAAGGTTGTCTTTTTGCGCTAGTAATGTTGTGGAGTTGTATTTTGTCTCGCATCAATTATATCGTCAGTTATATTGTTATTGCAAATTTTCAAATATATATCGTGATAAATATTTTTGGCCATATCGCCCTGCTCTATTATAATATCGATATTTTAGTACTCTGGGGTAAATTTGTAGTTTTTCCATTAAAATGAACGCAGTGGAAAGAAACTATACAATTCGGAGTCTAATTTGGAAGGAACTACTTCCTCTTACGCCTTTCATAGTCATGTGCGGAATACGGCTGTATAAATGTGTGGCCGCCCCTGGCGTGCACACTCACAACAATGGCTGAGCGCAAACAGAGTCCTGTGTGGACACGTTGTTGTGGCAACACCACTGACGTCGTCAAACACCTCGGAGTAAATCACATCACAGAATATGATAAGCTTATGTTGAGGCGAACTGAAGAGGAGGACAGGGACAGGTGCTGCTAGGGCGAGACAGACGTCTCTCGCAGAGTCCTTTAGTGCTGCAGGCAGGCAACATGCTCAAATAGCGCACAACGTCAGTTTTTTTTATTTCTATATGATTATTCTGCATTATTAAGCAATAAAAACAAGTTGTCTGATGTCCTCTAATCATTATGAAGCAATATGGTTATGTTCTTATTACAATTACATAATACAATTATATATTGTATTATGAAATGCAATGAAAGATTAAGTTTTTGTACAGAGTATGGGTATCGGATCAGTATCACCGATACCACCCTGAATTTTACTTGGTATCGGATCGGAAAGGAAATCAGTGGTATCGCACATCACTAGTATTCACCCCTTTTTTTTATTCTCTGACCCCTATTGTGCATACACTATGATTATGAATCTAATTTGTGTTTTTTTCTCTAACAGACTCTTGAGAGATCATATTTGTTGAAGATTAATGGCAAAGGTGAGAGTTAAATTCCCTACAACTTATTGATAAGCATGTTTATGGGTGCAGGCCATCAGGGACTAACTATTTAATGTCTTTCTCTGTAGTTGCCGAGCGACCCCAGCACATGCTAATGAGAGTGTCAGTCGGGATTCATAAAGGTGACATTGATGCAGCCATTGAGACCTACAACTTGCTGTCAGAGAAGTGGTTCACTCACGCTTCTCCTACACTGTTCAACGCTGGCACCAACAGGCCCCAGCTGTCCAGGTAAAGAATTTATAATTGAGGGTGCTGATACGCTCTGATACTGTGGGGATTTTTCCACCTAATATACTTTGTTTGGATTTCTGCAGTTGTTTCTTGCTAGCCATGATAGATGACAGCATTGATGGTATTTATGACACACTGAAGCAGTGCGCGCTCATCTCAAAATCAGCTGGAGGTATTGGAGTGGCAGTTAGCTGCATCAGATCTACAGGCAGCTACATCGCTGGGGTGAGTAAAATTTTGACGAGTTGCTTTCATTTATACAAATGTGTTTTGTTTTTTACTTAAAGTGGTGCGTGTTTGTTTTGTTTCTTAAAGACTAATGGCACTTCCAACGGGCTGGTTCCTATGCTTCGTGTGTACAACAACACAGCACGTTATGTTGACCAGGGTGGCAACAAGGTAAAGATGAGATTTTCCCATAAATTATGGAAGATGTGTAACAACAGTGTAAATAAAATGGTGCTAATCGCATGGCTTGGTTTTTGTGTACTTTAGAGGCCTGGGGCGTTCGCTATGTACCTCGAGCCGTGGCATTCTGATGTGTTCGAGTTTTTGGAGTTGAAGAAGAACACGGGTAAAGAAGAGCAGAGGGCGCGGGACCTGTTTTTCGCCTTGTGGATCCCAGACCTTTTTATGAAGCGAGTGGAAACCAATCAGGTGATTACTGGGGGGAACTCCATGCTGGCCAGAGTTGACTTTAGGGTTTTATTTTTTCCTAAATGGTGAACAAATCTTATCCTTCTGCTGTGATTGTAGGACTGGTCTCTGATGTGTCCCAGTGAATGTCCTGGATTGGACGAATGCTGGGGGGAGGAGTTTGAGGAGCTCTACACTCGGTAAGATCAGCACAACAAACTCTGTTCTCAACAAACAGCTTTTTTTTTTTTTTTTTTTTTTTTTCCCCCAGTGCTAACCTGTCCCAATGATGGTCTTGGTTTTCAGATATGAGAAGGAGGGCAGGGCTAAGCGTGTGGTGAAGGCTCAGCAGCTGTGGTACACCATCATTGAGTCGCAGACAGAAACTGGTACACCATACATGGTTTACAAGGATGCCTGCAACAGAAAGAGTAATCAGCAAAACCTGGGCACCATCAAATCCAGCAATCTGTGCACAGAGATCGTAGAGTACACGAGCAAAGATGAGGTGAGGGGTAAAAGATGTACTGGTCACAACAAATTTAGCTTTTTGGGACAACTATGTGTATTATTCTGTCAGAACTTGTTTTCAGTTTGGTTTGTTCTCCTAACTCAGGTTGCAGTGTGTAACCTGGCTTCCATCGCCGTCAACATGTACGTTACACCAGAAAAGACCTATGACTTCAAGAAACTTGCATCTGTTACCAAAGTCATTGTCAAGAACCTGAACAAGATTATCGATATAAACTACTACCCAGTGCCTGAGGTATGACTTCCTTTCTGGTGTTGCAGCCATGCAGCTGGGTTTCATAAGCTCTATGTAAACATAACTTCTCTGTCCCTCTTTTCAGGCTGAAAGGTCTAACAAGCGTCACAGGCCAATTGGAATTGGTGTGCAGGGTCTGGCTGATGCTTTTATCCTCATGCGCTATCCGTTTGAAAGCCCAGAGGCCCAGTTGCTCAACATTCAGATCTTTGAGACCATGTACTACGCTGCCCTGGAGGCCAGTTGTGAGTTGGCAGCAGAGCTTGGCCCTTATGAAACCTACCCCGGCTCTCCTGTCAGCAAAGGAGTGAGTAGATATCAGAGTGTCTCAAAACCATCCTGGGATACATTTTAGCAGTTTGAGATCAAAACCTAACAAACACGTTTGTTTTTTCAGATCCTTCAGTATGAAATGTGGAATAAGACTCCAACAGATTTATGTGACTGGAAAGCACTAAAGGAGAAGATTGCCAAGTAAGTTTTCCTGAATGCCTGGTTTTCAATTTACTGCTCACGTTAACCATAAATGGTGGCCATAGTTCTTACTCCTGTCCATCCTCAGGCATGGTGTGAGGAATAGCCTGCTTTTGTCCCCAATGCCCACAGCATCCACTGCCCAGATCCTGGGTAATAATGAGTCCATCGAGGCATACACCAGCAACATCTACACCCGCAGGGTGCTTTCAGGAGAGTTTCAGGTGAGTGCTGAATGCATCTGCCGACTGTGTGTTAAGACATGTGCACAGCAAAGGCAAGGCTACTATGTGTGTTTTCAACCTGTCCTATAGATTGTGAATCCTCACCTGCTGAAAGACCTCACAGAAAGAGGACTGTGGAACGAGGATATGAAGAATCAGCTCATAGCTCATAATGGATCCATCCAGGTAAAAGGCTTATTCAGTTGTTCCATTTCACTGCTCCAATTGTTCCTATAATTAAGCCCAACTTCACTTGTGGAGAACAAATAAAATGTGAATTTGTCCCTCTTCTTTTCAGAACATTGATGAGATCCCAGATGATCTGAAGCAGCTGTATAAAACTGTGTGGGAAATCTCCCAGAAGACGGTCCTCAAGATGGCAGCAGATCGTGGTGCATACATTGACCAAAGCCAGTCGCTTAACATTCACATTGCTGAGCCAAACTATGGAAAACTTAGTAGCATGCACTTCTATGGCTGGAAGTTGGTAAGTTAAGACCAACTGATTCATGGTTGAGGTGGAAATGGAGAAATATCCAAACAGTGTTTGAAACCTTCCCTTTTTTTCCTCCCTCCACAGGGCCTGAAAACTGGCATGTACTACCTGCGGACAAAGCCTGCTGCCAACCCTATTCAATTCACCCTGAACAAAGAGAAACTGAAGGAGGGCCAATCGGCTAAGAGCGTGAAGGAGGAGACCAAAGAGCGCAATACCGCAGCCATGGTCTGTTCCTTAGCAAACAAAGACGAATGCCTGATGTGTGGCTCTTAAATGAAGTTTGCTACGCTCAGACAATCGCATTACTAAATCACCTCAGCTTAATGCTGATGTCTTCAGATTACAAATATTTACAGTTTTCATAATTTAATTTTTTTTGGATTTTAAAACATTTTTTCTGTTTTCTTGGGGGTTTTTTTTTACATCATGAAGCATTGCATGCGTGTTTTGTATAGAATTAATAGGTTATAATGAATTAATATTTCTTTTAGCTTCAGGTGGGTCATACTAATGAATTCAGGTTGACCTGCATTTTAATTTTTTTTTGTTATTCTCTTTTTATTAAACAACCTATATAAACACAAATAATCCAAAATAAACATATAATCAAGAACAGACGTAAATAATAAAATAAATAAATAAATAAAAATAAGAAAAACAGACGGGTGTACCCTCTAGTGTGTATGTACTCGCACACACATATTCACTCACACACCCATATTCTTAAGCATACATACACATACCTACTTACATATGTGTTCACTTGTAGTCTCATACATACTAACATATACATATAAACACATAACGATTCAGAAATGTGGCATATATAGTTACAGAGATTCAAACAAGATCGGGTCTCCTTAACCGGATGTAGTGTTTCCATTTACCCCAAATTTCACTAAATATATCAAACTGGAGTCTTTTAATGAAGGTAATTCTTTCCATTTTAAACATCCCATGTACAGTCTCATGCCAATCACCCAGTGATGGAATTTTCACACTAAGCCATTTCTTGGTAATAATTTTACGGGCAGCCAAACTCAGGATACCATACAACTGCTTAGACATTTTATCTACATTTACTGAGTATAAATATCCAAACAAAAGTTCGTCCCAATTAAAGGGAAGCTGCATACCAAAAATAATCTGCAACTCAGAGTGGATCAATACCCAAAAAATGTTGATCCTTGGGCAAGACCAGAACAGATGAAAATGTTTTACTCCTTGGGCCCCACAATTTCTCCAGCAATTAGAGTGATTAAAATAATGTTTACTTTGTGCAGGGGTAATAAAAAACCTACAGATACTCTTCCAACCGTAACATCTCCATGTATTAGAACTAGAAATTCTCCACTGAAAAGCGCACTGCTCATACCAAATGTTATCTGATATTGCTATATTTGTTTCATTTTCCCATTTTTTTTTTGATGTAGGTAGTATTCCACTTCTTAACCTCTTGTATACCCTTGTACAATCTTGAAATCACCTTAAGGCCTGTGTCAGCCTGATAAGCCTTGACAAATATACTCAGAACAGGTAAAGAAAAAAGATCTGTTCTCTTAGGTATAAAATTATATAGATGATGCCTAATTTGTAAGAACCTAAAAAAGTCCGTTTTACTTAACTGGTATTGATCTTTTATTGATTGGAAGTCCCTAAGAATTCCCTTATCGTAAAACATACAATATGCCGTTAAACCTTGTCCAGACCATTTTTTATATCTTACGTCTAATTCATTAGGTAAAAAATCACTGTCAAAAGCGCACCATCTTAAAATCCTAACCTCTTCAATCCAATCATTCTTATTAAGAAATTGTAACCAGAGTTTTAAAGGTAGGTTAATCCATTGGTTTCCTTGATGAATTTGTTTTTTAATAAGTGTCACATCCCCTAGAATTGCCTGAATTGGAGAATCTTTTAAGGTCACTGTTTCTAGTTCTTTCCATCTCGCTTGATAATCTACATTACACCAACACACTAATGTCCTCAATTGAGCAGAAATATAATAGTCTTTCAAACATGGGAACCCCAACCCTCCTTTGTCTTTAGCCAACTGAATAGTTTGGTACTTAATCCGTGGTTTTTTCCCCTGCCATATAAACCTAGAGATTATTTTGTCCCATTCCCGAAATTGTTTGTCAGTTATTTCTACAGGGAGTGTTTGGAATAGGTAGAGCATCCTGGGCAAGATATTCATTTTAACTGTATCTATACGTGATTCAAAATTTAAAAATGGTAATAAATTCCATCTTTTAATATCCTCATTTATTTTATAACTTAAAGGATTAAAGTTTGCATTGTATATCTTAGACAGATCTTTAGTAATATTTACTCCAAGATACTTCATCTGCTCCGTTTCCCATTTCAAATTGGCTTTAGCCTTAATTTCATAATTGGGCTCATAGTTAAAAGTTAATATCTGAGTCTTCGATATATTTAGTTTATAACCTGATATTGAACTAAAGATCTCCAGAAGTGACAATAGCTTGGGGAAAGTAGTGTTTGGATTTGTCAAATAAATCAAAATATCGTCAGCAAACAAGGAAATCTTATGCTCTCGACCCCTAATCTTGACTCCAGTAATAGTATTGCTTTGTATTACACTTTGACTCAGGGCCTCTATGAAGAGAGCAAAGAGTGAGGGGCTTAGAGGACAACCCGGACCTGCATTTTAAATGAATGGAAAATAAAATATTATCCATGCTCTGAGATTCAGCATAATTATTTTTAAAGATACTGCATACAAGTTTTGGATTTTGCTACAGGACATCAAAACCTGTTGGACAGCAGCGCTGGGCTTAAGTTGGGCTGATGAGAACAAAAACAAAGTTTAAGGAGACATTGTGATAGAAAAGGTTATAAGCCAAGGTGATTTTCCAGTGCAAGAGTTTGGATATGTGCCATGGGACCGATGCTGCTGCAGGTGATGAAGTAATGAGCCAGTGTGTTCCTGCCTGAGACCTCCTGGGAGTATTATGTATAAAGCAAGCTGAGACCTGTATTGTCACAATGTAGCAACGGGTATAGGTTAGCTGCCTGATGGAAATAAAAGGAGGCGACACTTTAAGACAGGAGAGTTTTATTTCAATGAATGTAAATTGAAAACTTTAACAGCAGTCTGTCTGATAAATAACTAACAACCTAAATGAAATGGAATAGTCTTGGGAGATGAAAACAAGCTCAGAAGCTTCTGGGTTTTGAGAAACACATTTCCAAGTTTGTGCACAGGTATCCAGAGAGCTACAGCTGCTACACACATCTGCACTCAAACATCCTTAAAGCTCATTTATTAAAACTTTCAACTATACTTTGTTTGAGCTGCACAAAAACTGCAAGACATTTAAAGAGGGGTTTTCTAAAGGTATGAAGAAGGTCTAAAGCATTGCTGGCAAGCCTCTGCAGTTTTCATCCTTGGGCTTAGAAATAGACTACATGACAAAATGTTTGGCAATCTAAAGATGAATGGATAAAAGTCAATGTTTTTAGGTAGTGGAAAATATCTTGCATGCAAACTGACAGTTTCTCTGCTGATCCTTTGTTTACTTTTTAAGACATGGGGAAAAAGTGGACATCTCAAAACTCTGATCAACTGCACTTTTGTCAGATATTGCATAAAGTGACCAAAGAGGCAGCAAGGTCACCTCAAAGGTTAAGGTCTCACTGGTGTGCCATCGATCGATTCTTCCCCTTCTTGGGAACCAAAGCCCGTGTCCTGGGAGCTGCTGCTTCCTGTAGGTGAAGGAATCATTTTCTTCATTTCAGGTTTTTCATTGCTCTTCTCATTGTGAGGCGTCTCTGCTACATTATGCTCAGGCTTTCTTCCCTTCATCCAGCTCGGTTGTGCTGCTTTTTTTTCTTGCAGCTCAATGTGATTGAACTTGCAGATTATTTTTTGGGTTTCTATCTTTTCGTCACTCACTTCGATGCTCTCGGCATGTGCAGAGGTCATGTGTTCATCCGGCACTCTTCCCTCCTTGTTCATCCCTCCTTCATTTAGGGTTTCTGCCTCTTCATCCGTGGCCTCGTCACTCAACGTTTCTTCTGTGTTAGTAAAACCGTTTCCTCCTTTCTTATCCTCTTTCACTTTATTTACACTAATTTCACCTTTGGCTGCTTTCTCCTTCTCATCTGAGTTAATTTCCTTCTTTTCCTCTTGTTCAGCCTGAGCTCGGCCTTCCTCCATTTTCACCACAACAGAGTCAGGAAACTGTCCCTCGTCTCTACATTCATCCACCTCATTCTGTTGAATGTCTGATTCCATCTGTGCTTCAAACTTTTCTTTATCCAGCTTTTCCTCAATGCTGTGCACAGTCACCTTAAGATCTGTGCATTTGTCATCTTGTCTGGTGGTAAAACCTCTGAAATTGTTCTTGGCACCAATGATGTATTTCCCCAGTACAGAGGAGCCATTCTTGGTCGGTGCATCGCTTGTATCGTTTCCATCGTCCATTGCGTACTGCTGGGCGACTTTCAGATCGTTGTGCATCCTGGCGACCGCTTTGCTCAGCTCAGTCATTCGATTTCCAATATCTGAGGGAAGAAAACACTTTAGTCACACCAAAAGCTTTTTAATGATTAATAATTTACTTAAAACTGAAATCAGTGCTTAAAAAAGAAGAAGAAAACCTGCTAAAATCATAGAGCTGATTTATAGAATATCAGGAAGTCAAATTACACACTATATGGACTGAAACATTAGATCAACAAAAGGTGCCTGACCATAAAATGAAGCTTTTGTGCTGATGTTAATGTAAGAGAAGGTTTGGAGCTCTGGTGTTACTGAGTCAGCAGATCATTGGCACAATGACTTCTTTAGAATGATCCATTATTTCCTCTTTTGTTTGTAAAGGCAGACTGCATGCCAAGATGCTTGATTCTATACACCTGTGATAATGGAACTGAAAACACCTGAACTTAAGATTAAGCGGTGTGGCCCAATACTTTTTCCATATAGGGTATATCCGCTCTACAAAAACGAATCAAGTGCTTACTGAAAGAGTCTTTACCTTTCCTCTTGGTCTCCTCAAACTCCCTGCGAGCTGACTCAATGTAGCGCTGCACCAGTGCCGTGATCACCTGCTGACGGTACGATAACTGGCCATCTTCAGATCCCTTATCACTGGACTTTTTACAGAATACAGATAGCATAAAACATGTTAAATGCCATATAGAGTATAATTAACATATATTAAGTAAAATGTAAAAGATAATATATTCTTTTACTAAAATCCAATTCATACACACTTACTATAGAGGCTATGGGGGGATATTTTTGCTCAGAGGAACAAGTGCAGCAGCAGCAGATTCGTCTAAAGATGCCCCTTGAATGGAATTTTTAAAAATATATATTTAAAACATTTTTTAAAAATCAGAATAAAATGCTGTTTTTCTAGTTTAAAATCTGTATTTTTGCAGCTCACCTTAGGATGTAAAAAATGGCTTTGGGGGAGGGGATGATGTTGAAAGGCACAGGCATAGTGAGGCCCTCTCTGAAGTAGCTGAGGTACAGCTTTGACCTGGCAAATTTCCACTCAACGTCCGCGTCATCCTGAATTAAAATAAATGCACATCAGTCAGTGCGCATCCCAGAAGGGGAGGGGGGGGGGCGCTTTTGTAGACGTTACACAGGAGGATGGTAATTCTTTACCTCAATTTTCTGAAAGGAGTTTGTTATCATGGCAATAAGCATGTTGAGAAGTACAATGACAATGACAAGAGTGAAGATGCCATACAGGACCCTTCCTACAAATTCTGCCAACACAAACTCTGGCATGTCCACATATTCCTGGTTTACAACTCCAAACATGGTCCAGAATAGGAAGCGGAAGGTCTCATTAAACCTGTGAAAGTGAAGAAAGGCACAGGCATGATGTGAGGGTTGTTTTATTTTATTTAAAAAAAAAAACAAGACAAGTTATAATCAAGCTATAATATCAGGGGGTTGAACAATAAAGCCTTTGTGACAATTACCCAAAACTGCCAAGATGTGCAGAACAAAAGGGTGAATCTTTTTATAACTCATCTGTTTTAAGAGTTAAGTTGTGCATTTTTATGGGACATGAGTATTTTGAATGACAGGTGACTCCCCCGGTGAGCTGTCTATATGTTATATACTGAACAGTGGATGCAGAAAGTGTACACACCAATGGTAAAATGCTGGGGGGGTTTTCATGATGCAATCAATACAATTTTTCCCACCTTTAATGGTATACAGTATGTCCCCTGTACAATTCAATTGGAAAACAAATCTGTTAGGGAAAATATACACTACAAAAGTACAATAGGCTTGTTGCGTACACCGATAATCTAGGACTTTGAAGCATCTTTTGAGTCTTCTTGGGTACATAGCTGCCATCAATTGGAGACTCTGGTTAATCCCAAATAAAGTTCAGCTGTCCTAAGAGGATTTCTCTGAGATTTACTCAGTTGCCTGCTTCAGCCAAAGCCATGGGTTGCAAAGGGCAAAGCCTCAAAAGGATCTCACTGTTGAAAGGTATCAGTTGCAAGAAGTGTACAAAAAATGTTGTCACAATATTTGAAATTTCATTGAACAGAGAAGACAGCCATCAAAAGGTAGAGGGAAAAATAGGACACTAATTACACTGGAAAGAACTGGACTTTGTTGCAAAATGAACGAAAAGACGAGATGTAAACCGGTCAGAGAAGTTGCCCAGAGACCTACAGCAACACTAAAAGAGCTGAAGCTCCAGTACTGGCAAGTCCTTGTTGTATACTACATGTGACAACAATATCCAGTGTTCTCCTTATGTCTGGACTATGGTGTAGGGTTGCAAAATGGAAGCCTTTTCTGATAAAGTTTGGTATGTTTGGTACAAAAATAATTCCTATGCATCACCAATAGAACATCATACCCACAGTGAAGCACGGTGGTGGTATCATTTTTAGGTTGCTTTTCTTTAGCTGAAACCGGGGCTTTAGTCAAGGTGGAGGTAATTACAGCTTTGTACACCTGTCGCTTTTGACCCAAATCCTTTTGGAGTCTACCAGACAGCTGAAGAGGAATTTTACCTTTTTAGCATGACAATGACTCTAAGCATGCAAATCAAAAAGATAATGGCTTCACTAGTAGAAATTACCCTGAAGATGGTTGTGCACAAGAAAGGCCCTCAGAAGCTGACAAAAGTGGACAACCAAGTCAAGATGTAGCATGCTGGTAGACTCCCTTCCCTAACAGATGATTCAATTGAACTGTACTGGTTATAGGTCACACGAAAAGTGGGAAACACTTTTAAATGATTTATTTGGATCTTTTTTTTTCAATGACAAAAACTGGTATTTCAACAGAGGTGTGTACACTTTACATTCAGTGTATGTGGCTTGATAAGTATGAGTTCCTTTGAGATTGACAGGAAGTCTGTGTTCAGGTTTTAGTTGGAGAAATTATTGTATTTCATTTATGCGCAACTTAGCACTTTTTCAGAAGATATCACCTGATAACTTAAGCTTCAAAAATAGAGTAAAAAAAACCATTATCCCATATTATTAACAAGCTTTGAGAGCTTAGATATTAACTGTAAGGGCTAGTCTACATTTCTGTAGATCATTTAAATTAGAAATACTTTTTACTGCCTTCAGAAAAGATGATGTAAAAGTCTCTCAAACTCTCTCTAGTCTTACCTGCCAAGATTTGGAGAAATGACATAAGGAACATAGATATTGTTGATGCCACAAAGGAAGGCGGTGCCAATGATCATCAGTATGAACATAAATCTAAAAACAAACAAACAGAAAAGAAACATTGACATAATTCTGGTTCTGTATATTCAGATGTAAAAATATAAGGAATCAGATATAAGTGACCTCATCATATCATCAATCATCTTTCCAATGGAGATCTGTAGTGTTCCCAGAGATTCGTGGGCTGGCAGGATATATGCCAGCCGTGTGAAGCTTAACATGCTGGTCACTGCAAAGAGGACCTCGGCAATCAGCTGAGGATCTTCCTGGTGCCAATTGTCACGTGCTGCAAGACAATTTCACAGAGTCAAAACAAAACAAAACAAACAAACAAAAAAACAACAACAATTGAGCATTGAGATTTGTGACATTCATTTTGGATGAATGATTTTTTTTCCCCTTACAAGTCTGGGTGAAGTAGACACACTCCTCTGTGCCATCATGATCATGGCAGAGGAAGAAACCTTTGAGCAAGATAAGCACACGTAACGCAAAAGATGCCAGGTACATGCTGAGCACCATCACGTCCAAGCAGTTCCACCAGTCTAGGAAGTAACTCCGAAGCCCCTCGATCCACACTTCCTTACACTCATACCAGAAGAATCCTTTAAGAAACAGACAATCCAAACCCTGTTCACATCTAATGGCTGTTGTCTAAAAGTTAAAACTAGAGAAAGTGCACCTACCGACCACCCACACCATGTGGAAGGAGCTGTGCAGAAGGTTCTGCTGCCGGGAAGCAAATGTGTCCTGATATAGCTCCATGGTTATCGATTCCCCAAGTAATGTAATGAGAAACCACAGGTAGGATGCAGAGTGAAGAAGAAACTTGATCACAGGAATTCTTACTAGCTTTCCCAGCTGGGGAACAAACAACACAGTCAACTTAAAATTGAAATAATACCTCACATAGGGATGGGTACCGGTATCCATGGCACCGGTTCTGACATAAACGGTAGTAACCAGACCGAAAAGCAGCGCACATTTCGGTGCTTTTTTTTCCTGAGCTGTGATACACTTTAGATTCTAGCCAATCATTTTACGTTTCCGAGGATAGTAGGCGGGGCCAGGTACGTACGTTCTTTTAGAGCAGAGCTACAGATTAAAAATGTCCAAGGCAAAGCAGTCAAAAGTCTGGCTGTACTTCACAGCAAAATATGCAAACTCAGCAGCCTGCAACAAGTGCTTTAAGCCGATACTGTGATACTGTCAAAGGAGGTAACACCTCAAATCTCATGAAACACCTGGCGATGCATAGCGGGGGTTTTTTTAAAACCGAGAAATGCGTTGTATTTGATAGCTTGCTGCGAGACCTCACGCCGTGCACATCTACTGCGGGTGTGGTGCCTGTTATCGGACCCGCAGTTAGCAATGTCCCCCAAAAACACGAAGAGGAGAGTCCTGGCCCCTAGCCCTGCCAGTGTAGCAGAAATGATGACGGATGATGATGGCAGCAGCAGCCGCTCTTCTCTGCGTGAGTAGCTTAATGTTGTTCGTGTGTAATTTACGTTGAGTAAGCTAACCACGTTATTACATTAATGCATGTAAGGTGAACTAGCAAACATCATCATAGCTACATGCAGCTGTCTTCTTGTTTGATGGCAGATACTCCCTTCACCCTGGCCAAAAAGGCTAAAATGACCAAAGAAAAAGTGGAAAACAGTTAAACATGAGAGGTTTTTGGACAAAGTTTATGTTTTTTCCATTGTTTAAGCACTGCTTGCAGCCAAGAGTGATACCATATATGCCCCATAGCTGCAGAAAAGGCTAACATTGTTATCTTTTTACAAAAAAAAAACAGCTGAACATGAGAGGTTTTTGGACCAATTTTGTGTTCTCCATTCTTTAAGCACCGGCACAGTTTCAAAAGTACCGGTTTGGCACCGGTACCGGATAAAACCTAAACGATACCCATCCCTAACCTCACATGACATATTTATGTACATCCAATATCAACCTGCTACTACAGAGTGTGTGACCTTTGACTTTGGTGCAATCCAGTAGGCAAGGCAAAGAAGGGGCATGGTAAGAAAGATTCCCATAGAGACAAACAGCTTCCAGGCCGTTCTGCTACCTCTCCAGCCTGCCAGTTTCCCACACCAGATAGAGGACAGAACCTGCTGACAGATTGGGTGCGCCACAAACTGCCACAAACAGAGAGAAACAGAGAAGACAGGAATTGATTGTTTCTTATCTTACTTGTCTTTGGTTGGCATCAGTTTCTAATTCTAGCTACCTGCTTCTGGTTGTAATTGACTGCAAGCCGCAGGCGAGACAGGCTGGGGATTCCTTCCTCAAAGGCCTGTTCATCCAAGGAATCCTGAGTTTCATTTCCACAGCTGTTCAAAATAGTGGTTACCTCGCTCTGGTTGCGACACATGCCCAGCAACTCCACGGCAAACTCCTGACAGATCTGCTCCAGGCTCAGGTACTGAGGCTGTAGGAGAAATTAACCATAAGTCAAGAAGCAACAGAGACACCCGTAATGAATAGTGAGCAGGGATAACTATGAATCTCCTCAGACCTTGAACTCTGGCTCTTTCTGTGACAGCTTACGGAGTTCTCTGCTGAGACTGAAGGCGCTGAGCATGGCATCGTCAGAGGTGATGGACAGGTAGGCACGGCTGGCAATGCCACGATAAGTATTGATGCGAGACAGGGAGAACTTCAGCAGGTCATACTGCCGGCCGTTAGAACACTCCAAACAGGCGCAGGAGATCTTATGTGGCCACGGGATGACGTGGCCTTTCTGGGTGAGCATGGTAACAATCTCGTACAGGTCTTTCTGGCAGGCTAAAGTCAGAGGGGTCACACCAGGGGCAAAATGAGAGTTGTCAACAGAACGATCAAATATGGCCTGAGAGAAGGATCGTACGTCCATCTTGTTCCCTTTCTCCTGATCCAAGCGGTCCAGGAGACGCTTCACCACTATGGGTTGGTTGGTGTCCACGGCGACTAGCAGAGCCTCATGAATCTGCCGGAAGTCAAACTTGACTCCTTGCAGGAGGGCGTCCATGGCATCCTCGTTGCCCAAGCGGATGGAGAGGTTGAGGGCCTCCCTCCACTGACGATCCTCAGACTCATCCAGCTGACGGGTAATGCCGTCACCTGTCTTCAAGAGTCCACACAGCAGCGCTGTTTCCCCCTCCTGAATGGCACTGATGAGCGCTGGAGAGAACCGCATCTTCTTGCTCATAATCTCTCGCCATTGCTCTGGCTGCAGGACAGACCGGGAAAGTCAGCAGCAGTCTCAGATTCACACACTCGAAGTCTTTGATTTTAAACCATTTTATGCTGTTTGATTATGTTTAGACAACAAAATTACTCAGTTAGATTTGAGGGAAAAAAAATCATGGTTTGCTTAAAATAGACTTTGAAAGCTTTAACCACAAGGCTTACAAAGTGAACAAAGGTCTGAGGGTAAGCTTTTCTGTTCTGTCAAGATTTTTTTGGCACTGAGGCCAAATACCAGATTCAACTGATCCTTTGATAAAAATAGCAAGATATACTAGGAATAAAAGAACATGCAAATAGGGAAAGATTTGACTTGGAAATGCATGACATATATGAACACAAACATTAGTAAAACAAAGAATTCCAATTTATTTTTTTAAAGCTGTTCCAGTTTATATGAAGCACAGTAGGGTTAGACTTGCTTTTTTGTTTTTGTTTTATTAACCCGCAACTACTTTTTTCATATCAAATAACAAATAAAAGCCACGAGCCAATAAAAATCTCCTTACCGTTAGTTTTTCCATTCCCAATCACAAAACAACACGATTTCGAGAGGCGGCTCTAAATCGAAAACAGAAGCAGATTCACTGAAACTTCAGGGATGAAGATATTGGCAGATTGCACAATAATTCCAAAAGAGGAGAACTGAGAACTCCGTAGTCCTCTGATCATGTGCTATCGGCTGACTACTGAAAAATCAACGTACACAAACTCAATAACAAATTTCAAAGGCCCTCGGGGCTAGGCCAATTAAAATGTTACCGGTTCAAAGTACTTTATGCTTGGCTGGGCCCAAACCAAACTGTGACTGCATTCAAACAGAAATTAATTCCGGTCTCTCAATTGGAAACAGCACCATGGCACAATTAAGGCAGCTGTTGCTGAACACACAGCAGCTGTCGCCATTTCTCCCAGAGGAGCTGTGAGGAGCAGTGGGAAAAACAAGGAGCTGCAAGTTAAACATTTACAAATTTTCACGGGTCTGATTTAAATCTTTTCCTGGAAGTCAGATTTTGTCCATTCATTAAAAATGCATGTTATAATTATTGTCGTGAAACACATAAAGTTTCCCTTGATTTTACACCGATCATGTTTATAGGGATTTTTCAAAATCACTGCAATTTTGCCAACATTCTCTGTATATTGCTGCTAAACTCATAGCTCCAGCTACACTGTGTGCGCTCATGGCTTTGGTCCAAATTTGTTATTTCGTTTACGTTTACTTTAGAAACAGAAATACATCCCTATACTCCTTTACTACAAAAATGTCTACCAAGCAGCTGATGGTACCGCACTCGTAAAAGAAAGCATGTGCTATGTTTAAATGATGGTCAAACAAGTTTTAATGTGTAGTTATCCATGATGTAAAATGATTGTCAGAATTAATAATCCTGTTAGCAGCACAGAGAAAACACTTTTATATCATTGGCTACAAGAGGATTTCTTTATCACATAGAAAAGACTGAGACATACTGTTGAGAATGAACTTCTTTTTCTTATATTAGGATATCTCAAGGATTAAATGTGTAGTTAAACTTCTGTACAGTGCTAGAAAGTTAGAGTTTGACTAGTCTGGCACACTGATTAACTGATTAACAGTGAAACCGACTGACTTCAGCTTCTTGCAAACATAATTCTGAACAGCAGAGGGAGTAAAACTACCTCTGTAGACTTTAAGATGAGCTCTAAACTGAGACTGCTGTTCTTCTGGTTGAACAGGAACAAACACAAGGTCGATATGTTTTGGTCAAAGATTTAGTATTTATTGGTTCATAATTACAGCAGAATTTGGTGAAGAAAAGGGACTGTGCTGGTTTGGTCTAAATGCCCTAAACTATAATCTATTTGAGCTTTCATGTTAGCACTGGGGAGATCTAAGACACGACTTTCAAGATGAAGCTGAACAAGAAGTAACAAATATTCTGTGGTTTATTAAAAACGTCTACACATTTCCAAAATGGTACTAAAATCTTATTTTCCCCACATCCAAAGCAAAGCAAAGCAAAACTAAACTGCCCAATAACATGTCCTCTCGCGTACCTTCACAGGGACGTGGGAGTCTATTATGAGTACACACAGTGGTGCTCTTTACTCTATCAGGTGGTCACTGCACACCACCTTTGGCTACTCTATGCTGAATGAAAACACATGGCTGATCTCTGTGGTGACCTGTATGTACTACACTTCAGCACATTAAAAACACATTTCACTTTAAAATTAGTGTCTTCATTTTCCCTCCTTTTCTGAGAATTCTCCTTATCCCCATTTGCAAAAATGACAAGAGCCAATCTAATGAGTGTAAATTATATAGAAAACATAGTTCTTTAACTCATAACAAATAACCCCTTTATTTGCATTTATTAACCATCCCAAAAAGAAAGCAAAAGTTACCATAAAACTACACATTACACCGAAGGGAAATCATCTGAAACTACAGTGAAAATAAAAACTTGCACCTGAATTAGTGGGATTTTTATCCTTAGATTACTCAAAGCATAGTATGATCTTCAGCCATGTCAAAATTATAGACAAAAGATATTTCACTAAACATACAAAAACAACTGTACTTCTCATGCTTTCACTGACCACACAGAATAGACACCACCGACTTGTGCAAAAACTACTCTGAGGTGTTACTATTGAGGCGATTGAAAGTGTGGGTTGTCCCTTTCTATAAGTCAAACCACACAATGTCTGCTCTTCTTAAGAAAGAGATACTTTGGGACAATGTTCGAAATTAGTGTTCTAAATGTTCAATGTTCTAAATCTTTTGGCAAAATGCACACAACTACATCTGGAGGAAAGAAATGCAAGGAAGATATTTTGTTTAAAAAAATCTAGACTGTGAAGCATGGAGGAGGGATCATCGTGGCTTGTAGCTGCCTTTTTGCAGTGAGGCTGTGTTGGAAGAATTTAGGTAACAATTCAAACTTATACCAGAAATTTTACTAAAGAAGTCAAGACAGCAGCTGACCTTAACTAGGAATGTCTGACTCTTGCAACAAAATAATACAAAGCAATGACAACATCACAGAATCACCGATGAATTAAAACTGGTTTGCTGGGGAGAGTTGTTCAAGTTTTCTCACAGTTGTCTCATAAGCAGCAAGAAACATCTGGTAAAGGTTGTTGGTGTTTCCAGCCGGTGTGTTCAATGAAAACATGAAAATGACTGTTTTTGTTTAGTTTGACTGTGTTCGTCTGATAATTGTAGCTCAGATAAAGAAGTAGTGGTGCAGAAATCTTGTCAGGATGTCAGACATTTTTATGCAACTCAACATGTTTTTAAAACAAATTCAATTTTCCTACTCATTTTATGTCACCAACTTAAGAAGACATTATGTGCGCTGCCAACTGAAATTATTACTTTAACAGTAAAAACACTACATTAAAAGACATTCGGGTGTCTCTCTGAGGCTGATATTTACTCCTCTTTACAGAGTAACCATGATTTAACACTTGAATGTGACATTATGCTTGAGACGTGAAAAGTTCTGGAGGCGGAGAAAACCAGCAGTGTGTGTCAGAAGCTATCCAGACTACTTAAAACATGAGTGAAGAGGAACTAATAGCACTGAAATACTTAAAACCAAACATACTTAATGAAAATCACTGACACAGCCCTAATTCATTAAAAACACTAAGATAAAGCATCAACAAAAAAGGTGAACATCCTCTATATTCACAAAAATCTCCTCAAAGTTAAATAAAAAATAAAATAGCACTTTTAAATGTACAAAAAACAGGTGTGTTTCACTTCAGGTGTGAACAGAAAATAACGTTCACATTGTGACAAACAGTGCAGGTCAGCTGAATAGATTTCAGAGTTCTTCCATCCTCGACTCAGCATCCTCCTTCATCTTTTGCTCCTGCATGCGACTGCGAGTGGAGCCTACGTGAAAACAAAAGCGATGAAAATCAGTCTAAATAGCTAAATTACAGACTATGACATGGATGGAGCCAGCATGATGTCGCACAAAGGGTTTCTGGATTTGGATTTTTCAGGAATCAACAGTCCACATATATGGTCCGGTCTACTTATATATGTACATGGGACATTTTAACATTGAGTCTATAAGGATTTACTCGTTTTCGAAGAAAGCCTCAAGTAGGGATTGGAGGAACTGTAGTTTTTGACAGACATGTTTAGCTTAATGGGGGGTGGGGGGGTTTAGCCCCTGAAGCCTTTTATTGATACAAATACTTACTCATCTCTGCAAGCTTCTGAATCAGTGTAGAATCTCCTCCAGATTTGCTGTAATTTAGATAAAATAAAGAAAGCGTTAATGAAATCATTCTTCATACTGCAGAATCATACAGTGAAAACAGAAATTTTACATATTAATTGTAGAAGCTGATCTCAAAATGAATAGCTGTTGTTTTTAAGTAGTGCAGTGGCACTTTGGGGACACTGGAATGTGCTGTCGTGCATATCTGTAAATAAGTGTTCATCAAGTGATGCTAATAGCGCTTGTAATTGATTACTTAAATAATAAATATGCAGCTTAGGGCTGTTCGATATAATGATATATATCGGATGACGATATAAAAACGTCTATCGTTTCATTTTACGCCATCGTTTGCTTCGTGGTGTTGCAAAATAAACTGTTTATGGCAATATTTTTTCATCGTTTTGATGGTCACTGTAGTGGCTATATTAATTTCTTAAAGTTCTCTCTTTCTCTTATATTTAATATAACCACACTAAGGACGGACAAGCGCCTGTTTTTATGCATTGTCGTTAACAACAACGACGGTAAAACCATCACATGTCCGCTTGTTTATTTTCCACATAAACCTTTCACAATAAAGCTCAAGATCCTGTTGAGACTTTTCAAAATAAACTGAATCACATGAAATAGTATGCAGATATTTACCGATGAGAAGCAAAAAACAGCCGTCAGGTGCTAAAAAATAAACCTTAGACTCAAACGTTAAAACGGGCTTTTCCCTGCAGCACGCCGCAAAGAAAACAGCGACCGTTAAAACCTATGTCTAAAAATGTTTCATGCATTGGTAAAACACTCGACTCCAGATACACGACGCCCAGCTGGAAACACTTCAGCTACTCAAGATTCACAGAATTTACAGAAAATGTTACATTTTTGTGATTTATATCGTTATCGGACGATAAATGTTTTATATCAGGATATGAGATTTTGGTCATATCGTATAGCAGCTTATAAAGAAAAAGAAATATATGTATTAGTCTTTTAGTTTTAGCCATCTGACTATTTGCAGGGATATAAAGGAAGAACACAATAAATGTAACTATATGTCTGTGTTTTAATGCGTGCGTGACGTGAACAAGTCTCGCAGGCCACGCAAAAACCACTTGCACAGCAGGTTTGTGCCAGTAACACAACATGATGAGCAATTATTCCTTCTCCCATGAAAAAGCTGGAGTACTGCAAGAACTCACTCAAGGGAGGAAGAACAAGCAAGCAAACAAACACAGACAGGGAATTTGAACACAGGACATTTTCACTATGAGGCAACAGTGTTAACCACTTCACCACTGTGGTCAAACTTATGCTATATCATGCTCCCAAAATTTAGAAGTCTGACGGGGAAACTCCAACAAATGCTGAGCCTACACCTTTCAGTTGTAAAACTGACACCGTGCCTCTGGAGCGAAACCTGACACTCGTTCTTTAAAGTCAAAACAGGGTTTTGCACTGGTGAAGGCAATGTAGACCCCTAATATAGGTCAAAGAGTGTGTTCTTGTGGGACGATGTTGGACAATGTTTGACAATATATTTGACAATTGCCCATTATACTTGCTGCACTGGTCAAACAGTGACGTCACCACAGCTTTGTACCATTTACGAGTACTCGGTGCAGTGCTGTACGTAATAACAGATGTCGCCACTGAGACAAAACCACATCAGCACTGGTATGGGAGAAGTCATCAAAAATGGTGACTAGAGTAAATAATTAATTAAAAATGAATTACACAATCATCTTAAACAAGCGCCATCAGCTGTGGCACCTGTTCAAGGTTACAAAAAGTGAGAGGTGAAAACCAGCAGATATATGATGTCACTTTTGTGATGTAGTGCTTTTGGTATAATGAGCCCACAGAGAGGTAGTCTGAAAAACTAAAATCTACACACAGAGTTTACTGTTTAAAGATTTGACATCTATCAAAGACCAATTATAGGCTGCTGCAACTGAATGCAATTTTATAAACTTTTCACACATATAAGGAAGCTAAAAAATGTTTTTTCTGATTTGTGTACACATGTGCAGTCCCTTTCTTTCACAGTAATTGTAAACTGTTATTTCAGTTGCTGTTCTGTCAGCTAATCATCTTTGGCTTTTAAGACAGAC
This sequence comes from Aulonocara sp. 'chitande type north' Nkhata Bay, assembly GCF_057382095.1. Classification (NCBI taxonomy): domain Eukaryota; kingdom Metazoa; phylum Chordata; class Actinopteri; order Cichliformes; family Cichlidae; genus Aulonocara; species Aulonocara sp. 'chitande type north' Nkhata Bay. The sequence continues at coordinate 14,088,680 of NC_141353.1, read as the reverse complement.
GAAGCCATTGGTTGGCTATTTTTCACTCTTGTGATTTTGGTGAGAGTGATGTTTTGACTTATGAAAACTACAGCCAATTAAAATAGTAAATCATGTCTCATATGAGACGGGATAATGGTGCAAAAATGCTGTGCTGCCCCACATGATATAATATAATCTGGCACACAAGCACCATTTGTGACCAACCTGCCGTCAGCTTCATCTTGCCCGTCCACATCAAATCGTAACCTCTTCAGAGGCTTTGGCGTGGAGCCATGATCCAGAGTCCTCTTTAGGGATCGATCACTGCTGTTGACCATCTGGTTGATCTTCTGGAAGCGATTTGATGGCTGCAAATGAAGACAAAACAGAAGTAAGAGTGAGTGAGGAAACAAATAAATGGCACTGCAGCTGCTGAGAGATCAAACCAGCCCTTTGTTACACTACAGAGCAAAATGTTTTGATGCATGCTTGATAATCCAAGTAAGAAAATACGAGAAAGTTGATTTTGTACATCCAGACTAAGCAATCAGATGAACAGAATCAACTCTCTGGGTCTACAGAGCAAACTTAAGATGAACATACCCCAAATGATTCGCCGATCGATACCAGCATTCTGCAAGGGCAAAAAACCCCAATGAGCATTGTACAAAACAAACAGGCCTTCATTTCAAATCATTCTATAATATCATTCTAGTTCAGGAGTAGCGTTGTCAAAAATTATTTGACAATGAATATTATGCAGGACTTACTTGGATCGAGGGGTCATGATACCGGGAGACATGCGTGCGCTTTTCAATGGAGAGATGTAGACATTGTTGCTACCGGGCACACGCAGAGGCGAATTAGGGAACTTGTAGGGGCTGCAGGGTATTTGTGGGATTGGCGAGAGTGTCGGAGGCTAGAAAAGAAAACAGCAGCAGAAACAATGAGAGAAATTTGTAGAAATACTTTTTTTTTTTTTTATATATATATGTGCATTAAAACCCCACCGTCACCAATGACTACTGCAGATGTAGCTCACCCTGGTAGAAGCATACTGCAGGATGTTTGTTTTCAGCTTCTGCATAAACACTTGGTTGTAGAAGACAATGATGGAGTCGTAGTGGCCTTCAGTGATCAACACGTGCTTGAAGGTCTGCAACATTCAAAGTGTTTTGTTACAGTTCTACATGAAACACGATTACATCAGCAAAACTTCAGCCGACTCGGTGAGTTTTTATGGAAACTGTAACAGGCTGTTTTACCTCTTGGCTGGTGTTGGCCATGTTTTTGTATGCTGTGACAATGGTCTTGAAGCGCAGATCAACGCTCTTCACTTTACATATGGCATACATGGCAGACATCATCAACTACAGGAACATACAACGTATTTAGCAGAGAAAAATAAATAAGAAATGTGGAGGAGGGCAATAACAGGAGACGAGGGACAGAAACAAATAGTGAGAGCGACATATTTCCAGCTTACCTGATCGAGGTGACGGTCTCTCATCAGCTCGTACTCATGCTGCAGAGTGTGCTGGAACAGAGTCCATATTATGGGCTCAAACTCAGGGTGGGAGGACAGCAGGTAGGAGCAGAGCATCTTCAGCCTTGTATAGGCCAAACGGTACACTACAGAGAAACAAAACCAGAGGATTAGAGCGTCTAGTGTGATAGAATAATGAATGGAACCTCTTATCTTAATAAAAATGTAACAATAATAATATAAGAATAAAAAAAATTGGTTAATGAAAATGTGGGGACACCTGACTGTATCTGCAATACTTTAAAGAAAATATCAAACAATGTTATTTTATACAATTGCATTAATATTTTCTCCTATTAACTTGTTATTTTTCCCATTATTTACTCCATCCATCACAACATTACTACTTTAAAAGATTACTTTATTGCTAGGCAGGACCACCACCATCAATTATTTTTGACTAGTGCAAACTCTACCAGTGACTTACATTTTTTATAGAAGAGGCTGAGAGAGTTGGACTTCAGGGGTCGTGGAGGTTGGCTGGTTGGCTGTGAGGCAGGCTGAGAGGAAGTTTGACAGCTGGACTCAGGAGGTAATACACGCAGGCCTGGGCGCATGGGGGACAAATATCTGTGCGGGGAGAGCACAGGAACCAGTTTCATATGTCAATAAACATGAAACTTTCCCCTAACCACGAACCTTAAATGGACGGGTAAAACAAAAGAAAGCTCTTCCTCAAAGCTAAAAAAAAAATCAAAGAAAGAGGGGGGGGGCTGTGGAATTTAACAAAATATTATTGATGCTTATCTGCTCATCTATGACGTATTCATCAAGGCTGTGCTGTTTTGATTAGTCAGTAGGTTTGGTGTTCTTTCAAAATCAAAAGACAAACTGATCGAAAGCCGCGGGATGACTTACAGGTCGGCTGCGGTGTGGTTGTGCTGCAGCGGTTGACTGAAATTAGCTGGGGTCTCCACCTGCTCTGCTCCTCCGCTCTCATGTTCCTGTTTCAGAAGCTCAAATAGTGGGGAGCCCTGCAGAGACACAAACATTTACTTTATATTTAACCATTTCCATTTATATCCTGTCCATCACAACTTTCATTTTCCTTTCATTCAAGCAGGAATTTTAAAAAGGTGCAAAAAGAAATTATTTCATTTGGCAATCACATAATAATGTAATATAATAATCCTGTTAGGTTGGAGATCATGTCTTGATCAGGCAATTAGTTCCTTTTTGGGTTTTTTCCTGGTATATTAAGTAGAAGACATGTGCAGAAATGATGTTAGAGGTATTTTACATGTGAAATGTCCCTTGCAAAACAGCCAACTGATAAGTCAAATCTATACATGTATTATAAATCTGTTCCTCATTTTATGTTGACCCAAGCACACACCCTACAGTATCCTGTCTGACTCTGAATGCATTTGACTGACTCGTTAAGCTTGTTAAACAAATAATAACTTCAAATTAAAAATACATTTTCTCTAAATACCAAAGAAGAAAAAAAAAAAAAAAAGCTAAATCTATGTTAACATGCACAATTCTAAATCAAGATGAAAAGACAGTGAAAGTGAAGGTTGCACGTGAATCTCAGCACGCAACCGTCACACCAGTAAAAAAGCAAACTGATATGAGCTCATACAGGGAAGTGAGGAGTGGTTTACAACTCAGCAGCTCCCACAGTAACTGCGAGTATGGACTTGTAAGTATGGCTTATGGTACATTCATGCATCATGCCTGCCACACCCCGCTTACGCCACCAACATTTCAAAAGTACATTTGGATAAGAACATTCACTGACATCTATCAGTGGTTATCTATCCTCACAGCTGATTATCAGGTCGTAACATATTACAACACTACATAATACATTCAACTACAGATGAGTCATGCTCTTATTTATTTATTTATTTTAATTTAAAATACTCCAAATGACACTAGTAAGAGCACTGAAAGACAAAAACATGCACTGTGCTATTAAACAAATAAGAAAATCTCCTGATAAATGCTTTGATGTTTCGGGAAGATGATGAAAAGACCCCTATGGCAGGCAGCAAGGACAATCTAACACACACAACAAAAAACTTACTAAAACTTATCTTACTGAAATGTGAAAATTACAGAACACATTTTATTGTTCCATTATTCAAATGCTTTTTATTTGCAAAAGCAAATGAAAGACATTTGAATGGGAGGACTTTGGCCCCAGCGGTGGCTCCTCCCAGTGGTTCGACAGCCTGCTCTGTTCCCTGTGTCAGAGGCTCTGCCATCCAGGCTGCTGTGAGGTTTCTGATTTACAATCCAGCAGGAGCAGAGTGACGATCAGCACGTGCCTTTGGGACTTCAACAACACAGAGAAGAACGAGACAAGTGGAGACCCACTAAAGTGTTCACAGAGCTAAAGGGGGAAAAAAAGCACGACTCTTCTCTTTTAATACATTTGTTTTGTGAGGACGACTGAAAACAATGAAAGCTCCACTTAAATGACCATCGCTGCACATACAGGACAGCTGCCACAGCAGGACAAGTAGATGGAAAGGACTTTGGATGGTATATCAAGGAGCTGCTGTATACCTTCTTTTTTTCATAGCATAACGAACACCAACTGTGAGTAAGGAGAACCTTTTCACTCTTTCCACTGTAAGTGTACACTCTGGTTTAAAGATGGATAACAGCACGGACTGCAACAAGAGTGACAACTTCAAGTATAATCTCTACGCCTCGGTTTTCTCCATGGTGTTTGTAGTCGGACTTACCTTCAACGCGGTGGCTGTGTACATTTTTGGCTGTACGCTGAAGATACGGAATGAGACCACGACGTATATGATGAACCTCGTGGTTTCGGACTCTCTCTTTGTCCTCAGCCTGCCTTTTCGGATTGTGTACTTCATCAAACGTGACTGGCTCTTTGGAAGTGCGCTCTGTAAGATCTCCGTGGCCCTATTCTACACCAACATGTACGGCAGCATCCTCTTCCTCACCTGCATCAGTGTCGATCGTTTCCTAGCAATTGTGTATCCATTTCGGTCCCAAACAATTCGTACGAGGAAAAATGCCAAGCTGGCCTGCCTTACAGTTTGGGTGATCATTCTCTCTGGAGGTATAACCACTGGGGTCTTTTTGGACACCACTTCACCGAACAATACTAACTCGGGTTCGGTAAACTCAACGCCACAGTTTTGCTTTGAAAACTACTCAAAAAAACAATGGAAGGCTGAGCTTTCGTGGGTGGTGATGTTTATTGAGACTGCAGGCTTCCTTATCCCACTGATGTTGAATGTGTTCTGCTCTGTCATGGTGCTAAGGATACTGAGGAACCCCAAAACCATCAGCCGCGGAGGAAACCTCAACAAAGCAAAAATCCTGAGGATGGTCTTTGTGCATTTGCTCATCTTCTGCTTCTGTTTCATTCCCTACAATGTGAATCTCATCTTCTACACCTTGGTCCGCTCCAAAATCCTAAAGGGATGCTTTGCAGAACATGTTGTAAGAACCATCTACCCCATCGCTCTGTGCATAGCGGTGACCAACTGCTGCTTTGATCCAGTTGTCTACTACTTCACTTCAGAGGCCATTCAAAGCTCCATTAAACGAAAGTCTTCAGCATGGCAAAATGGTGCCAGGCTATTCGAAAGACTACAGATGGACAGCTTGCAAAGCAGCCCAAGTTCAACACCCAAGAGTTTGACGCTGAAAAGTCTGAGACCCAAAATATTTGACAATGAGTCCACGGTCTAAAGACAGCCTGGTAATGTGAGCTACAAATTTGACTTAAGCGAGTATGGCTGACAAAACTTGATTCAAATCAGAGGACATGGGTGAAAGCAGAGTGCCTTAGAAAAACAACATAAACAAAATGGTTACTAGGGAGTCCGGCTCACCTATCGGACACAACAGAGACTTTAGACGGGAAGATAATGATTCAGTCAACAATAGGTACTAACACAAAGAAAGAACTTCTTTTACAGAGAAGACTCACCTTTAAGAAAAACCCTAATTTGACAGTGCTGAACCAGTATTACAACTCTTTACATCTACTGCCCTGTACGGTTTTCAAGTATTTGTTTTATGTGTATTGAGGTTTTTAAGAAGTTTTTAGAGAATCATGTTCTATAAAAGCTTTGATTCCCATTCTGAAAGTGAATTAAATATTTTTGTAACATTTTGAAGTGTTGTGTATTGAATTCAATACTTGTTTGATCAAGCGGTAGGTTGTGAAATACTTGGCCCTATCTTGGAAGAATTTTTTTCCCCATGTGGCTTTCACTGTTCCCAGCTAAATAAGTCATCTAGACTGGTTAGTCATATGTGTGTGGTTGGCCCCTCAGTGCACAATACATTTATAAAGTTTTAAATTGTTTCATTACATGTGTTGGTAATAAATGAAAAGTGTTCCAACAAAACTGATGGTCTTTAGAAAAAGAAAAGTAGGTCAAAATGTCATCATTTCTGCATATACAACAACACTGGAACCGTAAAAAACTCAACCTACACACAATATAGATTTTCCAAGTTCCTAAAATTTGTTGGAAATCCTGAAAAACTAATTTAGACCGGATCCAGGCTCACACTGTGTGAAAACATAAGTTTCATAGCAACGATGTGTATATTTCTTCCATGCTTGTGACAAGCTGTGTGATGCAAGACTGAACACTGCACATACCTGCCGACAGCCTCAGGGTCTGTACTGACATGGTTAGACTCATCACCTCACCAGCAATGATGAGAAAGGGCTGTAAAACTAAAGCAGGCAAGAAACAACTTGCCTCTTGAGGGAAAGGGTAATAAAACAGTCTAGAGGGGGTTTTTGTAGAGCAGTATTTGGTCAGATCATTGTATGCTGATCAACTTCCCAAAAAGATAAACTAATTTTATACAAACCATAAGAAAAGTTCTGCACATTACAGCACAAGAACATATTACAAATACAAATAATAAAACTTTGTATGCACTCACAGGGATTTTTAATTTTTATGTGTTCATGGACTGACACGCAAGTGGCACTACTGCTTACAGCCCCTTGTTTCAGTGAATTATTGCTTTTACTTTATGAGCTACAGTTTATGATTAACTCTAGTCACTCACATAAGTTCATAACAAGGTGTTGTAAACAAGGTGTTGTAACACGCTTTGAGTGTCTAGAAAAGCGCTATATAAATGCAATCCTACCAGAACGCCTACAAAAAACCCGAAAGTTAATCTGACAATTTTCAGGTCAATGAAAAAAAATTTAAATTGACATCTGACAACCTGTAGGCTAAACTAGAGATTAGAACTCTTGTATCCCTCTAAAAAACGTCATTAAAAGTAATCAGTCAGCTATAAATTAGAGGAACAGGGCGAGAGAGAGGGCGAGAGAGAGAGAGAGACCCTGACCTGTTGGTGTCTAGGTGTGAACTGCTTCAGTCAGCGGCAGATTCCCAACTGCAGCATCCTGACAAGCTAGCCACAGTTAAACACCAGCTGACTGGAAAAATACCTTTAATCACACTGACAATGCTCCCATCCTGCTACTGGTGAGTGACTAAATTCTACCTTTAAATATTCTCTTTGGTTGTGGCAACTGTAAAATTAAGTATAATCTTTTTCTCTAAATTAAGCATATTAATTGCTCAAACTTTTGCAGAATAATTTGTAATATCCATACAGATTTAAAGATGGGGTCCTCTATTTTAAATCTGACAGGTCATCGAATTAAAAACATCTGTCTTAATAATAACGCTATGAGAAAGAGAATTTGTCACCTATTTTAATTTTGAAAAGTTATTTCCAAATTTGAATTAAAGTTAGTTTTTAGATATTAGAAATATATATATTTTTTATTCTTCTATTGATGCTCATTTTGTGACTGAATCGGTTCTTTAATGACCTACATTATAGATGAGCTGGCAAGAAAAAAAAGATAAACTTTAATCATGATCACACACAACAAACAATTGTAAAAAGCTATAATCAGACTCTGCCTTTACAACCGGAAAAATGCTCACCTGATTGCCTATGCAGTGCAAACTTAGTTCAATTATAAAATCTCAATTAAAAAAAATAAAGATTGATTTTATGGGCTCTGGTAAATGTGTATTTAATCTGTCAATGTAATGAAATACATCAGTTAAGTGCTTTTTCGGTTGGCTTTATGCATGTAATGACACCAAATGTTTGCTTTGTTTCTTTACAAGCAGGAAGCTGCTGGTAAAAATTTATTGGCAAAATCAATTTGTTTTCTATATAACATACAGCGGAATATATACGGATGTGTATTCGTGTCATCTCAGCAAATTTGCATTTCAATTTAAAAAAAAATTTGTTTTGTTTGATTAAGTTTTAACTTACTACACGTTTAACTGCTCCAGCAGATCTTTCGTCACATATGCCCTCTTCAACCGATCAAACCCTCCTCCAGATATAAGACCATAACAATTTGACGTGCTGGAAGTGGTCAAATCATTTTGAGACATGGAGCAGTGGAATATGACTGATTTGACAGCCAAGCCGGTCTCACTTTTGTCTAACTGTACTGTCGATATAAGCTACCGCTTCACCTTCTACAAAGTATCCTACAGTGTCATCTTCCTGCTGGGGGTGGCCACCAACAGCCTGGTTCTGCGCAGACTGTGTCTGTCTCCCTGTACCATGAACAGCACAGCCATTTACATGGCCAGTCTATCGACGACTGACTTGTTTTTTGTCATCTCTCTACCTCTGAGAATCTACTACTACCACCAAAAGGCTCAAGCCTTGTCCTCCAAGACAGAGGACAGCCCCAGTTGGACTCTTGGGCCAGCTTACTGCCAGATCACATTCACTCTCAAATACATCAGCCTGTATGGGGGCATCTTCTTCCTGGTGTGCATTGCTGTGGACCGTTACTTTGCTGTAGTGCACCCCCTGGCATCGACACTGCGCAGGTTGCGTGCCGCACGGGTGGTGAGCGGAGGGATCTGGTGCCTGGTTCTGGGGCTCAGTGTGTGTCTGCCTGCGCTGCGGTTAGCGGCTTCTCACCAGAACAAGGCCTGTCTGCTGGATCCGTCCTCACGACACCATCGCACCCTTATCCTGTTATTCCTGGGCATAGCCCTGGGGTCATTTCTGCTGCCCACTCTTGTACTCCTCTACAGCTACTGCCGGGTGCTGAGTGTCCTTAGCAAGATGAGACACCGCTGCCGCAGCAACCGCCACGGCCATCTGCACACTCTAAGGGTTATTTACTCAGTGCTGGGTGTGTTTCTCCTGTGCTTTCTCCCCTATCACATCAACCTGCTGGGATATACTCTCACACACATGAAGCTGTTGCCACATTGTGGCCTGGCCAAGGCGACCAAGGCTATGCATCCTGTGGTCCTTTCCTTAGCCAGTTTCAACTGCTGCCTCAACCCACTCATCTACTATTTCTCCAGCAGCCCGGTGCACAGGGAGGTGCCCAGTAGTGGAGGCAGTGGTAGCCGGTGACACAAGTACTGTAAGACCTCTTTATTAACAAAAGCATTAGATTGCTTTACTGTACTTTTGTCAATTTGCAAAAAGTATCCTGTTACCTATATTTTTTTTTCCGTTATAGTGAAACCATAACCACCTTTGTGTATGTTAAAAGTGTAATCTGTTGTTGTTTTCAGTTTCCGTGTGTGTGTGCCCCACGTGTGGAGCAGTCAGAGTAAAGAAGCACTGTGAAATCATTTTATTTTTGGCAAAGCAGCTTCGTATGTTTGGGAAATGCTGACATGGAATGAGATCAGTAGTGAAAGCAGGATTTATGTAGAATCTCCTTTTATTATTCTTATTGTTGTTATTATTATTATTATTATTATTTAAGTGACTCTTAAACAGTGACAACAATCTGCTTCTTTTGGGCCAATAAATCCTAAATGATTGATATCCAAAGCGTCTCTATGTCATGTATACATCAATCTCTGTGAAATGCTGTGATATTATTGGCATCCTAGTCTAATAGCAATGAAAGATCAAACTGACCGTCCTCCATGCAAGTCTCTCCATGATGAGGTTCTCGCAGGTCTCCAGATGTTTGACGATCTCTTTGCTTAGCGTGGGGTCGGCCTTGATAAAGCTCTCGATAACTTTATAGAAATCAAAGGCGGTCAGGTTGAACACATTTAGTATCCAGGGGAAACACACATCTGTTTCGGCTGAGTCGGCTCCTCCATGGCTGTACCCTCCATTTTTGAAACTGCTCTCTAATCATGTGGAGCAAAGAACAACATTAGAATTGGTCACACGTAAAAGATGTGTAAAACTTTAATTACTGATAACAGATGACCAAAAATACAGAATACTTCATAAAGAGCTATATTATTATTCATTTATAAGAAAGTTATAGGACATGCCTCCATATGTTGCCATGACTACCTCCAAAGCACAAGCCAAAAGCGATGTGTGGAATGTGGAGTCATTCAGGAGTTTACTGGAAAGGAAATCAAATGACTCAGCTCCATGGAAGAAAGTGTGTGTCAAAACAATAGAAAGCATGCATGCAATTCCAATGCACCAACATGGATTAGAGTCATAATTCCCACTATTCTGATAAAAGTGGAGAAAAAAAAAACATACCTGAAATTTTGCACAGACAGGCGCTTCTCTTCCTACGGAAAAAAAACAAAAACAAAAAAACACCCAAAAAAAATAAGACCTCAACGTTAAGATTTACCAAAAATATTTTCTTCCTAGAGTGGGATTTATCTTTTAATTGATAAAAGTTTAAATAGGATAAAAGAAAGAAAAAAGAAAACTCTTGTATAATAATTTGGTGACTGATGTCTATAAATCTTATCAGATAGATTTGAAATTAAAGGTAAACATCCAAAACAAAACAGTAAAATTCTCTTAACCCACCAGTTTAAAAAAAAGAAGGGAAAAAAAAAAACTGTACCGATTTCAGCATTTCCTCCATTACTCTGTAATACAGTCTGACACCGAGGGTGAATCTCTGAAAGAGAAAAACAACTCAATTCAGATAAAAACAAAAGAATATGAGGGACAACATGTTGCCATTGTTCCTCCTTTTCGTCTCCATACCTGCCTGCCGTACACTACGCAGCGTGGGCCGACCGCCTGACCGAATCTTTGACTGAACACCTGTCCAAGCGTCTCCAAGCGCTTCTGCACATCCTGCGTCGGATCCACTGTGCAGTGCTGATGAAGGGATAGCGAGAGGGAGAGAGAAAGGTATGTTTGAAAATCTGCAGTTTTATCTTTTAATTAGAGGCAAATTTCTAAAGACCCACTTTGAAATATGTAACCAAATTAGCAGATGGCTGGTCCCCACTGGAAGTGAGATCACCCCTCAGCAGTTGAATGGAGGTCATGGCAGCTCTGATGGGAGATTAGAAAAGAAAAAGAAAAAGAAAAAAATCAGACAAGGACTATAAGGTCCTTTTCAATCAAGTAAGGTTATAATCTGCATCTTAGAGATGTCATTTAAATTGCTGGCAACTTAAAGGGAAATAAACAATCATCACAGAAATGCACAAATGTACATATTGAGAGGTGAGTATCTAAACAGTGCTTAAACCCCCCCCCACAATACTGCAGAAGCAAACATGAGACCTCTGTCCTTTCCCGCTAGACAAAGAATGATAGATACAGTCAGTGAGGAACTGCTAAGTGCCCACCTGATGGGTGTCTGAGGAGGGACGAGTACTCCATCTTCATCTGACAGGTTCTTCTTTGGTGTTCTCTCCACTTGTGATCTGAATGCAGGAAAAGATTATTGAACATCTTCTTTAAGTTATTTTAAGAACTCAACATCTAAACACTGTACGCTGAAGAAAAAAGGGATTACATCTTGACTTTAGGTGCAAGAACAGTCTCGTCTCCATTGAAAAACATTCGTCCGTCAATGTCTCTGCTCTTGAGGTAGTGTTCTTCATATTGTTGGTCGACATCATTCACCTGGGTTGAAAGTCACAGCAAAAAGTAACGCGCGGTGAGGCAGAAGCCAACAGACACAGCTCTCAAAGGTTTCCGATTCAGATTACAGCTGATTGGAAGAAGGCAAAGCTTTGCTTATTCTACACCTGAACCAGACAACAGGCAAAGCAATAACCAGCGCCAAAAACTCATCGAAATCTTTGTTTTTTCCCCGAGTAACCCAGGCCTTTTGATGACAGCCTATCATGGTGACATTTGTACATTATTTATTTAAGACACCTAAGCAAAAATGCACACCATCTGCCCGTCACCGTGTTCACTATAGTCGTTTAGAGGAGTGTACCACTGTCAGCAAACAGTAGCATCCTGTCTCTGCATTATAGTGACACACTACAAAGGACCTCCTGCTTGAGTGCACATTTACCCAACACGATATACGTGAAAACAAACACATATAGGTAGCAAATAGCGCAACCAACACCTGCCAGACGTTCAAACTCTCTACAGCGGCAGAAGCGGGCAGGAAGAGATAATGAATGGAAACTCCAAATGCAGTTAGTGAGAATAAAACCAAACAGTGGAGCAGGTGTTCTGACAATGACGTCCTACCTGAGGAAAATCTGGGCTTCTTGAAAGATCCATCGACTCTAAGAAAGCCATGAAACTGGTTTGGTATACATTCTTCACCTGCAAATAAATTCACATAAATACATTTTGAGTTGTGTTTGTCCAGTAAGACTATGAGATTTTTTTTTAAAGTCTTCACACCTCTTCTGCACTGCATTCATTCTCTTTGCATAAGGTTTCGAGAAGCTGTACATCAACCTCTGGCTCCACAACTCGGGATTTAGTTTTGCTCTGGTTGCGACGAGATGTTCGTGTTGGAGGGCTCTGAATTTTGCTGATGGCTGATTCTGAGAATAAATAAATAAATAAAACCTCAAGGAGCTTTAAACCAAACTTTCATGACAAAAAAATGGTAATTATTTGACTTTACATTTACTTATTGTACAATCTGAAGTCATAAAAACATTAAAAGCAAAGAACGTGTAAATTAAATGCTACTGAAGCTTACTGTAAAGAGGCTGCAGAAGGTCTGGAGAGCAGCGCTTGATGATTAACTCCAGCGTACAAAGAAGCAGCTGAAATGATATGACCAGGTCATCCTCCATCTGTAAGGCCCTTCCTGCACGCAGCACAGATGCAACACATGAGACGCATCGTCACAACAATTCCGATGCCTTCTTAAAACAACAAAACTTAAACCATGATTTTCCAATTCAACTATTATCTGCAGCTGAACACGAAGGAGGAAGGAAGGGTGAAAAGAAGATGACAGAGAGGCATGAAAACAATTCCATAACGTGTGTTAACAGCTTGATTCTACTTGTTCTTGTTGTTGTTAATGTATTCATAAGCTTAACCGACCTTTGGCCAACAGAAACATCGTCCAGCAAGTCCGCACGGTTTCCCTCTCCCTTGAAAATGATACACCAAATAATTAATCACGCAGCAGCATCAACCTTTCATAACAAGTGCAAAACCGCTAACACACAAGACAATAAATATCATAACATAATCAATGTCACCAACATATTTCCCACATTTAGAAGTTTGCAACTTACTTCCCATCAGACGTCAGATTGAAAATTTTCTTGCAAGTTCTGAAACAGAACAAATTTGCATTTTTTTTTTTCCCATTTACACTTAAACTACAAATATTTTTACATTAATCCAATGCAATCTATTTGTATGATCACTTACTTCTCAAACCTCTGGTAAAGAGCCAGCATCACATCATACTTCTTGTCCAGCCGTGACAGTGCAGAGTTCACCTTGGTGCTTATCGTATCCAAGTTCACATCCAACTTCCTCACCAGATCTATAAATTGTTTGACGCTACAAAAGAAAAGATGGAATTAGCATCGAAGTAACTTTCATCCATTCGTCCATCAATCTGTTTCACAAACTATCCAACTGAGAGATGAACAGTGGACCTGGAGCCTATACAGTGGGGCAAAAAAGTATTTAGTCAGCCACCGATTGTGCAAGTTCCCCCACTTAAAATGATGACAGAGGTCAGTAATTTGCACCAGAGGTACACTTCAACTGTGAGAGACAGAATGTGAAAAAAAAAAAATCCATGAATTCACATGGTAGGATTTGTAAAGAATTTATTCGTAAATTAGGGTGGAAAATAAGTATTTGGTCACCTCAAACAAGGAAAATCTCTGGCTCTCACAGACCTGTAACGTCTTCTGTAAGAAGCTTTTCTGTCCCCCACTCGTTACCTGTATGAATGGCACCTGTTTGAACTCATCATCTGTATAAAAGACACCTGTCCACAGCCTCAAACAGTCAGACTCCAAACTCCGCCATGGCCAAGACCAAAGAGCTTTCGAAGGACACCAGGAAAAGTATTGTAGACCTGCACCAGACTGGGAAGAGTGAATCTACAATAGGCAAGCAGCTTGGTGTGAAAAAATCAACTGTGGGAGCAATCACCAGAAAATGGAAGACATACAAGACCACTGATAATCTCCCTCGATCTGGGGCTCCACGCAAGATCTCATCCCGTGGGGTCAAAATGATCATGAGAACGGTGAGCAAAGATCCCAGAACCACACGGGGGGACCTGGTGAATGACCTGCAGAGAGCTGGGACCAAAGTAACAAAGGTCACCATCAGTAACACACTACAACGGCAGGGAATCAAATCCCGCAGTGCCAGACGTGTTCCGCTGCTGAAGCCAGTGCATGTCCAGGCCCGTCTGAAGTTTGCCAGAGAGCACATGGATGATACAGCAGAGGATTGGGAGAATGTCATGTGGTCAGATGAAACCAAAGTAGAACTTTTTGGTATAAACTCAACTCGTCGTGTTTGGAGGACGAAGAATACTGAGTTGCATCCCAAGAACACCATACCTACTGTGAAGCATGGGGGTGGAAACATCATGCTATGGGGCTGTTTTTCTGCCAAGGGGACAGGACGACTGATCCGTGTTGAGGACAGAATGAATGGGGCCATGTATCGTGAGATTTTGAGCCAAAACCTCCTTCCATCAGTGAGAACTTTGAAGATGAAACGAGGCTGGGTCTTCCAACATGACAATGATCCAAAACACACCGCCCGGGCAACAAAGGAGTGGCTCCGTAAGAAGCATTTGAAAGTCCTGGAGTGGCCTAGCCAGTCTCCAGACCTCAACCCCATAGAAAATCTGTGGCGGGAGTTGAAAGTCCGTGTTGCTCGGCGACAGCCCCAAAACATCACTGCTCTCGAGAAGATCTGCATGGAGGAATGGGCCAAAATACCAGCTACTGTGTGTGCAAACCTGGTAAAGACCTATAGTAAACGTTTGACCTCTGTTATTGCCAACAAAGGTAATGTTACAAAGTATTGAGTTGTATTTCTGTTATTGACCAAATACTTATTTTCCACCCTGATTTACGAATAAATTCTTTACAAATCCTACCATGTGAATTCATGGATTTTTTTTTTTTCACATTCTGTCTCTCACAGTTGAAGTGTACCTCTGGTGCAAATTACTGACCTCTGTCATCATTTTAGGTGGGGGAACTTGCACAATCGGTGGCTGACTAAATACTTTTTTGCCCCACTGTACCTGGACTGCTTTTCCATCCATCAAAGGGAGAACACACAAAGATCTATCTACAGCTGGAGTACGTAGCAGGAGGATACATGTTTAATGTTCTTACACAGCCTGTAGTTTTTCTACTTTATTTCAAAGAGCAATCCCAAATAAAGTTCTGTCTGCTACCCTGAAAAAAAAAAGTTTCCTATTTCCAAAGAATGAAAATCCCAGCAGCTAATACTCAAGCAAGGCTGAAGTCATCAGCTACCCAACAAAATTTCACATTCACCAATATCTCATGCCAACAGTTGGACTGTGTGGTTATGTTTTGTCAAGAAAACATAGCAAGCGCTTACTTCAGACAGACTGCTTTCAGAACCTGGGTCAAGGTGAAACAGGTGGCATCCATGTCTGTCACAGTCACAAACAGACAAGCACCCCAAAGCTTCTTCTGACTGTCCTGAAACCAAATGACAAAGAACAATGTTAGATGATGCTCATGTCACACCTTTTCGCCTTTTTTTAGGAATGGAAGAGCAACTGTTTTTAAGGGGATTATAAAGCTATTCCACTTTATTTCTTACAGTACTTTTTAAATGATTATTTTTGGACTGTACCTGGCTACTGATTAAAAGGCAAAAATACTTAGCCCTCCTAATATCCTATTTCACCAATAAGGCACAGTGGATACTGTGTGTAAGCTTTGATTTAAAATTGGACTCAGTACTGCAAAAAGAAAACTTACATAAAGGGTTCACGGCCCAAACAGTACAAATTGTACTTTCTTTCGCTCCCCATGCATTTACATGCCTGTCACTAACTTTGTGTTGTCTTCTTCCCACAGCTTGTGATTTGCCATGTTTGTGGACTTTTCTTCTTCTTTGTCTTCTTTTTGGATGTCTTTCAACAATGTTGTAGAAGCTCTGATTTGCAGGAGAGATTGGATACACCCTGGTTTCTCTATACTTGAGAAAGGTCATATGGACTAAACTGTTATTAATGAATAAAAATAATGCTGAACTGAACAGTGTGCGAGGGTTATATTATATTTAAACACCCTTGACAGGCCACAGGGCTAACGCATAAAGTCAATCAGTTTAGAATCACCAAACTGACTGTCTCTGTTCTGACCCCTGTGAGAACCCAACCAGAAACAGGAGAACATACAGCCTGGATTTATTTTGCTGTGAGGTGACAGTGATAACCACTGCACCACCATTCCATCCTGCAATATGTATTGCTTTAGGCCAAATACTGTTCTAATTTTAAATGATCGATTTCCACTCATGCTTTTTCCAGGACAGGCGACAGGATTGCAGTATTATAAATGTAGAGTGGAACTACTGAACTACAGTAGGTGCAAATACGTACAGCAGCTTCATCCACGGACTCCTGAACGGTTTCCCACAGCGTCCAGGCTCGATCACATACAGGGTCAGTCACATGAAGGCTCTTGCACAGAGTCACAAACTCAGCATCCTTGTCTCCGTGCCTAAAAGATGGAAACCAGAGGTTAGCAACCACGAAAAACACGAATAAGGTTTCAGGAAATCAAAACAACTGCACTCAAGACAAAGGTCTTGTCTTGTGAAGTACTCTGACTGCCAGTCAGTCTGAGCAGGGTACAGGGTATAGTAGGTAGGGTATAGCGCTCAAACACCGGCTGTGTTTGAGAGCTATACCCATGCTACATTTCAAGTTTCATTCATTACTTAATAGTTACACTCTTTGACCAGTTGTATGGGGCTAAAGATGCTTTTAAACTCGCTGTTATTAGGCCGGTGGACACAGCTAACAGATCATCCTGACGTTTAGTCGCACAAGCTAGCGAGCAAGATAAACGTAGCTGGGGGAAAGACCAAAATATCTGTCTACAATGTCAACTTTTTTTGTTTTTTGTAATTTTCCAAAGCCACAAACTGAAGCTACTGTGGCTTGACGGAGAGGCGATCATTACTTCTCTTACTTTTTAAGAGATAACTCAGGACTCTCCTTCTTCTCTGGAGAGGCATTTTCAGCAGTGGGTTTCATCTCTTTGCTCTGTGTCGCCCCAGAATTGCGTTTTTTAGGAGGCATCTTAGTATCCGGTAACGTAACAGCCAATAATTAACAGATAAAACTCGAATATGTTTTAAAGCCGACTGATATTGTTTACTAAGTGTAAATCCCACTTCAAGAGTTCCGTGACAACAAAACCTCAGTGACTTCCTGCAACTGTAGATTTGTGGATGCTCGTTTTGTATCAACGTACTGCGCGGTGAAGCGCCGTTGGCGACGCTGCAATGGTGTTACGAGTACTCGGCGGTTAGTGCTCAAAAACCTGTGCACACGACTTTGTTCATCTGTGTTTTTGCGATCGTCTGTCTCTGTTTAAACTCTGTGTTGTCAGAACCTCTGTCAAACAACCGATTTATAACTTCTCACACATAGACAAGAGGTCTGTCATTGCAAACAGACCGATGTAGCGTTACGCCGGGATCACGTGACAAACTGCAAACGAACTAACCCAACCCGAGGACTGGAAAACGCGGGAAAAAAAAGTCTACGCAACATCCTGTTCGACCTCGAACGCGCCTGGAACAGAAGTAGTAATATAGCCCCTGTATATACACCTGCAACCCACAACATGTAAACCTTCTGCTTATTATCGGAAGGATTTATTTACTCATGTCGTGTTCCTCAATTAGTTTATGTGGCACTTACAGGCTGCACTATTTCGGGAGTGGAGGCTGTGCCTCTGCAATAATACATGTTAGATTAAAGTAATATGTAAAAACAAAAAAACAACGATGTTAAGGCTTCCCGGTAGAGGTTATTAAATGCAGTTAGATGACCATTATTATCCCGTTCACCTGCTTTTTATCTCGCGGGTGATAAGTTTAAATTATCGCACACCTGTACATGTTTATTTGGCAGCTCTGTTAGTGTGTAAAACTTCACCTCTAAGCGTGCAATCGTTGCCCTCTGGTGGCAAAAATTCACAAGTAACTTGTGCTGCAAGCTTTTGGTACATATTACCTAGTTATAGGATCCTCGTTCACCTCTATTGTCTATTAGTAGCATCCTACTTTCATGTGGAAATACATTTCACCAGCCACGTTATTAGGTTCACTTTGCCACTAAAGGGTTGGACCCCCTTTTGCCTTCAGAACTGCCTTAAGTCTCTGTATCGATCCAAATATTGGTAGCATTGATACCAATGCTGGTATTTGTACTGGCTCATACTAGTGGAATAGGAATGATACTTTCTTTGTTAAGTTTAGTATTTATATATATATATATATATATATATATACACACAGTGGGGCAATAAAGTATTTAGTCAGCCACCGATTGTGCAAGTTCCCCCACTAAAATGATGACAGAGGTCAGTAATTTGCACCAGAGGTACACTTCAACTGTGAGAGACAGAATGTGAAAAAAAATCCATGAATTCACATGGTAGGATTTGTAAAGAATTTATTCGTAAATCAGGGTGGAAAATAAGTATTTGGTCACCTCAAACAAGGAAAATCTCTGGCTCTCACAGACCTGTAACGTCTCCTGTAAGAAGCTTTTCTGTCCCCCACTCGTTACCTGTATGAATGGCACCTGTTTGAACTCATCATCTGTATAAAAGACACCTGTCCACAGCCTCAAACAGTCAGACTCCAAACTCCGCCATGGCCAAGACCAAAGAGCTTTCGAAGGACACCAGGAAAAGTATTGTAGACCTGCACCAGACTGGGAAGAGTGAATCTACAATAGGCAAGCAGCTTGGTGTGAAAAAATCAACTGTGGGAGCAATCATCAGAAAATGGAAGACATACAAGACCACTGATAATCTCCCTCGATCTGGGGCTCCACGCAAGATCTCATCCCGTGGGGTCAAAATGATCATGAGAACGGTGAGCAAAGATCCCAGAACCACACGGGGGGACCTGGTGAATGACCTGCAGAGAGCTGGGACCAAAGTAACAAAGGTCACCATCAGTAACACACTACAACGGCAGGGAATCAAATCCCGCAGTGCCAGACGTGTTCCGCTGCTGAAGCCAGTGCATGTCCAGGCCCGTCTGAAGTTTGCCAGAGAGCACATGGATGATACAGCAGAGGATTGGGAGAATGTCATGTGGTCAGATGAAACCAAAGTAGAACTTTTTGGTATAAACTCAACTCGTCGTGTTTGGAGGAAGAAGAATACTGAGTTGCATCCCAAGAACACCATACCTACTGTGAAGCATGGGGGTGGAAACATCATGCTATGGGGCTGTTTTTCTGCCAAGGGGACAGGACGACTGATCCGTGTTAAGGACAGAATGAATGGGGCCATGTATCGTGAGATTTTGAGCCAAAACCTCCTTCCATCAGTGAGAACTTTGAAGATGAAACGAGGCTGGGTCTTCCAACATGACAATGATCCAAAACACACCGCCCGGGCAACAAAGGAGTGGCTCCGTAAGAAGCATTTGAAAGTCCTGGAGTGGCCTAGCCAGTCTCCAGACCTCAACCCCATAGAAAATCTGTGGCGGGAGTTGAAAGTCCGTGTTGCTCGACGACAGCCCCAAAACATCACTGCTCTCGAGAAGATCTGCATGGAGGAATGGGCCAAAATACCAGCTACTGTGTGTGCAAACCTGGTAAAGACCTATAGTAGACGTTTGGCCTCTGTTATTGCCAACAAAGGTTATGTTACAAAGTATTGAGTTGTATTTTTGTTATTGACCAAATACTTATTTTCCACCCTGATTTACCAATAAATTCTTTACAAATCCTACCATGTGGATTCATGGATTTTTTTTTCACATTCTGTCTCTCACAGTTGACGTGTACCTCTGGTGCAAATTACTGACCTCTGTCATCATTTTAGGTGGGGGAACTTGCACAATCGGTGGCTGACTAAATACTTTTTTGCCCCACTGTATATATATGTGTGTGTGTGTGTGTGTGTGTGTGTGTGTGTTTAATATATATATATATATACACATACATATACATATATATATATATACATATATATAATTTTTTGGAAATGAAAAAACGTGTCAAACATACACTGTGAAAAATGTCTAAACCTTTTTGCGTGGACAGTCACATCTACTTTATTTATAGCCTGTCTTTATAGGTTAAAAGTATTGGTATTGCTATCTATTGCAATACTGGCCCTGTATATACTCGTTATTGGATTGATACCAAAATTTGCAGTATTGCACACTACTACTACTACTACTACTTTGTGTGACACAGATGCAGCAAGGTGCTGGAAACATTTCTCAGAGATTTTTAACCATACTTATATGGCCACATCCCACAAACGCAGCATATTTTTCTGTTACAGAGCCACGATGCAAATCTTCCACCCACAACATGGTGACTGTGGAGGCCATTTGACTACACTGAACTTGCAGTCATGTTCAAGAAACTAATTTGAAATTATCTGAGTTTTGTGATATGGCACATCATCCTGTTGGAAGAACCTATCCTAAGGTAGTCATAAAGGGTTGGTCATGGTCAGCAGCAATACACTGTGGTACAATTTGAATGCTGCTTAATTGGTACTAAGGGGCTCAAAGTGTGCCAAGAAAATTTCCCTCACACCATTAGATCACCACTGCATGCTGAACCATTAAAACAAGACAGGATGGATCCATGCTTTCGTTCTCTGTAAACCCTAGAGATGTTTGGGTCTAAAAATCGCAGTAGATCAGCTGTTTCTGAAGTACAGAGACCAGTCTGCCTGGCAACAACAACCACACTCAGTTCTCTTAAATCATCTTTACTTCCCATTCTGATGTGTGGTTTAAAATTATCAGGTCATCTTGACCATGATTACATGCCTGAACACATCAAGTGGCTGCCATATACCGGTAACTAATAAGTAGTTGAACAGCTGTACCTAACAAAGTGGCCAATGAATGTGTGTTGTTAAGAGGCAGACTACCACATGACTGGCCTCTGTGATCACACTAATTCTTCTCATTAAGTTAAGTTAAACTGTTATGGGCTATATATACTCATCCCATAGCTTCAAATAGTTTTTAATTGGACACTATAAAAAATATACTATAAGCAAAAGGAACCTACGAAAAATGTTCTTAAATGTTTATGTAAAGGTTTATGAAGAGATTCTGCAAGAAAAGAATAAATAATAATAAAAACCCTCTTGTGATGATATTTATTTTGTAATTCTGAAATTCAGAAAGGGATTAAAAACGCATAATTTACGTACTAGGCAAATTGCACAATACATTTTTAAGCAATAGCTTGCAAAAAAGCTTGATACAAATTAAAACTAAAACCTGCAAATTTATACTTGTTTTTGTTTTCAACTTCAGAAACTTAAATAAGCAATTGCACATTTTCCAAAAAAAAAAAAAAAAAAAAAAAAAGTAATTTCTTGGCAATTATTTCATGGTTCAGGCTTTAAATGCTTAATCTGAGAAGACCGGTTCTGTGAGCCCTCTTAAACAGATGAACACTAAAGGGTCTACATGTAATTTCTACCCTGTATGTTCTGATGTTACTGTCATCAACTTTACAACACAGAAGGTTGTTGCAAATGGGGGCAAATTTAAAACTCCAACAATAAGCATGTCCAGAGTACATTTAACTCAAATGACTTAATTAGCTTTCCACTTAAAAAACAAACAAAAAACACAACTAAAAATAAAAGTGAGAGTAAACGACTGTAAAATTCAGTGAAATTAAGAGAAAAAAAAAAACAAGCATCAACTTTAACAATGCCATTTGATTTTTCCCAAAAGATAACCAACTTTGATATATGTGAAATCTATCTACAGTACTATTTTAGTATTTAGTTGTTACTCGGTTGTACTTCGATGTGCAAAGACAAGTTTTCACTAGACATGACGCAAACACTACATCTTCTGCGTAACTGCGGGAACCTGGTTATTTGAAATGCAAATGGTCAGAGTCAGGAGTCTTCTTGCATTGAAATACAGACAATACCATGAGAAATAGTTCATTTGGCAACATATTGTATAAATAATGTATTTATTCTACCAATCATTTTCGCAATCATTCATTTTAAAATGGAATTTAAAATATTCTTGCTTCAGTGCAGCTATGTTTCAACGCCATTTAGTCTGAAAGCATGATGATTCGTGGTCACTTCTCTGGTTCCATCAGTGGCATGAAGGGTAACAGTCACAAAGTTATTTTCCTCCTTGGACAGCAGCTGCTGGCAACTGTCAGTAGAAGTTCATTGCACTGTGCTACTATAATAATAATAATAAATAAGTTCAGCATATACATTGCAACATCATCTTCATTGACGCATTCTCATGAAATCCTGCATATATATGATAATCCAAGCTTCCTCTAAAACCTCATAACCTTACATTCTAAGCAGTGAAAAAGAATTTCAAAAATCTATATTTATGTACATAATAGTATAAATATAGCAGGCATTCGATACTGCCCTGACACAGGACACAGTGTGAGCGAGCATAGCCTCCAGAGCTGAACCTCAGCCAGTAACAAAATAGTAAATTCCTCCATCTGTTTAGAGCAAAGTCTGCTCATCATGGTGTAATCACAAATGCTCTGTTCACTTATGCCTGGCTTCCCATGTCCCACGTCATCGCAGTAATGTCCATGTCGGTGAGCGTGACTGTGTACGGGGCATCCACTTGCTCAGGCTCTACGTGCTCCTCTGCTGTCACGGTGCTGTTCAGGGTATTTTGCCTCCAGGAATTTAGTGGTCGGATTGATTTCTGGAAACGCTGTCAAAACAAAGAGAGAGAGAGAAAGCCAGAGATAATCACAAACCCACTTAAGACTGCTACTGTGACAGTAGTGTACGTTAATGAGTGGTGATACTGACTTCTTTCAGTGTTCCAGTTTCTTTGGTGATGGCGACGATAGCCCAGATGAGGATCTGTAAACAGCAGGTGGCCCCCATGCACACACCTAAGGCTTTACCCCACAGTGGATACACATAGTCGCCGTAGTGGAGTGACGTTCTGTACATCTCAATGAAGATGTATGTCAGGATGAACTATGCAACGGGAAAAGTACAGAGTGAGCAGAGGATCATTTCATCTCAACACAAAAAGAAGCAGAGAGGAGGGCCGGCACAGAAAAACTGCAGATCGAATTCCAGTTTCTCCTCTTCAATTATTTACCTGCCCCAAAGATGTCAGCACAGTGGGCAGCTGACGCTTTCAAATGAGTGACGTCATTTTAGTTCCTTTGTTAGTTTCTGAGTCAAACCCTTCAGTCATTTAATAGGACACTATGAACTCTCTTTCGCGCTTTTACTAAAGGTTCACTGGTACACTTGAATGCAGATGCTAATAGATTTACCCGCTGGATGCCAAGTTCATGCTTTAGAAGCAGCAGCATTTGGTTTTAAAATGATACAAATCAACAAGCATATAATGTGTGCTATAGTTAGCAGTATCACCACAGCTACCAGAAGTGGGTTTTTTTTACTTATTCATCCCATAATAGCTGTGCCAGATAAACAATAATGGAAACAGAATAAGATAATTTAGGTCACAGAATGTAAAACATTTAAGATAAAGCAGCTTTATAGCTTCTGGACTTGAAGTCAGCCACCTTAAAAAAAAAAATTTAAAAAATGTAATTAAAAAGAATATCAAAACTTGTACGTTGTCTATTAGGTTGTGCACAACAAGGGTTATTTACTGTGGCTACAATTTACAGACTTTCTCTAAATGCCTCATGACGGACACATTCACCTTATGCACAGAGATTCCCACTTAAAGACCAAGAGGAGTCACAAACCACACCTCATGGGCTCAAAAGCTAGTGTACTCCAAGTGTTGGTCCCTAGACTGGGTAAATGGAAAGGTGGGGTGAGGAAGGGCATGTGCCATAAAATCTGTGCCAAATCAAACATATGGATCCTGTGGTGAACGGGAGACAGAAAGTTGTGCTAGAGCTGTGAAAGCTAGCAGAAAACAACAACCTCAACACTGCATTTGATCAGACATCTCACAATAGTCCTGCTAAGTCTGAACTTTTGGGTGAAGGGATGCAAAGAAAAGCAAGAAACAGCCAGGCACACTGAGACCTGCATGCAAAGATTCTTCGATTTATTAGAGAGATATTTTCACAAACATTTGTTAGCCGTCACCAGTGCTGTTGTTATCTACTAACAACCAATATCGATATCAGTTCAAGTGTAAACTCACCAGTAGAAGAAACGGAGTGCAGAAAACCCAGCATGCTTTGAAGTAAATCAGCACTTTGCCACACCAGGGAGGGCAGTGGCGAATCATATCCAAAATGTCTTGACAAAACTGGTTGACGCCTAATAAAAAACAAATTAGAAAAAACAAACAAACATTCAAATACAAGGAAGATCATTAAAAAAAAATACTCATCATTCAACCAAGAAAACAGAATGTAAAAAAATATGATCAATGTTCTATTCAAAAAATAAAATGCAGGAAAACAAACAAACTTGCCATACAGCAAGTCAGTCACTGAAATGATCAAAAAAGGAGTGACATGGTTAAAGGAGTTTATTGTGAATATGAGGGCTGTGAGATGAGATACCATAGAAGAAGGAGATGCCAATGCACATGAAGAGGGTGATGATGATGAGGCCGAAACTAGTGCTGAAGGAGTCAATGAGAGTGAACCAGTAAATTCCTCCCTGTATAGACAGACAGCATGGGAAATATGACTCTTTCTGATCATATGAAGCATGCAGACACGTCAGACTCCTCGTTGAAAACAAACATACTCACATTAGTGACTAACAGGAGGCCCATCAGGTAAAAGAAAAAACACAAAGCACCCAAGAATAAGGACTTTTGCAGTGGGTTTCCACGGAGGTGAGGAAACTCATCCAACACGGCCGTGGTGATGCCCTCCATGTTTCCAAACTGTGAAGCATTAAGAAGGTGTAAAACATTAATAGGTGGTATCCGTATGTTAGACCTATATTTATGCTGCTATCTTTGTATAGAGTGCAGCCTTACCAGGGTATCAACTCCCAGCATAAAGAGCATGAGGAAGAACATAATTGACCAGAACACCGAGCCTGGCAGCAGTGCAAGGGCTTCTGGGTAAGCAACAAAGGCTAACCCAGGACCTGAAGGTAAACAGAAAAAATTGCATTTCAAAAAGCCTGATATAAATAATTAATTGTTGCTGTCTGTGTTATAGAAGCCAAATAGGTAAACTACCAGTATCTGCCACTTCTCCCACAGGAACGCCCTTCCTGTATGCCATGTGACCCAGGACTGAGAATATAGCAAATCCAGCAAAGAAGCTGGTGCAACAGTTTCCTGTGGTGATAACTATAGTGTCCCTGAAAACAAACAAACACAAAAATCAAACCATGATTACCAGAGCCATGAAAAACAAGTAAACAAATGACAAAACAAAAGAACAGAGCCCAAACTCACCGGATGACATTGTTGTCAAACTTATTGTATGAGGCCATAGAGAGCAGCCCCCCGACACCAATACCTAATGAGTAGAAGATCTGTGAGGCTGCGTCATTCCAAACCTGCAACACAACACACACACACACAGTTATTTTAAAGCAGCATCAATACACTGTGTTCACCAACTACCACTGTCCCATCAAATCTACCTGTGCGTTAGCCAAGCGGCTCCAGTCTGGTGTGAGGTAGAAGGCGACGCCCTGGAGAGAGCCCTCCAGTGTGGCCCCTCTGATGATCAAAACAATGAGCACAAAGTACGGGAAGGTAGCCGTCACATAAACCACCTGAAAGCAAAGACAGCAAGGACACACATGAGGCCAGCAAGATATTTGAGCAGAGGCCACGCAAGAGTTTGTATCTGTGCTGACAATAAGAACATTGTGTTGCGTCACCTTGCCAGAACTGCGGATGCCCTTGAGCATGCACAGGAAGATGATGATCCACGCTGCGAGTAGACACAGGGCCAGGGGCCACCGCACAGGGCCTGGATCGTGAAGGCCCTTACTGTGTACTACACCCAGGACTTGCTCACTACAAGATGAAATTAGCACAAATATGACCACACATATTACGCATCTGTTTTCTCCCACTTATCCAATTCAGAGTTGTGTGGGGGGTGGAGCCTATCCCAGCTATCAGAAAGAGGCAGGATACACAGGGCTGTCACAGGGCTAACAGAGAGAGACAGGCGTTTGCACTTATGGGTAATTTAGAATCACTAATTAGCCTAACTGTAGGAGGAAGTTGAGGAGAACATGTCGACTCTACACAGAAAAGCTCCACGCTGGATTTAAACATTTTTGCTGTGAGGCAACTATGCAAACAAGCACCTATTAGACATTAACTATATAAACAAGGCACAGCTGTTGGTCTGGATTTCTATGATGACATCGTCCTGGACGCTAAAACATTCCATATGTCCTACAAGGGAGTAAGAGAAGTGAAATTCAGTTTCTGTGGCACTCTTTGTCTACTACAATGCCTGTAATATTCAGATTTCTTTTATTTTTTGAATTCACTTAAATAAAATTGAACCAAATTGAATTTGACTAAAGGCATAGTACGATGGCTAGGGCCTTTCTGTGTGGAGTTTGAATGGTCTCTCCATGTTGGCGTGGGCTCTCTCAAGGTACTCCAGCTTTCTGCCATAGTCTATAGACATGCAGTTAGTGGGGGTAGGTTAATTGGGGATTGAATTGCCCACAGGAGAGTATGAATGATTGTCTGTCCGTCTGTGTTGGCCCTGTGACAGACTAGCAACCTGTCCAGGCTGCACCTCATCTCCTCACTCTTTGACAGCTCAGAAAAGCTCTGGCCCCCCTGCATGCAGTAAAGTGTAATAAAATACTGACTGCATTACCACCCATAAGGCTATACACCTTAAAATGAAAGAAAGCTCTTGTGATATTATGCATTTTGACTAAAAGGATAAATCATGAGCACAGTGCTTTTTGTAATGATGATGTGCAAAGCCTCTGGGATTCATTCACCGTGTCCCACGGACTGCTGTGGTTATCTGTACAGACAACTGCTCTGTACTGAAACTCTTATGTATTCTGTAATAACACTGTGTTGCTGTGAAGTACTAAAAAACAGTTGACAGGGATCAAGTGTCGAGTCATTTTGAGCAAGTACTTCAGCAAGGTTTATAATTACCTAAATAATTGTATGAGAAATTTAAAATGAGTAGACTTGAATGAGAACAATTCTTGTCACTTTGTTTTGATGCAATTTGATTAGTTAAAGCTCCTGCTGCCATTTCAGATTTGTTCAAAGCCTCTTGTATGTTTTTTCTCACCCAATTGTTAAGACACAGTTGGCTAAAACCATCAAATGTGTCACTTGGGTGTGGCTTAGAGACATACCAGTGCCTTTGCATTGCTGTCATTTTGATGCAGCCATAGTATATAAGTTTAAAAAAATACTTTGCAAATTAAACCCTTGCTATGCATTACTTTTTTCCATCCATCCATCCATCTTCATCCGCTTTGTCCGGGGCCGGGTCGCGGGGGCAGCAGCCTAAGCAAAGAGGCCCAGACCTCCCTCTCCCCAGCCACCTCCTCCAGCTTATCCGGGGGAACACCAAGGCATTCCCAGGCCAGCCGAGAGATATAATCTCTCCAGCGTGTCCTGGGTCTGCCCCGGGGCCTCCTCCCGGTGGGACATGCCTGGAACACCTCACCCAGGAGGCGCCCAGGGGGCATCCTTGTCAGATGCCCGAACCACCCCAGCTGGCTCCTTTCGATGTGGAGCAGCAGCTGCTCTACTCTGAGCCCCTCCCGGATGGCCGAACTTCTCACCCTATCTCTAAGGGAGAGGCCAGCCACCCTTCGGAGGAAGCTCATTTCTGCCGCTTGTATCCGCGATCTCGTTCTTTCGGTCACTACCCACAGCTCGTGGCCATAGGTGAGGGTAGGGACGTAGATCGACCGGTAAATTGAGAGCTTCGCTTTTACACTCAGCTCCCTCTTCACCACGACGGACCGGTGCAGCGTCCGCATTACTGCAGCTGCAGCCCCAATCCGTCTGTCGATCTCCGGCTCCCTTCTCCCATCACTCGCGAACAAGACCCCGAGATACTTGAACTCCTCCACTTGAGGCAGGAACTCATCCCCGACCCGGAGTGGGCATGCCCCCTCCTTGAATCGCTACCTTATCGTGGTGGAGGGGTTTGTGTGTCACAGGGATCCCACGGGCTATGTTGTCTGGGGGCTTTTGCCCCCTGGTAGGGTCTCCCATGGCAAATTGGCCCTGGGTGAGGGACCAGACAAAGAGCGATTCATAAGACCCTTATGAAAAGGACACCGAGGGAACAGTTTACCCTGCCCGGGATAGGGTTACCGGGGCCCCGCCCTGGAGCCAGGCCCGGGGAGGGTGCCCGAGGGCGAGCGTCTGGTGGCCGGGCCTTAGTCCATGGGGCCCGGCCGGGCACAGCCCGAAGAGGAGACATGGGCCCATCCTCCCGCAGGCCCACCACCCGCAGGAGGCGCCATAGGGGTCGGGTGCATTGTGTGCCGGGTGGCGGCCAGGAGCGGAGGCCCTGGCGGACTGACCCCCGGCTGCCAAGACTTGCAATAGGGACATGGAATGTCACCTCTCTGGTGGGGAAGGAGCCTGAGTTAGTGCGTGAGGTTGAGAGGTACCGGCTAGATATAGTCGGGCTCACCTCTACACATGGCTTGGGCTCTGGAACCAGTCTCCTGGAGAGGGGCTGGATGGCATTACTTTTTTCTTTTAGTAAAACATTTCATATAATGTACAACCTTAAAAACAACACTGATTTATTCATTTATGTAAAATGACCATCCAAATAAAGCACTTACTTCCAGAAGATTTCTGTCGGGGTGAGGACTTTACCAGTGGAGTTATTGGCAGTGTTGTTACAGATAGCTGCATTGGCGGGGGCCTCACAGGACCAGGGCAGAGGGCTCTGGAATGAGCTGCCCAGGTAGTAAAATGTCCACGCTATAATAACGTTATAGTAGAGACACACCAGTGTGGACACACACAGCATCCCAATCCCAATCCCTGTGTAAAAACACAGAGAGGGACATGAGTACCTCAGACAAAAGCAAATGTTCTACTGTATAAGGCAAACTGTATGTAATACATTAGTTTCAGAAAATGGTGCTTAAACTGGCAAAAAGAAATAATAGTGACATTAAACAATCACTGCAGAGTTTATCACCCTTGATCGCACCATTGCTGACAGCCAGTGTTATTCTTGCTAACATAAAAACGTTCACTTCCTTTTTCCTTTTATGAGGAACTCCGTCTCACCTTTCTCTTAAATAAGCCTGCTGGCATGACCACTCCCTAGCACAGGTAAGACATTTCTTACAGGGTTAAAATTAGTTTCTGAGAAGCCAGGCATTTTAAGGTAAGCCATAAGAAGTGAGGCAGCAATTTGTTTTGAGTCACTCAGCAGCTATTTGCATGAACTATAATGTCTGGTCTGACTGGTGACGCTGGCATTTTGACGTCAATCGGAGATTCTGCCCACACAAATCCTTCAAATTCAAACAGAAATGCTGCATAACTGTGGTCAAATATGAAATCACCATGCAGACACCATGCTAAAGTTTCCAAAGTCTTTCCACCGATTTGCTTCTGCTTTCTGTAATTACTTACAAAAAAATCCTGCAATAGGAGGTCATTACCTTTGAGCAGAGGGCAGCATTTCCACACAGTGATCGGGCCGGCTGCTCCATACTGGCCTAAACTCAGCTCCATGAGGAAGAGCGGAACACCCGTAACAATAAGCATGATGAAATAGGGGATGAGAAAGACACCTGTGAAGATTAGAAACAGGCCTCTTTAATGAAGGGAGGGAGACGACTCAATAAAAACGACTTGGTTTGTGGATGCAGGCAGCCTGTAGCAGCAGGCTAACTTATAAAAATGCAATATAGACATAATCTATCTGACTTTACTGTCAAAGAAGCTGCAACATGTACGCTTTTCAAAAGGAGATGTGTATTACTTAAGGCTGGGATCAAAAAGTAAACCCCATTTCTGGCGTGTAATCGAGGAAAAACATTGTCCCTACTTAGAGGATTAGTGAATGCTTTGTGTTGTAGTTCCCACTCTCCTCAGTCTTTCCAGAGGGTGTCATGGTGTGCTCTGGAAAAAGTGTGCCAAATAAATCAGCATGATGAGAAGCACACACCCAAGGGCAGGGCAAAGAGTGCCTCATGCACAAATGAGTGTTACAAACAATGACACACACACACACACACACACACGACAAGCATTTGACTATGGACCACTCACCTCCCCCATTGCGGTAACAAAGGTAGGGGAACCTCCACACGTTTCCCAGTCCCACGCAGTATCCAATGCAGGAGAGCAGGAACTCATACTTTCCACCCCACTGCTCCCTCTGGACAATCTGTGTTGGAGTAGGTAGTTGGCATTCAGACTGTGGCTGTGGTGTAGGTATACTTGGCGGGTTGAAACCATTTTGTGTGACTGTATTTCCATTCATATGTACTTTATTCTAAAAACAACAACAACAAATTACATTGTTAGGATGTTGAAATGAGACGGGAAATACATGGTAACTCTGATGTAAATACATATGAGGAACTGACTGTGACTGACTGTTCTGTTTGCTTTTGTCTGACAAGGTTTGTTTGCAGTTTGTGGATTACACAGTCGAGTACAAAAACCAAGAACAGGTACACACACTTAGCGTGTGGTTTAACTTTTCTATCTCCTTAAAACTGTCCACTGATCTATTGCTTCCTGTTCCTCTTCCTTCCTGCGCACCATCTACCTCTAAACAAAGGAGGAACTGGTTTTGATGTCTGCACACACAGGGAGGAAGTCTGATGAAGATAACAACAGGGCTTCTGCTTTAAGCATTGTTATATAGTTCACGTTCCCCCCCCATTTTTAAACACATTGAATGCCAATGTATTATTACGTAAAAACAAACAAACAAACTGCATGAACATGAGGATGACTTGCTTCTGTAAAAGAAGTTGCTCAGTTGAGTTCTCACGCTGTTATCTGGATATTACCATTGTCATTTAACATCATTATGTGGACGTTTCTATAGCTACTGAGGATTAAAGTTTAGCTAGTATTATAAAAAAAAAAAATTGTTCTTTTTACATAAGGGAAGTAGGTCTTGATAAGTGTTAAACTTCCATCTACTCCTTTTTGTACTTAAAAACATTTATTGACACCATCAAGCAGTTTTTTGTATTTTTTTTTATTTTGTATTTGTATTTTTTCGTTTGAATTAAACAACATTACAACTTTTGAGCCCATAATGTAGCATGTCTGAGATATTTTGTATGACTGGCTTTTACACACTTCATCAAACAGATATGATGTGGACAATCTGATGCACATGGTAAAATCTGTTGGTCAAAAAACAAAACAAAACTTCTTTAAGGTTACAGTTACTCTTGTTTCTTGTGGTGATTACTATTCTTCGACGATTAAAATCCAGATATATTTTATAAGTTGTCCCATTGAGATTTAAAGAGTGGGGGCTTAGAATAACAAGTAGCAGCAATCATTTTCAATTATAACCCCCAAAAACCCACACAGTCACTTAATATACCACAGCCACACCTCAGAGGGAAACGAATCGTTTTATTTCCCGTTTCTACACATTTGCTCCACTATTGAACCAGTCTTTCTAGCTGAGTACTCATTGTGCATGTGGGATGTACACAGCGGGGAAAAGTTAAGGTAAACACAACTGCTGAACAACTGAACCGAGGCAAGGGCTTTATCTGCTGCAGACGAAGAGGAAAAGCCTGAGAGCAATGCAGGCGGACAGGTTGGACCGCCTCATCTGAACACGGTATCTTTCAGACAACTGAAAGCGCCCGTTGGTGACATTGAACTGCTCGTAAAGTCGTAATGGGCTTCTGGAGTTACATCAGGACGCTGGCGTGTGTCTTACACCTGCACAGAGTCCTGTATGATGCGGTGAAAGCCAGAATAACAAAGTTGCATTGCTCCTACCTGCTCTGCGGTTGCGCCGCTGTCTCCAGCCGGGTTCCCGGAGGCTGCTTTGCCGGTTGTGTCCTGCATTTTCCCCCACTCTCCCTCCCGACAGAGGTGGCCCTTCGCTGTCCGGTTTGTCACTCGTCACTCCGCATTTCACAGGGGAAAGCGTTTTTTTAGGACTCCATGATGTGGTGGCTGAAGTTGAAAAATAAGCGCTGTAGCTCAGACACAACAACTGAGTGACGAGCAGGAAACAAACCGGTGGGCGGTGAGGTGACGAGGAGACAGGAGGCAGGGCGCAGGTGCAGCTTTATCCAGGAGGAAGACACCTCCTACTCCTTCTCCTGTACCTTTGGGCGGCAACTGGAGGAGTATCGATAGCTATGCTAGTGTTTCGGTGCTTTGTTTTACATGTCCTTTACATTAATTTGAGTTTTCTGCAGTGTACGCCCTGAGCCTGTCTGACAGATACCATCAAAGGCTGACCTCACCTCTGTGTGCTCCTGCAGCCCACCAACAGAGACCAAGTTAAAGATGTATACTTAAAAAAAAACCTACTTTGAAATCAATGAATCAACATAAGGCTCGCTTACATAGTATTAGCTGCACACAAACATGATTCTGGTCCTTAAATACATCAGTTAAAACATTTATTTTTCTTTAGTGTGGCACAAAAAAAAAGTTTATTTTGTCCAATTTTCATAAATGTCTCTTTCTTGCTAACAGTAGCAGCACATGAAAGCCTCCTGCCACACACAGTTACCGGTAAGTGAGAGATGCTAACACAAGGTTACGTTATATCTGCTAAGTTTTTATTTATCTGTATGTAAGTTTCTGCAATATACAGGGTTTTGGGGTTTTTTTTACGAGCTACCAGGTTCTTTTGCTCAGTTAATCCAACAAGCAGGGCACATATTTATACCCCTAACCCTTATTTAAATTACTGATTAGAAACCATATGTGTGTTGTGTTTTTAATCTAATAGATTTTCAGAGTTGACATGTCTGTGATATTGAGCTGCCATCAGGAGTAGGGCTGTTTTTATTACCAGTGCAGGCTAATGAACCCAAAGAACCAGACCAACAGCAGGAGTTGGTTTCAAGAGGTTGATATGATACTTATTGTGTGGTGTGGGGGTCTATGTGACTATGGTTTAGTCTTGCTCAACTGGTCTGATTTAACATGTAATTAATGCTAAACTCCATAAGTAATCTTCACCTATGTGCCACACATGGGTTGTGATATTGTCGAGAATAAATAACTGTACCCAAATGGGTAATTTAGGAGAATAGACTGGACTGGGACACTTATCAACAAAAATGCTTTGTAAAATTGATTGAATTGAATTTTAGAAACTATAAGGACAATAGATTTAACCTGATAATTACTGTGCTTCTCAGTTCACCCTCAAAAACACAGCTGTACGTCGCTTTTGGGGCTATTCAATAGGGTGGTTCACTGAAATTAGTAAAAAAAAAGACAATGTTACTACATGTATGGTGTGTGTATGCCCTATGTCCTCCTTAAAAGATGTGCCAAACTGAATGAAACTTTGCAGACACAACAACTTATAATGTTAATTTCGTCATGTTATGTTCTTCATTTGCATTTGTTTCACACCTTCAAAGTACATCATCAACGTGTAACTTAAAAGGCACCAAAATACTGACTTAATTCTGAGTGAAGAATATAAGAAAGCAACTCAGGCCTGGTAGTACGTTTAAAATTCTTTGGTTCTTTTCCACTCACACCCATTTTACTTTGTTGTACAGATATACACCTAAATTATTTAGCTACCTAAATAAAAGTTAAAAAAATAAAAATAAAGTTGTATTAATACAAAATCCACTGTATTTAATTAAAATTATCATCAATAATGGATTGCATGTAGCAATCCATTAAAGCCCTTTACAATTCCACTATTGATTCACTCTCACATTTACACACTGGTGGAGGCAAACCACTGTTGTAGCCTGCCCTGGGGCAGACTGACAGAAGCAAGGCTACCATATCGCACCATCGGCCCCTCTGGCCAACACCAGTAGGCGGTAGGGTGAAGTGTCCTGCCCAAGGACACAACAACCAGGACAGATAGAGCTGGGGATCGAACCGGCAACCGGTTACAAGATGAGCTTCCCAACCCCCTGAACCACGGTCGCCCATCAAGATAAATAATGACATCTGGACTATTTCTCTAGATACAAGTGATAAACTGCAATTTAAAGTAGGGTGAAGGCCAACTTAATCCAGTTAGCCTTGACCCTGCTTAATCTCACATCTTGCCTTTGGTTGAATCTTGGGTGGATTTTGGTTGGATCTTGCCCTTAACCCAACCATAGCACAAAAAAATCAGTGTTAAATGTAGCAGATTTGCCGAAGTAAACCTGCCAGTTCTTGCCAGCTATCAGCGACGTCATAGTTTGGCAGGAGGAAACTTCTTTACTGGCTTGCTCCCCAAAGTTGAGTGTAAAACTGTAAAAGTTGAATCAACAAGTTGTAATCACAGGGGCGTAACATGCTGGAACTATTTCTCAACAAACGAGCTTATGTGCCCCACCTGTACTGTTCACATAGCCTACTTATGTCACACCTAATCACACCGAACAATGATAAGAGAATTTGAACCTTTCTGTATGTGATTGACTGTATACTGAAGATACTCTAAAAAAATAATTTGGAATGGACTCAATATGATTTTCCACTTTAATCAGGTTTATAATTCTTTTGTTTTCTTGTCTTTTTTTATTTAAATACTAGGATCATTAGTTAAATTTATTATAGGGCAGATGTTGTGGAGCTACTAAATTTGCATTATTGCTTCTTTTTAAAAAAAAAAGTTAGATGTTGGTTTATGTTCCTAAAAGGCTTAGCCTTCTGCAAACATACTGCATAAAAATGCACAAGTGTAAGTGAGAGTTATTGATCTTCACATGGTTGTAAGGGAAACCCCAAACCTTCTTATTAATCTGTCTGCACAAAAGAGAGCATCTGACCACCCTTTTCAACACAACTTTCTCTACCGTGCCTCAGGTACATTTGATCAGCTGTTAACTGCAAACATTCAGCAGTAGCAACAGCACAGTATATACAGCTGTAATGACCACACAGAGAGGACATCTTTCCTGTGAAGTAGTGTTGCGCTCATCTGAGAAATCACAGAAATAGTTGCAGCATCTTTTTGCCCGCACATGTAAGTCTTGATGGTGTGATCCTGAATGCCAACTCGTGGATTCTAATCCACATAAGCTCGTGATGCTTTCCTAAATCCATCCAATCTGTTGCGTGTCTATACTTAACAGCTCCACTCAATAAATCTGGGTCAGCAGAAGGTAAAGTCAAGCTACAGTTGCTGTATGTGTAGAACAATTTTTAAAAAGAGTTGTGTTTAAACCAACCTTTAGCCTGGTGTTGTGAGAGCCCGGTTTGGAAGCTACCCTCATTAAGGAGGAGTAAGAGTGGACGAGAGCTCAAAGACGCAGATTTGAAGATTTCACACAGAAAATGGAACTCCAGGACCATACGATGAGCGATTGGAGCCAATACTATTTACCACCTACAAGTGTGAACCACCACTTTCTCTTTAGTGATTTGAAAAGCAGCTGTATGTGGCCGCAGGGTAAATCAGATGCATACTGCAACATCTGGGCCGATATTGAACCGGCAAGAGTGAAAAGCTGTAGCAGTGGGTCTTTTGCTGTGGATGCTAGAATAAGACTGGACAGTTTGAAATCTGGGTGCAATCCACCCTTGCCTTACTGTGCCACCAGCAGGATGTTGCACAATTATAGCTGTGAAAAACACTCTTGGGACAGTGAAGAGTTGCAGGAAGAAGAGACTGCTTTGGACCTGGTGGAAATCCTTGACATAGCGGATGAAGAGCAGGATGAGGAGAGCTGGTAAATGCCATCAGATGTACAGTGATATTCTCTGACAGTGCAGCTTGTGATGTAGAAGTATTTCATTTTATTTAGCTTGTTTCTAGTCTGAGTTATGACAGAGACATGAACCTGAATTTGTGCACTTCTAAAGAGACGTTAAAGACTTTGAGGTGGCTGCTTCTCAGGACAGTTCAATCTGAGCACTCTTCAGTATTAAAAGCTCTTCTGAACAGATCTCTTCTTTACATAGTCGTAACGTCTTATTCCTCACAGGCTATACGAGTCTCCAAGGAAGCATTCGTCTGTGGAGAAAAAGGAATCTGCTTTTAAATGGTGTCGACATGTTCTTGATAATCCCAGCCCTGAGATGGAAGCTGCATGCCGTGCACTGATAAAAATGCTGGATCAAGGCAAGCAAGCGCTACAGACTCACTCACACACTCATTATCTTACAAATATCCTTGATATAAAAGAGGATTCCTTTAATGGCATTCACTTTTTGTATTGTCAGGATCAAGACGTGAGCTCCACAAACGTCCTGCAGTTTCCTATCATGCTGCCAGGGTCCCTGTGGGCTCCTCTGTGAATAAAACCTCTGCCAGTGCAGCAGCAAATACATCTGACAGTTCAGGTAATATCTTTTTTAAAAAGTTATACTCTGAACTTCAACCATGAAACCTGAGTCATTATCTTACATTCTTTTCTACACACACAGATGACCTTTACACTCCAGCACAGCTACACATGATGTAGTTTTTTTATAAGCTTTGGATAAAGTTAGCTTTAATTTATGTCAGTTGTTTTAGTTCGTTAACTAACTGTCTGTTTCATGTGCAGCCTTGTGTTGTGTCAGTGTCAGGTCATGCACAAAAAAGCACAAACACAACCTAGTAACCCATCAGCTAGTCTGCCGACTTACCTTCTTGGGACAACTGTGGATTTTTTTCTTCTGTCCTGGTCATCAGTGAAGATAGATTTTTTTTTTTAAATAAAGCTAATAAACAAAATGCTTGTCATCAGATGATAAATGTGCAGTTAGTTGCAGATTGTTCAAAAGATTGCATTTTGTTGAAATGTGATCCCTCTTTTGGTCTCCACGGGGACTGTTGACTTGCCTGTAGCCTTACCTACTCAACTGTGATTGGTCAGTAGCACTCGGACTACGAATGAACTACAAACAGAAAGTGGGAAGCTTCCAGTTGACAAAATATTGTCCCCTTCCCTGCTGCAGATTCTGGATATTCACATGCAGATGTGTGTTTATGTCAGCTCAGAGTTAACTGACTTAAAGCGATGAATATGCTGGTGGAAAAAAAAATGATGAAGCTTAAAAATCTGTCAGAGGATTAAGACACAAAGACATAAAGCAAATAGACAGCATGCATATATAATTTGTGGTTTGTTTGTATTGCATATTGGGTCTATGCTTTGATATTGCTCTGTAAGACTTTATGGTCATTTTCTATCTATTCCTCATCGCAGTTTGGTTGTTTGGGTATCTTTTGGGGGTGTGGTTGTTATAATTGAGATAAGACAAGGCACAACTTCCTCAAGTGTGACTCGGGTATATTTGACAAGCTGCAAAAATTCAGCAGTATATGCAATATATGACGTACAGTAATTACAGCCACACTTCCTGATTTCCTGAGGATATTGTGCACACAGAAAAGTAGAAACAAAAAAAAAGGTATTCCTCTGAGAGACTGAAGTGCATGTCTTCAATTTATGAATTTATTAATCACAGGTCACAGTGAGCCAAGCATCTCCCTCGATGTCGTAACAAAGAGCTACAGGCTACAAGATGTCCGCATCATGGCTCAACTGCAGGAAGCCAGTGAGTATAGAAAAAAATATTTGTAGTGATATAGCATGCTACTTAAAGGTTTGATTGAGAGTCAATAACATGTACATATTTTTCAGGTTTGAGGCAGGACTTTGTCTCGATGCCTTCCACTGCTTCACAGAGGAGAAACCCTGAGGCTCCATTGATGCTTCCACCCTCGTTTAACACCACTGGTGAAAACACTGCTTACTCAACTCCAGGAAATAAATCCGAAACTTCTTCCATATCAGCAGTTAAGGAGTGCTGCCACAGTCCCAGACCATCCAGACTTCATCAACAAGTCACCCAATTCAAGCTGCTTAAACGCGCCCAGAACCAAGGTACACAAAGTCAGGCATGTTTATACTGTCAGTGTAAGTGATTGATTTTCTTGTGCTATGAAAGGATTACAGTGAGATTTACTCACTGTAGACGACTGATAGGATCTTCTTTCTTTTTATTTCTTTGTGACATGGTCTCAACAGTTTTTGAAGCTGAGAGCTTTCTGTTCATCAGACAGCTTTATATAGGTTGACAGTGAGGTACAAACAAGATATAAAATAAATAACAAGAAGGAGTAAAACACAAGGCAGAACTCCTATTTTTGATTTTCTCTTATGGTACATGTCGTGCATTTTCCACATTTCATTTGAGAAACTTTTTTTGTAAAATAGCTCCAAAACATCAGCAGATGCTAGAGGTTATACTACCTCGGTGTGAGCTCAGTGTGTTTTTTGCAGCAGCAGCAGCATCACCAGGCAGGACGAGGTCGCCCCTGCGTACCAGCCTCCGCTCCCTCCAGGCTGTTAGGAACAGCCGAAGTTTAGACATCGACGACTGCCAACCTGCTGACCAAACCGCTTACCTTCCATCAGGTTTAGATCAGTTATTTGTTTTTATTTCTTAACCAGAAAATATGTGCAAAATATGAAACTCTGCATCTTAATGACTACATGTGAGCCATTTTCTTATTTTTTAATTCATTCATTCTTTCCCAGATCTGTCATCTGCCAAGGGGGAGGGCTTAAGTTGCTGGTTGCCATCATTTTCCCCAGCTTCATTGAACTCTGGCAGCTTGTTGCAGTCGATGAAAAGCTCATCAGTCCGGACAGCGGCCGTGAAGAAGATGAACAGGTCTCACTCGCTCAGCCCCTGCCGGATTCCTCAGTCTGCTAAAGGATGCTTGTCTGTCCACAGACGTGTTTTTACCTCACCTGAGAGGCTAACCACTGTAGCTTGGGGCAGAAATTTGCCTGTTCAGAGATAAAAGATTTACCCTGTGGGTTTACCTGGGATAAAATAATAATTATGTGATGCAATGTAATTATTTACTTCTGTGGCTGATAAGCCTCTGCAATCTCATGAATACATTTAGATTGTGAAAGAATTTGGGCCTATATTAGAATCCTTTGTGGTATGCTGCTCCGGGCAAACATATGCTTTTTCAGTTACATGTGCAAAGATCTAGTTCATCTTTCTCAGTAAGAGATTCTTGGTAAATGGCAGGCAGACACAACCACAGTGCTCTAAATCATGTGGTTTTTAAGTTTTGTGTTAAAGTCACAGGAATGTAGAAAAGTAAGGAGCACTGATATCCTATAAATTCACCCATATGAGACATCTTAGAAATACTGACAGTAGAGCCAGTAGGTTGTATTATCAGTGGCTTTGCAAGCATGCTACAGCTCATGTACACAAACTACCATGCATAGATTACAAGTATGAATATAGACATCAGTGTGGTCGATGAGCTGAATGAGCAGCTCTCTGCAGAGCTGTTGCAACAGGAAGTGTGCCGTCTGTCATCGTCAAGTACGAAACACTAAACGGGTATCCTTTACGTAGTAGTTGGAGTTGTTAAACAATCTGACATCACAAACAAAGCGTTTCCAGGAAACAGAGATGTGGGTTGGTGCAGCTTCACTACTTCAGAGGCCACCTTTGTTTGCTAATGTTTTTGTATCGCTGAGCATGATTTATTTTAACCCAATTGACATATTTCTCCTAGATTTTTCAGAGTAACCCGAATCCTTACCCAAACACCAGCTTGTGCACTTGCCATGGAGTTATCTTTGAGTTTGTAGGGGATGGTGTATTTCTCCATTTTATGTTCCTATATGTCAGCTCGGGCCCAGTGGACTTTACATTGACCTTTCTTTTTATTAATGATGTCTCATTTTCAATTAAAATAGGAGACAAAAGCCACTGTGCAGATGCTTATCATGGTAATAGTAAATAAATGAGTGCGTTATAGTAGCTGAGATAATGAAACCTGACATTCAGTGTGTGCTGGAGTACCCTCTGCTGTTCACTGTGTTTATGACCTTGTTCGTGAATTCACTTAACAGCAGCTCCAGTGTGTCACTAAACGTCAGGCACTATAAGAACACCACATAGTTGAGAAAAATGAAATGCATACAGAAGTGTAATTATTTGATCAGCTTGCGCTTGTTTTATTTATAATTGTTTTTTGTTGGTGTGTCAAAATATCTACAACAATTTTCCAACTGTAACCACAGTCATTAAAGTCCTGTCATATTCCACCTCAATGATTACTTTCCATCGCTTTTACTTTATGTTTGATGATAAATGACTAGTGGATTGGACAAATATTAACACGAGTTAAATATTAACATATCAAAAGGGAAGTTGAACTGCATGGATCTGAATCCCTCTCAATCACTTCTTACTGGAATTCTGTTCATTCAATAAGCAAAACTGAGAAAGAGGAGCTACAGCTTATTTAGTATTAGAAAAAAACAAAGAAAATTGTGTCTTCATTTTTTTCTTCCCCACCAACTGAAAGAAACCCCAAACACTTTTTGCTTGGCCAAAGTTTTTGGTTGACCTCAAAATGGATTATTATCGCATATTAACTCAAACCTCTGATTAAGTCAACTCTCTAAAGTAACTAACTTTTGACTGACAGGTGGTAAAAAATGTTTATTTTTTGAGTGATGGAAAGAAGCTTCCATAACATTTAACTGAAGCAAAATGGGATAAAACAAAGAAACCATATATAAAAAGACAAACTGAAATTTACAAGGTGCAGTTTTTTTTCTACAATTGGTTTAACACGGTCATTTACAAAATAACACTGTACACATATTTACCTAAGATCTCATTTCCTCATTTTTAAAACTGTTTCAGTTTTCGTGATTCTGGAGCAAAAGAAGCAGAAGAAGAAATCGAAAGAAGCTAATTGTCAGAGTCCATGTCGCTCTCGCCCCCAATAGATCTGAACTCTTCGCTCTCTTCATCTTCGCTGAGCTGGACCTGAGAGAGCACAGCTGGGCCTCTCCTCCGTGCCTCGTCTTCTTCGTCTTCCTCCTCCTCGCTGATGCCGTATTCTTCTCCATTTCCCAAACTAGATGGCTGCATCTGACTCTGACTCTCCGTCTCCTCGTAGCTGCCGTAGCTGAGATGAAAACCAAGGAAAGAGATTTTAAAATAACATCAGGACATGGAATGATTCAGTGGTACAGATATGCATACGATAAAACTATTTAAATACTTCATGACAATGAAAATTAAGCTTTAAATGTCATTTTTTCCCTCATTAAAATCCTCATTTCCAGATGCACTTTTGTGATAAGGAGACTGCCATCATTTACATTCTTATGTTTTCACTGTGGTCAGTTGGTCTGCTGTACCTGACATTGCTGTCTTCCATGTGTGGCCCATCAGGCCCATCCCCTTCGTATGACATCATACTTTCGTCCTGCTCCATGCCCATGCGGGCCGTCTCCTGAGTTCTCCGTGGAGGCGCAGGTCGCACATCAACCTCTCTGTCCGAGTCACTGCCGCTCTCTGATAGTTGTATGGCTGGAGGGTGAGACGCATTTCATCAGGACATTTTACAAGAGAAAAAGACATTCTGTGTCCACCAGATTTTGCTATTTAGATTCTGAACGTTGGAGAATAATTGTGAACCTACAAGAGAACGGGTTGTCACCCTCCTCTTCGCTGGCATCATCCTCTACGTCCGACATGAGCAGATCCTGATAGAGCACGCTAGCTTGAGCTGGGCGATTAGATCTTCCGTCGCCCTCCTCTTCCTCCTCCTCTTCCTCCTCGTCATCCTGGTCATGCACCCGCCTGCGAGGAGGTAGCAACAACTCCTCGTCATCGTCCTCGTACTCCTGATCTCCTTCTGCATCCTCTGCCTTCAGACACAGGTCACAAAAACATGAGGTAAATAAGAACGGAGGCAGTTTACATCTGTGTGTATGTGCTCAGTATCAGTAAATCTGTATTTCTTACAGGAGCAGGAGTCTTGGGTTTGCCATCGTCATCCTCATCAA
The DNA here is from genome assembly GCF_057382095.1 of Aulonocara sp. 'chitande type north' Nkhata Bay. NCBI lineage: Eukaryota > Metazoa > Chordata > Actinopteri > Cichliformes > Cichlidae > Aulonocara > Aulonocara sp. 'chitande type north' Nkhata Bay. The sequence continues at coordinate 14,046,857 of NC_141353.1, read as the reverse complement.
AGCCTTCAATATCCACATCAGACTCTTCTTCCCCTGGTCTTCTGCTGTGCCGTCCCTGAGAGGTAGAATGAAAAGGGTCAGGAAACAAACTTGTCTAAAAGATGGCCTGTCACTGTTTACTGTGGTGTTTACTGTTGACATTTTCACATGTGATCTCTGGACAATGTCTGCAGAATCAGGTCAAAGTGCAGTATGAATTTGCCCCTTTGCCTCAATCAGACATCAATCAGACAGGTCTGCAGTACTTGAGTAAAAACAGCCACACAGACAGGTAACAAATCAAGGGTGAAAAAAAACTGTCACCTGTGTGGAAGGTGGTACAACAGAAATGCCTACTGAAGCGGGATGCTTTGAGGATAGATACAAGAGGGGTGGGCATGTGGCTGCAAGACTTATTTCTGTCTCTCCATACCTGCCCCCCTCTCTTCTCTGGACCACCCACTAGAGGTCCTTCAGAGAAAAGGCTGCTGGGCTCTCTGGGCAGACTCCCCGAAGCCCCGCTGTCAAACAAATCAGCAGGCTGGCCAACACCGCACAGAGACACGGACAAAGAGACACGGCAAAGAGGGCAGGAACGAAGGAGGAGAACAGGTTGGAAAAAAGAAGACACTACGGTAAAGAAACTAGATTGTACAAATGAAATGTGAAAGTCTGGAAAGGAGAGTTAGTGCAAAGAACAAGTGAAGGAGAAGCAATACAAGGAGTGGCAAGGAAGCTACTGCACGCACAAAAGTTTAGAGTACTTGGTTTGGCCTAAAGGAACTAGGCCCTGGATGCTGTCTTACCTGAGGTGTGTATGGCCCAGGCGTCATTGGCTCCAGACTCTCTAGGTCTGCTGCATCTAGAGCTGCCTCTTTAGCAGTAGAGATGTCTTTCTCCAATTGAGTCAAGTGCTCATCATACTGCAAACACAATAATTGGTGACTATTTCTAAAGCGGTTGTTTTTTTTCTTCTTGTTTAGATCTGTTAAAAATACATTACAAGCAACACAATTCTGTAATTACTCCAAATATTTCACAGTCTGATTTTACACACCTGGGTTTCACATTTCCACTCTGTGTCAATGCAACATTTTTAAAACTACGAGTCAAACTGCCTTTGATTTGCTCCTAACTTTGCTTTGAAACTGCTCAATCAAACTCAGCCTTATTTAACTTCAAAAGGGCAAAGTAAGGGTGTTTTCACACCTGTAGTGTTTAGCTAGTTTAAATTAAACTGGTTTGTTTTCCACTTTGGTGCAGTTTGGTTGTGCGGATGTGAACACAGTAATTGCACTCGGGTGTGGAGTTCCAAATGAACTCCAGAGAAGCTTGTTTGGCAACCTCAATCTGACCCAACTACAAGGTGCACGTTGCAAAAGTTGAGCTAAAAACCACTTCCTGTAGCCATGTATGCTTTGTATTCTGGGCTACTATAGATGTGCGAAAGTCTGTATGGCCTAGCAACTAGCTGCGAAATGACACAGCACCTGGATAAACGTGCTCCCAGCCCAGACACATTTGGCCATAAAGCAGACTGAAAATTGTCATGTGGTTTGTAGTGACACATTTTACTTTGCTTGGAGTTCATCTGAATTTTTCTCAGTGTGAACAGCTCCAGTATAAACAAACTACAGGTGTGAAAACACCCTAAAAATCCTCTACACACCTCTGCCAAAGTCTGCTTGCACACATTAACAATCTCGAGAGCTGTCTTGGTGTAAGGACTGTCTGAACCTGTCAAAGACACACAAGATAGTCAAGTTAGTCAAACTTCTTTTAAGATAAATTAAATGCTGAGGTAAAATATATCCATAAAAGCATTTACCATTATACTTGATGCTGTTGGTGTGGATGAGACTGACATCTGAAAGGAATGTCTCTCGGTTCTGATATTTATGTTTGGAGATGTTCTGTTGAAATTAAACACAGACACACAAACAGGGTGTTTCTTCATGCTGCTGCCAATATTAAATGACTCTAGGTAAGTCTGACATCCTGTTAGCCTCTCACCTTGCGGATATTCTCCAGATCCATGGGGTTCACAATAACTTTATAATAATCCGGCACAAACTTTTTGTTGACGGGATGGTGAAATGGCCACGACTACAAAGAGGGGAAGAGTGGAAGAACGAGCCTTAGATTATTATCCGATTCTATACGGATCACTGTTCTCAAACCGACTGAAGGAGGTGACTTACATCAGGAACCACCATCATTTTCTGGGTTACAATGTTGTCCAAGATGAAGGAGAAGGCCACCTGATCATCATCGTCTAGCAGAGGGTTGATGGCTTTCTCGAGCCTCACCAGCCTGTCCTCCTTCTGCAAACACACACAGATTTGACAGTTGATGAGGAACCTAATAAAAAAAAAAAAAAGGGGGGGGGGGGGGGGGGAGGAGACCAAATCATGGTCATGGCAATGATGTTTACATCCACTCACCTCTTTCAGTTTAGCATCACACAGATCCAGCATGGACTGTGCAACTTGCGTTATTGGATGTTTTGCCCCTGGTGAGACAAAAACAGAAAGCCATCTCAACGAACTGATGAAGGTTTGAAATCTCACTGAAACCACGCTGAGTCTGTTAAGTGTGTTCCTGTAACTCTACCATTGTAGGTGGCACTGTTTTTGACAATAAGCTCCACTGCTTCACGGAACTCCTCCCTCGACGGGTACATCCGCTTGCGCACATTCTCCCTTAGTGTCTGCAGGTCCATGGGCCGCGTGATGATCTTATAGTAGTCCTTCACAACTTTGGCATTGACTGGCGTGTGGAACGGGTATGTCTACAATGAAGAGGTAGATGTAATAAAGGTGAAGCTGGATAGGAACAAAGAACAGAATTTTAAGGTAAAGTGAACGTGTTGTAGACGCCTCTTACATTGGGGTGATCCCGCATGTCATTGATGATGCTTTCTAGCACAGAGGACAAGGTCACCATGGGGTCTGTGCGCCTGCGGTGGATGGCCTTGTGTGGTTTCTGAAAAAAGAAAAAAAAGACTTAAATCATCTATTACAGTGACCCTCACCTTCAATCCAGTGAAATTCAGATCATTTTACAATTGTATTCACTTATAACGCCCTTAAACAGTGATGTCAAACTCATTTTACATTGTTGGCCAATACAGACTACTTTGATCTTAAGTGGGCTGGACCAGGGAAATTTTACACACTATAAATGTGTAATATTACAGAAAGGTTTTTGTAGTTCATTACCCAGACTGTCCTGTAATTATAAAATAAAAAGACTTTGTTAATTCAAAGATAATGTATTGCTTTTCTGTGAACCCACTGTAAAAAAATAAAATATAATTAATAAATTATATAGCAGATGGTGAAAAAACAGGAATGTTCTGTCATTTAATTGTTTATCTATTACTTTGCTCTAGTATGAATGGGAATTGAGGGGGCTTCTTTATCAAAAGAGAGGCTCTAAAACTTATTAAATAATAGATAAAAGCTCAAAATCTATGCATCCTTCACATTTACCAGCGTCGTCCAGTTGGCCAGATTGAAGTCTTTGCCGGGCTAATTCTGGCCCCGAGCCTTATGTTTGACACCCCTGTCCTACAAAGAAGGCCTGCTGAGTCCTTGTAACAGCAGCCAGCCTCTCTGATCATCTGTTCAAGTGTTCCACACTCTTATTTTAAATCCAGTGGAAACCACTCTTTTCAACCTGTAGCTCCTAAACTTTACAACAGCATTTCCCCAAGACCCTTTCACACAGGAAATAGCATGCACACAGGTGGCATACACTGTGTTAACCGCTAGGTCAAGCAAATGACCCAAATTTCTGTTGCTCTGGCCGGTGCACCCTGCTTGACTTTCTATGCTCCCCAATTGGCGCACAAAATTTTAATTGAGTGGCACAAAACATAGAAAAGAATGAGTTTGCAGGGCACGCTGCTGTAAGCCTTTCGGGTCAGCTAATTAGTGGTAGCTGAAAACTCAGATCTATAGGTTAGCTTCTCCCTAGTCTTTCATACGTTATTTTGGGCTTGTGTTCACATATAACGTGTTTATGGATGTGTGTAATGTAGGAATAAATATATAAGACCTTTATTTGTAAAGTTTTTATCATCATCATCATCATAATGTTGTATGGCAACAATCTGTATAAGGATGCTTACATTGAGATAGTCACAATGGACTGCACTGCCTACACGTCTCTTCTTCTTTGCTGGTAGCTGTTGTTTGGGGAACTTGAGCACCAAAGACTTTCTGCGCACCTCATCAGCACTGTAGCAAATTAGACACAGATCCATTTATTGTAAATGTAGCAAATGAGTAAAACATAGTTTGCAAAACATGGGAAATTTAAATCTAATTTTTTATACCTTTCAATGAGCTGTTTGCCCAGCACAATCTTGGTGCCCTCCACCTTAATCAGTTCCTCATTGTCATTGTGGATGACTGTCTTTTCCAGCTCCTCCTCCTGCTCCTCTGTCATGGCGACTGGGTTGGAGGGTGGGGCATTGGTTTGATAGTAAAGTGGGCAGAACTTGTTTGTTCTCATGTGTCCAATGGCGCCACATGCACCGCACTTTAGCTAGGGAAAAGAGGAAAACATTAAGGAACACGAGGATAATCTAGCAGGGCTATATTATAAGTAGAAGAACTGTTCAAGGAAAACTGGCTGTAGGTTTTGAATTTTGTGCATTACCATGAAGCTTGTGAGGAAAAAGTGAAAGAAAGGCATATAGTACTGAATCGGCAAGCTTACTTTTACCTTGAGGTCTGGTCTCTCTTTGACCTTCTTGGTCTTCTTCTCTGGAGGCCCCTTGATCTTATCCTTCTCCTGGTTTCTCTTCAGCCTCCTCAGCTGCTCCTGAATACGCCGGCGCTCCTTCCGCATCTCTTCTCTGTGCTGCTCATCAAAGAGGGCAAACTTTCGTCTGCAAAAAGATTTAAAGAAGAAAAACGAGGACCTTTAACATTCACAGGTTTACAAAAAGAGGTCTGAGTTAAGTGACAGTCCATTTTTTTTCCTTCTTAGTAATTTAATCCATACCCATGAATTAGATTAATCCTCTGGTTACACCATACAACACCAACAAGAAAAGGTTTCTGCATATTTAACAGATGTATCAAAAATATTAAAACTAATTTGAATTTTAAACAAAGTCGTGAAAAAGTTGTGAGTCATAATCACTGGTATCACTGGTTTCTGTGCGTTAACCACAGCTCTATAAACATAGACTTTGCTGGGTCAAAATTACTTTATTTTAACTGTTACATAATAGCACCAATAAATACAGAACCAGTCCGATGGGATACCTCCAAGAACCAAATAATTATTTTTTAATTAAACTGACTTTAATTACAGTCACACTCACATGAATTCATCATCCTTGGTGGTTCTGATCCTGGTGTAGGCGTCGATGACTGCAGCTTTACGCACAGTTTCACAGCGCACATACTCTTTGCCGTCTTCATCTCTGAAGGTGCGATAGATCTTGAGTCGGCGTCCCGTGGCCGAGGAGTTCAGGCTGGTGACGGAGGATGTGTCATCATCTTTGTGGGAGCTGGTGGACAAGGAACTGGCTATAGAGTGAAGAGAAGTAAAGTTCACAGTTATATACTCAATTTTTTGTCCTTAACATTAAGACTGTGTTTAATATCACAAAAGGACACTTACATATACCTTTGCGCCGCTCTTTGCGCCCCTTGTCACGATCGCTCTCTTCACCCATCAGCATCCTCTGCAGCTCCTTCCTCTCCTGCTCTTCCCTCTCACGGGAAAGTTGGGTGCTGGTCTTCTTGTTCTGCAGCATGTTCTCAATGTTCTTACCCATCTCCTCAAAGTCACTATCCTCTGCTGAACTGCTGTCTGTGTCTGTTGAGAGCACCTCTGTAGACTCCAACACTCTGAGGTGGGGGTGCAATAAGATACAGAAGTTAAAGTGTGCAGAGGCAGGATCCTGAATAAAACACTCATAATGCTGTACTGGAAACTCACTTGTTCTGCAAGTCAAAGATCCTTTGGCACTCTTCCTTGTAACGCTCCTGGTGTTCAGCAACAGAAAAACGAGACCCTCTGGCAAACTTACTCATGGGTCCCTCGCCTGAGCGTGCCTGCTCTGTGGACATGGTCCTGACCACGTCAATAACTTCCCAACGTGACAGTTTCTTGATCTGACACACAGACAAAAACAGGATCACTTTAGAACCTTTAAAAATAATCTTAAAACTAAAGCCTTTTCTGTGTTTCTATTGGTTGTTCAGATCAAACCTAATCAGGAAAAAGGTTGACAATGTCTCGCATCTCTTTAAAGTGCTTGAACATCACCCTGGTCTCACCTCCTCCTCTGGCACACCAAACTTGCGCAGCAGCTGCTTGGCATTCTTCAGTGAGAGCCTCCTCAGATCAGCATCTGTCCCTGTGACTGTCTTCTTCACTGGTTGTGGCTCTTTGTCATCCTGCAAAATCACCAGAAACAAACTTGTCAGCATTACATGTCATATAAGTAACGCTGAGGCGGCAGAATTTGACTTCAGACACTCAGACCTTCTGTTGAGTGGGCTTGTTGGGCACTTTCACATAGGAGAAACCTTCTCCACACCCTGTAGGATCAGCCACACCTGTAACCTCTAACAGGCACTTTCCCTTCATGGCAGAAATGAAGGCTCTGGTTGTGTTCCAAGGAGCTGTCCGCACCTGCAGGGTGACACAGAGTCAGCATGGAGTCATCTCAAGTCTGTATTAGTTAACTTTATTGTGAGGAAGAGTTTCAGTTGATACCTCATCATCAATCTTCATTTGAAAGTCCTCTTCATTCTCTTCCTCTGGAGCAAAGAAGGATTTCTCACCATATCCGGCATCCTTAAGGGGTGAAAAAACTTGATGAAACAGACACTAAATAAATACAAATGAAGATACATGTAGGTAATAGCTGTTACCTTCAGCCTTTGCTCTGCTACCAGCATGCTGTAATAAGCGCAACACTGCTCCGGAGAAACCATGGCCCTGATCTCTTCTTCTGTTGGCAGTCTGAAATCAGGCTTCAGCACCCACCAGTTTGAGTCCATTCCTGCCATGAGGACAAGCACACAAATCATTTCATCACTCTGTCATTTCAAGGCGCACATACACACACGCGCACTGCTGACCCCATGCAACTTCAAAGTGCACAGAATCTTTTTATGCCCCAAATATTTCCCCGACTCAACACAAGTTAGTCTAATCCATGATGATCATCACTAAACAATCGACACAGTCAAACGTGTGAAGTCTACCTGTGCGTTTGAAGTCAGCACACAGTTTAAGTCGCTTCCTGATGCTGCTTTCTGAGTGTGAGGGGAAAGCTTTTTTTATATCCTCCATGCGGATTCTCCGCGGCCGGTCCTTACTCTTCCAGAACAAGCGATAAATGAACACCTGCAGAACACAGAAGTGATAGGTCAGCTATGTGCAGACAACAGCCGAGCTCTAAATAAAAAAGAAATATATAAATAAAAATACCTGAAGGAAGTCTCTGATGTGAGTATTGGCTCGTTTGGAGTTCGGCCCTGGAACTTCAAACAATGGGCACTCCTGACCAACTACAAAAATGTCCACAATCTCTCTAATGTAGTAGCCGTGTCGTGTTCGTATAACCAAGAAATCAGTCTCGGGCATCTTGTGAAGGTAGATTGGAGCACGGAAGAGGTTGTTCTCGAAAGCCTGAGGAAAAGGCACACCATCATACAGTTTGCCATGATCACAGAACAGAGATTTTATATATATGCACAGATCTGGTTATTTCGCTGATACGGTGCTGACCTGAAGAAGTTGTCCGGGATGCAGAGAACCCAGGAAAGGGGATGTGTGACAGTACACAGTCTCTCCATATTTACAATCGGGTGCTCCAGGATCTTTTCCAGGTTTCTGAAAAGCACAGTAACAGCGTCATAATATTGAGTGAGAAATAACAATTTGATGATCTGGTGAATTTCATCATGTTTTAAAAATCACTTTTCTCAGCAGAGCAGAACATAAGTGCAAAGTTAGTACAATACAAATCCAATGTCAAGCTCACTCTTTTGTAGTAGTTCTTGATTTTGGTTGCCATGCCAACTTGCATGATGAGAGGGGCGTATTCTTCGCTGTATTCAGCCAGAATCAGATCTCCGTCTTTGCCTGTCAAGTCCTGCGGGGTCCGCATGAAGAACATGTCTCCACCTCCTGCTGCCTGCCGCTCTTGTTCTCGCATCTATAAAAGATTATATATTCAGTACACATCAACACTAAAATGACAACATTTAAACACTAAATATTTATCTCTACACTCACAGTGTAATAGTGCTTGAGGACATACCTTGGCCTTCTTCTTTATGTGTTTGAGCAGAGGCTGAGCAGGGTGTGGACCCGGCTGAGCCACAGCTCCAAATGAGTACTTCTTCAGAGTTGGACGATGGAACTGGCGAAGCTTCATGGGTCCCATGTGAGTGGGAAAGAAGGGCTGCCGCAGCTCCAGGGCTGGGATGGAGTGCTGTCAACAAGACAAAAAGTTTTCATATTACACAACACAATTTGTTTTAAGCTTTATATTCACTGTTATAAACTACCATTTACCTGAATGATGTTGCCACCAAAGGTTCCCCTCAGGCCTTGCTGTTTGGGGTAATAGAACTCATCATTGGACAGATTCCAGGGGTCTTTGACCTCAGGTTGGGACATGTTCTGTGTTGAGAGAAAGCATACATAGCACTCAAAGTGCTGCTATTCTATAATTCCAATTTTTTAAGTGTAAAAATGTTCCTGAGCATTTCCGTTTTACAGTCGTGCTTTTTTTATGTAGCCCTTTTTATTCCCTCTTAGATATTTTCACCTTTTTCTTCAAACAAACCACATCTCCGGTACAAATCAGCACCAAATTATCAAGATTGCCTTTCCCATACCTGCTGTGGCTCATCTTTTATCACGCCCGTTTTCCCCAGCAGGATGCGGCTCTTCTTGATTGCAGTTTCCTTCTTATTCTCTTTTGATGGCGAGTGGGAGGTAGTCTCCTCCTTTTCATCAGGAATTTCTTCAAGTGAGAGCAGCATAACACAGATTTAATAAAAAAAAAAAAAAAAAGCCTAAAACAAGTGAAAACATAACAGAAGAAGTGGCAGATAAAGATTTTTGACTATACCTAGAATTATATTCTCATCATTGGGATCCAGTGTAAGAACAGGTGGGTCAAGCATGTGATCCATCTCCTGGTCATCCCAGATAATGTTGTCTTCCCAGCGTCCGTATACCAACTCTTCATTATCAATAGGAAAAATGGAGAACCAAAGACAGTCTTCGTCCTGGGAGGCTGTGATGGGTCAAAAACAAACAGTGAGAAATTATCTTGAAACAGGAAGGACTGAAATGTGACCAAAAGCGTAAACTGACCTTGATTATCGTGGCTGTTTTTGTCCCGCTTCAAACCAGAAATCGAAGCAGCTTTGGGCATGGGTGGAGGTGTAGGTGGGACCAGTTGAGAATTACTTCTTGTCAGACCTTTAAAATTAAACAGATATTAGAGCTTTTTTTAAACACACTCAATATTACACCAGACTCCTCCACCATCAATTATCAATGTTCGTACAACAATAGCACACCACAGTACTGTATTCTGCTAGCATTAAAAAAAAGACCCACAAAGATTTACTTCTGAATTTTTCCAGCTATCTTACCCTGCTGTGCGTTGTAAGCATTGGCATTACGGGTCATGCTAGAGGGTAGCCATCCTGCAAGACTGGCTCGCTGAGTCTTGGTACCCTTGTGTTTCACATCCTCCCCGTTCCAAATTATATCATCCTCCCATTGCAGCTGAGTCACCATGAGGAAGAGTTCATTTTCCAAAGCTTTTCTGTCTTTATCTTCATCATCATCATCATTACCATCGACAATGTCATTGTCCTCCTGCATCTGGACCTATGGATATATTTCACAACTTTAGCAGGATGATCAGTATCATTTACCTCCTTTTGCTAGAGATGTCTGTATCTGCATACCTCTTGAGAAGTCTCTGTAATTTCATTAGGCGTATCCTGCTTCTGAGGCTCACTGGATTGCATTTCCTTAAGCTTGAACCCATAGTTAAAATTGCTTCCATCCTCAGAGACCCCTAGCATGTCGTACCAGAGCTGGGCTGGACCATATCGCCATTCTGCTACTTTAGGCCGAGACTCTGTCTCCTTGTCCCCATCACCAGATGTTTGTGAAAACTTTGATTCTACTGGAGCCATCATGGTTATCTGGACAAAGCAGAATGAATGTAAAGTGCTGATTAACCTGACATACTGAGAAAAAACTGCTAAGAGCTGATATTACTCAAGCATGCAGCAAAGACTTACCTCATCATCAGAAAGGCACTGCTCTGGAGGAGGAGGAAGAGCGTACTCATAAACCCATCCAGATTTCTTCTCCTGGCTTTGTTCTGATGGTTCTCCTTCTGGAGGAGGTGTCCCAGGCTGATGGTCTCTATGTTTTCGCTTCTTTTTCCTGCGGGCGCTCCTCCAAACCGATGACACATTCTTTCCAGGGCCAAACAGGCGCAAGAACCGGAGCACCTGCCAGCACATTCAAGGAAATGGATTTAATAATCTCCTTCAATTTAAAATGTTGATAAAAATGAACCTTAAGTATGTGTAAATAAAGATGCTGTACCTTTCCAGGCCTAAACTCTGGGAAGAGCTCTGTGACACCTGGCAACGCTTTGGCAGCATCTTTCTGCATGATGCCAGCCAGAGGGAGTGTGAGAATGTCCGCAGAACCACCGGCCCCTGAACCCTGACAAGGACGGTCGGTTTCTGACTCAGAGTCTGAGGAGCTGCTGAAGTCAATCTTATCTGCTGTAGAGGATGGTGCGATGATGGAAGGCAGGATGATGCCATCCCCATCTTCCCCAACTGCTGCAGGTGACAGTAATAAATCAATTGAGCAGTAGAGGTCATCAAAGTTTGTGATGAAAATTATTTGATCAAAATAAACATGTATTGCAATTTAATATAATACATTCTGCGAGAAAGACTATTCCAAACCCAATTAAACTTTTACGAAGTAATCACAAGCAACTATGTACTTGCCATTTGTGCTCTGAGTGGAGGGTTCCTCTTTCTTAGATGTAGGAAGAGTTGGTGGTGGTGGAGGGGGCATGAGCTTAGAGTCAATATCCTCACAATCAGCATCATAGTCATCCTCATCGTCTAGGAATAAAGAGTTTGAAAATATTTTTTATTAACATAGTCATGAGGAAAAACACAGGACTATGCAGCCATGTGAAAAACTAAGTACATCCTTACTGTTTCCATAGGAATTAAAAGGGTAACTGGCTGATGACTTCAGTTGTGTGTTAACACAATGCCATAATCTACCCAGGAGGGGATGTCCCAGAAAACTCACCCCAAGGTCAGACCGTGCAACACAAATGTGGAGATATTTGGCCATAATGCACAGTTCCATGTTTGGCAAAACCAAACAAAACATATTAGCACAAACACCTCATCTTGCAGTCATTAAGTCAACCGTGATCTCCTCGGTACAGCAAAATATTCCAAAGTCAAATGTGAGGCCATCTGTGTGACAGATAAAGGCTGGCCCAATAATGGCTCATGCAACAGGACAATGATCCTAACAACAGCAGCAAATCTAAAACAGAACTGTTGCAAAAGAAAAGAATCAGGGTGTTGCGAAGTCCAGACCTAAATCTAATTGAAATTCTGGAGCATGTCTGCAAACCTAAATGAACTGAAGGAACGTGCTGACGAAGACTAAACCAAAATTCCTCAACAATGATGTGAGACACTGAAAGTCATACAGAAGATTATTATCTCAAGTTGCTGCTGCTAAAGGTGATTCCACAAGCCACTGAAACATGAGGCGTACTTAATTACAAACTTAATTAACAAACCTTTACCTGTGTAAGTGTTAGAAAAATCTAATATCCGGATTGTTTTTTCAAAGACTGCATCCACCTTAAGGATGTTAAAATGTCATAAAATCCTCAACTGACATAAAATGTTCAAAAGATTTGTTTTAACTGATCATCTACTGACAAAGTACAAACAATACCAGCCTCATTGTCTCCACAGTTAAGCATTGTAAGAGCTGTAACATTGCTGATCACCTGTTTTCCTGCTGGGCTGCAGAGACCCCATGGCCTGACGGTACTTCTTTGTCTCATCCTCAGCAACTTCACTGATGTCAGAATAATCAACTGCATCCTCAGTGCTCTTCACCCAACCTGGAGAAGGTCAATTATTTTAAACTTTGCACAATACTGCTCCTAATTTGCTTCATATATGTGACCTCACCTTCCGCATCCACGCTGGTAGGGTCTCTGTTTTCTTCCTTATCATCATCCTCATTGGCAGTGATCTCTGTAATAAGTGAGCCCAGACCCAGAGTACCCAAACCAGCTAGATGCTTTTTGGACTCCTGATATAAGGAAATAAGACAGAAACAAAACATTTCAATGAACAGTAAAAGCAGACAGCTGTTGAAGAAAATTTAAGTTTGCCAGCTTAAACGTGCTACTAAATGTTTCTGCAGACAAACGTATCACAAACACCTACGTTATCCAAAACACTGTCATCTTCTAGCTGGCCATCTTCGTTGATGTTTCCAAAAAGGAAGCCAGTTATAGAAAAAGGGCGATCCTGATCATCGTCACTGTCCGAGTCCGACATCCTACAAGGACAACATTTAGAGTTTAAGCATTTGGACCTCCTAATTTAATTTCCTCGGTCTTCATAAACTGATTTCCGTAATTCTTTGCATTTTACTGCCAAGACGTACTATATTTATTTCAGTGTCCCTACTATTGCTTATTAGTAGCAAAAAAAATCGCAAGATTAGAGAGTAACATCATTCAATCTGTTTTTTTGTCATTTATTTTTAAAACAAATGAGAAATGAGCTGTGACCTGAACCCTGTTAACTTTAGGTTAGCTGCGCTACAATCAAAACAAAGTTAACCTAAATATTAGTTAGCTAGCCTGAACTTATGACTGTAAAACGTGAATAAAATAAAACTCCAGTCAACTGCCACTTACCTTTCGTTGAGTTCTTTTTAGATTTTGTACGCTTTTGATTTAGCCAGCTCGATTTATCTTCTGAATGCTAATAGATGAGGCTAAGTAAGTTAGCTCATATTAGCTAGACAAAACAACTTGTAATACGGTGACTAAAATCCGTACACTTAAACATATTTTACCCTGGCCCTAGACTAACTTTACGAAGTCAAACAATAAACACTTTAACTCATTAAACGCAGTATATACATATTCGGGTAAGGGTTGTTTTTATTTGCATTACTGTAAAGCACTGCAGCAATCTGCAGACTGGACTAGCCAAACTGCGGAAAGTCCCAGTGACCCGGATGAATAAATGTGACGCATTCAGGTACTCCCTAAAACCTAGGAATTAGTGGAGTTCGCTACAAAAGGTACACTATTTTTCACTAGTAATTCGCAAACGTCTGTCATTTTCTTTGCGCTTGAGTATTAAGTTACAATAAATTTAATGATATTGAATTTTTGCCCGTACTCATTCCATAAAAATAAAACGAATCAGTCTCGACTATACTTCATACTCTATTCACTACAGTTTTATGGTTTTGTGTTGTAGCCCATTTTAATCAACTAGCCAAATGCAACCATCACTCCTACATTAACTCAAAATTTGCTAAATTTATCGCAAATAACTTTAATTATATGCCCTTACAGTACACACATCTTAAAATACTTTCTGTGACATGGCGTCCCTAAAGCTGTTGGGGAATCAGTGTTTACTGAAAATCTTTCAAGAGGAATTCAAAACTTACTGGTCTTACGGTTTTCACTTTTTATTGTTCTAAAAATTAGAACTTGTGTGCACCAGATATTATTTATTTGTTCTCTATATCAGATGTCAAGTATTTGATACTACCTCTTTTCAGGTACAGTCAATTCCGGTTTAAAATAAGAAGAATCTATCAACAGAATGCGAACAGTTGCAATGACTTTACGTCAAAACTATGAATTATTTTGCGGAATTGTCAACCAAAGTTGAACCAGTGTCAGTCTGTACTTTAATTTAATACCCAGTGATACCTCTGGGTGATGTTGTGATGCATTAAAAGAAAAGAAAAAAGAAATATGAAAAGCAAAAACAACAACACTAATCAAACCCAGCCCATTGGTAAAAAGTTACCTGCTGGTGGTGACAGGGAGTGCATAATCACATCTGGAAGCTACTAAAAACATTACAATCCGTACATATTTTTGTTTTGACACAGATGTCATTCCTCACTCAATGGACTCAAGCATTCTTCTTTCAGCTGTTCCATCTGCCTCCATCTCACCCTATCCCTTACCATCAGGTCTAAATTCAGTATCCTTTACCCAGTATATTCACTCTCCCTCTTTTCCACATGTTCATAAAGGTAAACTACTATGCATTAATAATAGAGGCCCGCTGAGTAATAAGTAAAATAAAAAGTCAAAGAGAACACCGTAACAGTTTAGCCAGTTTTAATAGTTTTAAAACACTTGGTTTGGAAAAGTACAAAAGTGATCCTGGACACCACAGTATGAAACCAGCCCAGTAATGTAGGGTGATAGGTGTGTTTGTTTAAAAAGCATCTTCTACAGACATGTTAATTTCAACTGGCCTTACCATACACATACTGTACTCACTAAAACAGATACAAGCAATAGTTTAAATACATTGGCTGACCCCGGTGATACATTTACAAGTGACTCTTAAAAAACTAATTAAAAGAGGGGCAGGGGAAGAAAAAGTCTGACCACAAAGCCACCCGGTATCTGGCAGTAAAATCATGCAGTATTACAATCGTTCCACTAAAGAGAAACAGCAAAGCACTACAGCTGTCACACAGTGAGTAACTGGGCAGCCAAGAGACGGCCTTTCTGAGTGCTCATTGGTTGGTTTTATGTTTATGAACCGTTAACCGAGAGATTTCTCTACTGTCGAGCAGCAGCTCAGTGGTCGCCTTTCCCACGTTTGCATACATTGTAAAGTTGCACATGGTCTCCGTTAAGGAGCATCTGTCTTCCACAATCGTGTCCATTTACAAAAATATAACTAATTACTATTGAAGAAAACCCCAAAATGTGGGATATTCTCTTAGTATGTTGTGAGGAAATACAAAAAAAAGCTAAGAAATACAGTTGAATAAATAAAATGCATGACATCCATAAACATTAAGTGGCTGCATTGACAACGTTCTCCACATACTGTATGCACACCATGGTTTTTGTTTTGGCCCGGCAGTGTTTGATTAAAACAAAAAAAAAAAGAAAAAAAAAAAAGGACTCCATCCTCCACCACATCCAAAGTCATATCCTATGATCCAGTGGAAAAGCCGCCAGAAAATATCTAAAATACATTGATTTATTTAATTAGAGAAAGAAGGATTCTTTGATTTAACATTTCACTTCCATGTACAACATGGTCTCTGGCTTTTTACCAATTTAGAAGTAGTTGATGTCGATGGCAATGAGGAAACACAGGAGAGAGACTTTCACAGTGTTACAAAAAATGAAGCCGCTCTGTGTTGTCACCCTGGCCGGCCTATTGTTAGGGTAACAATAGTGAACTTCCTGTCCGGTCAAACTTTTTTCCCTTGGAGAGCGCAGCCACTTGCTTCATCAACTCCCTGTTCTTAGCCTGTGGAAACAAAATACATAATGAGTTATAAATGTTGGCATATAGGGTTAAAAAAAAAATCCAATTAGTAACATGCACACTTTTACACTGTTACACTTAGAAAATAACTATAAAGACAATTTAAGACCGACACGTTTGATGATGATGACGGAAATGGATCAGCTGACACAGTGAACCATCCCTTTATTATCATAATACTAATCCATTATAACCTTTACATCATTGCAGAACATAATTCCCATGAATTGTTTCTCTGGTGTATCAAATGGCTACATTACCACACCTACTGGAAACAGCTGGGCAATTAAAACTGACACAGGTGAAGACTAATACTAATGAGGAGTAAGAATCTGAAACCCTCAGTGTCACACATGTCTTCCTACCTGCTGTTGCTCCATAGCTTCTTTGTGTGATTTCTCCATTTGATTCATCTTCACTCTCATATTTGACTCCTGGTACTGAAAGTCTGCTTTGAGCTCTGTGAGCTACGAGAGAATTTGGTCATTAGAAATCAACCCCTCAAACAAAGCAAAGCAAAAGCAGAGGTCAGCTGAGGCAGATTAACCTACCTTTCGGTCCTTCTCAAGGATGGTCTGATCCCTCTGCTGCAGAAGTCTCTTCAGTGACATCACTTCCTCCTTCAGCTGGCTGATGAGAATGAAGTTGTCCGTTCCCCCTGAATCCATAGACTGGGTAATGGAACTACTGGAGGGAGAAGGAAATGAGCATGAAGCCAACAATGGGAACGGCATAAAGGAAAACATATGTAACCATAATATAGCACATAATGTGCTACATCTGTCGTACCTGTCCCCGTTGGATGGCTTCATCTCCAGTTTTGGTTTCTTCTTTGGAGTCTCCTTTTGGATTGAAGACGATTTATGGCTGCAGAGCAGATGAAAAAGGAAGTGTTCACTCTGGGAATAAAAACTCAATAAGAGCCTTAAATAAGAAGGCAGCTTTACCTCTGCTTCCACAGTCCCTGCTCCTGTTCAGGACTCAGGCTCCCACTCAGCCTGCAGCATATGACAGACACATAAAACATTTATGTGTTTTTTAAACTTGAAGGGCTGACTGAGCAGCCTGGGGACAAAACATGCGAGGAAAGAGGCGATACAACAGATGACATACTTGTGGTGAGAACTGCTGTGTCTGTGTTGGTGATGGTGATGATGATGGTGCGATCTGGAGTGGTGGTCTTTCTCATTCAGGGATGAAGAGTTGGAGGAACCAAAGCCCTTCCTCTGCTCCTTAGTCTTCTGCAGGACACGGCGGTAGGAAAGCGTACAGAGCCAGCACAGAAGTTTTCCATCCACCTGAAACAGGAGGTGATATTAGCTCATAAAACTTGCTACTAAACTGTACAGTAGACTGCAAGCAATTCAGACTCTTACCTTTCTCCTCCCCTCTTCCTTACGGTCAAAGGCGCATTGCTGTTTGCATTGTTCGCAGGTCTGTGGAGGTCCATATTTCTTCTCTGAGTTAGTACAACGCTGGCACTTTGTCCCGATAAAAGCTGCAATAATGTTACAGTACTGGCAAGGTTTGGGCTGCAAAGACAAACAAACGAAAAATAAATAAATAAATAAATAAATAAATAAATGAATAAATAATAATAAAAAAGAAAATGCAAAAAGTGAAGCAGGACCTAGCAAATACAGCTAGTATTACAAAAAACCAGGAGAAATTTGCTACTCACCGTTCCAAACTGTTTGACGTTCTGGGCACATTTCTTGCAGATTGTATTTGTTTTACTGCAAAGAATAAAGACCGGTTTCAAGCCAAAACAAGCTTCAACGAAATTCATTGAGTTGGCGTGAATGAAAGCTGAACAAACATCACTGGGAGGTGAAACATCTCACCTTTCCTGCTGAAACTCAGATCTGCAGTATGTGCACTTCACTATTGGGTGAGCGATGCGACACTCCTGCAGTACAAAAACAAAGAAATATCATTTTGTGGCACACGACTGTCTGCTGGTGAATGGTGACAAACAAACAGCACTACTGCGGTCTATTACAGTGGAAACTGCATTGCAGGTGGTGCGTATTGTGCGCTGGCTACAACATCTGTGAAAACACCAATGTAAATTTTCTCTATACAAGCCCAGCATAATGTCACAGTAGGGTTTCCCATTGAGGGAAACAAAGGCATTATTAACAGAACAATCATGGTTTAACAGACTTTTTGTGACAATGTCTAGGTCTTAAAAAGATTAATTAAAAATAATCTTGAATGTATCAGTTAATCTAGTAGAGGTGGGGAGATCGATATGAACAGTGACTGTATTGACACCAAAGCCGGTATTGGTATGAGATTGATATAAGTGTTCCTTTAAGTTCAGTATGTAGTCTTCTGAATTGTGCTAAATACATTATTTTTTGGAAATGGAAAAAATATACCTCAAACATGCACAGTGAAAAATGTCTGAGCCTTTTTGTGTTGACTGTCATATCTATGTTACTCATATCATGTTGTTTAAATGTGCTATAGAAGTTGACCCAAAGTGCTTTACAGACAGGCACATTTATATCCCAGCTCTACAAAAGACCAAGTTTCAAAATCCATGAACAGCTGAAAGTTATGTTTTATTGTGTTAACTAATTATTGTGAACAGTAAAAACAGTGATTTAGTGTTCCTTAAAATTTGTTCAGAATTAGCCAAGTGAAGACTACTCATCTCATAAATCACGACACACTGCTCTCTCCTACATAAGCTACCTTTACAGGTTAAAAGTAACGGTACTGGTATCGGCCATGCTGGCTCTATATTTGGTTGGTATCGCACGGCACTAATGCAAAGAAAAGCCATGGCCTATGGAAGAAAACATCTAAAGGAAAAATCAGCCAGGTTTGCTTCAAGGTTTTCTCCATTTAAATATTTTTTCCTTTGCCAATAAACTAACTCTGCTCCTCAGCTACAAACGAGAAAGACTACCAAACATGTAATCTACATTTTTTATTTTATTTACCGGGAACAAATATTCAACAGGTAAACATGTGGTATGGTTGTGTTGTTGCGCTTTAAACAAAGAGCACGATGTACAGAAGTGATCTAAACATGGTTACGTTAATACGGTTGCCTTCCAACTTGTTACATAATGTGAGCCTGTCTAACCTGCTACTTGTTGTAGCACCGTGACACCCCGGCGGCAAAAAACAAAAAACAAACAAAAAACACCCGCACACTCCTTCACTCTTTCGTGTCGTGATTGTTTGATTATTCTTGTTTGCAAGCAGACTCTCTCTCTCTCTCTCTCTCTCTCTCTCTCACTCACACATACACTCCCAAACCTTGCACAGCTGTTGGCCCTGCGACAGCTCCTCGAAGGGGTACCGCTGGTTACACTTCGTACAGGCGTACAATGCCGTAGTTGCCATTCTCGCCCAACTAAAGCCAACGAGCTAGAAGCGGATAGCGGAGTCCAGCGGTAAAGCGATTAACAGCGCGGTTTCCTTTCCTTTCTAACCGCTCGCTAACTGACAACCAGGAGCACACACCGTGTTGGCATCCAGCGTTAGCTAGCTTGGCTATGTAGCGTACAGCAACACAGAAATAGCCTAGCTGGAGGAAGCAGGCGAAGAACAATAAACTCCAAATATCTGCGATCTTGCACTGCTCATACGTTTTCCAGCCAAGCTAACTTGTCAGCAGTCGTTAGTTATGCTGACACATAAGCAATCCATTAACAGCAATCTGGCGATTTGTATTAAGTTTCCGCTGTTCTCGCCAAGAAAGGTGTTTTTCCTTGTGTTTTCCTTCTCTCTTTTTGTATAAACGCCGTCGTCGTCATGTAACCGGAAGCGGCCGACGGCTCCCGAAGAAGAAAGGAAACCTATCGCGACACAACAGCCGCACGCGGGATTTAAGTTTGAAATCTGCAGAGCCAATCACGTGCCAGGATTCAGTTAACACGTTTTCGTCTTCTCACACGCTACACCCGGAGTGCAATGGAAATATAATTTTTAAACAAAGAATGGTATTTTTCAAAGAGTGATTCAATAATAATGTTATCTTATTTGATCCAATAGCCACTGTGTATGTTTAGCTATCAGGAACCTAAACAGTATCTGATACCTGTACTTCTAAACCGTTTTCCAGTCTTTCTATCCCAGACAGATGTCTCTATTCTGTTTAAAATAACTATTTCAGGTTTTTTGTATATATGCAAGTTGAACTACTGAAACTCAGTAGTTTGTATGGCCCCAAAAAAGGTTGCAATCATGCCCGACAACATCGGGGCATGCCGCTAATGAGACAATGGATAGGGTCTTGGGGGATCTCCTCACAGATCTGGATCAGGGCATCACTGAGCTCCTAGACAGTGTGAGGTGCAAACTGCTGTCAGTTTGCACCTCACACTGTCAGTAGTCTGATGGACTAAAACTTAAAATCCCAGAAGTGTGCTGTTTGATTTGTGTGGATTGGATTAGATGTGGACTGAATTTAGGTCAGGTGAGCATGAGGACCAGTCAATCATATTTATTCTGTCATTCTCCAGGAACTGCCTGCATACTTTTGCCACATTGAGGCTGGGCATTGTTGTGCACCAATAAGAACTGAGGACCCACTGCAGCAGTGTACGGCCTGAACCTGCATCCTGGTACCTAATGGTAGTCAGGATGCTGTTGCCTAGCCTGCAGAGGCCTGTGTATCTTTTCATGAATTATCCTCACAAGACCATCACTAATCCACCACCAAACTGGTCATACTAATTGATATTACAGGCAGCATAACATTCATAACGTCCATGCTGGAAGAGTTGCAAAATATAAAACTAGTGAAAAAAAAGTCAATGCCCTCCACTTATAAAACCATTCCTGTTTGCAAACATAAATGGAAATACAGTATATCCAGTAGCAAGCTTGACTGATAGGGTTTCATTACATATTATTCTTTTCAGCTATGCTTTTACTGCATTGGCAGTGTATTTGGGATCATTGTCACGTTGAGAAATTAAGCTGTTGCCAAACGGATCCTTTCCAGTCACTGGATGTGATTCAGTCACAAACCAAAACAAAACCAATTTTAAAACGCTAATCTTAAACTCTATATCCTAAGTAAACAACTGAAAAAACACAAATATGCCAGAACTGTGGTCCCATTTCATTGTTTATTTATTTCTTATTACTGTTTTGTTAGTTTATCTCTTCCATGTTTTTTCCTCTCATAAATTTAATTACCCACTGTGCAGTTAGCAAAATCAGTGTTGTGGGTACTGACTTTTACCTTCTGTATGTTCAAAATGTTACAGTGCTTAGTCAACATAACAAGTTGATTAACACCCCCCCCCCCCCCCAAAAAAAAAACAAACGAACAAACAAACAAACAAAAACAAATAAAACCCAACAGATTGTATATAAAGACGTTCATGATTTGTCATTTTTGTATAGAAAGTGTAAAGTTTATACACCATGGTCTTTACTGGTTTGATCCACCTGTTGCAACCATAATGGGACTTGTGTCTTCTCCCAAATATGAACCAGGAATCTTTTGCTTGTTAAACATGTAAACCACAACACTATGGACTCACCCGTGTAACAGTTGAGTACTACACGCGAAACCATCCCTATGAATTTTATACCTGCAAATTCTCAGTTTTAAAAAAGTGTCGCTCCACGAGTGCTCCGATTGTCTTACATTTGCAAGGTCTTCTATGAGTGAAGTGAGGTTCTTGATATTGTGTACTGGAATAACTAACCAATAAGTAAAAAAATACATAAATTGAGATAGAGGAAATACCTTCAGTTGTAGTCTTTCTTGATGAAATTGTTCAATGCAAACAAAATTAGGAGACTTCTGGTTCACAAATAGCTGTTTGTATTGTAATTAATTACAAGCCTCAAGCTACAAGCTTCTTGTATAGTATACACATGCATACATATGCACAATGCCTTTTTTTTTTAAAAAAAACCCAAAAAAGGCCAAAAGTTGACTACACAGCATCAGCACTTTTATTAAACTTTTTAAAACATTGGCAGTTAAGAGTACAGTTGGATGTTCCTGATGCCTGCAGTATATCAATTTCCAAATTCAAGTGTTGATCTAATGAAGTGCATACAGGACTGCAGCCTCTTTGCAACCACATGGAATGGTGTCACTTAGACAGCTGTGCATTTTAAAAGGATTGCAACGATCAAGATCAGTGGCAGACATGATTTACATACAAATATAGCTGCATGAATTCAATGTAAAAGTCACATGAAGAATCTATTACTGGGTGACGGATGTCTTAACGCTACTATATAAAGATAAAACAGAGAATAAATGAATGTTTTCAGATTGTAATTTGGTATTAGGTTACCCCACAGTCACACTGTAAATTCCAGACTTTTATCCTTCTTAATTTACAGTAAAAGGCACTCTTTGTCCTATTTTTATGGAAAGATCAGAAATAGGGCTAGTGTTATTAGAGTTGGCTAATATCTGAAACACGAAACCACAAAACCCAAGAAATTGACTGGAGGATGCTGCTGTTGTTAGCAACATGCTAATGTGACAAACCATACTGAATCCTTGAGTTGCAGCTTTATTGCAATTATTTGAATACGCAGCAAAAAGGCTACAGGCTGAAACCATCACATTGTTCTTTTGTCATTTTCCCAGTCATTCAGGACAAGGCACGGGTACTTATTCAAATTTGCAAAACGACATAAAAAGCCCATTATTTGTGTAGTTACACATTCTTCTGCCAAAAAGATTGGCTGATAATAGCTTTAAAAAGCCTCTGCGAGAATTGTTCCCATAGGACTCCTGGGACAAATGAGCTATTGCATAATCTTTGCAGCTTATTAATATTGCATGGGGACGCAGCTAATCAATTCACAACACAAGACAGAAGGTGTCTGCGAGTTATAAATACACATCTGGAACGAAAGATAATAAATAATGTTAAATAGTTGGAAAAAGGAAACTTACAAAAGATAAACCACTTGGTGAGAGAAATGTCACGCATGACAAAAAAACGTTTGGTCTCAACAATCTAAAAAGATTTGTAAAGCTAACCCTAACTGCTTTTTAATGCACTTTATAACTACTTTTTTTTTTAATATCAGAAGAAGCTAACATCACAGCCCTTAAGCTACATTTCATTTTAATATTTATCAACTCAACAATTTGTTTTAGTCCGTGTTTCCTTGTGCTAAAAATCACTTCTGCAGCACTGCATAGCCTCACGGTTCCTTCAGTTATAGTGCTTTCAAATCAATAGCAAGAAATGAGGCAAGTGTTCCTATAAAGTATATAAGGCATAAACATTTAGTGTACTTAAAACAAAACACTGATTGTAGGTAGGTCGATATGCTAAACAGTCCTTGCTATTCTGGGTACGTATCCTCTCAACCTCAGAGGAGGAATACATATGGCTGTAGGCAGGTGGTCTGAGACAGACACTTCTGTTGCAAGCAGGCTCTACATGACCTGTGAGAGATGCAAATACAGTAACAAATACTACTTATTCTGACTTTTGGTGGTAGTGTATCAAAGCGGCTTATTACTGCTGTATGACACCTTCTCACAAGTGCGGTTCAGCTTCTGTGACCGTCAACCGAGGGTTGAGTAGCGTCAAACAAAGGTCTGCACCGGAGTGATGGAGCGTGTGGGCGAGCCTGGCCGCTCAGAGGCGGAGGAAGCTGAGCGATTGGCCACCTCTCGCTGTAATTCGTCTACCCTTTTCTGCAGCTCGGCGCGCTTTGCTAATAGCTCCTTGTAGCGCTGATGAATTGGTTCCTGGTAAAAGGGAGGGAGAAAAAAAAGAAAGTTAATTGAGTAAAATTAAGTGCACGAGTGCCAACCTCTGCCCTATTCTCTCAACTTTTTCTCTGCATGCGTTCCCAGTTCCAGGTGGACAGGGCAGGGACTCTTCATCTGGGATTACCTAGACCTAGACTGTGAATTTCCTCACGATAAAGCTGTAGCTGGTACTTCATTCTTTCTTTTTCTTGCCCATCTACCTGCCTGCTACCATGCCACACATCACCTTAGTTTCCTCCCAGATGGCAAAGTTTTTTCAGTTACGGAAGACATCCCACCTTCAGATCCTGGACGAGTCCCTAGTTTGTCAAAAACTGGTTCATAAGCCGATGACGAAGTGTGAACACACTGCACTGGGTGCTTTGTGCAACAATGTTAAGAACATCACACAGTCACATCCATTTATGCTCGCCGTTACAGTGCAGGTAGCTTCTGCAGTATTCTCCTGAACAGCAGGTGTCACCACTCAGACAATACTGCCACATAAACGCTGATATTAGAGAAGTCAAAGTTTCCCAGAGTCTTATCTTTTCAAACTGCTGTAACATCCCCCTCTGTGAATCTGAGCTTCAGTAGTGATGTGTCAGTAAAACAGCACAACACACCACATTATAGAAACTGAGAGGTGCACAACTGGCAGAAATGGCCAGCGTCAGTGGATGTGACATCAACTTTAGCCTCAGTGCCATTTGTGAGCCACTGCAATGGTGGGTATCAAACGGCCTTTGTGCAGACTTGTATAACTGTAATGCAAAACTAATGAGCTGTCAAAATCACTAAGATCACTCATGTAGGGTGGAGATGAATCTGAAGGTATGTTTGGTGCTGTCAGTACAAAAACAACATAATGACACTGAAGAGAAACTAAGGTGATGCGTGGTGGCCAGTAGGTAGGTGAATGAGAAGCAGAATGGAGTGGCAGCCACACCTTCATAGTCTGGATAGCGCCCAGGTGTTCCCAGTTGGCAAGTAGGGGAATGTACTGTGAGTATAGGGCAGCGATCATCACACAAGTGAAGTCCAAACAACAGCAAGTCTTCCTGACGTACCTGAGGTCTCATGCGTGGGTTCCAGCGAATGTAGTAGCCAACCCAAAGCTCCAGGTGGCGTAAGCTGACTGCTGGGAACAGTACATGGTTAGAGTAGTTCACATACAAAGGATTGGTGAAGTCCTCCAGCTGGCTGTTAATATATGACCACAATGAGACTGTCCTCTTGGGAATCTCCTGTAACAAAAAAGGAATGTGATTACACAAACCATACGAGTGAAAAACTAATTCATTCTTGTGCCATCTCTGATTCGTATTATGCTAGTTATTAAGCTGTATTATCCCAAGTAAAACGATAATGAGAGGGGGGAAAAAAAATCATAAAATACCGAGAAACCAAATGAGCTTACTTCTTTTAACCTCTGCTGTTCACTGTTGCACAAGAATGTCCCAAAAAGGCAGCTGTACAGGTGATCCAGGATGGTCACCAGGAAGTAATCATTAAACTCAAAGGCGGCAGGAAACTTGAATTTAAAAAAACAAAACAAAAAACAGCTTGATTGCAATCCTTGAAAGAACCTTTTCCTAAACATTTCAGAACCTTAACTCAATATGTGTCACTTACCTGACGAGTTAACTGCCAGACACAATCAATAAACTGAATGAAAACAGGTGAGCGATCTGCATCCGTGTGGTTCTTATCTCCGTGACCAATGCGCTGCCAGAAACAGGAGCATAAGGAATCAGTGATGAAACTAGACTTCCAGCTGGACCGAAGTGGAAAAATAATCTGTTTACCAGTTGGAAGCGATGACCAAAGCTCAGCCACTCTTTCTCAAGCAGCACTTCAAAGCCGCGAATGGTGCGGTAGTAACCATCCAACATGAGCATAGACAAGGAGGTGAGCTGAGCCGTGCGGTCCCAGCCGTCGCTGCAGTGCACCACAACCGACGTTTTCCCTGACTCCACTTTGTCTGCGATCCTCAGCGCTCCAGCCAGGATCAGCTACAAACACAGGACCAGAAACACACAAACCATTATCACTGCAATATTTTTACAATGTCCTTTCCCAACCGATGGGTCACTATGCTCACCTTGATGTGCTCAAGCCAATGAGTGGACTCCAGATTGGAGAGCCAGTGGGAGTCCTCGATATTGGGGTAGACAACTTCCTTCAGCTTGCGGAGCGACTCCCTCATCACGTGGATATTGTGAATATCCAAGAAAACCAGCTCAGCGTTTTGATAGGCATCCTCGCTTTCATATCCACCCCCTTTCATCTGTGGGAAAGTAGAGGATGCAGTGGTTACTAAGATCCACGGGGCACAGAACAGAAAAACAGATCCAGTTAAATTATTGCCAACGAGACAGTCCTGAATCAGTAGTAGTAGAAGCTACATTAAGCAGCAAGGTCACCACAGCAGGTAGAGTTTTTAATGCCGGATGCCTTTCCTGACGTGGTCCTAAAGGGGATTTGTGTCTCTAGCTGGAAACAAACCAGGGACCTTTTTGCTTGCCAAGTGAATGCGTTAACCACTACACCACTGTAGGCACGACACAATAGAAACTAGTGATCTTCTAGCTAAAGAGCTCAGATTTTACCTTACTGCTCAAATATAGTACTGATTGCATGCTTTATTTACTTTAATCTGCAAAGACAACGCATAGCTAATACACTGTACCAGCTAAAAACTCAAAACTGTGCTTGATGATGCACAGCAAATAATAAAAGATAAGAATCTAAATCTGGCTACGGCTCCATACGAGCCTCTTCATTTTGGACTTTCGTGTTTATTTTTAGAATCTATTGGGAGATCTTTCATCCACGCTTTGAAACAAGCCTTGAATCAAACTTTGTTTCAGCTCTCTTTCCCCTTCCAATAATGCACACACGATCACCGTTAAGGATAGCTACTCTCTTTGACATCATGAACAACCACGAGTAGAAAAAGACTGTCTGAAATGGACCATTGAGAAAAGTCTGAAGCCTGACCTTTTGGCTCACTGGGATTACTATTATTGTCATTGTTATTATTTGAAGCTTTGGCCATGTTTAACATATGTATCAATCACTGTAACACAATGTAAAGTGGGTCCCATTAAATAAATATAATTTAGAAAATGGACCTTGTTGGCAGCAGCGTTGACGCTGGGTCTGGCATCAAAAATGAAGAGTTTATGTGACTGAGCATTAGCATCCATGATCGCCTGCAGGTATTTCTCATCCTCTTTGCTGCGCTTCCCGTTCACCCCAACCATCGGCTGACTGCAGCGTGTCACTGTTGCCTGGCTCTCTGGATGGATCCATGACAACACCTTTAAATAATGTGTAGCAGAATATCAGCACAGACTGTCCTGCAAGCCGGGCACACACAGACAATTATAGTACCGCTGAAAAATACGGTCGCTCACCGGTATCCTTCCCTTTGCTCGGAAGGCAGCGACTCTTTTCAGCTCCTCGTCTGGTATGTTAACAGGCACTGCCAGTGTTGATGGGTACGTGTCGCACAGCTCATAGTGATCGTTTACTTTAGTTATCCTCCAGCTTTCATTGGGTATACCCTTGACAAAAAAAGAAAAGACATAAGTAACCGGTTTTATGAGTGCACTTTAACATTTAACAAAGCATTCTGCATAACTTAAGTACCTGTCTTTTATACTCTGAGAGAGCATCATACACCTTCCATCCATTTTCAGGAAACACCTGCCCATATTCAAAGGCAAAGATTTGCTGTGGAGAGTGGGGGAGACATTTTTCAGTTGGTTGTACACGAAAAACAGTTTGTGCACTTTGTAAAAGACCTGTGAAAGTTAGACCTGTGAAAAACTAAGTACACTCCACAATTCAGTATCTTATGTAACCATCTTTAAGAGCAACAATTTGAAGTAATCATTTTCTGTATGACGTTATCAGTGTCTTGCATGATGGTGGAGGAATTTTAGCCCACTCTTGAACACGTTGCTTGAGGTCATTGAGGTTTGCAGGTATTTGTTTAGGCACAGCATTTCAAATGGTTTGAGGTCTGGACTGGCCATTATGTTTTACATTTGAAACTGTGCTTGGGATCATTATCTTATTAAATGACCCAATTAGGGCCAAGCTTTAACTGTTGAACAGATGGCTTCACATTTGACTCTAAAATACTTTAGTTCTCTGGCTCTCCTCCACAGCGTGTCTTTGTCCTGTCTTCCTCCCCTAACCCCTAACTGGTCACGAGTGATGGCCGCCCCTCCCTGAGCCTGGTTCTGCTGGAGCTTCCTTCCTGTTAAATGGGAGTTTTTCCTTCCAAATGTTGCCAAAGTGCTTGCTCATAAGGGGTCGTCTGATTTTTGGAGTTTTGCCTGTATTATTGGAGGGTCTTTACCTTATAATACAAAGTGCCACGAGGCAACTGTTGCTGTGATTTGGTTCTATATAAATCTAACTGAATTAAAATTGAACTTAGTTTTCAGAGGACTACGAATATGTGTTTCCCAGTACTGTATGTGCAGGACTATAAAGTCAGCAACAGCATTGCTGGGCAGTACTTACCAGCCCATTGGAAACAGGAAAAGCGAATTTCATCAGCACTTCAAAAATGGACTTCCTGAGGGTGTCCTCCATCTGTTTGTGTGCAAATCGTAGATTACGAACATCCTGTAGAAATGCAGAGCAACAAATCATGGAAAAACTCAAGGGCTAGCAGCTGTATGCAAGTATCATTTCATCACAGCCAAGCGTTATTACCAAGAAAGGTAACGTAGAAGTAGACCTTTGTAAAACTTCACTATTTCTTAATGGGCTATCTCTGGCAGAGACAGAGATAGCCCAGCTCTGTCTCTGCTTCTCAGTTGAATAACTGTAAACTACTTGGCTATTTTGCAACTTAGCGATTCTGTTTTTTGTTTTGTGCATTTTATGTTCAATATAGGTATTTGTTGTGCCTGAAAATGAACAAATAAATGAAATGAATGAAAGCAGTAATTCTTTACAACTTTCACAAGCTTACTCACTTTGCACACCAGCCCATAGGACACATCGCGACTCGAAGCGTTTCCAATCCTTTCCACGCGACTCACCACCCCAAGTGGCAAGTCCAACATAAATGTTGAGTCCTGGAAATCAGCCAGACATTAACAAAAAACATAAATCTTCAAAATACAAATTAAAAATAATCAATAACATACCCTGTCCATAGATTTAAAGAATAGCCTGTAGTTGGTGACAGTCACAGTTCCCCTCAGTGCTCCAGTGAAGGGACAGAAGTAGGTGACATCTTGGGCTATGAATAAAAATAAGAGGATAAAGGTGATGATGCATTTTTGCTGTTTTGATGGGCTGTGATTGCAGATGAAAGGAAACCTACCCATGTCTTGCACGGTTTCATTTGGAAGCAACTGCAGTTCTTCTTTGTCTGAATCTCTGATGGCCTGCTGGAAACATATCATCTTTAGTTCTGAGTGGTCTCTTGACTGGAAATGTTACTCAAACATATAGGATAGGATGGGTAAAATTAAATGTGTAAAATCATCTACCTTGGCAGATATTTTGGGCTTGACCTGCAAAAAGAAGAGGAGAGCCACACTTCAGTTTTTAAATTAAAAAAAAATGTTTTAATAGAAAAATAATAGCGGTGAAACATATGCAGGTCACTAACCCTGAGCTCTGGGGAAAACTCTGCAGAGGTGGACACAGAATCCGAGGACATAGCAGATGGTGGTTTGGCCTGGGCAGAGCGGTCAGAGCGAGAGGTGGAAGTGCTGGTGGAAAGTGACATCACACAAGTGAGAACCATTTATTAGGTGCAGTCTTTTCTTTTTTGGGGGGAGTTTTTTTTACATATCTATACGTATTCGTATATGTAATGACAGAAGACTCAATGACTAAAAAAAACAGAGACATCTGTTGAGATTGGCCCTTTTTTTTTCTCAGACTGAGACAAAAATTTGTTAAATGTATATTTTTCATTTTCCAGATCCCCTCTGATGGATCTGGGCATGCACAATGCCCTCAAGGAGTCGTATAACTGAGGTTAAGTTTAAAATTATACAGGATACGAACACTAAAATGCAAAAATGTAAGATTTTAAAACAGATTACAATTCCGGCAGCATGCTCATCACCCGGTGACATCAGGGCGAGGGGTTAGTGTCTTGTGTCGGACTACTGATTTCACCATGTGCACACGTACCTGACCTTGCAATACTACTCACATGGAATGAGCTACTAATCCCTTTCTCATTTCTCTTAATAGTTTTTCTATATTCATTTGTATGCGCAAAAAATATTACCTTGGAACAGCTGCATTTTTAAGTACCTCTGAGCATATCTTAAACTTAACCTGAATTATCAGACTCCTACTTTATATGCATGCCTATAAAGTAATTGTCAGAAATGAAAAATATACATATACTTGACTAAACTAAATTATGTTCTCCGTTATAATTAGAATATCATCTGGAAATTTTGATCTGTATTAGACCATCTAATGGTGTTTTTGTGATGGAGCGTGTCATGTTTGCTCAATCCAACATGAAAGCTGAATGAGATTTGCATTTTCATTTTTCAACTAAGAAGTTTATGTCAAAAAGCTATTCTACATGTTTTATTTTGCAGTACTATAAAATACAACTATATCGCAAAAGAAAGTGAAACTAGTTGTTTTTGTAATGAGATTTTTATTTACTGTATTTTAATTAACCCATATTGAGAGGGATTTTTTGTGTTTTGATTTGTTTTTTTTTAATTGCAGATCCCGATTCAATTTTATGGCAAAAGGAGCCAGTGAAAACTTCAGGCTTTTATTTATGTCGACGGAACTTCTTTTCTAATCCATCTTCAAAAATATCTGATATACGAAACTAAAACGCTACAGCAATTATTGGATATGTGCAAACCACAACATTTTGAGGCAAATCAGACGTGGCTGTGAAGAAAATGTTCTAAAAATATTTCATGATTTGAGAAAGTGTTTTTAACTTGTCTGGCCCACACGAGCGCAAACTGGGCTCTATGTTGTCCATGGACTGAAATAAGTTTGACACTGTTTGGGCAAACACTCTACTACATCGAGGCTCTGTTAGCTTCCGTTTGACATTTCTATCACATCACAGCCTGAGTGATTACTGGAGCGGATCGATAAAACTGCGTTGTCCTAATTTACAGTTTAAGCTGCGTTGGTCTCGTAGCGCTCGTAGGACACCGTCACTGGTGGATAACATTAGTCACAGCGGAAAAGCTTACAAGAAGTGTACTGAAGTTAGACACGCTTAACTTTAGCTATAAAGCCTTAATAACTAACCCATGCCGATAGTGTCAAAACTTTTGGTTAGCTTAAAAGGCGGTGTCTGGCGGTGAGTTTAGCTACCTGGACAATGAATCTACACTCGGCTGTCGGGAAGAGGAGCGCTTCGAGCCCAAGCTGTCGACACTCCCGCTCTTCTCCATGTTCTCCTTCTTCAAGTGTTTGGATAACCGGTATTGCGAGTCAAGACTTTACCGCTAAAGAGCCACTGAACGCTTTTAAATCCCTCCTCCGAGTGAAGCAAATCCCCACAAACAAAAGGAAGCTGCCATCTTTTCCCAGAAGCCTCCCAATCCCCGTCACAGGCAGGATCGTTGGAGGGCGCGCCCTCTGCTGTCTCTCTGTGGAACTACAACTGATCGCGTGCAACGCGTTTCTCTCGTGCCAAACCTCTGGCTACGCAGTAGAAAGTGGATGACAGGATAATGCTTATTTTTAATGAAGACGTACACATTGTCTAATTATCCACTTAACGTCCACGTGGGTAATGTCACTGCCTTGGGTCCATAATAATGAATGCTGGAATAATGAAATGGCTAAAGTGCAGTAAAATTAACTTTAGTACTGACAGTAACTTAAATCGTGTTTACATTCGTGTCAATGAAAGACTTAATGCAAGAACAATAGAAATAGTCACTTTTGTTTGACTTTACTGCTACTTTCTATTGAATGAGATGAAGCTGATAATTTCAAATGCAAAATGGATTTTAGACAAGAAGTCTACTGTATGCAGCTAGGTTTAATAAGAAGGGAGAAGCTGTATCTGCATGGAAATACACCAAAATTAAATGTGCTCAAATTGTTCAACAATTCTGCATAATTACAGACAATTCATTAAATGAGTAATAAACTGGGAATATTCTAATCTTGATGAAGTGGAACATGTAGTTTGGATAAGATTAACATAAAACTTGCACCTTTATTTTACTGGAAAGTTTTGTGTGTATAGGATAACAGTATCCTGGTGACTGATGTGCTTTTGATTTTTCAGTCTGTTTATTTTTAAGGGTTCATAAAGCAGTTTAATATGAAGACACTTTATTGAAAAAAAGAATTCCACAAGAAATGTGACAGACTGACAGAGTGTATTGTGCCTTTGGGATGTGCCTGATTTAGACTTCTGCAGGAAATCCAAGTTGTACCTTCTACTGCAACCGAAACCCGTCTTAACTCTACACTGTAACCTTCCATGTCATTCAGTTGTTGCAGTCTGCATCGACCTGAGATGTAGCTATATTTCTTGAGAGGTGCAGGTCAGGTTGCGGTGTAGGGTTAAGAAGTCTTTCCGGTTACGTTACGATTTCCCACAGAAGTCTAAATCAGGCTCCAGCGCCCCTGTGCCCTTGAATAAGATAAGCAGGGAAAAAGTCAATGACACATGGCTGCATAAAGAAATAAAGGCTTGACTGCAGATCTCTACACTGTTTTGAATGAAATGTTTGTGTGCGTGGAGCGGCTAAACAGAAGGAAGATATTTCCTTGTGATGGTCTGACTGGATCCTAATCTAACTGTGCATTTGTGGAGATGCTAGTTTATATAATCTCTGCCAGCTGAAAAAAAACCCCCCAAAGAAAATAAATGTCTGGTCACATTTTAAAACTGCACTTAACTTTTGACAAATTTCACTCAAAGGATGTCACGTTGACACATTTATATACAGCATGACTGTACAGATGGATACGTGGTTAATAGCATGGATAGATGGATGACTGTACAAGTATTAATCAAGTTCTATACAGAGTTTATTTGAAAAACCATGTACCCTCCGCAACAGAGGGTAGAGGAAGGAGACCAAACACATTTGATAATAAAAACAAAAACAATACAAATGACACAGAGGAAGTCCTCTACTTTACATATTTCTCCATAAATTTCTTGTGAAATTCAGAGCGCAGTGTGTCATTCACAAAGCGTTTCTCCTTCCGTGCTTCGTCCACTCCTTTGGCACAATTCTTGAACACTACGTCATCATCCCACCTTGAATAATATTAAGAAATGAAATCAAGATTAGATTTAAGAGGCCTTTTCCCCAAATACAAACCTCATCCTGTGTTTTTACTGTGTGTATAAGTGAGACATACCTTCTCTTGACTCTGAATGAATTCTGGTTCTGGTTCTGTTGCTGCTGTCCAGCCAAATTAATCAGTGGATTGCCGCTCAAGATATTTTCCATTCGAATTCTCTCCTCCTCTGCCTTTTGCTCTCGTTCCTAAGATGGAAAAAATAATATTTTACTGAATATAAAGAAGTAACATTTCTTATGTTCAAATGTAGCATCTTATTACAGTTAGTGCAAACAGAACAGCCTAAAACAAAGTTACTTTGCGTTCTTGCTCTTCAGCACGCTCTTTTTTAATCTTCTCCAATTCAGCCAAAAGAGCTGCAGTGTCATCATCATCACTATCTTCATCAGAGTCCTCGTCCTCATCATCCTAATAAAATAAAAATAATTATTAAGGGAGATTAATCAGTACTAATCACCACTCAAGTTAAATGCCCAAAATGTCTTGCATTGCAGACACTCACATCAGTGAGAGGATCATCAGCATCAAGGTTAGCAGCTGGAATCTGATCCAGTCTTGGCCTCTTTGAAGATGATGAAGAAGATGATGATGATGTGGTGTGCTCTGGAAAAAATAAGACCAACATAATGCTATATGTGAGAAAATAAATATAATCTAAAATATATTTTACATTAACAGGAAGTCTAATTTCTACAGGAAGTCTAATTTCTGCAGAAAGACCAACCTCTTGGTCCCCTCTCTCTGGTCTTTTCACGTACTG
Source organism: Aulonocara sp. 'chitande type north' Nkhata Bay (assembly GCF_057382095.1). Classification (NCBI taxonomy): domain Eukaryota; kingdom Metazoa; phylum Chordata; class Actinopteri; order Cichliformes; family Cichlidae; genus Aulonocara; species Aulonocara sp. 'chitande type north' Nkhata Bay. Next base: position 14,013,436 of record NC_141353.1, on the reverse strand, counting down.
CTACACGCTCCCTCTCCTCCAGCTCTCTGCGAAAGTCACGGGCACGGACCTCCTCGGGGGCATCCTGGGTAGGCTGCCTGCAGAAGGGAGAACATTTGCAGATCAATAAACTCTAATGTTCATCCAGAATGCTTTCTGGAACACTTTCACCACTCTCACAGTGAGCAGACAGATGATGCAGTAGGAACTGATCCGAAAGCATCTTTCCCTCTAGCAAACCAGCCATCAGATCAGGTAATGATAAAACTCCATTCACATTTGATCATCTGACCTGTACTTGATCTTTGTGTGACCTGGAAGATCTCGACTGGAGTACTGCTTGGAGAGAGCACTCAAATCACCTTCTCCTTTACCCCTCCCTCCTCTTGCCGGCTCAAATGTTGGTCTTGCAGCTGTAGTCATCTTTGATGGCTCTGCAATTAGACACAGGGGACATTAAAACTATCAAACAGATGGAAAAGCTGCAAGCAGTAAAAGCAAAAAAGTCACGGTGTCCATTATCAAATTGCAGTTCCCTACAACACAACAGGCGTTTACTCCACTTATGTGTTTTATAGAAAGTCAGAAGGCTCATCTTTTTGGTTTTTAGACAAGCTGGTACAACAGTACCCTTTCCCAAATATCAACCATCCATTCATTAAACCTCAGTGGTGATCAAACCGCTTATAGTTTGCATGTGTTTCCATGTTTGCAACGTAAATAACATTTGAGAGGCATTTAGATTACAAGTTACGTAATCTTCCTAACAAATATCATTTGCTCACATGCTAAAACTCCAGGTCAATCAATTAAACCTATAATTAACAATTCTCTTATTAAACTGCGACTGTGGCATTTTAAACACTTCTTTGTAGGATAAGTATCAGCTGCCAACAGGCAAGTAAATGAAAAGAACAAATTAGCCTGCTAGCTGCTAAAGCTAAAACGCTGCTTCCTATAAAAGCCGATGAGGTTGAAAACGACAGTAATTCGAGCCTTCAGTAACACGGATAATGTTTCAGAGAAGTGATATTACAGCCAAAAATAAAGGAAATAAAAAAATCCATTAAGCAGTATTTAAAAATTAGGTTTAAAGCAACAACACTTACAAAGCCGCTACCACACGACGAAAGGAACGCTGATACAACAATCAACGTCACTTCCGGGAAAAAAAAGATGTGTTCAGGAACACTCAGAGAAAATAGCGTGCGAAATATGAGACATTTTAAACTTCTTACATCTCAACACAGCGTTGACACGACTAGGGTGTACGCATATAACTTAACAAATATGCTACAGCCTCTCCAATTTTTATTTTGCTTTCACTTCACTTTCACTTTATTATTTTTTATTTCACTTCCAAAAGACTGATAGACTAAACTGACTACAGGGGCATCAGCGGAGGAGTGACCTGTCTTCTCAATAGTGCATTGTGTTACAGTGAAGTAGTGATGTGTCAGTTGCAAACGAAATGGCTCTTAATGAGCCGGGTCTTTGACGTGAACGACGGGAGCCGCGGGGTTTTGTCTTTCCTTCTCTCACCCTCTCTCTCACCCTTTTTTCGGCTTCACTCCACACTCGAGCCTTGTGCCTTGCGCTGGGCAGAGGGGGGAGGAGCAGTAGTTACACTCTCAGTAGCACAGGAACAGAGCAGGAGGGAGAGAAAGAGAGCCAGGGACAACAACATCACATTAGAAAGGTATAGTAATCATCCACAACTATTTTCAGTTGCAGATGATAAAGGATTCAGAAAGTTTATTTATGCAGGCTCATATGACAGAGAATATACATCTTCTTTTTGTTTTCATATTTTAATTTATATTTAATTGTGTTGTGGTTTTCAGCGTTTTGTGTTGTTTCATTTTAAATTTGTTTAACCCTTTAAGACCTACCATAGAACCAAGGCCGCCAGAGCTTACTTTATATTTTTACATGCTGTAGTGCCATTTTTGGGAGCATTTCAAGTTGCTATACATCAACACAACTGTTATACTTTTTCTTCCTGTCCATGCACTACCCATCATAAATTCTTCCTTACAATTTGTTACATGTATTTGCTTTTATAACGTGAGTAACACGTCAAAAGATATACAAATTTACAGATATATATACTTATACTTGTGCACCCACACACACACATCCATCCCTATTGTGAAACTTTACAAACTGAAGTAAGGAAACTGGAAAAGTAAAAAAGAATGACACAGTTACAAAAAAAAGTTAAACATTTTCATGGCATCTCTACAGGTTTTGAGTTAGCCTCAGTGAAAGAAAGCGAATACTCTTACGTTTAAAAACCTGAAAAGTAAATGGACCAGTTCTTATATACTGGCTTCTGCTCTACCTGAGCACTCAAAGGACTTTATACAATATGTTTATTCACACATAAAGTACTTCCTGTCTAACACTCACACTCCAATGAACACATTGGAAATAACTCAGGGTTCAGTATCTTGCCCAAGGATGCTTTCGGCATGCAAACTGGAACAGCCAGCAATTCAACCACCAACCTGCTGTTTACCCTATGAGCCAGTCATAACAAGAACTAAAAACCGCATTAATTTCTTTTGCACACAGAGTCCCCTGTACACCCACAGACCAAAATGTGAATATTTCAGTTTATTAAAATGTAAAGTAAACATCAAATAATGAGGTTAAGCTTTTCTCTGTGCCCTTTTATTTTCACTGGAGAGAATGGGCATTTCGGTTTAAGGATTTTCAATGTAAATATTATTAAAAAGGTCTGATGAGACAGTAGATTAAATTCTAACAACTCTGAGATCTGGTCCCGCTTGATTCCTAGAAGCCTACCAACTGGAACAGTATGCTTGTGAAAGAAAGTCTTTGTTGTGGGTGAAACAATACTACAAGCTTTTTATATTTGAAAAAAAAAACTTTTGTGGTTAATGATATGCAGGTTTTCAGTTGTCTACTTTTTTTCAAAGGCTATTGTTCAGTGATGGGCAATTAATTTTCCCATGGGACCACATGAGAAACTGGGACTGTTGTGGAGGGTCTCACCAATAAGTGTATAAAGAGATTACATTAATATTGAGCAGAATTGAGTTCAGTTTAATCCCCTGCTATAGCCATTAGTAGGAAAGAAAACAGCATCAAGTACTAACCTGCAGGGTTCATTTAAATACCTTTAAGCTGTCAGGCAGGTTATAAAAGCCTATTTTTAATTTGCTTCTTAGCAAAGACTGAAAATCTCACTAGAAAACATCTCTGGAATGTGACCTCTCACACTCAGAAAAATCGAAACCACAAAACAGTGCTGCCCCTCTTATCACCCAGCCTATCCGCTTGCTCAATGAGCCTGTGTAGCATCATCCAGGTGCGGCACTTCAAAACTAACAGGGGAGGGGGGCGGGATCTGAAACTGCAGGGGGTGGGGGCTCTGGTGGAGGTATTTCTGCCATCTTATTTGCGTGTCACAGAGACCCGGAGGAGGACCGGCACTGATCTGCTCTGACACAAACAGGTGAGAACACAATACGGCACAAAAATGGACTTCACACCCCTGTTCGTGGCCTGTGTGAGGAAGGCCTCATTACCAAATCTGAATTGCTTTCCTTTTCTATGAATAATGAATTTGACCTGCTTAATTGGGGCTGGCACATCTCCAGAAAGATTCATCACAAGAGATTAAAGCACTAAGCACAGGTCAAAATGTTAACAGGCGCTTGAAGAGAATACAGAACAGATGCGCAATATGACAAGATGCAGAGAGACTGGGGAGAGCACGAGATACATTTGTTAATAGTGTTTACAAGCAGATTAGATTTTTGCACAAGTTTTATTGTGGAATGTCTTCTGGTATGCTCAAATGGTTTTATTCAGATAATAATAACTGTCCACATGTGTTAATAACAAAGCGTAAATGCTTCAATATCACTTTATCATGGTAGATGAGTTTTTTGTGTATAGGAATACAGCTTTACAGGTTGCGAAAGGGGGTGAGTTGGGAATGAGTGTAGAGTATGACAGATAAAACGTACAGAAAGTTTATCATCAAATATTTCCTCAGGTTGAACATCTGAGAAAACATCAGCAGCATGTCAAAAGGTGAGTATTAAGATTAAACATGGAAGAAAAAACTATTTCTTGGTATGCAGTACTGATAAAAGTGTGTGTGTGTTGTAGATATTAACAGAAGCCAGGTGCTTCAAAACATCAGGGTGCGGTCTACATTAAAAAAGGACGGCAGCTGGATCCAAAGATCAAATGATGCCAAGAAAGAACAAGACACAGCGGGGTACTCACAGTGATTGAGATGCAACTTCAAAAATTGAGTTTTAAAATTTTGTTTTTTTTAATTGAAAGGGATAATTGAAGCTGTCCTGTCTCAGTGTCACAGCAACCTCTTCTGTGTTGCAGAACGAACACAGATGTGGAAACTAAACCTATTCCAGCTAGGAGTTCACAAGTCCGGTTGGCAGCCAGGAGATTTGAGTGAGTGCTGCAAAATTATTTTAAAAAAGAAAAAACGCTTTTGAATGTAAACGTTGCTCAGGCACACCGGATTTAACTGACAAATACACAGAAATGGTAAAACAAACAAACAAAAAAAACAACAACTTTCATTTCTAAGGTTTCAAGCATCCGCACATATGAAAAATAATAGTCTAGTCCTTACCATGGCTTGGTAAATATAACTTCAGATGAACTTTAAAACTTCACATATTACAATATGTTTTTTTTTTAAAGACAACAACAAAGCAAAAATGCAGAAGTAGTGTGTGAAGAACTAAGTACAGCCTTATCACCAAATTCGCCCTAAGGTGCTTAGAGAAATCAAATCAGAGTCTATAGGCCTCAGTTAGCATGCAAAATGTTAAAATTTGTGACAGTGCAACCAGGAAAAGACTGAACAACAGAAGTGGAGATGTCTGACCATAGTGTGTAGTTTCATGTTTGGTAAAACACCCCCCAAAACAAACAAACAACAACAAAAAAAATGCACAAACATTTTATAGCAACTCTTAGGCATGTTGGTGGACGGGTGATGATTTGGGCTGGTTTTGCAGCCACATGAAGTGGGCACCTTGATATCACTAACTTGACCATGATGAACTCCTCTGTATACCAAAGTATTCTAGAGTCAAATGTGAGGGCATCTGTCTGACAGCTACAGCTTGTCCAAAACTGGTTCTTTCAACGGGACAATGAATCCAATCACATCAGCAACTCTATAACAGAATGGCTGAAAAAGAAAAAAGGCAACAAGTTAAAGAAAAGTGGACCAAAATTCCTCCGCAATGATGTGGCAGATTGATAAAGTCATACAGGAAGCTATTCAAGTTATTGTTGCTAAAGGTGGTTCTACCAGCTACTCAGTCACTGGTTGTTCTTTTCACACACTCCTTCTGCATTTTGGCTTAGTTTGTTTTTTTTAAACCGTGTAATACGTCACGCATTGTTGTTCGTCTGAGGTTGTATTTCAGAAACTTTAAGAGCATGATTTACTTTCAATATGCCCTCATATGTAAACCTCAGAACTGACAGAGGCCATAAATTTTTACCATGACTGTAAATCTATTTTTTTTAAAAGAAAAATAATGTAAAACTTAAATATTAGACCCATGTGTATGGCACCACACAGTGTGGTGGCAGTTCTGCAAGTTAAACTCAAATTGTCCTTCGACTGTGCTGTGTCATTGAATCATAACTAAAAATATTCCAGGCTTCAGGCACAAATCACCATCTGTGATATTAACATACAGTACAAAAACATTAACTTAGCCCTGGGCATCTGTACCGCATCCATAAAACTCTAAAGTACACTGCAGTGTGACCTACACTTAAGCTGGTTGATCAAACGTTAATCTTACTGGGGTGCTTCCCTGTAGGACACATGCGTATTTTTTCCTTGAATACTGTAGCAAAAGCTTTCTAGGGAACAACTTAACATATGAGATTGTTAATTATATGGTATGTGACAAATGTTTTTCCAGCTTTGTTAAAAAAAAAAGGTTAATGTTAATATTAATACCCCTGTGCATTAAAATTATGATTTTGATATAGGCATCCAATAATTATAGTCATATACAGAGTTATTTTATACAGGTAATAGAACAGAAAGATGTTCTTCTGCTTGGTTGCACAATATTTCTACTAAATAAAGGATACGTCAGCCTTAGCTGCCTGACTATTGTCGGCAAATGTATCAATTGCACTGACATTACATCACTCAGCCTGAACATGTACATAACACAGACACACACACACACTCAACTATGGCTACAGCAAAATTTTGTAAATTATTAAGGTTATGGACAAATTTTTGCTTCAAACACATTTAAAAATATCTTTATTCTAGATGTCTGACTTTTCCCCCTGAGATCACGTAGGGTTCATTCTTCCAGGTGAACAGAAAGAAGCAAATTATTTAAAAAGGTCTTGGGTTTACTTTTATATCAGTTTCTGTGTTCACAATTATTCAGGATACTTATGTTCACAGGCCACTTTATTATGTACACCTTGCTTGTACTGGGTTGGACCCCTTTTCCTCCAGAACTGTCTTAATTATTCATACCATAGATTCAACAACATGCTGGAAACCTTCCTGAGATTATGATCTACATTAACATGATAGCACAGTGCTGCCATGTGATTGGCTGACTTGATATATGCATTAATGAGAAGCTAAACAGGCGTACCTAACAAAGAGGCCAGTAGATGTAAGTAAAGGAACAACAGAATCACATGTACAATTTTAAACTATTTAGGGAAAAAAAGACAACAACCGTTGGAACCAAAAATGGACATATTTTCTTTGACCTCCAAAGAAAACCATGACAACAGCAGTAGGTGTATCATATTCTACAGCTGCATCATCTGTTGATGACACATCCTTCAATAAATGGTTCCAACTTCCACTCAAAATCAGTCTGGTAGTTAAGAGGCTTGATTGTGCTTCAGAGACATCTTGCACAGCATAAAGTGTAGTTATCAGACGTCTACAACAGATAACATATGAAAATGTGCCCAAGCTTTAAATCCATTCTTTTATCCGTTCCAGTGTGTTTGAGATAATCGAGTGAATTTGTCACATTACTTAGATACATAAAACAAATGACAGAGTGAAGCACCGGTGTTATATCTGTGCAGAACTGCTCGGGCAACTCACACCTCACAGCCTCCCCTCCCTCACTTGCTGTCAGAGACCACTAAACTGAAATCATGCCCCTTACCAATGATGGTTAGCTTCGCTACCTGACTGGCCAGCAATACCAAAAAAAGATGGCACTGAATATCTACAAATGTCCTTTTGCTCACAATCCCCTAGGCTGAAGCAACTTGTGAGTGCTTTGCAAGTGTTTTTCTTTTATGGGTCACTTAATTTAAATGGCTTGCCATCCAATAATTCACAAGAAGATGGAAGCATTTATGAAGAGAAATTACAGATTTTTGTTAAGCAGAAATATTTCCTCTATTTTTCTTTTAATATCCTTTTGAAAATCATGTTCACCTTGGGACTCCCAACCCATTGAAAACCACAGTTGTGCAGCATTCAAACATTATTACCAGATAACTAAAACTGAGCTCATTGTTGAGTAGTAATTAATAACAATGCAAGCCTTCCTCAAACAGGGCTCTCTGCAGGGAGGCAGCAGGAGGTGGTTCACTATATTAAAAAACAGGACTGTAATTAATTCAGTATTTTGAAAGACAGAACGAGCCTGTGTTCATTTCTGCTTTGCTCAGTTATGCAGTCAATCACACTTTCATTTTTATAGCGATGAATTAGGAAGACGGCCCAGCATCTGTGAGGTCTCCTACAGTGTGCACTCCCGGCACTGGTGTTGACAAGGAGGGTGCAGCTATCTGGCCAGGGTGGTGGGCTGATATCATGTGTCTGTCACAGATGGTGAAGGGGTTCAGTGGGTAGATCCCAGATTTCCTAAAGCCTTCCTTCACAATTCTCACACCTTCCTCCTCCTTTGCTACCTGATATGTTCCTTTGAAAACCCCTGAGAACTCCTTTTTGCTAACTGCAAAGTGGGTGTCAGTAGTGTAGCCGTCGCCTAGGAATGAAGCAAAGTGCTGCTTGAGGACCACAAAGAGACCGTCATTGAGTGGCTGGAGGATGTGGGAGCAATGAGGTGGGAGGCACAGAAGAATGACATCCTCCTTACGAGCTGTTTCCACCACCTCCAGGTTCACGGGTGACTTGTGGCCATCGAAAATCAGCAGCAGTGGACGCTCCTTTGGTGCGTGCACGAGAAAATGTTTGAGGAACCATTTCTTAAAGAGGTCTGAATTGATACATCCCGAGTCTGACCACCCGTATAGGGCATTCGGTGGTCCTTGTGTCTTGTAGCATACTCCCCCTGGATAGGCCTTTGAGTAGATTATAAATGGGGGGATGTCCTCTCCAACCGCATTAAAGCAAGCCAAGACGGAGACATGGTCCCTGGAGCCTGGCGCTGGCTTGTAGCCTAGACCGACAGATTTGGGGAGAGTCACCCTCTTCCTACTCAGCTGAAAGTCTGTGTCATTGCAGTTGAAAATTTGGTGAGGCTTGTCTATGAGCTCATGAGCATCTACAACAGTCCTCAGGAGGTGAAAAAACTGATCTACTGCTTCCTTTCTCACTGACACAGTCCTCCCACGGACAACATTGTCTGCTGGCTGAATAGTGATGTTTTTCTCTTGTCTCTTTCTAAAATTGAGCCACCATGTCTGGCCCAGTTTGGAAAATGCCACCCTCCGGTGTTGCCGCTTATAAATTGACGATGCGAAGGACACCAGCTGCTGCTTTGTAAGTGGGAATCCATGCCTGGACATGTATAAGGAGAACTCGACCAACAACTCCTCATCAGCAGATGTTATAAGCTGAGCCGGGCCGCTACGGCTCCCAGGGGTCACCCGTCCACTGACTCTGTCCCCCAGTGAAGATTTAGGGACTCCAAACTCCTTGGCGGCTTGTCTCACTGTGCACCTGCCTGACTTGACCTCTATCAGTGCACGCTCCATGGCGTCCTCTGTCCACCTCTTCTTTTTCTTCCTCCCGATTTTATCAAGGTGATTTCTCGATGGCATTTTTCCCCCTAAGGCAACACAAGAAAATACTGAGATGAACCATACAAGTAAAAATCCGACAGCCACAAAGTGGCCTGGCTAAGCACCAAAAAGAATCACAAATCACATTGACATTGGTATAAGCTTACTAATTAAACACATTTTTACTTTACCAGAAATAATTGCTTTGTACTTTGTGTAGTTGGAGTTTATTGCAGTCCTTCAGCGCTCATGACAACCAGATATAAAAGTCTCGAGTTTGTTAGTCACCTATAAAGCTGACTTTATTAAACAGGTAATGCATTTTTAGATCTCTAAGCTCACTTCAATAAGAATAAAAGATCTTGCTATTTTTGTTGTTTTTTTGCTTAAAAGGGGCCCAAAGCGATGTTTAGAGCCTGCACTAATGTATTGAAATAACAAGGAACAGAATGCCATTTAAGATTTTATTTTTTTAACCGGGCCTAAAATAATATTTATGCTATATTTTGTTTTGAAAAACACTGTATCAGTGTTAAGTAACCTGATAGGCTTATGTCAAGTTTCTTTCAAAACCTGGTGGAAAGCATCGGGAAGTAACATTTTTGGAGGCACCTCATTTAGCTCTAAAAATGATACAGCAGGCCACATGAATTTTCTATTAACTACTATTATGTTTTTTTATTAAAAGTAAAAGTCGTAAAATACGAAGCGACTTACTCGTCTCGGACCGTGCTGGTATTATTTTTGATGTAAAACAGCAGACGTAAGGACTGTGGTGCTATTTTGAGACGATACTACACTTGAAAACAGCCCACCTGGGTAGTGTTGATTCCACAGTGGCCACTGATATGTCTGCTAGTTACAGAGAATTAAAATAATGCTGCTACATTTGACTATCGCCGTTAACTTTTCCGCTTAGCAATATGCTACTACTTTACGAAGCCGGGGAAAAGCGGAACAAGACCGGAAGTATTTCCACGACGCTTTCAAAATAGAGGTATCAAGAAAATAAGAGCCCAAGCCTATGGAGACGCTGACCACTGACCAAATCAATAAATTGCACTACAGTGCCCTTGTAATGATAATCAGCTAGGCAGCATTGTTGTGAAAAAAAATATTTTTCTCCCTTCTTGATTTATTTAATTTATTTTTTGTACATATTTGTCACACTTACATGTTTCAGAACAACAAACAAATTTTAATATTAGACAAGGATAACCTGAGTAAATACAAAAACAGTTTTTAAATGATCCTTTCCTCTATTAAGGGGGAAAAAATGTCCAACACTACCTGGTCTTATGTGAAAAGTAATTGCCCTCTCGTTGTGCCACCCCTGGCAGCAGGAACTGAAGCGTTTGTGATACTGCAGTTCTTTTAATTTAGCCACACTGAAGGGCTGAACAGTCTAATAGAGAACATGCCAAAATATCTCAATTGGATGTAAGTCCCACTTTGTCTAGGCCACTTTAAAACCTTATATTTGTGCTGCTACATAAAGCATAATGCTTACATCATTGTTCAATTAATTTATCACACCACCACCACTGTTGATGTCTTGATGATTTGGTGTTCTTTTATGAATATATTAGAATTTATTCACGTATCTATCTATCTATCTATCTATCTATCTATCTATCTATCTATCTATCTATCTATCTATCTATCTATCTATCTATCTATCTATCTATCTATCTATCTATCTATCTATCTATCTGTCTGTCTGTCTGTCTGTCTGTCTGTCTGTCTGTCTGTCTGTCTGTCTGTTTTTCTTTCCCAGATTATCCCAGCAAACACTGTTATGTTCTCCTTATTTGGAGTAAAACCAGAGACACCGCTATGAAGAGGCCTCATGAAGCTTAGCTTCCCCAAAGTGTTCTTACCAACACTAACCCAGCAAACACTGTTATGTTGTCCTTATTTGGATGTTCCAAAATTAAAAGTTGTGCTGATGTCTTAGCCATCTGCTGTACCTTTCGCCCTTTCGGCCTTTTACACATCTGTTCCCTGGGTCTGATGGTTCAAAGTCCATAAACATTTTCTATCAAGTCAGATTTTTTTTTAACAGAAATAATAGAAATGCACTAAAAAGATAGACAAATGTGTGTATACTTGCTGTTTTAGATGACCGCAATTGACACAAGTCATAAACCTTCTGAATTAATAGTTCAGTTCACACACTCATGAATGACAAACACCACATGTTTTGCTGTCACTTGTTAAGCTGCAAAGGGACCATTACCTCACAGTTTGTTGTGTATACAGCATATTCTTCTGTATCAAGAGGCTTTGCTCCTGCGGGAAAAGTTAGATTTTAGTTTGTGTGTCTCTCATTTATTACCAGCCTCAGCCACCACTTCACTGCAACGTGTCTGGTGATATTTACACCATTAATAAATATTGTGTTGACATTTAAGGCCTTATTTGTTAGCTTTGTTTCATCAATCACTGACTTCACATGCTCAGAATGCTCATCCTTCAATGCAGGTTGCACTCTTCATACAAATTTTTTTTAATGTAAGTTATGGATGAACGTTGTTTATATAAGAGATTCTGAAACTCCCAGAATACTGCTGACGCTGTATTCATTAAGCAAGCACTATATATGATAGCTAATGATGTACATTTATATTATTGCTCACTAGAGACATCAGTCACTACTCTAATGTGGAGCATTTGGCTTAGACTTTATTTCTGAGCCAACATAGTTAGAAGGTGATGAAATCTCTTATTGGTTCTGAAGAAGCAATTAAGAAAATATAAGGCTTTCTCTTTTCTCTTCTTATTCGTACCTTGTAGAGCAATAGATCCTCCACCAAGTTCTCCTCTTCAAAAGGCAGAGGTCATTTCATCTGAAGGGTATGTTGGTGCTGAATGTAAATTAAACTGTGCAAAACCTGAGCAAATATTTACTGCTTCTCTGCAAATCTGCATATTTCAAGCTTAATCTCAGTTAAATCTGAACATTTAAACCAAATACTCAGTGCTTTATTTGTCTGTTTTAGGAATTCAGCTAATCAGGCAAGTGCTGAAAATATTTCAGCTCCGAAAGACACTCGGCCTGAAGGCTCAACAGTGAAGATAGAGTTAGTATACGAGACTATAACTGGAAGTGTTAAATTCAAAGATGCTGAGTGTTTGTTATTTTGCTTACAAATCAAATTTTTTGTTGCAAAGTGGGGAAGAAGTAACACTCTCTTTTACAGGCCTCAACCCCCCACAAAAGCACCTATTCAAAATATTAATGCACAGCCAGAAAAGACATTTACTGAAGCAACTGCAGAAAACACGGAACAACATGCTGATGCACCAGCTGACACCTGTCACAATGAGGATAAGGCCTCCGCAGATGCTGATGTGAAAAATCCCCCTGCAGAAATCTCTGCTGCGGAAGGCACAGTGAGAGAGAGTAGTGAGAGTAAAAGCACCGCTGGAGTCTCTGGAGAATCTGTAATCAAAACAGAACCGCCGAATACAATTAATTTAGAGCACGCAGGAGTAAACATGTATGGACCACCTGCTTTGGCAACATCGGGAAAAGAAGCTTCTCTCCAAGGCGGTGTGGAAACACCCGCTGTAAGTGATGCAACACCAGAAGAAGAAACTGCTCTACAACACAGCACCATATCAGTCACCGACACTCTGCCTGCACCATCTAGTCAATCCGATGCTGACACTGCCAAGGGTGTGGAGTTTAAAGTCGAGTGTGCACCACCCTCTGAGCCGGTTTTTAAAAGCGGAACTGAAGAGGCGGTTGAGCGCGAAGATGAAGGCACTGTTGTTGAACAAAGTTTTGATCCAACACCTAAGACAGCAGCAGACTGTGACAAAGAGTTGAACATTGAAGATGCCCTTGACCAAGTAGCTGCTTCAGATGCAGAAGGTGTTTTGGATAACACAGAGCACGCAGCTATTAGACTGACTGATGCTTCAGATGTGGAGACGGCCAAGGCTGAAGCTGTTCCTAAACCTGTGGAAGATCCAAGACAACCCCACTCTGAGGACTTCAAACCAAACCAAAAGTGTGATGATAGCCATATGTGAGTGTTTTTATTTAAAAAAAAATAAAGGAACAGTAGAGTATTCAGTGTTGTTCGCATATTTTTATTTGAGCACTAAAATCATCCTCATTGTTTGTGACTGTTTTTGTAGTTCTGATGTGTCTCAAAAGCCTGCAGAGGACGTAAACTCAACAAAAACTCTGAATAAGCCCATGTAAGTTTCTCACTCTTACTGTACATAGTTATACAACACTCAAAAAATATCTATCCCTAAAATGTTGACATTAAGTAATTTGATTACATGTAAATTTTCCAAGTGGTTTAGTTACATACATTAAATGTAAAACGGTAATTTAATGGACTCTGGTCATGATTGTTATACATTCAGCATATCTTCCTTAATTGATGAAGTATTTGAATAAATTCACTTTTGATTTCATATATTTCAGTTACATTTAGTCAAAATTATTGCTTTGTGTTTATGAGAGCCAAGAATGGTTTTTTTTTAGTGTACATAAGTGTAAAAATGAATAAGGTTCATAACCTTTGCTTTGTTTTTTAACCACCTGCTTCAGTCATGGCAAATCTCCTTGTTACTTCTGCAACCAAATCATTAATGGAAATGTCAAGATCATGTTCAGTGAGCCCTCGATAAACTGCCACCCAGACTGTTTAAAGGTTTGTTATGTTTTCTTTTGTAAAAATGCTGTATATCTGTGCTTTTATGATATCCTTTCACTATCTCTCGTACATGAAATTAACACTGAGTATGCTTTTGCAGTGCGGGGTTTGTGCTAGGGCCCTTGGAGATATGCTGACCCCCATGTTTTTGAAGGACCAAGTGATCCAGTGTGGAGTGTGTTTTTCAAAAGCGGTTAAGAAATGATGCCTATCTGGGACAAATATGTTTCCAGAAAATAGTCCAAGCATACCTTGATGAATGTGCTGTCCATTATTTCCCATAACTTCCCTATCGACTTCTTCCTTTTTCTGTCACAACTGTATCCAGTAAAAGGGCAGTATATTGTTATGATTAATGATTCTGCAATGAAAAGGATAAATTAAAAATACAGCAAAAAAAAAAAAAAATACCAGCAATGCAACTGTATATGGCTAGAATAAAATTCCACGCATCAGATTTAAATGTTTTAATGAGCCTTAATTTCAAATAAGCACACACAAGTCTAAGTAGCAGGGCTACACGCTAAACACCTGGAGACAAGTTACTGAAGCATCAACCCCTCTGCAACCTAAAACAGCTTATATTGGGCTGAACACCTTTTTATCCCACCTACCATGGTAGCATTTAAACGAAAGAGAAAAAAAAGAGACTGTATAAGTATGACTAAAAAGCACGTTTATTGTAAGTGAAAGCTCAACGGGAAAATTTGGTTCGTTCAGCCTCACTCGTTTTAGTTCATGCAGTTTTGAAGGCTGATAATAGAGAAGCCACAAAATCATACTGAGAGCCAATTTGGGTGTCAGTAACCACTGAATACTGTGCATGCAGTTATGACTTGCGAGGCAAGCTGTCATTGCTCTTAATTATTCATGAAACATCATAAATCACAATGAGCACCAACAAAGCCTCACACAAAGGATAAAGTGAGAGATACAACCAGCAATGGGAAAATGAACAACAAAGCTAAGAGAATCATCTTGAAAGGAGGATCTGATGCACAGGCCAGAGCTCATTGCTGGAGGTAAATTATCTTCATCTCTCTGTCTGTTGTTCATACATAATAGTGATGAGAAACTATTTCTGTTATTGGAAAGGTTTAAAGAATAGCAGGCAATCCAGGTTTGGAGGTTGCCGTTTCCCAGAGGATGAATGTAGGCTGACTGTCCATCTCATAGTCGGACAATGGGGTTAACAGAGAAAACTGAGGCGCTGCACTTAGCGAATGCCTTTTCTGCCCAGGAACCGCAGAACTGCGTAGTTGTAGGTGGTGGCAACCAGATACAGGAACTAGAGTGAGTGGAAGAATTAATGAAATGAAAAAAATAATCAGCTTCTACACATAAACGAGTACTGTAAGCATTTTTTTTGCAAGCAGACAATGAATATTCATTTGTCTCCAAGAGGAGAAGTGATCAGTATAATGCTTTAATCATCCAAGATAGAAAGCAAACTTTAATAGTCATCTCTGACTGTGTGTAGTCACGAACAGAGTTTTGGTTTAGAGAAATCCACACGTTGAAAATTCATTTATTTCTGCTCAATACAAACAAGGTGACTGGAATTTTTTTGCGTGAAGATCATAGCATTGAAAACTGACATTGACAATGTGTCGCCGTTCCTCCAAATAATTCACATACTTTGCTGTGTACAGTGTTAATCAGAAGCGGTTCCACTCACAACACCATTCAAAATGATACTTTAAACAGTAAAAGCAGCTCTGTTTCTGGAAACTCATTTTCAAGTGCCTAGATTGAGAAAAAACGTTTATCGGATGTACCAGTGATGGTGTTTTTCCTGCTTCATCATAACATTATATAATATGATAAATGTAGATAATACGATAAAACATATATATCATATTAATGTATGTCCAGGATGAACACTAAAACTGGCCAATCATGCTGTTGTGATGTCACAGCATTGCAATTTAGGGGGGAAAACAATAAAAAGATGCCCGTGTTCAAATATGACCCTCTTGTGGAATAAATGGTAAGCATTTCAAGGGTTTTCTTTATTAATGAATGCAATAAAATATATATATTATCAAGATAGGCTTGCTGCCAGCCAGATTTAGGTTACTTGCATTGGTTTGGTAATGATAGTTTTTAAAGCAATAGCTAACTTCTTGACCTGTGCTAACTGAACTCTCAGAAAATATTGTTGGTCACTGGCAATATTAATCCTTGACAAGCACTATTATGATGACGTAGGAAAAACACCAACACCGCAGAGTGGTTTCATTTCAAAATTTAAATTTGATTCAGCTGTTTAAATGGAGTTAGCTTAAATGTCCTAGAAATAATGCAAAAATAGCTCACCAGTGCTAACAGAGTGATCCCAGCACCGGCAAATGCAGCTATGTACAAGTCATATGTGACATAGAACTGGAAGACATAATAAAAAAAGGTTAGCTTGAAACACATGCAGGGTGTTTAATCAAACTCGTGTGTGTTACTGTGAGCTCTCTCATATGCACGTTGTCCTGCTAATAATTCAAAACAGATTTTATGTCGATTTTGATCAGTGATTTTAATGTGATGATGCCAAAATGCTATATCGAACTGTATAAAGACTCTACTCACTTCACTAGTTTTGCAGATTGCTGCTAAGGTTGTCCCACAAGACTTGCCTGGCATTGCATTCCAAGGAAGCAGACCTTAAATGGAGACATAACATAAGTGAGAAACCTCATACTATGGCTGAATTATGATGAGATTTGATGATCCGTGTATGCTCTGGCTTGCCTGAAGCATGTCGGGGAAACTATAGTGAAGAAATGACCATAAAGGTGTAGTTCTCTTCATTATTTCCTGACTAATATAGCCATCAGTCTAGCAGCCACTACACGGTGATTAATTGCTTTCAAGGGCGCATTAACATTCCCATCAGGGGGACCATGTGGTCAGTAGTTACACGAGCAACGCACCATACTGCCTGGCGTCCATGCAGATCCAGCCATGCTGATTAATGCTGGGGGTTGATTCAGACAGGATGTTGACGGTGTGGCAGGTCTGCTCCATATTGAACAAGAAGAAGACTGGGATAGCACTGAAGGCAAACACCGCCAGCCAGATGAAGGCCAAGATGTACGTCACTATGATGAACTGTTGTAGCAAAAAAGTGCAGCACACAAGGTCACAGAATCGCAACACAGATGCTAATAGATACTTTCCGTGTGATAAATGTGGTGTCATTAAATCTGTAATGAACCATAATTCATGTGGAAATTGCAGAAACAAAGAGCATATTTATTAGACTCAAAACAAGCCAGAATTCAGCATCTCAACAATGTTGACACCTCACATTTCCCCTCCCTCTTCATTTCCTCGCTCCCTCCTCCTCCACCCATGTGCTCACCGTCAGGCTGAGGCAGCGGCCGCACTGGGTACTCCTGAATTCGCCGAAGGTCTGTTTGACAGCACTTGTTGTGTAGAAGCCCTCAGCCAGTAGCAGGATACCATAGAGGAAGAAAAATGAAGCCAGACCATAGATCACGTACTGGAAGTATTTGATACTGGAACAGTCACAGAGAGAAGTCAGTCAATTAGTTAAAACAAAGCAATGCCAGAGACTTAGAAAAAAGAAGCCACAACTGATAGAAGTTATTGAAAAATCACTCACAAAGAGGCCATGACCACATAGTCCTGAATGTTGCGGGCAAAGTAAGTCTCAACGAGGACTTCGGTTTGGGTCAGCGCTTCGTGCCCGCAGCCACAAAATAATGCCATGCCAGCATAGCACAGCAAGGTGGCCACCAGGGATGGGTAGGGCACTGCCCCAATGCACCGGATACAGCAATCATAGCAACCTGAGGGGGCATAATATATCAGCACACAGGCGGCACACACCGCACATATAACCACACAGCACATCTATGCCACAGTGGGGGACTCTTTCACCCAGTGGGGGAGCTATGAAAAAGGCCTCGCTTTGTCTGAAAATCCATGAGCATACACCAAAACCCCAACAACAGGCAAGAAAGCAAAAGAAAAAGACCAAGAAAAAAAAAGAAGATAAATTAGACAGCAGTGACAAACAAGAGTTCAAGCAGCGTCTCCCAATAAAGCGTCCAAACAAAAGCAGCCAACACGGACTTTATAGCAATCTCACGCACTTCTTCCAGAGCAAGCTGAGCTGTTGAAGCAGGTAGCAAACATCCAAAGTGTTAATAAATGCATTGCCAGAAATGGGATAGAGGAAAGCACCTAAGGCTTTGCAAAGCCAAGGCTGCCTGACCGGAAACATTTGCTGCTTCTGATGCTGTACTCCGCTATAAGAAAGGTTCCAGTGCCAACAAGTGTTGTACAGAGCTCTCTACAAGGTATTGCTACTGTAAAATAAGCCTCTCAGCGCTGACTTCATCCAGTATGTGAAAGCTCAAATGCTTGTGCCAACACCTCACAGCTCTGCTCTTACTAAATCTGGTCCAGCCCTCTTTGTCCAGTGGTCACAGGCGTCACCAGGCGATTGAGGGATGGTGGTGAAACGCTGGCTTCAGGGGGCCCAAAGAAAGAGCATCTCTTTGTGGCAGCAGATACAATATCCATTGTATCTGCCATGATTGGGAAGGAACAAAGGCCAGTGATGTCAAACAAAGACCATGGTGCCACAATACACACATATAACGTAATGGCGGAGGGGTCACCGGGACCGTCTCTCCACCACTGCCAATGTCACTACTCAGGGCCTCCTCCCTCCACAGCTGGCTGAGACTGGTACCATGGCACCGAGTGTCAATGTCGGTGGGGGCCGGGTTCAAGTGTTTAAAGAGTGGGTGGAAGCATTATGAAGGAGAGGGGCAATTTGAATATCTTCACTACAACAACAATAGCAAGCCCAACTCAAAATTAGTTAGGCCCAAACATCCCCAAACATGTCTATTTCTGCATTCATCTTTTGCAAGATCTTTTGGTTTTTAGTTGGAAGGAAGAGAAACTGTGAGTTAAACAAACTGTTACTAAAATATAAATAGTAACAGCAGGAAGACTGTTAGTCCCAAAAATGATAGCGCCTACGGACGCCCACGCTTAATCTGTGCCCGGCTGCAGCAGTAGTTGTATTGATAGAATAATAAACGCCACAAAAGCCTCAGTTTGAATTTCAGTGCAAAGTGCATCAGTGCATTTGCAGCAGATGTCAGGTAATTACTGAAATCTCCAAAGCTGCTTCAAAAAAAACCCAAACAAACATGCAGAATTTCACTCAGAGGCTATTTGCAAGTGAGAACATGTTTAGCAGAAGTTGTTTGCGTCCACAATTCTCTTGGAAGTGTGACAAAATATGCCCGTGACACATGTGGGAGTATTTGACCTCTTTCACATGAGTGACCTGGCATGGCCTTGGCATGATGAGAGTTGCTGCCCAGCTCTGTCATGCCACTCTGATTCCACTCTAGTTTACTGCTGAAAGAGATTAGAGCAGGTGACAAGAAGGTAAATAATCCTGGCAGCGTGCACGTGTTTTTCTTTTTGGTCTTTTGAAATCACCATCATATGTTAACCTGCATCATGTGTTAGAATCAAGGGGCAAAAAGGGAATTAGTGGTAAATCAAAAAATGGGTCTAGAAATGCTTTTGATGAATTAAAACAGAGGATTAATTTGCAGCAATTCTTCCCTCAGACTTGATATCAAAGGACATCAAAGGTAACATTAGTACTGGTTATTGAAATAGACTTTTTAAAAAAATTTTTTTTATAAATCCCATCAATAACAAATGATAAGAACCATTAGAAATTCTGTGCACTCACCCATGTCCGGAAAGAAGTGTCAGGTTATTGAAGTTTTGCTGGGTGGCTTTGTGACTGTGATATGAGGATATGAGAAGTTATTCGCCGCCACCCCTATATGAATCTAACTCGCGCTTTTGTCTCATCAACAATAGATAGACCACATCTCCCCGAGTCACATCTTAAAGTCACAAAGACCCATTTCAGCTGCCAGTCATTATTTAAGGAGCCACGGGGAACAGAGAGTGGGACAAATATTCTAACACGAACTTTCATCTTGGTATCTTCTTCCTTTTACAGCATTTTCATTTCTTTTCTTTCCCTGATTCTATCATAACATATGTGGGTAATTTAATAAACATGCCAGCTTTTACATGCACACTTTACACTTTTAAGCATTCAGTAAAATAACAACTCAGCTATTCTGCGATCTACATTTTTTTTTCTACATGTTTTTATCTCTTTACACACGCTTTTGATAAGTCATCTGTTTATTGCACACACCCCATGTCAGACATCAGCACCACAGGTAACAGGTCTCGTGGCTTATAAGTCCATTTGTGCAGAACACTTAAAGATAAGAAGCACGCACAGACAGAAGAGGAAAATAAATCTAAACCTCAGTGACTGACATTGACGAAGTTGAGTAACAAGGGTGACATTGATGGTTGGGTCCAGCTGCTGTCCTCCTTCCCTCCCTCCCTCATGTTTGACCCAGTTGATGTCAAAGCTGGGTTCACTACAAAGGCGCCAGTGTGCAGCAGGAGAAAACACCATGCTTTTTTTTTTTTTTACGAGAGAGTGAAAATCCTCACCCTCCTTTCATTTGCCATTTAAAGCACACAGTGCACAAGTAGACGTAATCAAATATCATCATCAAAAGACACAAATGATCACACTATTATATCACATTTAATTACCAGGAATTAAAAAGGGAATGCTTTAATTATTTTGGAGAAACAGAACTTTATATTATTATACAGTTATCTATCCATCCATTCGCTTCTGCTTATCTAGGGGGTGCTGGAGCCTATCCCAGCTGTCATAGGGCGAGAGGCGGGGTACACCCTGGACAGGTCGCCAGTCTGTCGCAGGGTAACACACAGGGACAGACAACCATTCGCACTCACATTCACACCTATGGGCAATTCAGATTTTCCAATTAACCTATCCCCACAAAGTACATGTCTTTGGACTGTGGGAGGAAGCCGGAGTACCCGGGGAGAACCCACGCAAACCTCACACAGAAAGACCCTGCTGATGGTAGAATTGAACTCAGGACCTTCTTGCTGTGAAGCAACAGTGCTAACCACCATGCCACCGTGCTGCCTATACAGTTATCTAGTTGTATTAGTTATTGGGACTGCTAGAGATGCAGTGCAATTTTTACCAACTCACCGGATCCTGTAAAAAGCTGGAGGGACTGCTGTGTTCCCGACCCAAAAAATAAATAAAAAAATCACTCCTCCTCAGACAGTTCCTTCAAATATAATCGGCTTCTGGATGCTGAAATTGTTTGGTTTAACTTTCCATTCTGCAACCTTTCTCAGATCAAGTGATTTGTTTAGAAAGGATTCATGACACTGGCTCTGATACACTTAAAGTGCAGGGAAGTGACGCCTTTGAAGTCTCTAAGAAGACATATGAGAGAATGTGAAAGAGAGACAGACAAGAAGCATTAATTAACCTCTGTACTGCATATGAGTGTGTACAATGGCTGTCAGCTTTGCTTAATGTTGACAATCAAAGGACGGGGATTAGGTAGGGGGACTGGATTTAGACGCTTGCTGTCTTGGGTGGCATGAAAAGAGACTTTATTAATAAACTGCATTCCACAAAGCTGATGCAGATGGTGGCCGGTGATGTTACCATAGATCATATGATAAATTATTCGGTAGCAGTTAATAAGTCTGCGTAACAGCCTCTGGTTAATGCATGAACTGATATTTTAAGCAAACATATTACTGCCCAAGCGTTCAGCTAACGTGCAAATGTTATAAAGGCTATTTTGCATAATCACATAGGAAATTGTAGCTATATTATTATTGGTCCTACTCTGCAGGGTATGTTAAAATAATGCAGTGTAGGCCTATGAGACAGTGTAATTGATATGACACTTTTATAACTGACTGCCTAGGATAGATACACTTGCCAGTATTTACACACTGAACATGGTAATATGCATGTTTATATAGAGGGAGTGGAGAAGTGCCCTGTAAAAGTATTTACATAATCTCTTATCACCGTTGTCATAATGTGTGTCGTGTTATCTTATGAAAAAACCAAACAAACAGCTCTCAAACAAACAAACAAGCACTTGGAGGAGAAAAACAAGTCAGGCTCAGTCGGGAGTGACTTCAGTGCCAAAGGCCTCCTGTGGCGAGGGTTAAATTATTTATTTTCCCAGATGCTGAAGTAAGGATGGACTAAGCTTCCCTCCATGTTTGTTTGATTATCTTTAGTGATCTCAGACTCTTTCAGCTGGGTATTTGGGATATGAAACCAGCCAGTGTGTTTTAACATGATTAAAAGATGAAGCCTAAAACAGCAGCAGTGGTTTTTCTAAAGGTGTGTACCAAGCAAAGAAGATGAAAAGATGAGATCTGGATAATTTTAGTATTCTCAACGCTCCACATGCTGGACAAAAGTGCCAATTCATCAGTCAGTGTCTGATGACTACTGGCTGCATTGCCATAGTGTTTGATAGCGAACGCTAGATACAATCATAATCTGTATATAAATGATGGATGTAGATCTGATCATTTATACAGTGCACAATGTGTTACACTCAAGATAACTTCTGTGTATTAGTGCAATAGCTCTTGGCTCTCTAGTGTGGTGTCTTTTGTGTTATTTCTGGCATTGCTGTTCATGCTCTGTAAAGATATGCTCTTATATAGATGTCAGGAGTTTATAAACAGTGTCCTGTGGCTATCATGTTGGACCTCTGGTGAGTTCACAACATCCCAGTGGACATAACAAGACCTCCAGGCTCACCATAGGTTGTTTTGGGGTCTGCCAAGCAATGAAGGTGCCATAAAGAGAGGAAGGCAGAAGCAGGGCTGCCAGGCGGATCTATACACAAAGCCACATGGGTGTATTCAAACATCAGGGATGCATACAGCACTGTGACCCTTCCACAGTTGGGTCTGTCAGACCATCTTTGATTACTCCTTCCCCTAGCACGCAGCCCTCAGGAAAAAACAAAGCCACACATAATGATCATCAAAACCTCCCCAGAGGGCTCTATCACTGAGCTACAGGACTGCTTTGCACACACTAAATGGGAAATTTTTCAAATATACACAAACTGTGCTGCATCTCCACCTGTGTTATTAAGCACATCAGCGTTTTTTCTGACAAGAAACCCTGGATAACTAAGGAAGTCCAGTCTCCCTTGAGGACTGAATGATCTAGCCCTCATGTCCGTTCGAAGACAAGATTGAAAAGTGGCATCAATCAGGCCAAACAGGACTGTAAGAGGAAAATTGAGGTCCACTTTACTGACAATAAACTCAGGCAGGCTTGGCAGGACACACATCACTAATCACAAGGACAGCAATCTCAAACTCAACAACATGAACACTTCCCTGGTAGAGGAGGTAAGCTGCTTTGCTGGCTTTGAGGTTAAAAGACCCAGTTTGGGCCCTCCATCTACACCTACTACCACTGTACAGGAGTGTGATGTGAACCTCATGTTTAGATTGGTAAACCCAAGGAAGGCTGAGAAAAGCTTCTAGCTCAGACAAGGTACCCAACAAAGTGCTCAAGGCGTGTCCCAGTCCAGACCTCAGCATTTTTCACCACTACATCTTTAACCCTTGCACAAATCATTATCCCACCTTGCTTGAAGTCATCTGTCATCAATCCAGACTCAAGGAAAGCTTCTGACTCCCTCACTGACTACAGGGAGACCTGTTGCCCTAACATCTACAATCCTGAAGTGCTTTGAAGGGCTGGTATCAAATCACATCAAAGCCTGTCTTCCACTGACTCTTGACCCACATCACTATGCTTACAAAGTGAACAAATCCACAGAGGATGCCATTGCGACAGCTCTCCACTCCACCTTGAATCATCAAATGAATCAAAACATGTGAGGATGCTCTATGTTGACTATAACTCAACATTAACAGCATCACGCCATAGAGCCTGATCAAGAAGCTGGCTGAGTTTAGTCTTTCCTCTCCTACCAAACACTGCACCTCAGTCCATCCCATTAAAACCATTATTAAATTTGCTAATGTCACCACACTAGTGGGACTCATATGAGCGGCAGATGACTCTCTCTACAGGGCTGAGGTCCATCAACTGGTCATGTGGTGTTCAGCAAACAATCTTGCAAAAGAAAACAAAATAAATCATAGACATCACGAAGAGCAGAGGCTCGCTCGGTCATCAGTGGAGACTCTATTGAGAGGGTCCATGTTTTTAAATTTTTTGGGACCTTTATTTCCAACAATCTCACCAGGCCTCCCGCAGTGCAGGACATTAAAAAGGCTATCCAAAGAAAGTACAAAAGATCACTGGCTGTATCCCCTCTATGGAAGAGACTGCAAGAGAGAGATACCTCTCAAGAGCCTTCAGGATCACTAAAGAAACCTTCCACCAGGTCACTTGCTGTTTGACCTGCTTAGACCCTACATGTCCAACATGAGTTTTTCTCTATGTGTAAACATTGTTCTAAATTAAACATTATTATTGTGAGGCAATTGGACTCATTCATATTCATAAATATTTATTGTCTTCTCCTGAAAGGGTTTGGTTCACTGTGTAAAAACTGTTTTTTTGTGTGAATGTCTTTGTTGGCAGAAATATCTATCTATCACCTTAATTTCTTGTATTAGATATTGCAATGACAATAAAAGGCAATCTGATTCTGATTCATAGATTGGACATAGATGGACTTAGACACCATGGCATGGTTTGTGTCTCCACTGTGGTGTATGGAGAGATTTTTCTTTCCGAGGATCTCTTCTTTCTAAGAATCTCTCCTTTCTCCTTTAATTAGTCATTAATGTGTGGCTCTTTTCCACAGTGTTTCTCTTGTCCTGTCGCCTCACACCCCCAACCGTTCACAGCAGATGGCTGCCCCTCCCTGAGGCTGGATCTGCCAGAGATTTCTTCCTGTTGAGAGGGAGTTTTTCCTTCCCACCAACACTAAGTGTTTGCTCATAATTGGATTGTCTGATTTTTGTGATTTTCTCTTTAGTATTGTAGCACCTTTACAATATAAAGCACATTGAGACAACAGTTTTTGTGATTTGGCGCTATATAAATAACACTGAATTAAATTGAACAGACACTTGGAATGCAAAACGGAGCAAAATGGAAATAATGTTTTATTCAATTAGAGTCAAAACAAGTGAGTGAACCCAAAAACTCAGTAGGAGTTATTACATATGTCAAAGCTAAAGGCTGTTTTCTCATAGACCTCTATAGGGCTGGAAGTGTTTTCACAGACACAAGTATTGGCCCCACTGGTTATTAGAAAGATTGTAGTTTTAAGGGATATCTGTGGTGGTTTCACTTTTCAGACCCAGACGCTAGGCCAACCCATTATATTATCTATTACACTCGGAAAAGATAACCAACATAGCATATATAAGTTACTGACCTAGTAATGCTTTAGAGAGAACAAATCAACATAGATAGTCTAATTTTAACCCCAAGCCTTATCTAAACCTAAATTAACCTCACATCTTTTAAATTACTTCACTGGAAATAATCGAGATTCCACTTATTCAGCCTCACATTCAAACTATTTAACAATACTGGACTTTAAAATCCAAATTATAACTGAACTGGAGACATCTTTTTTGCAACTCATCAGAAAACACTTCAGCTGGAGAGTTAGGTGTGCTGAAATAGTGTCAGCTGATGCAGCATCCAGCTGCTAGCCTCAAGCAAAGAAGAGAAGCCAGTTACAGAGGTCTGCTGATCTCACTTCTTTATCCCCAGATTTTCAAATATCTTACATGAATTTTTTTTAGCGGCTTACCAAGGTTTTAAAAAACACTCCAGGAACAGTGTAACAGTGTAAATGCAGCACAGTTCCCCTGTAACTGCATCTCTAAGGCTAATCATGACCTAGATATTATACAGCTTAGGACTACCTTTCTTGACATATACGATTTATAAGTTGTCATTATACCTGCTTTTTCCCTATAAATTGTGTTCAAATCCCAGATTCGGACAAGACTCATCTTTAGTTCCAAAAATCTTTTAATAGCCATCTCATTTAGATTACCAGTAAACAATTTTATAGGTTCAAAGAACTCAAATCGCAAAGCTTGAGGTCCATCGTGTCCATTCAGTACAGAAAGACCCCTGGGTTTAGCTTGACAAGGGGTCCAAACCACTTGGAGAGGGAGCAATATTCTGCAAGTTTCATAAAACTGCTTTTTAAATGTGAATAACTGAATTGGTATACATACAGTTACAATGTAATTACAGTCATCTCTCTGAAGACCTTACAGTCGGCTTTTCATAAACAAACGACAAATAAAATGTTGGTCTAAGTTTATTCTGTACAAACAAGCCAAGCCAAAAGAACCATGAGTTTGGTTAGAGTAGGAAAAACACATCTTAAGCAATTTTCTCTTTATAGTGAAGCAGAAGATCTATTGCTACGATGTACTAAGCAAAAATTGAAAAGCACATAAAACAATAACATAGCAAGGTTACTCAAATAGACTACAATAAATTACACAATACTACATATGCAAAACCCAATGGTTAATTTCAACCAGTGCCTAATTTACATTTTTGTACTGCAGCTGTCAGCCACACACTCGCACCACACTCTCACAAACCAAGCCCCCCCCCCCCCCCCCCCCCCACACACACACACACACACAGTGCTATAATTTGCACTACCAGATAGAAATATTTTGGGTAAATTGGACAGTTTTAACACATGTGACCAGTAAAACTTCAATCCATTGTTGGCATGACTCCACAGTAATTCCTCATGTAAGCGATGTGCTGTACAAGGCATTTAAAGTAATTACAGTAAAAATACATTTTCATAATAAGCAATGTACCATGAGAAATATGTATAAAATAGCTTGATAATAGTAATAATAATACTGCTTTTATGCTTCTCCCAGATCTCATCTCTGTCCACCATGAGTTGTAATGTCACTTTGTTCCACGAGATCAAAATAGATATCACAGAGTAAGAAAAACTTCCCATACAAATCCAACTGTACAAACATTATACTAAGTTCTTGCTAGGTAAAGTTCCAAAAAAGCCAAAGTGGAAAATGAAATGCACTTTTTCTTTTCGACTGCCTTTGAAAATGATTATTATAAAATGACTCTGCAGTTAGACTTCCTATTATGAGAAAGCAAAGGCAGGATGTTCGCGGTTGTACACCTTTGGAAAAAGACAGAACATACATATTAAATCCTATTTTACCTACACATCCTAAATACAGCTTTACATTTCCATTTTTCATCTATGTCACATTTCTCATCTCTTTCTGGCTGCCAGGTTATACCCTTGTGGTAGAGTGGGTGCTGGGCAGGCCTGCAGAGCTGTAGCCAGCGGGAAAGGTGCTGTATGGACTCATGTTGGAAAGGCCCATTAGGGAGTTGGGGATCATGGTGATGTTGTTGGGGGTCATCAGAGGGATGTCGTCAGGGGAGCGGCGCTGACTGAGCGTATAGTCCAAACTGGGCGAGACGTGGAGAGGATTGTGAAGGGCCTCGCACTGGTTCCTTTGCTGGGATGACAAGGTCTCGTCTACTGTTGTGGTGTGGCTTGCATTATTGCCTTTGCTTTCGCGCTGCGGACTGGGCTGCTGTGAAGTGTCCTGGCGGCTGCGCTTGTCCTTGCGGTAGTACAGAGCAGCAAAGGCCAGAACGTTGAGGAACAGCAGTGACGCCCCGACAGCAATAGTGACACTGAGCTCTGTGGAGTAATCTCTCGGGTTTGGCATGATCAGAGGACCCATCTCTCTCCCTCCTTCTCCGCTACTGTGGGCAGTGGATAAAGGCGGGCGTCCAGTACCCCCAGACCTCTTGCCATTGGACTGGGTGGGATCCAGTGGTGTGACCTTGGTGGTGGTGGAGGAGTAATGGAACATGTCATGGAGGTTGTAGAGATGGGGCACCAGGTGTTTCCAGAAGGCTACTTTGGTTGCACGGTAATGGTCACGGATACGAGGCTTCAGGCCAATGTGCAAGTACAGCTGGTCGTAGGGGTCATACTTGGACCAGGCTACCTCCTCAAAGCGGTTGGCCTTGGTGTGGATGAACTTGGTGTCCTGTGGCACTGGCTTGTTAGGATCCCTATGAAGACATCATAGGTAAATTTTAGCCTTGGAGGGAAATTAATTTCAATATATATTAACTTTTAGCACAATCCTCTTCAATCCTAATTCAATGAACATGAGATTTTTTAAATATGTGATTTGGCTTATATTTGCCCTAACATCAATGGGCATCACTATTGAAAATATCTACATCACTACTGTTTTAATAACAGGAGGGAAGTGCAAAGTATTTGGTTGTTACAGTTACTATTCTTAAACTTAAGAAGAATTTGCAGGAATTTCTACTTAGGTATTTTTTTGGCATCTTTTTACTTTTACTCCCTATCTTTATCACAAACAACTCTCCTTTCTGCTCCTTACATTTTTAAACAGGCTCATTACTTAAACTTTTACTTTAGCCATTTGAGGGGAGTTATTATATGCTATCACTGAGCACCTTCAAACATCAGGCTGAATCTAAATGGAGGGAACAAAAAACATAAAAGACAACCCTACCGGTGTGTCAATCACCGGCGCTAACCATACACAAAGAGATTAAAGTTTTTTTTTTTTTTTAAATACAAATTTAGGCCTCATTTAGCGCTGTATTCAGGGGTTTAATTGGACTAAATGACCTGGAATGATGTTTTTAGTGAAGGTGTTTATAAGTTGTGACTGCTAGAGCTACAGAAAAGAAGTGAACATAAAGGAAGAAATGTTTTTTTTAACTAGCAGGTGATTTTAAATTCAATATTTCTAAGAGTTCAACAAATGTCAGCAAACAAAGTGTTTCTGTGCAGTTTGCCACACATCTACTAGCTAAAAGTATAGTTGTTGTTTTTGTTCCTCAGAGAGAGCAAAGAAAGTGAGATAACTTCACTTAGAAATGGAGAAAGATGTAAGAAAAAGAACAGGTTTATTTTTTAGGGTTATTATTGATTATTTTTAAGGGTAAGGTCTGTTCGTTAAGATTTGAAATTGATGCTTATACGTAACATTCAAATTTCTTTTATACTAACATTTCGCTATTAAAAGGTTACATAAAAGGTTGCAATTTTGTGAAGGGCATGCAGGTTTGCAGTAGTGTAGTGAAGTTTATAATGTTGTACTTTGTTGGACTGGTGCATGAGCGGCTGTGGTGTTCATGGTCAATGTAAGATTACATCAGTAGATTGAGGGTGATCGTGCTGTTTAGATTCACTCAATGAATCCTACCTTAGCTTTATACTGTCTAGGCTTTGGAAATCAGTTTATGCAAAAGCATCTGCTTATATCTTGTTGAATTCAGAGCAGCTACACAGGTCAGCTGATCAAAGCCTGTATACAAAAAAATGGAGCTCACAACAGAAATGATTCTATCTTAGTTCTAAGTGATTCTTTCCCCACCGCACCACCACAAGCTTAGGGTTCACACACATGCCAAATCTCACTGACTATACACATTTTCCTGTTTAGCCGTTGAGGCAAAGTCTGCAGTTGAAGGCAAATGCAAACAGAGCTGGTTTTATTTATTCCCTTTGTTTGTCCTCTGCTTCTGTTCTGCATAACAGGAATTCAAGCCGAGTGCAATCATCAGAATTACAATTTAAGTTGAAATGGACTTTCTATTCCTATGTATTAATATTATTTTATGATGCAATTAATATAACATGAGATTCAGTTCGTTTGGTACATTTCACAGCATGTACTTTTTCACTTTTACTTGATTAAAGAAGTTGAATTGGTACTCTTGGTGCTTTTACAAGATTTTTTTTTTTTTTAACAAAACCTCTTTTCTTGTACTTAAAAAAAGTCTGGTAAAACTGCCCCCTCTGGTGAAAATGACATTAACCTCATTGCTCAGGCCCACAAGTCAAGTCCATAAATTTTGCCCTTCCAAATATACAAGGAAAGATAGCTTTTCCAATGAAATGCAATACAGAAAGAGGAGAGAAACCTTATCAATATATAAGCAAAACAACAGGTCAACACAATGTAATATCACAAACTCTCCTCAAGAGCTCAGCATCCCCTCATCCCCCACACACTGAAACAGCAGCCTATAGTGATCAGTGCTGCATATCTGCCAACCACTAGGGCCATCACCCACAAAGATTCATTGCAGTTGTGCATTCAAAATGAAGGAAGACTCTGGCATGCAGCAGGGGAGCCCTCCACCACAACTCACTTAGATGTCTTTTATCTTCAAACACACTTAGTAAATCTTTGCCTTGGTATGATGAATTGAAAAACAAAGCTGTCAGAAAAAAAGGTGCAGAGCTCCACTCCAACTCCACATCCTACTGGAAGCCTTTCAGTTAGTGCAATTTGATCTTTGCTTGTTTTGGGCAAAATAAACTCACAATCGCTGAAAATTGAAGACAGATATATAGATGAATCGGCTGCATTTTTTTTGCCTCCTTGTAAAATCGATTTAAAAAAAAGCTAATCTGCCAGAAGGAAAGACAGATCCTGAGTGAAAAATAAGAGTTCGTCTCTAAACACTTATTTATTACCAGCATTTATCTGTAATACAAGTCGACGTATTTCCGTAGTGACAAAGTGAGTCACTCCTATCAAAAAACACAACTCACTAAAGCTGGCCTTAAATTTATAGAGCACATCTAAACTGTGTCTTCAAACTTTCTCTTCAGTGTAACCTTTTTGTTAAACACCAATGAACTGCTTTAAACATTTATGCGAATGAAGCTGTAAATTTTATTAGCCCTTACCTTTCGGACAGCTGCCCAAAGTGATGAAACTGTGTTATGTGCATTACACCAGGTTTTAGAGATAGCTAAACAAGACTTTGACTGTTTAAAAAAGAGACTAAATAGATACACTCAGTTTTGTCAGCTGATATGACTGTGCTGGACTGATGTCTGATTTTTATTAGGATCTGGCATTATGTATGCAGGGAAGCAATTAAGTTCACACGTATGGGTGCAGAGTTAAACTGTTTTTAAAACATTTTTAATGAGGTCAAACCAGTTGCAGCAAAGGTAAGGAGACCTATTGCACAATAAGTTGTCTAAATTAAAATCTTTTTAATGTCAGGAATTGATGCAAAGCAATAAAAACTAAGGCACAATTTAGGGACAGTTATGTTATTTCACAATCATTTCTAAGCCAAGACAGGAATATGAAATTAGAATGAATGGCAATTTAATGCATTTCAACGAATGTGTAAATGAGTCACATTCTTATTACTTTACTTTTTGCTGAATCCACTGTTACTCACCCACTTTTCGCAAAGTTGGTCCAATAAGTCATAACCACAGCGCTGAGCATGATATCGTTCCTGGAGAAATTACAGGGGAACAGATCAGTTGGGCCCACCATGGGGATGCCAAATACATAAGGCACCTCATCTCCATGCGCTGAGTCTGACCACACTGGCTTCATAAGGCTCTGGCAGTGGTGGTAGAAGGCGTAGAAGTAGGTGGGCGAGCCGTAGCGGGCGTGTAGGTCAGCCGTTACCACCGAGGGCTCCACCCACTGGTGGTCAGTGAAGAGGGCCACCAGGGTCTTCCTCCTAGTCTCTGGGTTGTCCTTGTCAGCCCAGTCTGTGTACATGAATTTGATTGTCTCCCTCAGTGTGTCCTTCCCTTCTGGGTAGCCATACAAACTGTCCACAAAGTCGGACACAGCAAAGTCAAAGTCGCTGCCAGACACACCGTCTTCCAGGTCCATCACATTCTCCACAAAGCGCAGGCCCTCTCCCTGATTAACACCCAGCATTATATCATAGTTAAGGAACTCGCCCTGCTCCATCAGGATCTCTGGGTCATCTGGGATGACATCACCATCGATGACAGGGCCAAAAGCCACGCGGTAACGGGCAGCCTGGATGTCTTGCTCAACCAGCTCTTTAGCACTTTTCTTCTGCAGGCAGGACACCATGTCTACTGTGTCCAACACATTGCAGCCAACCCTCTCAGCAAGCATGCGAGTGTACTTGACTGGCTGGTAGTTGACAGCCCAGCTGGACAGCGCTGAACCACTCTGGATGATGGCTCTGTGGAACAGACCTTGGGAGACAAAATTCAGAACAAAAACACACAGGACAAAGGCACAGAGAACATAGGTTAACCAGCAAAATCATATTTATTAACAGCATTCCTGACTGCCAGGAGCAAATACATGATTCACGTTGCATTAATTGGTATTCATAACTAAATCTGAGGCTGGCTGCCCGTTGCTTCTTGTGGCAACAAGATGAAACAAGGCCACATGTGACGTACTTTGATTATTAATCAGGAAGATTAGAAATACAAAGAATGATAAGGCTGGCGAGTTGAGCAGATGAGACGCCGCTAAGTAAAGCAGCGGGTAGAAGAAATAAATTAGTAAAGAGGAATGTTGCTTCTTCTTCTGAGAATATGAAAAACGCCAAAAAGAAAATCCATTCTTTTCTCGGCTGATTTCTAATTTGTCTCATGTGGCGTCTTCTCTATATGCAGATGACAGGGAATGCACATCAATGCACATCAAACCAATTTCAACTCGGCTCAATTTTCAGTGAGGAGGTTCCAGTTTTCCTTACACTGGTCATGCACAGAGCTACTGTAATTGCAGCAACGTTATTGGCGTCCTGCTAACAAGCTGCTTAGCATACACGTAGCTTGCTGGTGCCAACTCTGTGGTGCAGGGGTGTGTGTGCAGAGAGCTGAATATGCAGTTACCCTGATCCTTCAGTGTTGATACAGTAAACACGCTGCTCTGTTGAATTGTTTATATGCAGTGCGTCACCTCTGTCTCTAGGGATTTTGTTTCTAGCACCTAAAAATGACAAGTGATATGTATCAACTCAGAAATACTCTGCTGGGGTTAAGGAAGAGCGTTCGCTAGAAAAGCAGCGCAGGGGCAGTGTCACTTTCTCCTTCCTTTGCTGTCATTTATTTCAATTTTTTAGGGCAGCAGCTAGCTAGTCTACTTCAAAGACAGCCGGAGGTCTTTGTGCATTTGCTGCAGCCAAGCTAGGACATTCAATACAAACCTCACAAAGGACGGCTCCCGCAGTCTCCCTGTCCTCGCATAGATGAAAACACACAATTTCTGTCCTTCTCGTGATTTTGGCCAGCATCAATGGGAGAACCAGGGCAATAATACAGCAAAGATAAGATGTTCAACTCCCAGCAGGCCACCCATATTGAAATACACATCTTTGATTCTTGCAAGGAGCTTTGGATGACTGTAAATCAAACAGCATGTTTTATTGTTACCTAGTTTTCTTTTTACCGAGTGTCAGAAGATTCCTGTAGGTAATGTATATCCTTTGCAGAGGAATTTCAATTAAAATCAAAGTGTCTTACACTGTTCAAAATATATGAAATAATTTGGTTTAAAGTATATTTTCAATTACAACACTAATGCAGCAGTTGTGTGTGTGTGTGTGTGTGTGTGTGTGTGTGTGTGTGTGTGTGTGTTTGTGAGTGAGTGTGTGAGTGAGAGAGAGAGAGAGCCAGAGAGAGAGCCAGAGCCGTGGAGGAGGGGTTTATCAGTTTTTAATGAGAATATCTTAAGAATTCGGACTGCTTCATTCTCATGCCAACCTTGTCTTTGGTAAACAATGTCTTCGCTCAAGGTTTTGCAAACACACAACATCGTTGGTATTTTTAAATCATTTTCGGACGCTGCAGGTAGGCACACAAGGGTAAACAAACATCACGCCGAGAGACTGAAATATAAATGAGTTGGAATGGTAAAAACTGATGGTCACAGGTGAACTCGAAGACATGCTGAAAACTTTATAATGCCAGTAGGCTTCTTTAAGAGCTTCACGTTTTAAGAGGCAGAGCTTTTAGCCTGATTAGATTGAGTAGAGGGGAACAAAAGCAATCACTTACTTAACGAATACCCCCTTTACCCTACTCCCATATCATAACACTTCATCTCCCTGCCAGAGCATTTGGAGCTTCATTTGGAGAACAAAACTCTAAAACTGCCCCCCGCCTGGTGCTGAATTTTTGCATTAGTTATAGCCCAAACAGCAGGGATTAACACCACATCAAAGTGAGAGACAACTTCAAAAACAGTGATTGCAGATTCCTACCCTCTGAGTGGTGGGATAGAGTCAGCAAACTGACGCAGGAAGCACCAATTCCAGATCCAAAAACCGTGATGCGACTGGGGTCTCCTCCAAAGTACCCGATATTTTTACTTATCCAGCGTAGGGCTTGAATCTGGTCCAGGAGTCCGTAGTTTCCTTTTGCTGCCTGGTCACCGGTACTGAGGAAGCCTGGTGTATACAGAGAGACAACAGAGCCAGTGATGAAGAAGAGCTCGACCAAATATGTCACAGCTTTGATCTAAAGCTGTAGCCCAGCGGGGAGTCTGAATGAACTGACACCATTCCCCCTCAGGTGTAAATATGCCTTTGCTCTCTCCCACAGCGTTCCACTACCTTAGCCGACTCCTTGTAATAGTCTTCCAAGCAGCAGCGCCCCTTACCAAGCGATCCAGGCTCCGCTGCTCGTGAAATTTCAATGCTCTCCTCATAAGAGTGACTTCATAACGTTTAATGTAATGTAAATAAACCTTTTATTTCCAGAAAAAAATGTCATTAAACTACAGCGAGGTCACCGTTGCTCTTACACTTGCTCTTGTTACTGATCCGCTTGTCAAGTCTCATCCAAACACCTTACTGTTTTGAATGTTAAACACAGGGTGGAGGGTGTGGGGGGGCTCTCGACCTTGTAAGTGCCTGCGAATGGTGCATTTAAATTGTTTTACTTCGAAGAAAGGCTGATAATCTTGTACAGATTAGATAAATCCATCTAAAAGAAGATAAATTGTGTTTTCAGAGTGGGTATAAAACAGATTGTGTGAAACAAGGACATGGCATGATAAGTGTTTGCATAGCTTTTCCTCTGAAGACAACATTTGTATGCAGACCAAGCTACACTATGCTACCCAGATCTCAGGAAGCTATATTTCCTTGTACAGCTTTCCACTATAGTTTTCTCTCATGTCTGTACTACATTTTATACGGTAATGACAGCAGCACAGTTGACGTTAATGACAGCGGTGACAGTTTATTCTCCCAAGTTCAAGCAGGACTAAATGTGTTGTTTGAAATGTCATTAAAATGTACCGCACCTAGTATTCCGATTCTGTAGTTGAGCGTGACGACAACAACATTTCCATAACTGGCCAAAACGCTGCCGTCCATCATGTTGCCGGTGCCCTCCATGTAGGAGCCTCCATGGATGTAGACCATCACGGGCCGTGCTTCGGAGTCCCTTATATCTGCAACATCGACGCACACACACACACACACACAGATGCTAGGCAAACACCTGCAGAGGTGGGGGTGGAACAGCAGTGAAATGTAGACTTAAAGGAGAACTGTTACTAAAACTTTATGGCCCAACCACTTCAGTATGAGGTATGGGAAAAGACTGCTTAGAAAATGTGCTCAGAAGCAAGCTAGGGTGGGAGGCCTGTGGTGTGGAAGCTGTAATGACAAATGGCAAATATGCTCTGACACGTGTGTATGAATAATAAATAATTAACCACAGTTTCTATAGTGCATGTGAGGTGCCGGAGCAAGCATTATGTATAACATGCATGCGTAAGCAATATTAAAAACCCACAAATTTGAGACTGTCTATGTTTAGACCTAACTTTATAGATATGAAGTGGAAGGTGTCACACTACTCTGAGCTCTTTCTATTTATTAGTATGAGCTAAGAAGGAAACAGTCCTCTGTTTTCGCTATGAACAGAAAATCTATATTTCATGTTTTGGGGCCAATTTATTATATTGACGAATGACTGTCTTTACAAAGGACTATAAGACAGATAAGTAATAATGCAATCTCTGGATCAATGTGCATGAAAATAGAGATATAGCACTTACTGAAAGGATTGCAACTGTGTTCAGTACAAGACCGAGATGCACTAACAGGAAACTTATGTAATCATAAACTGGATAACATTTTTCTTATTCCTCTTCAAATAAAAAGAAACCCCCGCAGTTCTTTAGGAAAGTCAAAACAAAGGAGTGTAAGATCTTCATGAAACTAAAAGAATCCATGCATCAAGACTTTGAGCTCTTAAAAATACCTTCAGATATATGTATCTCAGCCGCCCCTTTTTTCTTGTGTTGGCTCCCTGGGATTCACATAAGAAAAAAAAAAAAAAAGAAGTACAGAATTCAAAATAGCATGGTTGACTGTGCCTCTTAAATAATATACTGTCGGTCCAGACTTTCCTCGGTACAAAAAAGGTAGATGAAGTTAGGTATAAGGTTAGTGTTAAGACGCTAACATTATGACACAAAATGATTACTGTTTATAATTCAGGTTTTAACAAATTGGTATTACCCGTTAAATCTTTTGTAAGTACGCACACATGCACATACACATGCTGTTGCCTTTGAACGCTTCAGTAACTGTGACAGCGAAGGATGCACGTATCTTGGTTCATCCTTCTCTCTATATTTAGACAAAGTGTCACGTTGATTCTTTGCAAAGGGAGTGGAATATAAGGTATATAGTGTTTTGGTGAATAGTGATAAAACTGTGAATAGTGCAATATTCAGAAACAGCCTGTGTAATGTGACAGGACGAGATAGACCACTGGAGGTAAGTGAAAAAGGGGTTTCACATCAGTGAAACAGGTAATAAAGTCAGAGCATGCCCCAGGTGCCTTTTAAATAAACAATGAACAAGTCTGAAGAGAGAAAAATGTATAGAAGAAAAGGGCAATGTTTCTCTGAAATAATGTGTTATTTAACCTGTTTGTGGCCAGATGAGTAGGCCTGTTGGAGGAACTCATTCGAGGGGCTGTGGGGCTGCACCATTTTGGACTGCTACCTCTCAAGGAGGCTGTTTATCTGTTGTTGCTATGCTACCAGAGAAAAGCCAGTCAAAGCGTGGCATCTTACAAGTTGAACACGGCTAAACTTTCAGCCCCCCCCCCCCTTATGTCAATACTCTGGAGGGAAGCTGTAACTGTAAGAAACCAAAACCTAATTGAAGTAACCTGAATTAAAGACCTCTGTTTGTCAACATTTGATTTAGGGAACACGCAGCATTACCGTGGTGTTACACTGTGCTGCTAATTTGCAGATTCACTCAAAATGTTTCCTCGCTGGTTCATTTCACACTTCTATTAGTTAGAAGAATAGGAGGGGATTCAGCATGCGATAGACGGTTGACTCCTGTACCTCACTAATTAGCCCCCAGCAGACATGCTGTCGGAGCAAAGCAGTGATTCGGTAATTTTAAAGAAGTTTTAGAAAACATGGAAAGCTAGCACTTTTACTTTTACTAGCACTGCTGTAATTTCCACTGGTGCTGTAGGCTTGTTATTTTAAAAAATACCAAAAATCTCATTTAGTTAAAGGGGGGACCAGTGCTTGAACAACACCTTGGCTCTGAAGTACTTCACTCGATATCTGTTGCTGGGAGAACATGCACATGCCTCAGTCTGTCTATGTTTAGGTATGCAGAGGATCAATTAAGTGGCATCAGGGAAAACTCTTTAGTTGCCTACCAAATCATTACCCCTAATGTGACAGCAACATGTCGGACAATGATGACATTGCACTGGGCAGTAAATCAGCCCTTGCTAGCAGCAGTGGCATGGATATTGGTTACACGCATGCTTTATGATGATCACAGCACAACATCAGGGCCACGATAAACAGTGATCAATGGACGTGGAACGCCATCGCTGTCCTTTTTACCACACCAACTCACCATCGTCTGTTGGAGCGTAGATGTTTAGATACAGGCAGTCCTCGCTCTGATCCTGAATGTATGTGGCCACTGTGTCCAGGTTATAGGTGAACCATATTGGCATCATAATCTCTGGCACAGTGTTGTGGATGTTCTGAGGGCAGACGGGCATGAAGTGGGTAGCGTTCTTGATACCTGACCAGGAGGAGGGCTGATCAGGGGGCATGAAACGCTTCTCGCCCAGAGGTGGGGCAGCATAGGGGACCCCGAGATACTGATCTACTGGCCTGAGGACCTCACTGGGCACAGGAACCCTGAGGCCGCGCAGTTTCCCATACTGGGTGGTCACAGTTGGGTAAAATTTCTGGCTCGTTGCCCTGGTCAGTGACCAGCAGGAACATAATATCCACCAAAGAAGAGCACAATGGGTGATGGTTACAGTCCCTTGCCGATGTAGCAGGTGTGCAGGCAACAGATGGTCTCTAAATGTAGCCAGCCACATGGTCTGGGCAAGATGGTGCCCTTGCACAACACAAATGCACACTTTAGTGTCTATTCAGTCCTTCTGCACTGACCCTGTCAACCAGACATCACTCACTGCGCCTTTAGATCTGACAGTTATAAAATCCGAATACACCTCAACCAGGTATCGAGCGCCCCCACTTCCAGCTTTCATTGCAGGGAACACAGATCTGAAAACGAGAGGATTTGACAAATTAGACCAGAAAAACATGAAAATGTGTGAAAAGAGTGAAAAAAACAAAAAATATCCACATAAATGATATTTTTAATAAAAGCATTACCTTCCTCCAGTTTAGCGCTAAACGCACACACTGGCTTGATAATAACCTTTTTATGCTTGCTCATGCACAAATCACTGAATACTGATCTTTGTGTATCAGTGGAGGAGGCGATAGGGAAAATCTGAAAAACCCATCTGCTGTGATGTTGGAGTGACGCTGCGAAACCATCTCGAGCTAAAAGGTGTTAAGAACTCAATTTCTTATGTAAAAGCAACACAGAGCAGAAGAGACAAATCTTTGATAAGTACCAAAGCAAGATTAAAAAACGGCGCGCTCGCGGAGAATAAATATGACTCGACTGGAATGTTTCAGTGTTTAATTTATTTCAAAAACCCCAAATCATAAGTGCAGTCTTTTTCTTTTCTTTTCTTTTTTAAGTCTTTCAGTGCATCTAAGCAGTACTGTCAGCTGTTGACATGATACATAATGGAAGTGATGAACATTCGCAGAACAAACATGCCTGATGGGACCCAAACCTCTCCACAGGGTGGAGTATTTCGAAAAGCCTTTATGTCTGTAACTGCTCTGCACTTTTTGCTTCCACTACTTTCAGGTGTCATAAATGGTAAGTCAGTGAATGGAGAGTTCAAGGCAGGATGATTTATTTTAGCTTTTGGATTTTTACTGCCTTTTCTAGTTTTTAACCACTACAGTTTTCATTTCCTAGAAGAACTGCATAACTGCAAAGCACAAAACAATGGAAGCTGCAAAATGAATTCCTTGATTTTTGACCTGTTAGTCCTTCAAGTCACTGAACACATATTAACACATATTAGTCTATCTCGTACCTCACTGCAAATGCAATCACCAGGTACCTAATAATAAGTAGTTACTGGTGTGTAAGCGTCACACACAGCCACCCCAACCACATGTGTGCACAGTGGTAAAATAAAGTGTAACCTTACCCCATGGAGACCTATAGAGAATAAAATGCATAGTTTCTCATCCAATTAACAATGCTCTAATACAAAATTCATCCCATCTTAGTCCTTATGGTCTAGGACAGCAGTAGGTGTGATGTGCTTAACATCAGGTTCACACTGGCATGTCAATAGGCAAAGCAAAAGCAAGCTTGTTAACCTATTTAGATTATTGATAAGCACTTCACTGAGGTTTGTCAAAGCCTGCTGCTAAACAGCTCCATTTTTAACCCGATGAACCTAACTAATAAGAAAGGGAGCAGTTTCTTCCCGCTATTATAAACACTAATTAACCATAGCTGTGGCGCACCGGTTTTCCTTGTTCTCTGCAACATTTTGTTTACACTGGCAGGGACACAAACAGAGGCAGCTCGTCCTTTTCTTTTGCAGGTGCTGTGCATCAACCAATATGAACATCATTACATTATTCCCATTTCCAGGCAATGAGACAATTCAGATACATTTTTATTCTCACACTAGCACCGAGGTTCATTTGAGAAATATTGTAGATCTGTGCCTGGGGCCAGCTTTGTCTGTATTAATTAACAGTTATGAATGTTCCACCAAAAGCCAAAAAGGACAAGACTTGTTCTATCCCCTATCTTTTATACGACAATGATGTACAGCTCCCACGACATTTAAATGGGAAAGATAAAGAAGCAGATTTTTTTTCTTTTTTTTTTCTCTTCTGTATATCAGGGCACATCTCCTGGTTTGAAAGTGACACAGATAATAAATCATTTGGATCCATTTAGAGGTGAAAAAGCCTTCTCTCTCTTCACAAAACCTGCTGTGAAATCATTATCCATTATGAAATTAGCGGTAACATGCTGTACAGAGGGAATCACTAGTCAGACTTGGTTAGTTGTCTCTGGTTTAAGAAGCAGCAAAAAAAAAGGCAATGCTGGAGATCGAGGAGATAATATGTGGACTTAAAATGAGAGGCATTACCTTCCTCGTCACACATTTGCAGTGTTGCTTTCAACCCATCGGTACGTTTTTCTCCATCTGACATTCAATCAGAGTCCTAATTTAAGTGTCGGAGCAAAGCTGAGGTGGTTTCTTTTGGGGCTGTACCTCATATAAAATACTTATTTTGTTTCACTGACGTCACTGCAGACAGTCAAAGCGCCTGCATACTGCTTTCCCAACTTCTTCTGGTGTGCGATGGGACAGATGTGGATAAAAGCTTTATAGCTTACACCAAATGGGCCATGTAATAAAATTGAGCTATCACTCAGTCAAGTATGATACACCGCAAGTTATTTAGCAATTTAGACTGGCAACATGCCCAGAACCCAGTAACTAAGTTATATTTTTAAAAAAGAAACTGTTTTACAACCATAATGTTTTACTCTAACAGGCTTGTTTGCACTATGCACACACACATGTGGCTGCGCCACATCGGTGGTTTAAGTGAATACCTAGCGTCCCTGAGGCCAAAATACTTCAATTCCCATTTGACTGACTTGATCCTAGTTACAAACCTATTAGAATGATTGCTGTAATCATGTTTCACTCCCACCATTACTATCTCTACACCTACATCATTGACAGGCACACAAATCAACTCCAATTCACCACTAATAAAAAAAATCTCAACAACATCTTATCGACTGGATCCTGGTAGCCCGGGGCCCCCCCTGACATGAAAAGATTGGAGAAGGAGCCTGTGTCAGACAACAGTGGGCTACCGAGCTCCCAATGCCCTTGTAATTCGACTGGTGTGGATCAAACCCGTTTTAGTGGATTTCCCAAATCCCCCTAATTTTGCAAGGCAATAAAGAGGAGCAGGGATTGGTGTAGGGGTGAAAAAATATCCTCCGCGGAAGGTGTAGGTAGCACTCAAACATAATGATCACCGCTTTATAAATTAATGCAAGGATGCAGACCAGAGAAAACCAAGCCACAGCCCACGTAGCATCGACAAACTGCTGTAGTGTGTGTGTGTGTGTGTGTGTGTGTTTGTGTGTGTGTGCGCGCCTCACGTTGTGACTGGGAAGCTTGTTTAATCTAGGTCTAGGACGGTGTAATATTGGATAAAATGGGGAAAATAAAACACCGAGCACAGAAAAGAGCCACTGTGGTAAATCGCAAAGCAATCGCTTTAAAGAACACAGTCAACCCAGATGTCAGTGATCAATCTGAACAAAGATTCGTCTCATGGAGAGAAGAAAAAAGGAATTAAAAAGATCAGAATCATTAGGTTAACTCACCTGCTTATTCACAAGCTAAGACGCGCTCCATCTCGAGATTTCCTCCATACTATGCCCGTCAGTTACATAAAACAATATGTTTCGTGCGTGTGTGTGAGTGTGAGTGGAATATTTCTCCGGTTTCGGTATCAAACGCGCAGATCTTCACTCTTATCTCCTGCTTCGCACAGTCTGTGTGCTTTGCGCATTCACGACGCCAAGGTCAGGAGCGCCAACGGTTTTAATGGAGCGCCCACCATAGAGATCTCTCTACGGCGCCCACTGCTAGCGCGTTACTAGGCAACCACCGGGATACGCCGGTGCATTAAATTCACCATCCAAAAAACCCGACTGAATCCCAATTTAGAAACCATTAACTAAGCACCTTAACCTCGGACTGCACTCATGGGCGCACACATTTCGTGTAGAGGTAAAACCCATCTACGACTGACCACATCAAAAAGTAAAGTGAGCAGGCCTGCACGGACAGAGAGAGAGAGAGAGACCACAGACACATTTGCATTGGCAAAAGCCTTTTTAGCAAATTGTGACAACAACGGCAAAATAGAAAATGTTGCAAACCACCCTCCAGTGTTATCCCATGCTTTGCAGCACATGTTAGACCTGATCACCCAGTAGAGTCATTAAAAAATCTTATTCGTACTAGATCTACACTACACAAACAATCAGACTGAAGATGCAAAAAACAAACAAACAAACAAACAAACAAACAAACAAAAACTAGTTAAATGCTGTGAGCCAAAATGACCACAGGTGCTAGGAAACCAGTCTATGACAGGTAAGGGGGAAAATATATCTTCCCCAAAAAACAGATCATTCCAGTAATTGTTTTTTGTTTTTCTCTAGCTTGCTGACTTTCTGTTTAAGCACCTGTATGTGGGGAATTGGGCTTATGCTTTTGTTGCATTCAGTGGTTAAACTAAATCTAAAAATATGAACATCCAACCACACTAGAATCTGTCCCAACGATACAGATGAGTTATGAGACAAAGTCTGGGCAGTTGCTGACAGGGCAGACATATTCCCCCACATATCCTTTTTTTTTTTTTTAATAATGCCCAGTGGTCACAGCTATGATGCACAGCTGAGGGATCATTTCTAGACTTCTTGGAGAGAGATGCTGCCCAGTGTAGTGTGCTTCAAGCTGGGTTACAAATGAAAGCTTTTTACAGAAATGAAAATATTTTGCATATATGTTGGTTCCCATGCAGGGAACAATCCCTGTTTATTACAATGAGTTTCAAACGCATCTGACCACATGAACAGAATACTATTGGTTATCAAAGGACAAAAACATTGCAAATCTAACAGTCGCCATTTATTCAATTTTAGCGTTATATGCCTAACTCAGTCAAAAAAAGCCAGAAATAAATCTACCAGGTCCTCTCTAGCCTGAAGTCTTAATCCTACAGCTGGCCTGATAGACCCACATCTTCCTTTTAATCAGTGTTGCCTGACCCTGTGGTACCAGGTCTGGGTCACACACTCACCTGTGAGCTCCTGCGTAAGATTTGTAAGGCTGCCAGATGGGTTAGGAATGATCCTGCTTAAGTTGCTTTCAGAAAAGGCAGAGAAATGCTGACCTGACAGTATCTGTATGTACACAGTAGGGGTGCAACGATATTCGTATCGATATTGAACCGTTCGATACAGTGCTTTCGGTTCGGTACGCATATGTATGAACAATACAACATTTGTAATTTATTTTATCAATTTTCCTTCTGACGATGCTGTCTGTGTTGAGCGCTCAGTGAATCTGCATTCGACTACTCCGCCTAGGCTTGACAGTGCAGCCTAGGCGGAGTAGTCAAATGCAGATTCACTGAGCGCTCAACACAGACAGCATAGTCAGAAGGAAGAGCGCAGGGCAAGCTAGCGAGACAGAAGTTAAGCTCTCCTTGTAACAGGCAAATTGAACCTCATTCAGATCTGGCGTTTGGAATTATTTTGGTTTTCATGTGACGTATGACCCTGAAGGTAAGCGAGTCATGGACTAAAGTAAAACAGTATGTTGGATGTGCCATGCAATGCTCAATTACATTGGTGTGAACTAGTGTGTTAGCGCAGTTAGCTCGTTAAGGTGTTGGCCGTCTAGCCCCATGCACGGAGCGATCGGCGGTAGCTCGTTAACGGAGATTTGCCGTGTTGTGGCGTTAAGGTCATTTCAACGAGATTAACCTGAAAGCACTAGTGGGAACACAACGAATATGACTGCACATTTACGCCGACATCATCCTAGTGCAAAGACAAATACAACAAGCATGCTACTAACTTTACCCGAGTCATTTAGACAGCTGTTAGCACATGATTCTCCTTATGCTGCTGAGAATATAGCCCAGAAGAAGCGGATAGTATAGCTTTTATTTTGGAAAGAGCCATTTCTCTGTAATAAACTCTCTTTTCCAAAGATGAGTGATTCCTCAATCAGATACAGGGCTCGCAATATCGCTAGCCCGACGTCCCGGGGCTAGCGATCTTTCCAGTCGGGCTACCAAAATCTATCTCTGCCCTGCCCGTCGGGCTACTGTAGGAAAAATATATGTCAATGCTTTTGCATTCTTTCAGAAATGTAGCTGGGTAATTATGTCATTGGCATCGGTGAGCCACTGTCAATATGTGACATATTGAAGTCGCGTTTGAATTTGCGCTTGTTTTTTTGCTTTCACTTTGCAATCGTGCGAACTGTGTATAGAGAGCGACAGCACTGATCTGTGAGTGATGATAATTTGTGCACCAATTCCTCTGACATCATCTTATTAATCGTTAGCTTACTATGCAAACATGACAAGTGAAATCTCCCGCAGCAAGCTTAAACATGTGAGAGGTTGATCGCGCAGAGAATCGCTGAGCTTATGTGAGTGAGTGTGTAAAAGCATTTCAGTTCTGCTGAGCCAAATAAGACAGGTCAGGGTGAAGAAGTGACAGCCAAAGAAAAGCTTACCACAAAACGGAGAAGTTATGACAAATCAGACTATAAGGCAAAAAGAAAGTGCAGCTTTATGGTTTCATGGACAAAAGAATTTCTGTGGCTGCAATATGACGAGCTAAATAACCAGGGCTGCACATAAGTGGTCCGCAGGTGCGCATTCGCTGTCAAAATAAAAAACACGCACAAGGGTTAGGGTTAAATTTAAAAACTGTACTTTTGAGTTAAAATATATATTTATAATTTTAATAAATGACAAATAAAAAATGCATGAACATTTTTTTGTATCGAAAAAATATCGAACCGTGACACCAAAGTATCGAACCGAACCGAACCGTGAATT
Organism: Aulonocara sp. 'chitande type north' Nkhata Bay; assembly: GCF_057382095.1. NCBI lineage: Eukaryota > Metazoa > Chordata > Actinopteri > Cichliformes > Cichlidae > Aulonocara > Aulonocara sp. 'chitande type north' Nkhata Bay. Next base: position 13,968,905 of record NC_141353.1, on the reverse strand, counting down.
TTGTGTATCATTGCACCCCTAGTACACAGCTGGCAATGCCCTTGTGGTAACAAAAACAGGTCACTGTCACTGAAGCAGACAGACACATCCACCTGGGAGGGGAAAAGTATGAGATGCACTGACTAATGAGGAACCAGTTTTTCACAAATGGAGATCTGAGCATTTTAACCCAAAATTTGGGTTTAGTTTAAAATCTAAAATACTGGGAAAATTATAGACCAGTTAGAGGAGTATGGGACTCATGTGACACCGTGATACAATAAAAACAAACTGAATTCAAAAAGAATTAATGCTCTGCAGGTGGTCAATGCTCATCTTGATTGTAGAAACAAAGCTTACATACTAATTCTCTTTCTCCCTTTTGCTTTTTGATAAAGGTGAGTATTGTCTTTCTTTTTTGATTCCCTTTGCCCTTCTCAATCCATCTTCCCCTCTGCGATGTTCCTCAGGACCTATGCTGCAGTGCCCGCCTTGTGGTAAGAAGATACAATATCAGCATGTCCAAACAATGCACATCACTCCCACTGTACTCCCCAATCCGCCCTTTCACCACATTAAAGATTTTATGCAAGATGAACGCTATCATGTTCTACTGACATTTTCTCGGCGGCGTACCATATCATCTTGCATTTATTTGTGATCATTTATGGAAATGAATCAACCTAAAAGGTCTCTGTGTTGCTCAAAAATGCCATAAATAGATGATATAAAACTTTAATGAACCCCAGGGGGAAAGTGGGTCATAGCAGCAACAGAAAACAGGATATACTGTAGGTAACAGCAAACACAAATGTTTGCTGCAGACATCTGGGGAAAATAATACAACGGGATACGTGAAATATGCTTGTTATCATGACTGTTAGATAGCCAATGTTAGACAGGATTTTATCTGAAGGTGGTCACATGTGCACAGTTTGTGGATTTAAATCACAAATGTTGTGTGCACAAAATGTGCATCACTGGAGGAAAGTAACACATGAGTAATCTACCGAAATTTGGTAATTGGAATTATATAAGGATACTAATGATTTTACAGTTGTGGGTAAAATATTTATAGACGCCCCTCAACCCCCCAACATTCTGTTACGTAACCAAATTATCACCAATTGCTATTCAAACCTGCACTTATGAGCCTGCTCAGAGTGCCCTTTTCTGCAAGGCCGGCTGTATTATGCAGAAATGATGTGGCTGTCAGACACCCCTGGGTGTTCTTGAGGTGAGGGAGTCCCAGGCAAAGAAGGAATGTTGTAATTTTAGGTTATCACCTCATTAAGTGCATTTACATGAGACCCTTTACCACTAATTATCTAAATGGTATCCCTTTACATCTAGATAATGCCTGAATATAAATGGCTCACGTAACCACCTCCAAAAGAATGGAATGACAGACTAATGATTTATTTAACTTATAAATATTTCTCCTATAATAAATATGATAATGTGTGTTTCTTATTGTCGAAACTTGTGGTTTCTGCACAAAGGGACAGGAAAGCTCATATATCATATTGTTTTCATAGTTTTTCTAACTAGTGTCTGTTGCTCAATGTTTTCATCTAAATAAAATATTTTAGAATTTAAATTTGCCCAGAAGGACAGTTAATTTAGTCCTCAGTGCCCCCTCTTCTCAACATATGCTACCCATCACAGTATACCTTCTGTGCTCCACCCACAGATGGTGCGATCGTTTAAGGATTACGCCCTGAATTTAGTCTATCAGGAGAGCTCTTCCAGTCGACGCTGCAAACACTGCACTGAAACGCATACAAATAGGCGGCAATGCAGGGTTACGATTTAGGGAATATTTAAAGGCAGTTTACGTGAAAAAAAGAACTCCTGCAAGATTACAATGAGGGAAATGAGAACCCAATTATATTTTTACGCTCCTTCCAATTTCCCATGATGCACTGCGCCGTTTCAATATGTAACAGTTATGCCTAAATGAACTATTAAATTTGTTGAATTTCATATACGTATATACATGTACCATAGAAACCTTAAAATGTGGGTTATTTGAACCGAAAATAACGACTGACACGACCAGAAATTGCCCAAATCGAGAGCTCTGAATGTTGCTGTTGTACCCGTAACTAAGGCAACGGTGAAGAATGACGTGACTCGCGGGAGAACAAACGCTAAACGCACCACGGCAGCCGTGTACTGTTTCCTTCCTGTGTAATGGCAATAGTTATTTAACATGGAGAGACAAACTTTAGGGAAGGAGAGGCTGATAGTGCCGACTGACTTCACCTCACCAGTACTTCCGAGTAAGTTGCACCTAAATTCTTGTTACTGTTGAGCTAAATAAACTGTTAATTAGCAAATGTTAGCTTACAGTGTAGCCCACTTGGCGCTTACATGAACTCATGTTTAACTAGTAAAAGTGATTTTATACTTCACGATTAGGAAGCTGTCATGTTTATCTTTACTGAGCTTAGCGTAACAATATGCTTGTTTGGGAACATGGGGAACCTTATATTGGATTAGAGTAGCTAATGCATGCAGGCACATAGACACTGTTTTATTTTATGAAGGGGAGACTCCGGAGGACCTCATACCCCCATCGCATTTTGCATCAAGTGCCCATTCTGCTGGAGCAAACAGATGTGTTCAAATCCCGGCGACACAGCCACCCATCTCCTGGATAAACCAAGGCATGATATCAGCACCATCATCAGGGGAGCCAAGTCCTGCCAATCCATGGCTTGCCATCAATCAGGCCCAACAGGAAATCTTGGAGCTGAGGAAGGAAAATCAGAGGATCTTGATGCTACAAGGAGACAGCATAAGGACCCCTGATTATCGTTCAGATTGTAGAGCCAGGTATATCCACTACATGTTTTATATGGTCTGTCACTTGGGTGGCAATATGGACATATTAATGTGGTCTCTTTCCTTTTATGCAGATCAAAAGACAGAGGAGGTAATTTGTCTCGATGGGAATCAGAGTGGCGACTGGAGGCAGAAAAGCACAAGGCTGAAGCAGAGAGGTTAAAGGGGCAGGTGGAGGCACTAAAGGAGATTGCAGAAAGATGCAGGGAAGAGGTCAGAGACAAAGACAACACCCTTAGCAGGTAAGAGATGTGCTTGTGTCATTATGTGACATCTGAGTGATATTATGTATTTTTTCCCCACACATTTAGTACGTAACCTGACATTATGGAGGTCAGCAAATAACGGTTTTGAACAAGCTTAACTTGGAATAACCTTTGCACAACAGACACAGCCATGAGATGGAAGCAATACATACGGATCTATCCAAGGCTAAGTCTGAACTCAGCCAAATCAGAGAGGAGCTCAGTCTCTGCAGCGCACAGAAGGAAAAAATAAGCTCACAGGTAATGATGTTTACTGACAAAACATTTCATTTCGACACTCTTGTAGACATACATCACCTGAGAGTTACTGGCATTTTGTAACTTATTTTGGCAGTTTGCAGTTAAATTTGTTTTTGTACAGTTTTGTGATCCCAATAAAACATTTTAGTCACATTTCACAATAATAAGGTTAATAAAGTCTGCTTTTTCTGTTTGCAATATGTCTGTTTTTTCTCACAGCTTGAAAGACTGAAAGCAGAGTCGGAGGAGGAAATTACAAGGCTGAGGAGAGATGCTGAAAGGAGCAAAGAGGAATCCCGGGAGCTTGCTTTGAAGGTTGAAATGGGCAGGTTGCAGGCTGTAGAGGAAGCCAAACAACAGACTCTCAGACTATTAGAGCAACTAGAGGAATTTCGGAAGAACAAGGAGGTGGAGGTGTGTTTAAATGATCATAAATATTGTACTTTGGTGACCTCATTTAGGATTAAGGGCCTTAATCCAACAACAACTAAGTATCTCTGAGCAGAACTCTGAGCACTGCCTTCACTCTGACTTTGCAAGTAATGTGAGAATGTGTATTTGAAGATGAATAAGTCATTATGTCACTATTTGTCTGTGTCATAAACTTCCCTTATTTTCAGCTGCAACAGTTGAATGCATCCCATTATGCAGAGTTGGGTGCAGCACAAAAAACAAATGGTGAACTACAGGACCGACTTCAGTCAATGACCTCAGAACTGCTGCAGCTAAAGAGCACTCTGATGGAAGTATCTACTGAGAGAAATGGACTAAAAGAACATTTAAGGTGCTTCATTCAATCTAAAACGGAACAGAACTAAAGCATTTAAAGCACTCTGTAGTCACTGTTTTGTGTGTGTGTGGTGAGGGGCATGTTGTTGTTTATTTTTCAGCCAAATGGGACAAGCTTTTGAGACACAGTCTGCTACATTGCAAAGCCTCAGAAATTACATCGGCCAGCTTGCACCAGAGAAAGGAGAGAGGGAACGATTAAATGAAGCTGTTGAGGTAGAGGCAATATATACAGTATTGATTGTAATGAGCATACTGCAAAGTAAATGCATGGGACTTTCAAATGTTCTTTTCACTAGAGTAAAGGAAGAACAGTAAAATATGAATGAGTTAATGTACAAATTATATAATTAATGCTAATTGTGTGTAATTTAATCTTGTCCATTTTGCAGAGGCTGAACAAAGAGAAAGCAGCTCTTCAGACAACTGCAGAGCTTTTGACAGTCAGGCTTAACTCTGTGAATGAGATACTCGTCCTCCAAGAAGAGAAAATGGTGAAAAAGGTGAGTGGGTTTTCTTGACTTTCTAAATTTACATAGCAAAACATGATACAAAACTGTGTTTAAGACATCTGGTGATCAGCAGCAGTCTAATGTGAAACCAGCAGATACCTATGATTTTGTGTTGTCTCTAAGGATGTTTGCGGACCACGTAAGGTAAGAAATGTCAAACTGAATGTACATCACAGACCACATTGAATAAGCCGGACTAGTGAAACACACCTTTCTTTCTGTGTATATACGTTTAACTACACATGTAATATCTGAGATATCTTAATGAGAAGAAAGGGCTATTTTTGTACATGATAAAGAAATGCTGCTGTAGTAGATTAAAGAAATCTGTCAGCACAACTCTTTGGGTTTAAATTGAAAGAAATAAAAGTGTAAAATTACAGAGAACTACACTTCTGTATCCGTCTTAAGTTAACTCAGTTGGGTGCTCACTTCACATATGCGTACACTGAGTAGCGCTGCAGGAGACTGAAATATGATAACAGTTGGTAGAGATAGGTAATTACAGTAAACCGCTTAGTTTGTTGTTGGAGGCTACATCCTCTGTGATGCTCCGTTATCACACAGTACTTTGGAAAGGTTTAGCCTATTTTAGATGTTGAGATTCTTACGTGTCATGGAATATCATCTGGGAGGCGTTTGGTCAGTCCCAGATTATTTACCTTGTTGCATGTGATAGCAGCTTCAAACATGCAGTTAGAGTCTTATATCATGATTGGAACAAACTCCTAAAAGAGATGGTATGGTATGGCCTTTACGGAGCCATTTCTCAACATCACTGAGTCAGTCTGGCATTATATGAAGAGATGTGAGCAACAGAAGGTCTTCAGTACACAAATGCATTTAGAAAATTGGTGCTGTTTTGGATGCAAATTATTATTTTTTTCATTGGGCTCTTTGTAAAGTTGACAGATTTTAAAACCTGCTATATTGTCCATTGATAAGCATTGTCAGTTTACCTTTAGTACCCAGATCCTTTGTGCAGTACTACATTGTGGGAAAGAGAGAAGAAAACTCCTCATTTCAAGATGTAGTGCTTTAGAAAACATCAAGGCTAATTTGAAAACAATTATGCATGCTCATGTGGTGCGTGCACTGAAGTGTATGTGTGTATTTGTGTTTCCCATATATGTGTGTGTGTGTTTCCACAGACATCAATGGATCCACTTGTGGAGAAAGGATCCGAAGGCCTTCAAGTGCTTCAGCTGTGGAGAGAGAAAGTGTTCAAGTTGTGCGTCCAGCTTCGCTCAAAGGACATCGAGATAAGAGGAGAAAAGGAAAAACTGATTTCAAAAGTATGAAAACGGCTATTATTTTGCTATATCACACAGTACAGGTAATTCCAGCGTATTTAAAACTGTGTTCAATGTGGGACTGCAATGATGTGTGTTTTAGGTCAGATTTGCAGAGCAGCAGCTGCAGCAGGAGCAGCACAGAGCTAGCGTGCTCCAACACAGCCTACATGACAGGATCGCTGAGCTGGACCTCGAGAGGGTGGAAAAGGATGTTAGTACCAGGGCAACTGATGTGATTTACATGGCTGTCTGAAATTTTGATGATGCGTAATAAACTTCGGTCTGCCTAGGAAAGTGATAAATGCTCGTACATTTTTTACCACAGCAGATGATGCTGACTGCACCAAAACTTTGGTTCCCAGAGCCATTGAGGTTTAAAGGACAGCACCTGGGGAAAGACAATCTTAAAAACTAAGCACCGCATTAAAAACAGTAAAACAGATCTGTGAAAGATGCTCAGTTATATGTGGGAATGTTTTTCTTTCCAGGCACTGAAACAGGATTTGGCCAGTGTTCACAAGGAAAATGTTCAGTTGAAGTTACAGAGCCAGAAAGCAGAGGCTGAACTTAAAACCTTGACAGAGGCAGTGCAAAGGTAAAAAAAAAAATAGCAAAACTGAATTTCAGAGGATAAGGAAAGATAAGGAGACGTATTAGAAAAGTAGAAATAGAATTCAAGACAGACATATATTGGCTGTGCCTTACAGATTCTGTGAGGCGCTGGAAAGCAAGGTGGCAGAAGTGGAGGCAGCTAAAGCAAGGCTCAACACTTTTACCCAGAGACTGACTTTTGCTAAAAGACGAGTGGAGACAGTCCAAGGTACGTGTGTGTGTGTGTCTATGTATGTATGTATGTATATATATATATATATATATATATGAACATAAACACCCAGCACGCCCCTGCGGGCGGTTTATCCTTCAAGCTCGGGTCCTCTACCAGAGGCCTGGGAGCTTGAGGGTCCTGCGCAGTATCTTAGCTGTTCCCAGGACTGCGCTCTTCTGGACAGAGATCTCCGATGTTATTATTCCCGGGATCTGCTGGAGCCACTCGCCTAGCTTGGGAGTCACCGCACCTAGTGCTCCGATTACCACGGGGACCACCGTTACCTTCACCCTCCACATCCTCTCGAGCTCTTCTCTGAGCCCTTGGTATTTCTCCAGCTTCTCATGTTCCTTCTTCCTGATATTGCTGTCATTCGGAACCGCTACATCGATCACTACGGCCGTCTTCTTCTGTTTGTCTACCACCACTATGTCCGGTTGGTTAGCCACCACCATTTTGTCCGTCTGTATCTGGAAGTCCCACAGGATCTTAGCTCGGTCATTCTCCACCACCCTTGGGGGCATCTCCCATTTTGACCTCGGGACTTCTAGGTTATACTCGGCACAGATGTTCCTGTACACTATGCCGGCCACTTGGTTATGGCGTTCCATGTATGCCTTGCCTGCTAGCATCTTGCACCCTGCTGTTATGTGCTGGATTGTCTCTGGGGCATCTTTACACAGCCTGCACCTGGGGTCTTGCCTGGTGTGATAGACCCCAGCCTCTATGGATCTTGTACTCAGAGCTTGTTCTTGTGCTGCCATGATTAGTGCCTCTGTGCTGTCTTTCAGTCCAGCTTTGTCCAGCCACTGGTAGGATTTCTGGATATCAGCCACCTCCTCTATCTGCCGGTGGTACATACCGTGCAGGGGCCTGTCCTTCCATGATGGTTCCTCGTCTCCCTCCTCTTTCTTGGGTTTCTGCTGCCTGAGGTATTCACTGAGCACTCGGTCAGTTGGGGCCATCTTCCCAATGTATTCTTGGATGTTCGTTGTCTCATCCTGGACTGTGGTGCTGACACTCACCAGTCCCCGGCCCCCTTCCTTCCGCTTAGCGTACAGCCTCAGGGTGCTGGACTTGGGGTGAAACCCTCCATGCATGGTCAGGAGCTTTCTTGTCTTTATGTCAGTGGCTTCTGTCTCCTCCTTTGGCCAGCCTATTACCCCAGCAGGGTACCTGATCACGGGCAGGGCGTATGTGTTGATGGCCCGGATCTTGTTCTTACCATTCAGCTGACTCCTCAGGACTTGCCTGACCCTCTGCAGGTACTTGGTGGTTGCAGCCTTTCTAGCGGCCTCTTCATGGTTCCCATTTGCCTGCGGGATCCCCAGGTACTTGTAACTGTCCTCTATGTCTGCAATGTTGCCTTCTGGTAGTTCAATCCCCTCAGTTCTGACTACCTTCCCTCTCTTTGTTACCATCCGACTACACTTCTCCAGTCCGAACGACATTCCAATGTCATTGCTGTATAGCCTGGTAGTGTGGATCAGTGAATCGATGTCTCGTTCACTCTTGGCATACAGCTTGATGTCATCCATGTACAGGAGGTGGCTGACAACTGCTCCGTTCCGTAGTCGGTATCCGTAGCCAGTCTTGTTAATGATCTCACTGAGGGGGTTCAGGCCTATGCAGAACAGCAGTGGGGACAGAGCATCTCCTTGGTAGATCCCGCACTTGATGGTAACTTGTGCTATGGGCTTGGAGTTGGCCTCTAGTGTTGTACGCCACATCCCCATTGAGTTCCTGATGAAGGCTCTTAGGGTCCCATTGATCTTGTACAATTCTAGGCATTCCAGTATCCAGCTGTGGGGCATTGAGTCATAGGCCTTCTTGTAATCAATCCAGGCAGTGCACAGGTTGGTCAGTCTGGTCTTGCAGTCTCGGCTGATTGTTCTGTCTACCAGTAGCTGGTGTTTTGCACCTCTGGTATTCTTGCCAATTCCTTTCTGTGTCCCGCTCATGTATTGACCCATGTGCCTGTTCATCTTAGCCGATATGATGCCTGACAGGAGCTTCCATGTAGTACTGAGGCAGGTTATTGGTCGGTAGTTGGAGGGGACCGGTCCCTTCTTGGGGTCCTTGGGGATCAGGACCGTCCGGCCTTCAGTTAGCCATTCCGGGTGTCTCTCGTTAACTAGCAGCTGGTTCATTTGA